>NW_027361897.1:2495000-3122500 GCF_039654945.1 Dendrobates tinctorius
TCAAATAATGCAAAGAAAACAAGTTCATAATCATTTAGAAACAACAATACTAATGTTTTAACTCAGGAAGAGTTCAGAAATCAATGATTGTAAATCACAGCTTTCATGCGTCTTGGCATACTTTCCACTCCTGGTAGAAAAATTTAAGCAGTTCTTCTTTGGTTGATGGCTTGTGACTATCCATCTTCCTCTTGATTACATTCCAGAGGTTTAAATAGGGTTCAGGTCTGGAGGTTGGGCTGGCCATGACAGGGATTTGATGTGGTGGTCCTTCATCCACACATTTATTGACCTAGCTGTGTAGCATGGCGCATTGTCCTGCTGGAAAAAACAGTCCTCAGAGTTGGTGAACATTTCCTGAGCAGAAGGAATTAAGTGTTTTTCCAGGATAACCTTGTATGCGGTTTGATTCATATGTCCTTCTCGAAGATTAACCTGCCCAATTCCAGCCTTGCTGAAGCATCCCCAGATCATCACCGATCCTCCACCAAATTTCACAGTGGGTGCAAGACACTGTGGCTTGTACGCCTCTCCAGGTCTCCGTCTAACGATTAGACAACCAGGTGTTGGGCAAAGCTGAAAATTAGACTCATCAGAGAAGATTACTTTACTCCAGTCCTCTATGGTCCAATCCTTATGGTCTTTGGCAAACTTCAGCCTGCCTCTTCTTTGCTTCTCATTGATGAAAAGCTTTTTTCTTGCTTTACATGACTTGAGCCCTCCCTCTAGGAGCCTGCTACGAACTGTTCTTGCTGGGTACTTCACCCCAGCTGCCATTTGCCATTCCTTTTGTAGGTCACTTGATGTCATCCTGCGGTTGCTGAGTGACATTCGAAGAAGATGACGGTCATCCCGGTCAGTGGAGAGTCGTTTTCGCCCTCTGCCGGTCTGTAGCTTTGTTGTCCCCAATCTCTGCTGCTTGACCCTGTGTAATGGACTGCCGTCTTAAAAATTTTAAGGATGGAGGCAACATGACCCTCACTGTATTCCTCTGCTAGTAAAGCCAGAATTTAGCCCTTCTTTTCCTCACTCAAGACTTTTCTTTTCAACTCCTTTGGCATGATTAAAAGTTATTTTTTCATTCCTATTACTTTTGGGATATTACTAGCACTTGTTTTGCCATCCAGCTTGTCCTATTGCAAGAGGATTGTGAACACCACAGCAGGATTTTTTTTTATACTTTCCTTTGTTAAATAAGATTTGGTTCAGGTGATCACCTAATCGGAAGCACATTAAGTAGAATGAGGTGTACTCTGTTTGGAATTCAACTGACACTGGAATGGAATGGCTGTCAGACATGTAGAGAAGCGGATTTTTATAAAACTGTACAGTGGTTTCTTAATTTTTGCCAGAGCTGTAATATATGTAAGAGCTCAGGGTCCTACGTGCAAATCTTTTTGCATAACATTACTTGTTCGAATGCTAACTGAGTGTTCGAGTCCCCGCGGCCGCATGACAGAGAGCCGCAACACATGCAGGGACAGTTTAACAGGAAATCCCTGCATTTGCACCCGGTGAACAGCCGTGTGAATATATTTTTCGAACATGCCGAAGTCACTCGGTTAGCACCCGAGCATGCTCAGATAACACCTTATCCTAGCACATTCACTCAGTCATCAATAATGTTCATTTGGAGGAGAAAACTATTAATATACGTGTAGACTGGCCAATGATTCCTCCAAATCTCAGGGTTGGGAAAGATTGATTTTAATCTATAGGATCCTCTTCCGTGGTCTGGGATCCTTGGCATTGATTTATTGACTCTACGTGTAATAGTGAAATAAAAGTTTACGATGATCAGATACAAAACATTTGTTTTTCTCTTCGTCAAGAAGGAAGTAAATTACTGATGATACAAAGTTCATCTCATAGCCAGTAAACGCCTAGCTTTCACCCCCGAATTTGCCCCAAAGCCAAAAAACCTTTGTTACATATAGAGAAACAATGCAGAAGGGCTGCTATATACTTATTGGTATTACGGAGGCACACCCAAAGTCCATAAGGGTCAAAGTGTGTAATAATATACAAGATTAACCAGCGGATATGTATTGAACAATAACTGAAGTTCTGGACAATTGTTTTTACATTTTATGGTCCTTTAATTCTGTACCACACAAAAAGAGAGAAAAAAGGGAAACTGGCAATATAATCAATAAATAATAGTATATTAAATATAAAATCAAAATAAATAATATTGCCAGAAAAATGGAAATAATATAGGGACAATCGCAAATTAGCTAAACCAACACACAAGAGACAACACAACGACCATAAGTCCCAATATAAAATAAGGAAATTTTTGTGTACTCACCGTAAAATCTCTTTCTCTTAGCCTCTAATTGGGGGACACAGGACCTTGGGTGTTATGCTTTCTGTCCACTAGGAGGCGACACTATGCTTAATCTGAAAAAGATTTGGCTCTGGCTCCTCCTCCACAGTATACACCCCTGGGCGGCATTCGCCTTACCTCAGTTTTTGTACCCAAGCAGTAGGAGGAGATAACAAATCCAACATAACCAAGCCTATAAACAAAGGCTACTATGTACAGCTCAAGGAACAATATGAGTACCCAACATAATAACAGCTCGCAAGGGCAACAGGGTGGGAGATGTCCCCCAATTAGAGGCTAAGAGAAAGAGATTTTACGGTGAGTACACAAAAATCTCCTTTACTCTGTCGCCTCATTGGGGGACACAGGACATTGGGACGTCCCAAAGCAGTCCCTGGGTGGGAAGCAATGGACGAATATTGTGCCGACAGGTCCCTAGATTTGGGACACTGCCGCCTGCAGTACCCGTCTACCCAGACTCGCTTCCACTGAGGACTGAGTATGCACACTGTATTGTTTTGTAAACGTTTGTAAGCTAGTCCAAGTGGCCGCTTTACACACGTGTTGTGCTGAAGCCTGGCGTCGAATGGCCCAGGAGGCTCCTACCGCCCGTGTGGAATGTGCCGTGATACCGGCCGGAATAGGAGAATTGTTTAGGCGGTAGGCGTCATGGATGGTGGACCTGATCCACCTGGCAAGGGTAGCTTTTGAAGCCGGTAAACCCTTGCGAATGCCTTCTGGAAGAAGGAAAAAAAAAAAGGAATCAGACTTCCGGAAGGGTGGAGTCCTAGACACACATATAGGCAATGCCCTGGCAAGGTCAAGCGTATGCAGGGCCCTCTCCACTCTATGAACCGGAGCCGGGCAAAGGGTCGGTAATGAGATGCCCTCATTGAGGTGGAAATCAGACACAACCTTTGGAAGGAAGGATGGAACTGTACGGAGAACCACCTTGTCCTGGTGGAAGAATAGGAAAAGCTGTTTGCAGGAGAGCGCTGACAGCTCAGACACCCTGCGTAGCGAGGCGATTGCCACGAGGAAGACCACCTTTTGTGATAAAACTCGAAGTGGAACTTCCTTAAGAGGTTGAAAAGGAGGTGCCTGTAGAGCAGTTAGGACCAAATTAAGGTCCCAAGTATCCAGTGGACGTCTGTAAGTAGGGACCAATCTGGAGACTGCCTGAAGAAACGTCCTGACTTGTGGTTTGTTAGCAATACGCTTCTGAAAGAGCACTGAAAGCGCTGACACCTGACCCTTAAGCGATCCTAAGGATAGGCCGGCGTCCAGACCTGATTGAAGGAAACCAAGAACTTTCGGAAGAGAGTAAGGGAACGGAATTCGCCCGCGACAGTCGCACCAAGTAAAATACGTTTTCCAGGTACGATAATAAACCTTGGCGGAAGCTGGTTTCCGTGCCTTCATCATGGTTCTAATGACGTCTGGAGCAAAACCTGCCTGGGTTAAAACCCAGGTTTCAAGGGCCACGCCGTCAAATTGAGAGTCCCTAAATTCTGGTGGTAGAACGGGCCGTGAGACAGGGGATCGGGACGGTCTGGAAGACGCCAAGGGGTGTCTGCTGTAAGCTGAATGATGTCGGCGTACCATGTACGTCTGGGCCAGTCCGGCGCAATTAGGATGGTCGGAACTCCTTCCTGTTTGATCTTCTTCATAACTCTGGCCATCAGGGGAAGAAGGGGGGAAAATGTACAGAAGCTGGAACTTAGTCCAGTCCTGAACCAAGGCATCCGCCCCCAGCAACCTCGGATCGCGTGTCCTTGCCATGAAATTGGAGACCTTGGCATTGAGATGAGATGCGATTAGGTCCACGTCCGGAGTCCCCAAACGATAACAGATCCGACGAAAGATTTTGGGATGGAGAGACCACTCCCCTGAGTCCATTTCCTGTCTGATGAGGTAGTCGGCTTACCAGTTGTCCACACCCGGACTGTGGACCACTGAGAGTACTGATTTCTTGTTTTCTGCCCAGCGAAGGAGACGCGCCACTTCTCTCATTGCCTGGGCACTGCGAGTCCCACCTTGGTGGTTCACATATGCCACTGCCGTGGCATTGTCCGACTGCACTCTGATGTCAGAGGCCTTCAGCAGATGGCAAAAAACTTTTAGCGCCAGGAAGATAGCTCGTATCTCCAGAATGTTGATGGGCATGATCGCTTCTATTGGATACCACGTGCCCTGTGATGTAGGTGCACTGCACCCCATCCTGTTAGACTCTCGTCGGTGGTCAGGACTTTCCATCGACTGGGAAGAAAGGATTTTCCTTTGGCCAGTACGGGTGGTTTGAGCCACCAGTACAGTGATTTCCTGGTTGACTCCGTCAGTCGGAACGCCCTTTCGAGGGAGAAAGGGTTCCTGTCCCAGGATCTGAGAATGGCTAGTTGAAGAGGTCTTAGGTGGAACTGAGCAAATGGTACCACCTCCATTGCTGCTGCCATCCTGCTAAGGAGTCTCCTGGCAAACCGAAGAGATCGGCAAGGTATGTGGATTAACATGCGAACTGCACAGCGGATAGCTTGTACCTTGGCCTTGGGAAGGTGTACCAGACCCCTGGAGGTATCGAATAGGATCCCTAGGAAGATCAGTGACTGACTCGGGAGTAGTTGACGACTTCTTAAAGTTGACTAGCCAGCCTAGACGAGTTAGTGTGTTGATCGTGATCGAGACGCTGTCTTCGCAGTCTTTGACAGTAGGTGCCTTGATGAGTAGATCATACAGTTATGGGACGACCACTATGCCTCTGGAGTGTAGGACATCCATGGTGGCTGCCATAACCTTGGTGAATGTTCTGGGAGCCATGGCTAATCCGAAAGGCAAAGCCACGAACTGGTACTGATTCTGCCCTATTGTGAACCTGAGAGATCTTTGATGAGCAGGCGCAATAGGGATGTGCAGGTATGCATCTTGTATGTCTATGGAGGCGAGATATTCTCCCTGTTCCATAGCCGCAATGATGGATCGAAGGGACTCCATGCGAAACTGCCGAACTCTTACAAACTTTTTGAGTTGCTTTAGGTCCAGGAATTGGCCGAACGCTGCCTCCCTTTTTGGGAACCACGAATAGGTTGTAGTAGAGTCCTCGGAATCTCTCGTTTTCGGGAACCGGTATTATGACTCCAGCTTGAAGGAGAGAGAGACACTATTTCCTTGACCCACCTGTCTTCTGTAATAGGCAGCCAGACTTGCTGAAAGATTAAAAGTCGACCGCCTACAGGTGGAGTGTCTTTCGTATTTCGTGAGTCATGACGAGGAGAAATTCTGGAATTTCCCTCCTTGGGCTTTGCCTGGCCTAATGTTGACCGCCAATTCTTGTCCGTCCTCTGCGCTGTCCTTTGGTTGTCCATGCGAGGGGGAACGGTTGTAATTCTGTGAAGGACATGAAGCGGCCTAGCCTGAGGAGTTCCGAAAAGACCGGAACCTAGCCTGGTTATGTCGCTTAAACGTACGTTTAGGTTGCGGTTGGGGTACTCTTACCCCCCGTGGCATTGGAAATCATTTTGTCTAATTTTTCCCCGAAAAAGTCTCCAACTGACGTACGGGAGATCCGTAAGAGACTTGTTTGAAGACGGGTCCGCTTCCCATTCTCACAGCCAGTTGATACGTCTGATTGTAATTATATCTGCTACGCCTCTTGCAGAATCAAAAGCTGCAAGGCGTATGTAATCTGCCACCACCGCTATCTGAACTAGTTGATTGAACATCTGAGGAGCGGACTCTTGGAGGCTCTCCTGCAATCTTTTGGCCCATTCCAGAATGGCCGTGGCTGCCCACGTTGAGGTGAACGCGGGAGCTAGGGAGGCTCCTGCAGCCTCAAAAATTGAACGAGCCATGCGCTCAACCTGCCGATCTGCTGTATCCTTCAGGGTTGAGCTATCTGGCAGTGAGAGGAAAGACTGTGCTGCAAGCCTAGAGATAGGGGGATCCATTTCCGGTGGATCTATCCACTTCTTGGTCTTTTTGAGAGAAAAAAGGGTATCTAGCCTCAATATTTACGGTTGGCGAATTTTTTGGCAGGCTGCGAAAAATGCTTATCAAGGATGTCCTGAAAGCTTGGGTGATCAGAAAAAAACTTTAGGGACTTCAGGGACCCCTCAAAACAGATCTTATGTTTTGGGGGTTCTTGGGGAGCATCGGATAAAACCAGCACCCGATGAATAGAAGTGATAATGTCCTCAACTAGCGCTGTATTGCTAGGAGGACAAGGAGCCTGAGACTTCTATGTTTCCTTATCTGATTCGGAGTCACAGATGCCCTCTGAATCCTGCGCATCGCTGAGGCGTTGCCTGGAGGGAGATCTGGACCGCCGCTTTTCCATGCCCGAAGATCTCTGTGGAGATCTGCTGCGCCCGTCTATGGAACGAGACGGTCTAGGAGACCTAGAATTACAGTGTCTCTGCCTAGAGCGGAACGACCGTGAGCCATGGGAGGACGTAGCTGAACGTGACCTATGGGACCGTTCACTACTAGCATTGCCAGGGACTGCCTGTCCGCTTATAGCCGGGATATGACCCTGCATAGCCTGAAGCAATGTGGAAGTCAGCGTATCCATGGACTGTGACATGGCCCATACCGGCATGTCAGTGGAGTTGAAACAGTGACAGGAGCCTCTTGGGGCACTGACCCAGCATTTTGGGAACAACTCTAGCAGTACTGGTGCATGTTGCCACTGGGAAGATTGGCTTTGCAGGCTGAACAGACTGCGTAACAGCAGATAAACCTGTGGTTTTTTTTTTCCTTCGGACCTGGAGACCGACATAGTGCACTGAGTGCCGGCAGGTTATTATATGACCAAAAAACCTTACAGGGGTGGCTATGCAGAGGAGCGCTATAGGGAACCTATAGGGAGTCTGCGTCCACAGCAGGATAATATCCTGCTGTGCCTTACCCCACCGGTGTGCTCCTAGATCCGGCGCCAGCAGAAAAACTTCGGTTCTGCGCCCCCTGGAGACTGTGCAGTGTTCTTGAGCAATATAGCAGCGCTGCTCTCTTCCCTGAGGTAAAAAGGTGGGAGGGAGGAGGGGCGGAGAGCAGAAAAGGGCGCGCAGACAGGTAAAACCGCGCCTTCCTGGCTCGATCCGCCCCCCTGTATGACGCTGTGCAGCATCATTATCATCATCCAGGGGGGCAGGCCGGGGGCGGTAACAAGGGCGGCGGCTTTGGCTTAGGCCGAAGCCGCGGTCTAAAGTACAAAATCCTGCCCGGGAAGGGCTCCAGAGCGGCGCGGTAGTCCGGAGGGGGGCGGAAAACGAACCAAACCCCCCCCCCCCCCCCGGATGAGTGCCATATCGCCCAGACGCCCTTATATACGCAGCGCAGCCCTGTGAAGGGTCTTTTTGACCCCTTTAGAGGGCTGACGCAGGGACAGGAATCCCTGCATACTGTGGCCCAAATATGACAGCCCCCGGCCCCATACCAGACCACAGCAGTGCTGGGGCTACAATAAAGTTAGCGCTGCGAACGCAGCTCCTACCTGCGGCGTCTCAACCTAACATCCCTAGAGGGGGTTAGGGAGGGCGCTTCACTGCCATCAGGAGGAATTCTTCCTAACCTCAGCCTCAACCCAAAAGACCCAGGGCCTGGGGAAGGAGGGGGGGTTCTCGACCTCGAACCATGCACCCGAAGGGCTGGGGAGGGAGCGACATGGGGAAGAGCCATCTCTACCTCAACCGGGTATCGCTAAAAAGAGGACCGAGGAGAGAGCCATGCCGGGAGTCTCAGAGAGACCCTCTTTTCTTCATTTGTGTCAAGAAGGTGTGACAGCTTCAGATCTCGTCCCGAGATCTCGGGGGACGAGATCTCGTTGCCGAGATTTGAATCTCGTCCCCCGAGATCTCGGCACGAGATCTGAAGCTGCGCATGCGCCGTCCCCGGACCGGCGGCCATCTTGCCGGCGTCCATGCTCCCGGAGGCCACCGCAACATGGCGGCGCCCAGCAAGGGGTGTGCGGGGGGCCTCCGGGCTGCGAAGAAACGCCGGCGGAGCCGCCGCCCCTGCACCGGAGCACAGCCCGCTGCCACCACCGCACCGCAGAGCCCCCCTGCCACAGCTGCCCCTGCCCCAGCACAGCTGCCCCTGCCACAGCTGCCCCAGCCCCAGCACAGCTGCCCCTGCCACAGCTGCCCCTGCCCCAGCACAGCTCCCCCAGCCCCCCTGCCCCAGCACAGCTGCCCCAGCCCCCCTGCCCCAGCACAAGTGCCCCTGCCCCAGCACAGCTGCCCCTGCCACAGCTGCCCCAGCACAGCTGCCCCTACCCCAGCACAGCCCACCCGCCCCAGCGCAGCTGCCCCAGCACAGAGCCGCCGCCACCGCACGAGCCTGGACCACTGAATGACCCCTGTGACTACTCCACCTGTGCCGGATCCCTTCCCAGGTAAGCTGAATTCGGACTGTAAGACGGACCCCCATTTGACACAATATTATTTTTTTCCCTATTTTCCTTCTGAAAATAGGGGTGCGTCTTATGTTCCGGTGCGTCTTATAGTCCGAAAAATACGGTAATCCAAACATGTGAAGCTCATTGTTCTTTGTGCCTGAAATACTTCCTAATACTTTAGGGGAACCAAACAGAATTCTGGTGGTTTGAGGGGTTGAATAATAAATGACCCTCTGAATAAACTTTTCACAATTTAAAAAAAAATTAAACAAAGAAATAACATTCTTTTTTGCTGCAGTGCATTTCACACTTCCAGGCTGATCTACAGTCCAAATGTCACAATGCCAAGTTAATTCCGAATGTGTAAAGCTGCTAAATCTGCAGGGGGTTGAATACTACTTGTAGGCACTGTACATCCACCTTGCAGTATACAATTTCAAAAAATGTGCAAAAAACAATAATATAACGCTATAAATTGATAAAGTGCTTCATTATAAATAAAGTGCTTTGTATTTATATAATAAAATAATTTATGTGAATGAATGCATAAAGTGCTGTGCCCAGTGCAAAATAAGTATTAGTATGTCTATGCAGACCATACACTAGTAAAAACCGCAACAGTGTCACAAAGTGATCTGTACGTCTGCTAACCAGGAAAACAGTATATCATGATTAAAATCCAGACAATAAACAATGTATAACTTACAAAAATGTGCTATGTAGATTACTCCTGGTCTCCTGAGATAGACGCCCTGCCCCAACGCGCGTTTCGGTGCTAATCCTTTATTAGGCTTAGCGCCGAAACGTGCGTTGGGGCAGGGCATCTATCTCAGGAGACCAGGAGTAATCTACATAGCACATTTTTGTAAGTTATACATTGTTTATTGTCTGGATTTTAATCATGATATACTGTTTTCCTGGTTAGCAGACGTACAGATCACTTTGTGACACTGTTGCGGTTTTTACTAGTGTATGGTCTGCATAGACATACTAATACTTATTTTGCACTGGGCACAGCACTTTATGCATTCATTCACATAAATTATTTTATTATATAAATACAAAGCACTTTATTTATAATGAAGCACGTTATCAATTTATAGCGTTATAATATATATATTTTTTTTTGCACATTTTTTACAATTGTATACTGCAAGGTGGATGTATGTCTGATAAGGGATAGTATGCCCATATTTTTACATAATTTTAATATGTATATTTCTTCAATATATGCATAAAAAAATATTATATAGGGATGTCCAATTTTAAAACCTGATTTTATTTGATGGTAACAATAAACATTATATTTTATATTGGGACTTCTGGTCGTTGTGTTGTCTCTTGTGTGTTGGTTTTCCTTTAATTCTGTGCAGATTTCTCCGAAGTGTGCAGCTGAAAAGAAAGGAGCGAGGACACCGCGCAAAGTGTGGGTTCAATAGAAAGTGGTGCACTACTACGGGGGGTTTGTCAGTGATCGGTGGAGGTCTCAGGACCAGGACAGCTATTGATCTGCACGGAATTAAAAAGGCTAACAAAATGTAAAAATGTTACTTACTCTTTAAAGGGAATGTGTAATCCGAATATGACCTTTTGGTTAAATTAGGTTTTTGTGTTAAATATATTCTCTTCTTTGCTTATGTAAAACTCTATTATGCACTGTCAGCACGTGATGTGCGCTAAGTTACCATGTTTGGACGACTCCAGTACCGTATGATACAAGGTCATGACTAAAGGCAAACTTAAAGGGACATTCCCATCTCCAAGATCCTATCCCAATATGCAGTAGATGTAATAATAATAATATTAGCAAATACCTCCAATTAGAAATGTCGTATAGTTCTTCTGATTCAGTATGTCTCATTCCTCTTTCATGTGCAGGCATTGCAGGACCTTAGGTATCCATGGTTACAACCACTAGCTGTCACTGTATCAGTGGTCGCAACCATGGATACCTAAGGTCCTGCAATGCCTGCATATGAGACCTAGTGAATCAGAAGAACTATACATTTCTAAATAGATGTAGATTTGCTATTATTATCACTACACCTACTACATATTGGGATGGAGTCTTGGAGATGGGATTATCCCCTTTTAAGTGTCTGCTCTCAGGGAATGATAGAAGGTGAGCGTCTGTTGTTCATAAGTCTATTGGTTTCCATCTCACCCACCGCAGCGCTAGAAGGGTCTTGCCTCACCGCTTGTGTGTCCTTAGGGATTACTAAGTACATTTAGCCAAACATATTATAGGAAACATGAGGATGATACTCGCCGGTGACTCATCTCTTGGCCATTCTCTATCTGGTGTGTATGACCATCATCTCTGGAAGATAAAAGTCCGTACATGACAAGCGAGGTGATGAAATCCGCCGCCCCGCCTGTGATTACATTATGATCTGATCACCATTTATGATGCCGACAGCAGCTCAGTCAATAATGGTGGCGTCTCTATGTACCTAGGAGTGTCGTATTTACACTTGTGATCAGTACGGACAACGTACGAGGATCTTACCTGCACCAAGTTCATGCACACAAACCACAAAAAGTTTCGGTGCCTGGACAGCTGCCTGAGGTATTCTAGAAGGGTGATCTTTTTTTCCGGAGAATCCGAAGGCTCTTCAACATATAATCTGGGGGAAAATAATCCATGTTAGATAACGCAATCATCTGAAATAGTTATAGAAGTCTAGAAGAAGCCATCTGACAAGCACCAGCCTAACTACCCCGTAGTACTCGGATAAGGTGTTATCTGAGCATGCTCGAGTGCTAACAGAGTTCCCAGCGGCTGCATGTCTCGTGGCTGTTCAACAGTTGCAACGCCTGTAGGGATTGTCTGTTGGGTAATTGTCCAGCGGCTCCTTTAAGCAAACAGTTCCCCAACTAGGACCTGTGCTTACTTCGATAACGATTTAGATTCTCTTTGATATAGCTGTCGGCCGATCGCTCAACAGAATGACTATACCTTCCTAAACAAACACGCTCCAGTCTGCTGAGCATGCATACATTATTTTAATAGAGAGGACTCGCAGACTTCTCTAGTAGTGGCTCGTTTAATACAGATCCAGGGTGCATTTATATTATGGCCCAATTGAGACGTTAAATGACCACCGATCAGCTACACGCAAGCCAATCAACGGTTGTTTAATTTCCTGTTTAGAAAGGCCAACCGCACTTCTATGTGCACAGAATAATTGTTAATTATGATTGTTCTGTGAGCATAGAATATCATGTTTTCATCAGCACGCTGCTGAAAATGATTTTTTTTTTTTTTTTTAATTTCACCCGACAAACGAGTTTTGCACGTTCTTCGGGTGAAAGGCAAAGTATTTAAATGGGTTGAAAAATCGGAAATTGAGCTCTTCAAGAAACGCCTGTTACCGGTAAGGGTGGATTTAGACTTTTAGATTAAGTATGATGAAATTTACCCTTCCCAATTCAGCTTTCATACTTCTACCATCAAAAAAAAAAAAAAAATCAGAAAATTCATCTTGTTTACAGGCACCTAAAAGGAATTAACCAGGAGAGGTGACCGATATCAAATTGATGGGGGATCCAACACCCAGCATCCCTGTAGTTCAGCCGGTACTTGGTGCCACGGCTGCTGGAAGTGTATGGAGACAGAGCAGAACAGCGCCATACACCATGTTGTGGCCACTCCCTGTATTGCAGCTCACCAAAATTTCAGTGGGAACTGTCAACGGCCACAGTTCATGGAGCAGCGCTGTTTGGTCTCCGTACACTGTACCTCCTGCAGCCACCAGCTGAGTAGTGAGGGTGCCAGACCGCCACAGATCGGATATTGAACACCTACTAAGAATAGGTCATCAATATCTTAAGTCTTTGGACAACCCGAATAATAATGACTTATTTTAGATTTTAATGGGAAAACTCTATCCAATATCTCCTGGTTCTATTTCAGATCAGGTTTTTTTTTGTTTGGTTGTAACAACATTTGGCTCCTTAGTAAAGGACACACCTGATGACGTGTGTAGGAATTCCTTGGATGTGGTACAAGATGTCACGTCAGCTAGTTCTACTTCCCATGGTGAGAATGATAATGATTGCTGGAGGAGCAGCTCCTAGAATGACACTTTACAAGGGGCTGATGTACAATGGCGATGATTGACAGGTCACTTGGCAGAAGTCCGGACACACGGACAGGTAACTTGTAGAACATGTTGTAACGGGAATCCAAGGTAAACCTCTTCTGCAAACACGGCCCGGTCTATCCGTGTGAACCTCTAATCCTAACCACGTCTGGACGCCGCCTCGTTCTCTCCATACAACTGATAACAAACATTCGTCACCCGCTAGGGCAGCAGAGGTCTTTGTGCGGCACAATAAGGAGCGTCCTGGCGTCTGTGTGCGCGGCCACTCAAGCATCGCCGTTTCTGTAGCAAACAGAAGTGCAAACTTCTGTACGGTAAATGCAACTATGAGGACAGAAAACAGAAACGTCCGTTTAGCTCCACAATAAAGAGGGTTTATAGATCCACCCAAGGGTGCGGTGCTGGGTACCGCTGCTATAATGATGTCCAAACCACCGTCAGCAGGAATCAGAGCCTGACTGCACCCAGGTATGTGATATTCTGAAACACTCTGATGGTTTCAGAGACAATACAGAGTAGAGAGCCTTATAAGCAGGGGAGTAACAACCGCGATCGCGACCGAGCCCGTGCAGGTGTGGGCCCGCCGACGCCAGCATAAGTTTCAACTGGATGTACATCCTCAGACGCACATTCAGTTGAAACTGGTTGCGGCGCAGAGATCTGTCGTGTCTGTGAGCAGCAATACACGATGCCAGTCAGAGGCCAGCAGCTGACGTCAGGGTGCACGTGTCTGGGGGAACATGGCAGTGACATCATCCGTCGCTTGCATGCTGAAGTCAGCTGTTGGGTTCAGAAGGGGACGCTGAGCAGGGGGTGAGTGGATGGGAGGCGAGTATAATGGTTTATTTTCTTCTATGCATTAAAAAACAGAGGTAAAACGGAGTACATATATCAGGATGGATAAAGTTAGAGATATATATCGGGATAAGGGACATATATACCATGATGGAGATATATATCAGTATGGAGAGGGGCCCAACTTGCATCGGGGGGCACATCGGACTCTAGTTACCCTAAGCCACTGCTCAAGATGTGACTAGTCCAAAAGATGTCCCTGGCTGGCTTCTCCCCAAACTGCTTTAGTTAACTGACAGGGTTTTCACATGTGTGTATATAGGGAGAGACCTGTCAATCACGTGGAAGGGAGGAGGCCGGGGAGAAGCTCCAAGTATGGTGGATGCTTCTATAACTATGGGCTTCTCTGAAATGCGGGAGTGTTTCAAATTAACACATACCCAGATGCAATCATGGAGCCAGGCTCTGATGCAGTCCTGTGGTTTGCACGTATCGACTAACTGGTTCCCTTTAAAATCAGCATGGATATATGAGATTTGTTTGTACTCTACCTTTCTTCCACTCCCTAAATATCTTTGTGTGCAGCCCTTGATTCTTAAAAGAAATCATAAGAAAACTACCTATTGTTTAAAGCGAACTTGTCATCAGGATTTTGCTAAGTAAACTACAGACAGTGTCAGTTTGGCGCTGTTATACTGATTAAAATGATACCTGGGGTGAAAAATCCGTCTTGTGGTTCTTGTGTAATCAGCGCTTGCAGTTTTGAGTTAATGTGATTCTCATGCTCCGGGGCGGCCTGTTGGCAGAGCTGTGGGTGAGTCTTTATTTGGTGCTCTTGCCTCATCTTAATCCTTATGGGCTTAAATGATCCTTCACTAACCTGCCTCCTGTGTTAAATACTGCGCTTGCGCAGTTAAATCTTGTGGTTTTTTTATTGCTAAAGCTAATTTATTTTTTGGTCCAACAAAATTGCGCCAGCGGCAATGAACGCGCAGTAGCATCTATCAGCAAGCAATACTCTCAATCTCTGTAAGTGCCACCCACCAGAACAATATGTTATTCACTCATATGAGCAAGCCTTTAGGATGAGTGAGGCTTCCAGCAATACAATCCCCACTGATTTGCAATAGGCCATCACTTCTTCTGATGGTAAACCCTTTACTCTTGTATCTGGGCGAAACGACAGCAGGAAAGGCATCATCGCTACACAGCTTTGCCTTTTAGGACTTTAAGAAACTTTCCTCTTGTGCTATCAATACTCTTTATAAGGAATCATTTTCATGCAATAGTAAGTGGCGACATATCGAGGATATGATATCAGTTAGTGATCAGAGGAGTTCCCTGAGGACAAGGCCACAATGCAAGATAGGTTTGCAGCGTTTCCCTGCACGCCAATGCTTTCAGGCCCCCTCCCTGCAGGAATCTGCAGCACAGCCCTATTCACTTGAACGGGGCTTTGTTGCATTTCTGCACTAAACAGAAAACACCAGATCGGCAGGGGCAAAGTGGTCGGCCTCATGAAGTGCATTAATAAAATTTAACCCCAATTTAACCACAATTTGCGATTTCACTTACTCCTTTAATAAGCAATCCTGGCTGTCAGCGGATTGTCCTCCTGTCCGAAAGCGTTGTCTGAGCAGCCAAGTAGAAACCGTGAACCCAAGTGCAGACACTGCTGCCAGGATCACACAGAATATCCGAAAGGAGAAAAAGTCTTCTTTATTCCAGACGGTATAAGATGCAAAAACCGACAACGAGCCGAGAGCACTGAACAGCGAGCAGTGAAAGTTCAATCTCGTCCTCTCGGCAGCCGAGACTGCCAGGTCTGCCAGCAAGGCGTTATGGTTCAAGTCTACCATGGTGAGGAAGCTGTCATACACACAGAGACAGATGAGGAACTGCAGGCCGGGATGAGCCCATGACACCCAAAAGGCCAGGAACGAAAGTGCAAACAGTGGTCCATTCCTGCTCAAGGCACTCAGCCGCTTTAGCACCACTTCAGGAGTGGAGATGTCCACGCTGGACCTGCAGGACAAGAAGTTACACATCACTGGAAAGGAGATGCACAATGTGAAGGATCATTGATCAGCATCAGATCAGGTCATTTCCATAACAGATTTACAAAAAAAAAAAAACACAAAGACACAAGCAAGCTCGGATTGCAACGGGGATCGGGGAAGAGTTGCCGTCAGGCAATGCTGGCCTAGCTCCCAAGTAAAGTAAACTAAGCCATGGACCTGACGAAATCCAACATGTCCTGTTCTTCACTGCCAGGAGATGAGGGGTTGGGGTACGTCCAGCTGCCACCGTACTAACCAGATCAAGAAATCCAGAATAAAAATTGTTGGGTTCAGCTAACTGGAATCTAACATGTACAGTCCACCACGAGGGGTCCAATATCTAAACGGCACAATAAATATTGCTTTGTAAAGGTCTATACTTTGGCTCAATAAAAAATGGGATTTTCTGGTGCCTGGTCTATATTCGAGTATGTGCACACAGGGCCTTTTAGACGCCGCTGTACCTGCTGAGGTTTTCCTGAAAAACACGCTTCAGGAAAGGACGGCGTCGATGTCGTGGGTCATGTGGTGTCTTTGCCGCAGGTAATTTCTTTTTAATTCTCTGTATTAATAGTGGCGGCTTCAAAAATGGAAGCCACCACCTGAATGGACCGGTCACTTCTTTCATCCGCCTTCGCAGCTTTGGAAGCCTGAAGCAAGTTCAAAAACGCTGAACATTTGCACAGCAAGTGGTTCTTACGTTTGCAGGGTTTTTTTGCAGGCAGAATCCTCCTGAAAAAGCCGTCGTGTGCACATACTCTTAGGGTAGGTTCACATTTGGCAATTTTGCAGCTTCTTTTACCTGCAGCAAAGACCAGAGTGTTGGCAAGAAGAGTGCGCATTTGTGATGAGTTAAAACACCCGAAAGGTCAAAAAATCCAAGCAAAATTACAAGCATGTGTAAGAGGTTTTTGGTAGTGTTATACGCAGTATTTCTGCAGCAAAAAAAAAAGCGCTGAAAAAAAACAGGGATTTTTGTGATAACTCACCGTAAAATCCTTTTCTCCGAGATGCTCATTGGGGGACACAGATACTGTGGGTGTATGCTTCTGCCGCTAGGAGGCTGACACTAAGTGAAAAAAAGAGGTTAGCTCCTCCTCCGCAGTATACACCCTCACCCCTATTGCGGGCGGAAATCAGTTTGGTGCCAAAGCAGTAGGAGGACAACAAATCAGCCTTAATACAGGTACAACATGCCCAAAAAAAACCACCACCCTTATAATAAATAAGTAAATGCATATTAATTAAACAAAACAAGAGACAACTGGCTAATAGGGTGGGTGCTGTGTCCCCCAATGAGCGTCTCGGAGAAAAGGATTTTATGGTGAGTTATCACAAAAAAATCCCTGTTTCTCCTTTGCCTCATTGGGGGACACAGATACTGTGGGACGTCCTAAAGCAGTCCTTGGGTGGGAGATTGACTCACCGATCCAAGCTACATGCACCTCTTGTTTAACCCCTTCACTACCAAGGGTGGCTTGCACGTTAACTCCTGGGCCAATTTTTAAAATTCTGACCACTGTCCCTTTATGAGGCAATAACTCTGAAACGCTTCCATGGATCTCGGTGATTCTGACATTTTGTACTTCATGTTAGTGGTAAAATTTCATTCAAATAGCTTGTGCTTATTTGTGAAAAAAACGGAAATTTGGCGAAAATTTTGAAAATTTCGCAATTTTCCCACTTTTAATTTTTATGCCCTTAAATCACAGAGATACGGCACACAAAAAACTTAATAAGCAACATTTCCCACATGTTTACTTTACATCAGCACAATTTTGGAACCAAAATTTTTTTTTTGTTAGGAAGTTCTAAGGGTTAAAAGTTGACCAGCGATTTCTCATTTTTGCAACACCATTTTATTTACGGATCACATCACATTTGAAGCCACTTTGAGGGGTCTATATGATAGAAAATACCCAAAAGTGACACCGTTCTAAAAACTGCACCCCTTAAGGTGCTCAAAACCACATTCAAGAAGTTTATTAACCCTTCAGGTGCATCACAGGAATTTTTTGAACCTTAAAAAAAATAAATGAACATTTAACTTTTTTTCCACAAAAAAAAATACTTCAGCTTCAATTTTTTTTATTTTACCAAGGGTGACAGGAGAAATTGGACTGCAAAACTTATTGTGCAATTTGTCCTGAGTACGCCGATACCTGATATGTCGGGGGAACCACTGTTTCGGTGCATGGCAGAGCTCAGAAGGGAAGGAGCGCCGTTTGATTTTTTCAATGCAACATTGGCTGGAATTCAGATCGGACGCCATGTCACGTTTGGCGAGCCCCTGATGTACCTAAACAGTGGAAACCCCCCCACAAGTGACACCATTTTGGAAACTAGACTCCCCAAGGAACTTATCTAGATATGTGGTGAGAACTTTGAACCCAGAAGGGCTTCACAGAAGTTTATAACGTACAGCCGTACAATTAAAAAATCATATTTTTTCCACAAAAATGATCTTTTCACCCTCAATTCTTATTTTTCCAAGGGTAACAGGACCCTAAAAGTTATTGTGCTATTTGTCCTGAGTACGCTGATACCCCACATGTGGGGGTAAACCACTATTTGGGCGCATGGCAGAGCTCGGACGTTTTTGGCTGGAATTGAGATCGGACACCATGTCGCGCTTGGAAAGCCCCTGATGTACCAAAGCAGCGGAAACCCCCCCACAAATGACACCATTTTGGAAACTAGACCCCCCCAAGGATCTTATCTAGGTGTGTGGTGAGCACTTTGTACCCCCAAGGCCTTCACAGAAGTTTATAATGCCCGGGCGTGAAAATAAAAAAATTGTATTTTTTCCTCAAATATGATGATTTAGTCCCCAATTTTTTTATTTTCCCAAGGGTACCAGGAGAAATTGGACCCCAAAAGTTGTTGTCCAATTTGTCCTGAGTAGGCTGATACCTCATATGTGGGAGAAAACTACTGTATGGGCACACGTCGGGGCTCGGAAGAGAAGTAGTGACGTTTTGGAATGCAGACTTTGATGGAATGGTCTGCGGGTGTCATGTTGCCTTTGGAGAGCCCCTGATGTACCTAAACAGTGGAAACCTTCCACAAATGACACCATTTTGGAAACTATACCCCCTAAGGAACTTATCTAGATGTGTGGTGAGCACTTTGAACCCCCAAGTGCTTCACAGAAGTTTATAACGTCCGGGTGTGAAAATAAAAAAATCATTTTTTTCCACAAAAATTATATTTTTGCCCCCAATTTTTTATTTTCCCAAGGGTACCAGGAGAAATTGGACCCCAAAAGTTGTTTTGCAATTTGTCCTGAGTAGGCTGATACCTCATATGTGGGAGAAAACTACTGTATGTGCACACGTCGGGGCTCGGAAGAGAAGTAGTGACGTTTTGGAATGCAGACTTTGATGGAATGGTCTGCGGGTGTCATGTTGCCTTTGGAGAGCCCCTGATGTACCTAAACAGTGGAAACCTTCCACAAATGACACCATTTTGGAAACTATACCCCCTAAGGAACTTATCTAGATGTGTGGTGAGCACTTTGAACCCCCAAGTGCTTCACAGAAGTTTATAACGTCCGGGTGTGAAAATAAAAAAATCATTTTTTTCCACAAAAATTATATTTTTGCCCCCAATTTTTTATTTTCCCAAGGGTACCAGGAGAAATTGGACCCCAAAAGTTGTTTTGCAATTTGTCCTGAGTAGGCTGATACCCCATATGTGGGGGTAAAACACTGTTTGGGCGCATGGCAGAGCTTGGAAGGGAAGGAGCACCATTTGACTTTTTCAACGCAGAATTGGCTGGAATTGAGATCAGATGCCATGTTGCGTTTAGAGAGCACCTGATGTGCCCAAACAGTGGAAACCCCCCAATTCTAACACCCCTAACCCTAATCTCAGCCCTAGCCCTAACCCTAATGGGAAAATGGAAATAAATACAATTTTTTAATTTTATTATTTTTCCCTAACTAAGGGGGTGATAACGGGGGATTTGATTTACTATTTATGGCGGGTTTTTATGTTTGGCAGCTGTCACACGCTAAAAGACGCTTTTTATTGTAAAAATAGTTTTTGCATCACCATATTTTGAGAGCTATAATTTTTCCATATTTTGACCCACCGAGTCATGTGAGGTCTTATTTTTTGTGGGACGAGTTGACGTTTTTATTGGTATCATTTTCGGGCACGTGACATTTTTTGATCACTTTTTATTCCGATTTTTTTTTGGGACACAGAATGAACAAAAACCAGCGTTTCATGAATTTCTTTTGGGGGGTCCATTTACACCGTTCCGAGTGCGGTAAAATTTATAAAGCGGTTTTATTCTTCGGGTCAGTATGGTTACAGCGATACCTCATTTCTGTATTTTTTTATGTTTTGGCGCTTTTATGCAATGAAAACAATTTTATATAAAAAATAATTATTTTTGCATCGCTTTATTCTGCGAGCTATAACTTTTATTTTTTCGCTAATGATGCTGTGTGGCAGCTCTTTTTTTGCGGGACAAGATGACGTTTTCAGCGGTATCATAGTTATTTATATCCGTCTTTTTGATTGCGCGTTATTGCACTTTTTGTTCGGCGGTATGATAATAAATCATTTTTTGCTTCGTTTATTTTTATTTTTTAAGGGGTTCGCTAAAGAGGTTAACTAATGGGACAGTTTTATAGGGCGGGTCGTTACGGACGCGGCGATACCAAATATGTGTACTTTTATTGTTCGTTTTTTTTATTTCCAAAAAATGAATTTATTAGGGAATTTTTTTTTATTTTTTTTTAATTTATTTAGCGATTTTTTTAAAATTATTTTTACACTTTTTGTTAACTTTATTACATTGTCTCAGGTGGGACATCACTGTCCTGTGACAGATCGCTAATCTGTCACATCACAGATTGCTGTGACAGATCAGCGATCTGTCACAGGCACTACACAGGCTTCCTCCTTGCCTGCGCTTCGCAGGCATGAAGAAGCCAGCTCCCTGCAGGCCCCCCGAAGGTCCCCGCCGCCATATTGGATCCGGGGACCTGCAGGGAAGGAGACCCCCGCAGCAGCGCTGCACATTGCGCTGCTGTGGGGGGCTCAGGGAAGCACGGAGGGAGCCCCCTCCCTGCCGATGCTTCCCTTTAACCCCCGGTACACCGCGATCGTGTTTGATTGCGGTGTGCCAGGGGTTAACGTGTCGGGGGCGGTCCGTGACCGCCCCTGACACATTGTGCCGGGTGTCAGCTATGTTAATCAGCTGACACCCGGCCGCGATCAGCGGCGCTCACCACGTGGACGCCGCTGATCGCTATGACGTAATATTCCGTCCATGGGAATTAGTTCCCAGGTCACATGGACGGAATATTACATCCATTGTAGGAAAGGGGTCAAAGGTGCGCCACCACTGCTTGGAGAATCCTTCTACCCAGGCTTGCATTCGCTGAGGCCTGAGTATGGATATTATAATGTTTGCCAAATGTGTGAAGGCTGGACCAGGTTGCTGCCTTGCACACCTGTTCCGTCGAAGCCTGGTGCCGAAGCGCCCCAGTGGCGCCCACTGCCCGAGTGGAGAGCGCTCTGATCCCTGCTGGAATCGGCATGCCTCTAATGTGGTAGGACTCCTGAATAGTCAAACGATCCATCTGGCTATGGTCTACTTTGAGGCAGCGCGCTCCTTCCTGCGCCCTTCGGGGAGCACGAACAACGTGTCCGTCTGACGAAAGGGCGCCGTCCGCGATACGTACCTCCGGAGGGCTCTTACCAAGTCTAACGTGTGAAGAGCCTTTTCCACACGGTGCACGGGTGCTGGACAAAATGAAGGCAAAACAACATCCTCATTAATGTGAAAAGAGGACACGACCATCGGGAGAAAAGGAGGGGCTGGTCTGAGCACCACCCTATCCTTATGGAAAGTGAGGGACGGAGCTCGGCAGGATAGGGCCGCCAGCTCCGAGACCCGCCTGATAGAAGTGATGGCCACTAGGAACACCACTTTCCAGGAAAGGTACCTCAAAGAGACATCTTGAAGTGGTTCAAATGAAGCTTCCTGTAGAACACTTAGGACCAGGTTAAGGTCCCAGGCGTCCACAGGCGCCTTATAGGGAGGTAACAAATGGGAGACTCCCTGGATGAAAATCTTCACCTGAAAATTGGTAGCAATTCTGCGCTGGAACAGGACAGATAAGGCCGAAATTTGTCTCCTGAGGGAACTTGTGGCCAAGCCCGAGTCTAGGCCCGACTGGAGAAAAGCCAAGATGTTGGGGATCGAGAATCTCAGTGGAGAAACACCGTGGCCTCGACACCAAGCAAAGAACACCTTCCAGGTGTGGTGGTAAATTTGTGCTGAAGCCAGCTTCCGGGTGCTAATCATTGTAGCGCCCACCTTGCACCCGAACCCTGCCTGGGTTAGAATCCAAGATCCAACGGCCCGGCCATGCCGTCAACCACAGGGCCCCTGAGTTCGGGTGGCAAATCGGCCCTTGGGAAAATAGATCTGGGCGCACTGGCAGGCGCCAAGGAACGTCGGGTCACAGCTGCATTAGATCTGCGTACCACGCTCGACAGGGCTAGTCTGGGGCCAGCAGAATCGCCGGAACCCCTTCCGTCTTGATCTTCTTGATGACCCTCAGAAGCAGTGGCAGCGGGGGAAATAGATATGAGAGGTAAAACTGGCTCCATGGCAGAACTAACGCGTCCACAGCGATTGCCTGCGGGCCCCTGGCCCGAGCGACATGTGTGGGCACCTTGGCGTTCATTCTAGACGCCATCAGGTCCACGTCCAGAGTTCCCCAAAGCTGACAAATCTGCTGGTAGACTTCGGGATGAAGAGACCCTCGCCGGACGCAAGACCCCGCCGTCTGAGAAAGTCTGCCGCCCAATTTTCCACACCCGGGATGTGGACAGCCGAAATCACCGAGTGGTTTGCTTTGGCCCACTGAAAGACGTGCCCCACCTCGCGCATGGTTGCTCTGCTGCGGGTGCTCCCTTGGTGATTTATGTAAGCCACCGCCGTAGCGTTGTCCGATTGAATTCGGACAGGGCAGCCTGCTAGAAAGTGATGAAATTTTTGCAGAGCCAGCCGAATTGCTCATATCGCCAATAAGTTGATCGGGAGGCGCGCCTCCTGTGGCGACCACCGTCCCTGGGTCATGTGGTGGCGAAACACCGCTCCCCAGCCGAGGAGACTGGCGTCGGTTGTCATTCCCAGCCAATGGTCTGGGGTAAAAGGTTCCCCTGGGTCAGGGAGGAACTGTTTATCCACTCTCTGAGCGACTGCCTGACTTGAGAGGACAGTCGGCACCGACGATCGAGCGTGAAAGGGTTCTTATCCCAAGCCGACAAGAGGGCGTGCTGCAGGGGGTGAAGATGGAACTGGGCGAACAGTATCGCTTCCAATGCTGCCACCATTTTCCCTAGAATCCTCCTCCCAGATCGGATGGTATGAGGGACTGGTTGGTGAAGCGTCCGGACTCCCTGCCGGAGAGCTAGCGCTTTTTCCTGAGGGAGAATTACCAACCCTCGGCAAGTGTCGAAGATCATTCATAAGAAGGAAATCCTCTGAGCTGGCACAAGGGATGACTTTGCATTGACCAACCACCCTAAGCGGCAAGAGTATCCAGCGTGACGCTGACATTTTCCTTGCATGCCCGTGTTGACGGGCCCTTGACCAAGAGGTCGTCCAAGTAAGGCAAGACAACTATGCCTCGAGAATGCAATATGGCCATGACAACTGCCATAACCTTTGTGAACACTCTGGGAGCCGTGGCTAGCCCAAGGGGTAGCATTACGAACTGAAAATGTTGATCGCCGATGGTGAAGAGTAGAAACCTCTGATGAGGAGGAAAAATGGGAATATGCAGATATGCGTCCTGGATGTCTATTGAGGCCAAGTATTCTCCCTGCTCCATGGCCGATATGACTGAACGGAGAGACTCCATCCGGAAATGTCTGATCCTGATGAATTTGTTCAGAAGCTTTAGGTCCAAAACAGGCCCGACCGATACGTCCTTTTTGGGAACCGCTAACAGGTTGGAATAGAGGCCCCGAGCTCTTTCGTGTTCCGGTACTGGAACAATGACTCCGTTTTGCTGGAGCGATTTGATGGCTCCTAACAGAGCCCTTGCCTGGGTTCCACCCTGGGCAGACAAGAAAGAAAAAAACGTCTTGGAGGGTATCTGACCAATTCTATTTTGTAAGCTGAAGCCATCAACTTACCCATGCGTCGTGTGCTATCTGGCAAACGCCTCGAGTCATTTGGCTGACGATCTTTGGGATCTGGATCACCTCGATCTGGGCTGTTGAGTACGCATTCTCCCCAATGGGTTGACTCTATATGAGACCTGCCGCTCCCTATGCTGGTTGTGGCGGCCTGAAGCGGCGGAATTGGCCACTGTGTTCCACCCGGGGTTGCGAAAGGCCTGAAAACATGTCTGAAAACGGGTGACGGAAAAGCAGTTTGACCCTTTTGTTGAGGGAGAAACACGCTCTTTCCTCCTGTGGAGTCGGAGATAAGCCCAAATAGGCGGCCGCACTGATAAGGCAGGGAAGTTCTGTGCGGGCACTTTACTCGCTTAAATGCCACTTTATGCTCCGTAGCCGCTGCAGGATCATCCTCAATCCCCACGGTCTGATTGACGGCTCCTAGGCTGTCCACTGTTTCCATGACCCTGGAGTGTCCAGGTCAAGGGTCTCGTCTGAGTCGCAATCTGAGGTCTGCTCGCTATTAACCACTGGTGACGGGGAGCGAGAGGCAGAGCTCACAGATGCCAAGGCACCGAATGGACTGGGCGACACCGTGTGGATTCATTTCCTCCGGTTCTGCCTGGAGTGAGAGCGGCCCCTGCAGGTTGGGGCTCTTGTGAGGTGGAGGTTCCCTCTAAGGTCGGCGAGCCATTGTCCCTGCCCCTATTTGGGGCTTGAAGGAACTCTATTGCTCTCGTAAGCAACGCCATGGACTGTGACAGTAATAAGGCCCACTCCTGGAGGTTCGACACATTGGTCACGGTCGTAGGGGAGGGCTCCTGGGCGCGTTCGGATTTGCAGGCTTCGCATAATCACTTGCTCTGCGCCCGCGGAAACGCAGCCCGACAAGAGATGCATGCAGCGTAAAACAACGTGTGCGTCTTTGCCTTTTTCGGACATGCTGTATCTGTCCGCTGCTGGGGAGGGGGGAGGAAGTAGCACCTTGTTTTCCCTGTAGCGTGGCCTCTCGGGCAGGACTTACCCCAGTCCTGCGCCCCCCGTCCTGGATGCTTCCACATTCAAATCACGCTCCGAAGCCGGGGCCTTCATTTCTTCGCCGTCGCCCAGTGCGGGGCGGGCCACCCGAAGTGGCGCGCGGCCCAGGGGCGGGACTTCCGGCCGCGGCCTAGCTCCGGCTAAAGCCAGTTCTTTTCATGGCGCTGAAAAACATGGTGCTACCTACTGGCGCGGCGCCGCCTGCCGGATCCCACCACGCTCAGCCTTGAATGCCCGGTGGCCTCCACCGGCTAAGGGCTCCAGCCCTCGGATCCTTGCCGGAGCCCTCCCAGGCCCTCTCCTCACCGACAATCCTCTTCAGCTTCTTGAGCGCAGGTATGTGAGGGGGCCTTGATAAAATAGGACGGTGCAGGCACCCTAGCTCCATCTAACCCCTTCAAGGGGTGAGGAGAGGGACCGTCCGCCACCTTGCAGCACCGCAGTCTTAGCATTGGTGGAGCAGTGGGGGCCGCACGGACTAGTCTTGTGCCTCTGTACAGCCCATGGTTTCAATACCTAGGGGTGGTCAGGGCTAAGTCCGGCATTGTGTCTCACGTCGCAGAAGAGGATACGTGGAGGGACACTCGCACGTGCTCATCTGTTGTTGGTTTGGGTAAATCGGACCCTTTCAATAGGATCCGTTGCCCCTGTCTCATCTTCATGGAAAAAGACGAAAAAAGTCTGGAGAAAAAAACAGACGTGTGCCTCCATGGACACTAAGCAAAAAAAAACTGATTTCCGCCCGCAATAGGGGCGAGGGTGTATACGGCAGAGGAGGAGCTAACCTCTTTTTTTCACTTAGTGTCAGCCTCCTAGCGGCAGAGGAATACACCCACAGTATCTGTGTCCCCCAATGAGGCGAAGGAGAAAAGTGCTGACAAAACGCCCCGTGTCAAAATACCACTGGAGAAGTTTCTAAAATTAATTAAAAAAAAATATATATATATATATATATTTTTTTTTTTTTTTTTTTTTTTCTTCTTTTTTAAATTAATTTTAGAAACTTCTCCAGTATATATATATATATATATATATATATATATATACACAAATAAAATAAATCATAAAATCAGCATTTCTCACCCTTCCCAGGTGCACTGCTGCCTCTCCACTGTTGTCACATTTTCTTGCTGCAGGCTGAACTGGCACAAGTGTAGCGCACGTGACCGCTGCAGCCAATTACTGGACTGATGCCATTGTAGTGGTCACAAGACCGAGGAGCCCAGTGATTGGCTGGAGTAGTCACAAAAGCTGTAGTCGTGATGCCACCGCAGCAGCTTGTCAAGAAAGACAGGTGACAGAGGCGGAGAGGCAGAACTGTAGCACCAGAGTCTGTCGCTTTTAACTAGAGCAAGAAAATGGTGTTAAAAAAACTGGAAAACTCCTTTAATATGCCAACAGGAAAAGTGATTTAGCTTATAGAATTAGAGACCAATATGAAAGTCTTTATACCGAGCAGTGTATGTAGGGAAATAACTACACGCAGACTCACTGTTTAGCGTTCAGGAAGATCTGGTCACTCAGCCATCCAAATAAGGGGTCGTTCAGACTGTTCCAGATCAAGAAGACGGTCTGTAAGAAAACATTTTTTTTTTTTTTTTTAAATGTTCTTGACCTTTTCATTCGATTTAGTTACAGATGTCATTTGGGTAAATCTCTGCACATATAACATTCTATCATCTATATTGTATATTACCCCTTTAAGCGGTACAGCTGGACGGATACTGACGGCACAAGATTAATATTAATAATTAACAGTTTATAAAGCAAAAGAGGACTCTGCTCCGAAGCAGAAGAGAAGGAGGAAGATCTGAGCAATGTCTGCTGCTCGGATTTGGTCAGTGGCTTCTGATATCTACGGTTTCCCTTTTGATCTAGAAGATGAATGTGAAGTTTAGTTTTGTTTCGATGGAGTCCATCTGTTTTCTACGTTTCTAACTTTCACTTACTGAAAAAGAGCAGTTTTTACTGAATTTATAAGACTAATCTGAATATAGAATATACAGAAATAACTATTCAGCCGAGACTCCCAATACACAAGGCAGCAGAAATTGTTAAAAAAAAAATCCCTCTATTGAGCACAGAGACAGTTTGATTATTGCCCAAATTCATCAAACAAGTTTCGCCAGAATTCTAGTATAAAACCATCTGAAATGCAACTCAAACATTTTACAACTAATGCCAGTCCTGGCCAACTCTGACAACTTTTTTAAAAAGGTGGGTGAGGCTTGTTTGTGCCGGGACGTAGCGTTGCCAAGCACGCCTGACAAATTCCCTTGGCTGACAGATGATTCTGGTGGGGGTGCACGGAGTTAAAATTTGTGGCGTAGAGAATGCCGTCGCTGCTCGTGATGAACTTTATCCGTGGCGGTCACCATGCCCCTGTCCCAGCTCTGCCCATTTCTGCAGTGTTGGGACAAGCTAGCGTGAAGACGCCAGAAGTTGCAAAACTTAGGCACAGCTCCGAGTTGCGCCTAAATTTTTGCAATTTTTCAAATCTTTTTGCCAGAATTCTGGTGTGAAAGCTTTGATGAATTGGGCCCAATGTTCCTGACAATATCAGCGACAACTGGACAAAATTAGGGCGCAGTCAGACAACCGTATAAATCGGACCGCAGCTCATGGACTGGCCAGCGGCTCTCCTGACCCGAGCGTGATGGCTTCATGTAATTCTATGCAGCTTTCACGCTCCAGTCGGGAGAGCCGCTGGCCAGTCCGTGCACTGTGGTCCGATCCCATCCCAAGGGGGACAGTAACACCCAGATTTCAATTTATTTATACATGTCTAGGAGGAATAATAAAGGCAGCTCCAGCTATAAGAGGGGGGATCTGCAAGTATCAGGACAAGGCGGTAAGTGTTACCTGTATAACTAAAGAAGAACTACTGTGCCCAGACGGTCTAGGATTTATTCTGCACTGTCCTTGTGTTACTTTGCTGCTATATTTGAAGACAATACTAATCATAAAGTTTTAGACTTACTAATTTGATAGTCAAATTGATAAACTGAATAATTCGGTTCCTGTTTTTGTCACGTGCCTGGAAACATCAGACATCAAACCTAAAAAATAAAACACCCTAATATTCCATCACAGCCCTCTCCTTGGCCAGGACAGGATATGATTTAGTTTCCTGTAAACCACGTAGAAATGGCTTCTTAAAACTATTTTAGCTAACGATTGTAAATGGCTGTCGGCCTCTTACATCCTTAATCCTCGCAATCAGATGTAACAACAGCGGCCTGTGATCCGAGGTCACGCCGAGCACCATTGTGAGAAGAGAACCATTTTCAAAATATATCTTTAAAATGGAGAGGTTGCAGTAACAGGTAGTTATTAGGAGAACCCCCAGCCGAGGTCTCCAGACACATTCAGCAAACACTGAAGGTCTTTGATGTGTTCAGAGTCCCAGGATTACAAGGTATTGCCATCTGGGTATGAAAGGCATGTCCTAAGTATACAGCGCAGCATTAGTATGGCCTGGACACAGCGACACGGTGATTTATGGCGTTAGTTACAGAACACGTTGCTCTGCAGGTCCATGAGATGCAGCCACAGCCATGAGCAATAATACAATGGCAAAAGGAAACGCAGAGACTTTGAAGTTTAAATACAAATCGATTTGGCTTTTTATATCCGAGTTCATAAAAATATAATGGGATTATAAACAGACCCCCTATGTTCTACAGTGCCAGGCACCAGACCCCGCCCGAAGTGTCGGACACCACCAGACCCCCCTCCGCCACAGCGGACGGACACCAGAACCCCCCCAACCTCCATAGTGGACAGACACCAGACTCCCCCCACCTCCACCGCGGACAGACACCAGACCCCCCCCCCTCCACCGCGGACAGACACCAGACCCCCCCCCTCCACCGCGGACAGACACCAGACCCCCCCCCTCCACCGCGGACAGACACCAGACCCCCCCCCTCCACCGCGGACAGACACCAGACCCCCCCCCTCCACAGTGGACAGACACCAGACCCCTCCTCCACAGTGGACAGACACCAGACCCCCCCCTCCACAGTGGACAGACACCAGACCCCCCTCCTCCACAGTGGACAGACACCAGACCCCCCCCCCCTCCACCGCGGACAGACACCAGACCCCCTCCCCCTCCACCGCGGACAGACACCAGACCCCCCCCCCTCCACAGTGGACAGACACCAGACCCCTCCTCCACAGTGGACAGACACCAGACCCCCCCCTCCACAGTGGACAGACACCAGACCCCCCTCCTCCACAGTGGACAGACACCAGACCCCCCCCTCCACAGTGGACAGACACCAGACCCCCCTCCTCCACAGTGGACAGACACCAGACCCCCCCACCTCCACCGCGGACAGACACCAGACCCCCCCCTCCACAGTGGACAGACACCAGACCCCCCCTCCACAGTGGACAGACACCAGACCCCCCCCCCACAGTGGACAGACACCAGACCCCCCACCTCCACAGTGGACGGACACCAGACCCTCTCCCTCTATAGCGACGTCCACCAGACCCCCCCCCCACATTGATGGACACATGGCCCCTTTCACAATGCTGGCTAAACTACCCTTTCCCCCCTTTACAACATCTACCACCCGTCATCACCTTCAATCAAATTCAGCCATAAACACCCCACTACCAATGTCAGCCACCTTGGTGCCAAGCACTGCTCTGAAAATGCCATCTATAGTCCAGAGATCTGAAAATGGCGGCCCCAGTGCTCCTCTTTCCTCCTGAACTGTGTATAAGGTGACCTTTATTGGATCATGTTCAGCTCTCTCACTATACAACGCCCAGGAACACAGTACAAGTACAGATCGCTGTGTCTATTCCGGATCGGACTTGGCTTTAGATCTGCGAGGTGCCATTATGTAAGTAACGACATACACACAAACACAGATCAGCACTGCGACTCACCTCTCCGATCCAAAAGGACAGCTTGTCGATCTTGTAGACTGAAACAAAAGTGTCCACGTAGTAGAGAAGGAAAACGTTGTGCAGGACGGAAAGGAAAAAGGACAACGAGCCATAGAGAACGGTGGTGGGAAGGTGGAAGACCCCCGCCGCGATTCTCCAGCCCATGTTAGGTTATTCTGGATGGCACACTATGTGGGGTCATCCATACTGTACGCTGCCACTACAAATCCACCTCATCTGTCCTCCTGAAAAACAGAACGGAAGAGTATTACAATGATTGCATCACATTTACTACAAACATATCGTCTTCATACATGTATCACTACTTACTCCATGAACATCGACCATAAGTCAGGTGCTCACGCCGTCTGCGAGAACTTACAAAAATAAAGACACTTTCAAGTTGAAACCTGTTGGACAAGACTGAGGGTTTGTTTTTTTGTTACATTATTATCCTTTTTTTTTCAAAGAGAAAACACCGCCTCATGGAAAATGTGTACGTGCCCAATACAACTGCGAGCAGCGGAGAGGGGGACGATGACGGCCTGAAGGAAGGATCGTCATTTCTTGGTCTACGAAGGCTGAGATCAGAGGAACCTACACATCAGCACTTAGGAATTCATTCCACTGCTGGTTACAATTCTATTTCTTTTCTGCGTTTGTGACAATTCCTCTTTTTTCGTTGCTGCTACTAAAATGTTACTTTCTATCGAGAAGCTGCAAACAACAGGGACAAGTGGACAATGATCAGGTCAGCCTGTAGGCTACGCTCACACTTGTGTTTGGACATTCTCTAAAAACACAGATAAACGGAATGATTGCCCGTTACGTAAGTAGTGGAAACAGCAGTAGAGGGACCCCACTGATTATTATGGGGTCCATCAGGATTCCACCAAGTGTCAGTTTTTAAGACTAAAAAAAAAAAAAAATTGCAGCAAGCAGACGTTTTATTTTTCCATTCTACACATGAGCATATAACGGGCAATAGTCGAACACCATTATTGTCTATACATTAACATTGGATCCTTATGCTTACATTTGCATCAATGGCACTGAGTCTAAAAGCAGCGATGGGAGCTAAACTTCCTTCACTGCAACAGCATTTAGGACGTGTGGTCCAGAGCGTGTAATGTTCCAAGCGCCCATTGGTCCACTTCGCACTGGGATTACTGGGTGCCAACTGAGTTCTCATGGCAGCTGAGGGCCTGATGAAGAAGACCCCTGTTCCTGCCATGATGGCTGCTTTTGAGAAAACCAGACTGTGGCTGGTGTTGGTACAAGACAGTTTGTTTTACAATTGCAACTACAACACTGTGGTAATGCAGAACAAGAAATCAGATGGATGCAGGTAAAATTTCTACAAAATGACAAATAAAATAAAGTCAAAAGAAAAAGAAAAATATATTTAAAAAAAAAAAATCACAATAAAAAAAAATACACATTTGGTACCTCTGTAGTCATGGACCTATACAATGACGGCTACTTTCACATTAGCGTTTTTTAGCGCTGCGCTTCGTGCGCAATATAAACGCATGCAAAAAACGCATCATGCGTTTTTTAACCAGTTTCTAGCCATGTTAACTCTTAAAACGCATGCGATTTCAAACGCACGCCTGCGTTCCCATAGACTGTAATGTGTTATTTTGTCGCATTCCATGCGCATGCGTTTTTTTTTACGCCGTTAGACGGACCCAAAAATGCAACAGGATGCGTCGGGTGTGCCTAGGCGCACACTACAAAAAACGCATGCGCATGAAAACGCATACGAACACATGCAAACGCTAGACCATGCATCCGCCATGTTAAACATAGGGGCGCATGGCGCATGATGTGCTGCGCTAAAAAACGTTAATGTGAAACCAGCCTAACATTGGCAAGGTTCATCAGTGACTGATCAAAATCAGACTTGTCTCCATGTTCTGGTGTGGGAGACAAGGTCAACCAAAACAGAAACACGAACATGTGAACATCTCCCATAGAGTATAATAAGTGAAAAACACAGATATAACTTCTATGTGAAAAACTGACATCTTTTACGAGTGCTAAGGGAATGTGAGCACGATGTCATTTTCAAGCCAATTCCACCTGGTACACAGCTTAAAAATGTGCAAAAAGAAAAAAAAAACACCACCACAAAGACTGAACATTACACAGCAAATCATTTTGACATTACTGTGTAAATTCTCTTTTCACTTATTTTCTTCTCTTCGAAAACCATGGTGTACATTGCTTTGGGGCCCGGGGGGGGTCTGGTGACCGGTTTGTTCATCTAAAGTTTTCCACCTGGAAGCCCCTCCCTATTAATATATTCAACTCAAAACCACCGCAAAAAAAAATTCAGGCAAAAACACTGCTGCTTTTTCCTTTTTTTGCTGCTTCAAAAACTCAGCTTCTACATTGGCGTCTAAAATACATCGAGTTAAACATGGCCGTATGGGGCTTAGGTTATGTTGGGGGCAGATGAACTACTGGCAATTAAGCTATAGGAAGTCAGTGATCGTTTGCTTTCATTTCCACCATGCAATGATCAGGAGGGGTTTGGGGTTAGTTCCCCCTCACCTTCATAGCAGTCGGCAGCACACGCTCAGCGTACACAACGTCCTACCGACCAATAATCATGTTTCCGGCGGCACAAGAGGTGCGATCGATAAACCAACGATTTGGTGTTTGACTGCTGGACGTGTTGACACTTGGCAATGACCATTCGTTTGGAAGATCATCAACCACGTATAAAACAGAACGTGTCACACATGATTAATTAGAAACAAAGGACCTAAAATAGACATGATGGCGTTGGTGGAGGCGCGTGGTCGGCTTATGTAGCAGATGACTGACAAGACACACTGATGAAAGGACGGCCAACAATAGCCCGTGAGTAGCTGCTGTCACCACCGACTGGCCTGGAGCTTCTGATTTTCTTTTGGTGATATGTTAAAAAGCGCCTACCACAATGACAGGTACATGGGAACCACCATGGAGTCCACAAACAGGTCTCTTTGAAGCAACTAATGGTCAAACAGGTTGGACTTTAGTTCTCAGCAGATAATCAGTGTCCGAGGCGACAACTGCTACCCATCTCCCCTTACAGAAATGACATCCACGCCCGGCTGTGAAGAAGGGACGAATTATATTGTGCAACCAATTCGAGAAGAGCAGTGACCAGGCCAAAAAAGAAGCCACAAATAGCTTCATACATGAAACGGTTCACAAGGGAGTATATCATAGTCCGAGTACGGACAGCAAAGCCCGGACTCACTGCAGGTCTCCCAACCCAATCTTACATGTTGGGTAATTAATAGGCTATATACACAATACAGACCAAAAGTTTGGACACACCTTCTCATTCAAAGAGTTTTCTTTATTTTCATGACTATGAAAATTGTAGATTCACTCTGATGGCATCAAAACAATGAATTAACACATGTGGAATTATATAATTAACAAAAAAGTGTGAAACAACTGAAAATATGTCTTATATTCTAGGTTCTTCAAAGTAGCCACCTTTTGCTTTTATTACTGCTTTGCACACTCTTGGCATTCTCTTGATGAGCTTCAAGAGGTAGTCACCGGAAATGGTCTTCCAACAGTCTTGAAGGAGTTCCCAGAGATTCTTAGCACTTGTTGACCCTTTTGCCTTCACTCTGCGGTCCAGCTCACCCCAAACCATCTCGACTGGGTTCAGGTCTGGTGACTGTGGAGGCCAGGTCATCTGGCGTAGCACCCCATCACTCTCCTTCTTGGTCAAATAGCCCTTACACAGCCTGGAGGTGTTTGTGGGGTCATTGTCCTGTTGAAAAATAAATGATGGTCCAACGAAACGCAAACTGGATGGAATAGCATGCCACTGCAAGATGCTGTGTAGCCGTGCTGGTTCAGTATGCCTTCAATTTTGAATAAATCCCCAACAGTGTCACCAGCAAAGCACCCCCACATCATCACACCTCCTCCTCCATGCTTCACGGTGGGAACCATGCATGTAGAGTCCATCCGTTCACCTTTTCTGCGTCGCACAAAGACACGGTGGTTGGAACCAAAGATCTCAAATTTGGACTCATCAGACCAAAGCACAGATTTCCACTGGTCTATTGTCCATTCCTTGTGTTCTTTAGCCCAAACAAGTCTCTTCTGGTAGTTGCCTGTCCTTAGCAGTGGTTTCCCAGCAGCTATTTTACCATGAAGGCCTGCTGCACAAAGTCTCCTCTTAACAGTTGTTGTAGAGATGTGTCTGCTGCTAGAACTCTGTGTGGTATTGACCTGGTCTCTAATCTGAGCTGCTGTTAACCTGCGATTTCTGAGGCTGGTGACTCGGATGAACTTATCCTCCGCAGCAGAGGTGACTCTTGGTCTTCCTTTCCTGGGGCGGTCCTCATGTGAGCCAGATTCTTTGTAGCGTTGATGGTTTTTGCCACAGCACTTGGGGACACTTTCAAAGTATTCCCAATTTTTCGGACTGACTAACCTTCATTTCTTAAAGTAATGTTGGCAACTCATTTTTCTTTACTTAGCTGCTTTTTTCTTGCCACAATACAAATTCTAACAGTCTATTCAGTAGGACCATCACCTGTGTATCCACCAGACTTCTGCACAACACAAGTGATGGTCCCAACCCCATTTATAAGGCAAAAAATCCCACTTATTAAACCTGACAGGGCACACCTGTGAAGTGAAAACCATTTCCGGTGACTACCTTGTAACGGGGTCTTCTGTGCTGTAATACCTCTTACATTACCACCCCATTTCTCAGGAGGTCCACTCTGCTTTTCCCCACTTCTGAATGAAGGGTGCTGGCTCGAAAGGATTTTTAACATGGGAACATATAAAAGATCACTGCTTCTCCACGTATTTCCAGTGTGACAACATTTTACTCATCGGTCTCAGAATATATCTACATAAAGAGGACAGGACAATCAATGTGTTGGGCCAGTAGATAACAGGCTCCAGTTAAGACGCCAGACGTACATTACAATAGCCGTAGGTGGCCGGCGACCCCCGATCACTTACAGTGGGATTTACAAAGGTGGGGGGAGGTCAGAAGTGGGATATCTCGTTTACCTATGCCCAGGGGGGAAGCCTGTTGGTTGGTGCATTAAGGGCATACATCTCACATTACACCTATCATACATGCATCTCCCATTCGGGGTGATGGGGGGTTCTGTAACACACCTCTTGAAGCTCATCAAAGCAGTAATCAAAGCAAAAGGTGGCTACTTTGAAGAACCTAGAATATAAGACATATTTTCAGTTGTTTCACACTTTTTTGTTAATTATATAATTCCACATGTGTTAATTCATAGTTTTGATGCCTTCAGAGTGAATCCACAATTTTCATAGTCATGAAAATAAAGAAAACTCTTTAAATGAGAAGGTGTGTCCAAACTTTTGGTCTGTGCTGTATGTCCAAGGGATTGACAGATTCCCTTTAAGAAAGAAGTGAAACACAAGGTTTACAAAGACACGCTGACTACTTCCATGTACATTTTTTGCCTTAAGAGATCATCAAAAGGCCTGAACACGAGCAGCAAGTCGTTTTTACATAGAAATGGATACAAAGATTATTTGGGGTGGTGTCTGGCCACTTTTTCGGGTATTTTTTGGAGCGTAACAGCTTCAAACCTGCCTGAAAAACAATGTTGTGAGAACCTATGGGCAATCACTGACCACCATGTTCACAAAGCTGGGCAGGTTTCACACATCCATGAAACATGGACTGTTCTCGCACTGGAAGACCTGACCGCCGGGTCTCCAGACCCGAGAGAATTGCTTTATATTTGGCGATTATACAGTTGGCTCAGGTCAGGAGATGCTGTGGTCAGGCAGGGTCTTCTGATGCGGGAAAGGTCCATATTTTATTAAAACACGTATGAGATGCCAGTAATGTCCGACAGCGGCGTACTCCCACTTCCTACAAAGAACACAACCTTATTTGACCGAGCCAAGGATGCATGTCTATAAGGTGGTGGGGTCAGGAGAAATGGCCTGCGTCATCCTAAATCAGGGATGGAGAACCTCCTGACACTTCAGGAATCCGCAGGCGGTCTTTTTCCTGGAACACCTTCACCGGGGGGGCTTTGCCATTGCTTTTACTTGCGGCTCCACCGTGGTGCCGAGAGGCTTTCTAGCGGAAACCACCTGAAGAATAAACAGGTCACTTCTTTTATTCGCTTCTTGGATTCCAAACCCAGAAGTGGTTGAAAAAAAAGTGAGAAAAGACTAAACGTGCAGAGCAATGCCGCTTTTACATTGCTGTGCGCCATGTTCATTTCTTATGGAGATTTTAGGGCACTTTTTTTTTTAAGGCAGATTCCAGGCAGACTCCGCTTGAAGAAGATGTTGTGTGCACATACCCTAGAACTGTAAAAAAAAAAAACTCATGGAAAATGCTTCCTATTAATTTCTATGGAAAAATCGACTTTGCTGTTCATATTGGGCTTTTCTTTATTTTTTTTCCAAAAATGCCTGGACAGGGAAAACAAAAGTGCAAGTGCTTTCATCAAAGAGGATCCTGAAGGAAAACCCTGTGAACCAGGCGCTGTCAACGTAAACACTAAAAAGGCGACTTCAGGAAAAAACTCTTCAGAAAAAGTTTCCCGGAGCAGTTTCCACCGGAATACTTGTGGTTTATGATCACCTCAAAAAAAAAAATTCTGCCCTTTTTCTCCCATCAAAACGAATGGATAAGGGTCAGAACCCGATGGATGCCCCCCAAATATCAGTCAGTGAGTGGGGGCTGTGGGGGAGAACTAGTGGCAGGTCCGGTGGCGTGTGGTGGATCCCACAAATGATAAAAACCCACACTGCAGATGTGAACAGGGGCTAGGTGACAATATTGGGGTCAGGAGTGGGGCGACACATCCCGATGTCCAACCTGTCCTATATAATCAGACATGGCGACCTCAGAGAGCGCGGCCCCCGGGGACATCGCTATCAGGGATGTGACCTGACTGATAAAAGCCGCGTACGACGTTCCCATATGGACCATATCTCACCATATACCAGAGCGTCGTCACACAGAGGGGACGGGGATCGCTCCTGGAAATAGGTAAATGTCTTATTTCAGCCATTTGTCTCCCAGTCCCATGAGATCCCTGTACAACAGCTGGCGGATATGTGACTATATGTGATCAGTACAGGTGACAGATGCCGAGAAGGCCGCCTGTCTACAGACACAGGGACATACACCCCGGCTGTGTGGAGGAAGGGGCGCTCCAGGTGCAGGCTGAGCCCGGCAGCAGCTCTCCTCCTGCTCCGCAGACGGCACTCACCTCCCCCGCTCGGCTCCATCTCCGGCCGCCGGATGTTTTCTCACTTCCTTCTTTCGTGCAGACAACTGAGCCCCGATGGAATCGATCAGAGCGGTTCCTGCCTGGTGCGTGCGGCAGGGGGCGCTGCGCTGTGAGCTGCGGACAATGCGGTTCCGTCTCCGCTTCTCACATGCTGCGGTTATTGGGGGCCGGTTTGGCTTCCTGCAGACTGATGTGCTCAATATTATATGAAGTGCAGTCTGCTCAGTTTGTGGCTTCATTACTTGTATCCTGCAATGTCGGGGCCAGCAACAGATGCCTAAATACTGCCCTGCACACAGTGGCGTAACTACAAAGTTATGGGCCCCAGTGCGAACTTTCAAATGAGGCCCCCCCCCATGCCAAAATACACGCACATCTCCGCCCAGTACACCTCGTACACAGGCGTCTCCCCTCCGTACACCTCATACACACGCAGCTCCGCTCCGTACATCTCGTACACACGCGTCTCCCCTCCGTACACCTCGTACACACGCAGCTCCGCTCCGTACATCTCGTGCACACGCAGCTCCACTCCGTACACCTCGTACACACGCAGCTCCGCTCCGTACACCTCGTACACACGCAGCTCCGCTCCGTACATCTCGTACACACGCGTCTCCCCTCCGTACTCCTCGTACACACGCAGCTCCGCTCCGTACATCTCGTGCACACGCAGCTCCACTCCGTACACCTCGTACACATGCGGCATTGCCCAGCACACCTCATACACACACGGCTCCGCTCCATACACCTCGTACACACGCGGCTCCGCTCCGTACACCTCGTACACAGGCGTCTCCCCTCCGTACACCTCATACACACGCAGCTCCGCTCCGTACATCTCGTGCACACGCAGCTCCACTCCGTACACCTCGTACACATGCGGCATTGCCCAGCACACCTCATACACACACGGCTCCGCTCCATACACCTCGTACACACGCGGCTCCGCTCCGTACACCTCGTACACAGGCGTCTCCCCTCCGTACACCTCGTACACACGCAGCTCCGCTCCGTACATCTCGTGCACACGCAGCTCCACTCCGTACACCTCGTACACACGCAGCTCCGCTCCGTACACCTCGTACACACGCAGCTCCGCTCCGTACATCTCGTACACACGCGTCTCCCCTCCGTACTCCTCGTACACACGCAGCTCCGCTCCGTACATCTCGTGCACACGCAGCTCCACTCCGTACACCTCGTACACATGCGGCATTGCCCAGCACACCTCATACACACACGGCTCCGCTCCATACACCTCGTACACACGCGGCTCCGCTCCGTACACCTCGTACACATGCGGCATTGCCCAGCACACCTCGTACACACGCGTCTCCCCTCCGTACACCTCGTACACACGCAGCTCCGCTCCGTACATCTCGTGCACACGCAGCTCCACTCCGTACACCTCGTACACATGCGGCATTGCCCAGCACACCTCGTACACACGCAGCTCCGCTCCGTACACCTCGTACACATGCGGCATTGCCCAGCACACCTCATACACACACGGCTCCGCTCCATACACCTCGTACACACGCGGCTCCGCTCCGTACATCTCGTGCACACGCAGCTCCACTCCGTACACCTCGTACACATGCGGCATTGCCCAGCACACCTCGTACACACGCAGCTCCGCTCCGTACACCTCGTACACATGCGGCATTGCCCAGCACACCTCGTACACACGCGGCTCCGCTCCGTACACCTCGTACACATGCGGCATTGCCCAGCACACCTCATACACACGCGGCTCCCCTCCGTACACACGCGGCTCCGCTCCGTACACCTCGTACACACGCGGCTCCGCTCCGTACACCTGGTGCACACGCGGCTCCGCTCCGTACACCTCGCGCACAAGCGCTTCCGCTCCGTACACCTCGTACACACGCGGCACCCCTCCGTACACCTCGTATACACGCGCCTCCGCTCCGTACACCTGGTACACACGTGGCTCCCCTCCGTACACCTGGTACACACGCGGCTCCGCTCCGTACACCTCGTGCACACGCGCCTCCGCTCCGTACACCTCGTGCACAAGCGGCTCCCCTCCGTACACCTGGTACACACGCGGCTCCGCCCCATACACCTCGTGCACATGCGCCTCCGCTCCGTACACCTGGTACACACGCGGCTCCACTCCGTACACCTCGTGCACACGCGCCTCCGCTCTGTACACCTGGTACACACGCGGCTCCGCTCCGTACACCTGGTGCACACGCGGCTCCGCTCCGAACACCTCATACACACGCGGCTCCTCTCCGTACACCTCGTACACACGCGCCTCCGCTCCGTACACCTCGTGCACATGCGCCTCCGCTCCGTACACCTGGTACACACGTGGCTCCCCTCCGTACACCTGGTGCACACGCGGCTCCGCTCCGAACACCTCATACACACGCGGCTCCTCTCCGTACACCTCGTACACACGCGGCTCCCCTCCGTACACCTCGTGCACATGCGCCTCCGCTCCGTACACCTCGTGCACATGCGCCTCCGCTCCGTACACCTGGTACACACGCGGCTCCACTCCGTACACCTCGTGCACACGCGCCTCCGCTCTGTACACCTGGTACACACGCGGCTCCGCTCCGTACACCTGGTGCACACGCGGCTCCGCTCCGAACACCTCATACACACGCGGCTCCTCTCCGTACACCTCGTACACACGCGCCTCCGCTCCGTTCACCTGGTACACACGCGCCTCCGCTCCGTACACCTCGTACACACGCGCCTCCGCTCCGTACACCTCGTACACACGCGGCTCCGCTCCGTACACCTGGTGCACACGCGGCTCCTCTCCGTACACCTCGCGCACAAGCGCTTCCGCTCCGTACACCTGGTACACACACAGCTCCGCCCCATACACCTCGTGCACACGCGCCTCTGCTCCGTACACCTCATACACACGCAGCTCCGCTCTGCACACCCCATATACACACACATCTTCACTCCGTACACACACACGGCTCTGCTACATCCACCCTGTAAACCCCCTCTGACCCCACACATAAACTTTACCTCATCCAGCATCATGACAACCAGCACAGCAGAGTCCTGAGACAACCAGTCTCCTGATCATGTGACCCCTGACTCCTCCCCTCCTGTGACCTCATCACAGGTCCTGTGCGAACAGCCACAGAACAGCCTAGGACGTCATTGCAGGCTGTGGGGGGCTGCAGTGGGTCTATCTGGGAGGGCGAGGATGGGTTGCATGGGGGGGCGTGGCGGCTCAGTGCAGGACGCGGGGTGGGGGGAATCGGCACGTTTGGGAGATAACATGGTCTGACCTACCAGGCCCCTGACTACCCCGAAGCCTGGCCGCAGTGGCGACTGCTACGACCGTGGTAGTTACGCCCCTGGCTGCACATGTGGCCCCACTAGTGCCCGCCATGGATGTACCCACCATAAATGTGCCCACAATGACCTGTACCTGGAGGTGGTCCAACATCCCATCCAGGTCCCAAAGGCTGAGCTCAGAAAGGTCAGTGCACGGTGTAAGTGTGGGGGTCCGTGCTCAGGACCAGTGCATTTAGCATTCTGGATCGCCGCTGAGCAGGGGTGTGACTTAAAGGGGTTGTCCACTAATGGGACAACCGCCTCTCAAAATAACACCTATACTCACCTTCTATGTCATCGCCATCCCAGCGGTGTAGGCGCTCACGTTCCCAGGGCCCACAAACGGTTATAAGACATGAGCCCGACGCCCAGTCAGCGCAGGCGTCATAGTCCCCGTCTACAGACAAATCGAACGTCACGAGGAAGTGAGAGATCAGCCTCGGCCCCATTGCCTCCTGATCACTTATTCGGCCGTACGCCTGAATCGCAGATGTGCCTTGGACAGTGGGATGGGCCTCGCCTATTCACGTCTATGGGTCCATGAAATAAATTACATAACGTCCGAACGTGATCTGATTTTCACGGACTGACAGAATGGAGAAGGTTAAGAAACTTTTTTTTTCACTCCACCTCCAAGAAAATCAGATCCCACTCTGATCGGTGTGAATAACATAATCAGATTTTCTCAGATGGAGAGAAAACACAGTAGTGTGCACCTTGGCCTAACACAATGATTGCCCACCTGACACCTCTATCCATTACCGGTATTCTGGATCGGTATCACTCCATGAAGCCAACAGAAGGAAATAAGACGGAAAAGGAAATGTCTCGTCTTATAAATCCTCCAACGCCTTTGCTTCAGGGGTCACCGTCTTAATTTGCCATGAATCCACATGACGACGGCCACCACTGTCTTCAGAGATGATATTAGCATGGACGGCACACTACAACCGTGTCTACCTGTGAGGCTGCGTGTGTGCTTAACATGTTCAGGATCTGAGAAGAAGAGGGTTAATTCAGGGACATCTAAAATAGTGGTCCCAGGGGCCCAAGAGGTAAGGGGGCCACTTCTAGCTCCAAAGCCGGTGGAGTTATGCATTATGATGAGCCCGTATATTGCTGCACAGGTGCACCCCATTATCTACATCCACCACTCAGTGGTCATCATGAGGTAAATTACTGGAACTCTCTTGTGTTTCCTATGGATGGTTTGACGGTGGCACTGCACTTTTTGCATGGGACTGCCAAAAATGGCAAATGATGTACTTTCACCTGACTTATAGACAATGAATGAAGCGGAGGTATGTCCTGACCTTTGCTCCTTTCAGATGGGATTCTGTAGATCCCACTTCTTGGGGATCCCAGCAATAAGACACAAATAATCTGTAAAATTTCTTTTTTCTGTAAATGAATGTGGACCTTCAATTTTAGGATAACCCCTTTAATTAAAAAAAAAAAAGTTGGTACTCCTACATGCTCCTGTGACGGACGAGTTAATTTTGCAGTACACAATGGTATAATAATGGATTTCAATATATCGTACAAGTCCCTGGTGGACATAAAAATGTAACAGCTAGTAAAATGGAAAACAAAAACGTGGAAAAAAATAATTGGAACCAAGAAGAACTATAAGTCGTCCCACAAAAAAATGACTCTATGGATCAAAAACAAAATATGGGTGACATAAAAGCAGATTATTTAGAAATAAAAAATCTTTTAGTAGCTCTAAATCATAATGCTGAATCCTCAACAGCCCCTGGATACATAAAAGGTCAAAAAATCAGCTTCCTCAGGCTCACTGTGGACAAATCTGAACTCATCATCTTTCCTCCATCTCACAGATCTTCCTTACCTGACCTATCTATCACAATGACATCACGCTTTCCACGTACCAGAAGTCCGCTGCCTCGGAGTACCCTTTGAATCTGCCATGTCCTTCAAACCGCACATCCAAGCCCTTTCTACCTCCTGTCGCCTCCAGCTCAAAAATATTTCCAGAATCCGTCCTTTCCTCAACCCTCAATCTACTAAAATGCTTGTGCACGCCCTCATCATCTCCCGCCTTGACTAGTGCAACATCCTTTTCTGTGGCCTCCCTGCTAACACCCTCGTACCTCTGCAGTCCATCCTTAACTCTGCTGCCCGACTAATTCATCTCCTCGCTACTCCTCCGCTTCTCCCCTATGCAAATCTCTTCACTGGCTCCCATTCCCTCAGCGTATCCTTTCAAATTACTAATACTGACCTGCAATGCCATCTATAACCTGTCTCCCCCATATGTCTCTGAACTAATCTCCCGATACCTTTCCTCACGTAATCTCCGGTCCTCCCAAGACCTCCTCTCCTCCACACTTATTCAATTCTCATACCTGGTGAATCCTGCAGATGAATCTCGCCGAGAATCCGCTATATCACATGCAGTAATGAGAGTGTGTATTGTGCCTTGTGTATCTATGCCTTTTGTTTCCCCTTCCTGACAATGTGGCTTCACATGTCATAAAGAAGGTGGAGATGGTGGTAAATGAGGAAATAACAAGGCTATGAGTTCTTACCAATGACCCGTTGTGTGGATTTATTACTCGGTAAATAGACGGAGAATTCACGGCATCCTGATCTGTAAAGGATGTTGGCTAAGTCTGTTTGATATCTGAACGATTCCATGGATCTGTTGTACACAATGGTGACCTTAGCCATTAGCCCGTTTGTTTGACAGCAAATAGACGCAGCAGAAGCCAACACCCTGGAACTTCACGTGCTTATTACCAGGGCTTGATGCTGATGATACATTTATTTCCATGCGCCCTTGTCGCCTGCAGATCATTTCATATAGGTGTATGATCCATTATAATATGATTTTTGGAGGTAATATGAACTAAAATTATAGCTGCCCATGTTAGTGTTGCCCACTGCAAAAATCCTGGTGGAGCTTCCATCCCGAGATAATATGATTTATTCCCCCCATCTCCCCCAGGTATTGTAAGAGTCCATTTGTGGGTAAATTGTGCAGTCATTCATTGTGGGTGGCATGGCCATATACATTAATTGTGTAATGGCTGAACCTGCTGATTTTGATAGGACCAGCAAACCAACGAATGTGAATGAAGCTCTCCCATGGCAGATGCTGGATGAGAGAAGAAATGGCCGGATGAGAGAGAGGGAGAGACTGAATCTGGCAATCCGCCGCCCATAGGCGACCATTATAACAAATGGCGGATAGCGGCAGATCCGTTGCTATCCGCTGTTTTGACTTAGACAAAAAACGTTTCATTGTCCGTCCACTCAAGACAGTGGACGCCAAAATTATGGCGGATCCGTCAAAAAACGGATCCAATGGATGACCATCCGTCAAAATCCGCCGCTAATGCAAGTCAGTGGGAAAAAAAAACGGATCCATAAAAAAAAATGGCGGATCCGTTTTTTTTGCAAAACGGCGGATTTTGACTGACGTAAAAAAAATGAAGTGTGAAAGAGGCCTAAGCCAACGCCTGTTATATCTGACAGTGGCATACTCCCCCTTCCTACAAAGAATGCAACCTTGCTAGACCGAGCCAAGGGTTCATGTCTATAAGATGGTGGGGCCGGTGAAATGGCCTCCATTACCTTAAATGGTATACACAACTTACCTTCTTTTTTTTTTAATAATCTTGCCACATATTTTTGCAGGCTATCAGAGAGGAACATAATGTAGAGACTGAGACACGGATTCCAACGATGTGTCACTTACTGGGCTGCTTCCTATAGTTTTAGTCAACTCACTGTTGCCTTGTAGTCCTCTACATTCATCATCTGTTTATAACTCTCCCCCCACCACCACTGATTGGCAGCTTTCTGCCTATGCACAACGCACAGAGAAATCAGTGGTGTGGGTGGGGTTCAGCATCCAGAGAAGTGGCAGATCTGCAGCAGATAATACAAACAGATAATAAAACCTTCAGCACAATAAGTGACAGGGTCTCTGCTCCTATATCATACTGCTCTCACATGGAGTAGCAAAAACCTGGGAACAGATTCTCTTTAAATTTACTTCTGGTTTTGGCATTAAAGATTGCATTGTAGTCACTTAATTACATAGTAAGTACTGTTGGAATAGACACATGTACATCAGGTTCAATTAAGAGACAACCTTAACCCCTTTCTGCCATCTGACGTACTATCCCGTCCATGGGACCCGGGACCCTATGCCCATGGACGTCATAGCGATCAGCGGCGCTCACGTGGGAGCGCCGCTGATCGCAGCCGGGTGTCAGCTGATTATCACAGCTGACACCCGGCACTATGTGCCAGACCGCCCCCGACACATTAACCCCTGGCACACTGCGATCAAACACGATCGCAGTGTACCGGGGTTTAGGGAGGCATCGGCAGGGAGGGGGCTCCCTCCATGCTTCCCTGCAACCCCCGCAGCAGCGCGATGTGCTGCGCTGCTTCGGGGACTCCTTCCCTGCAGGTTCCCGGATCTAATATGGCGGCGGGGACCTTCGGGGGCATGCAGGGAGGCGGTTTCCTCATGCCTGCAAAGCGTCAGCATGAGGAAGCCTCCAGCACTGCTTGTGACAGATCGCTGATGACCGTTATGTCCCCCCTGGGACAGTATAATAAATTTAAAAAAAAGTGTGAAAACAATTTATAAAAAATCGCTAATTAAATTAAAAAAAAAATATTCCCTAATTAATTTTTTGGAAATAAAAACAAAGCAATAAAAGTACACATATTTGGTATTACCGCGTCCGTAACGACCCGCCCTATAAAACTTCCCCATTAGTTAACCCCTTTAGCGAACCCCTTAAAAAATAAAAATAAAAAACAAAGCAAAAAATAATGCATTATTATCATACCGCCGAACAAAAAGTGCAATAACGCGCGATCAAAAAGACGCATATAAATATCCATGGTACCGCTGAAAACGTCATCTTCTCCCGCAAAAAACGAGCCGCCATACAGCGCAGTTATAGCTCGCAGAATAAAGCGATGCAATAATAATTATTTTTTATATAAAACTGTTTTTATTGCATAAAAGCGCCAAAACATAAAAAAAGACATAAATGAGGTATAAATGAGGTGTAACCGTACTGACCCGAAGAATAAAACCGCCTTATCAGTTTTACCACATGCAGAACGGTGTAAACACACCCCCCAAAAGAAATTCTTGAAACGCTGGTTTTTGTTCATTATGCGTCCCAAAAATCGGAATAAAAAGCGATCAAAAAATGTCACGTGCCCGAAAATGGTACCAATGAAAACGTCAACTCGTCCCACAAAAGTAAGACCTCACATGACTTGGTGGGTCAAAATATGGAAAAATTAAAGCTCTCAAAATGTGGTGATGCAAAAGCTATTTTTACAATAAAAAGCGTCTTTTAGCGTGCGACAGCAGCCAAACATAAAAACCGCCATAAATAGTAAATCAAACCCCCCGTTATCACCCCCTTAGGGAAAAATAATAAAATTAAAAAAATCTATTTATTTCCATTTTCCCGCTATGGTTAGGGCTAGGGTTAGGGCTGAGATTAGGGTTAGGGGTGTGTTGGCGTTAGGGTTAGAGTTAGAATTGGGGGTTTCCACTGTTTGGGCACATCAGGAGCTCTCCAAACGCAACATGGCGTCTGATCTCAATTCCAGCCAATTCTGTGTTGAAAAAGTCAAACGGTGCTCCTTCCCTTCCAAGCTCTGCCATGCGCCCAAACAGTGTTTTACCCCCACATATGGAGTATCAGCCTACTCAGGACAAATTGCAAAACAACTTTTGTGGGGGGGTTTCCACTGTTTAGGTGTTTTATGATTTTTTTATTTTCACGCCCGGGCGTTATAAACTCCTGTGAAGCACTGGGGGGTTCAAAGTGCTCACTTTTCCAAAATGGGGTCACTTGTGGGGGGTTTCCACTGTTTAGGTACACCAGGGGCTCTCCAAAGGCAACATGACACCCGCAGACCATTCCATCAAAGTCTGCATTCCAAAACGTCACTACTTCCCTTCCGGGCCCCGACGTGTGCCCATACAGTAGTTTTCTCCCACATATGTGGTATCAGCGTACTCAGGACAAATTGGACAACAACTTTTGGGGTCCAATTTCTCCTGGTACCCTTGGTAAAATAAATAAATTGGGGACTAAAGATCACGTTTGTGGAAAAAATATGATTTCTTTATTTTCACGCCTGGGCGTTATAAACTTCTGTGAAGCCCTTTGGGGTTCAAAGTGCTCACCACACATCTAGATAAGTTCCTTGGGGGGTCTAGTTTCCAAAATGGTGTCATTTGTGGGGGGTTTCCACTGTTTAGGCACATCAGGGGCTTTCCAAACGCGGCATGGCGTCCAATTTCAATTCCAGCCAAAAATGTCAAATGGAGCTGCTTCCCTTCCGAGCTCTGCCATGCGCCCAAATAGTGGTTTACCCCCACATGTGGGGTATCAGTGTACTCAGGACAAATTGCACAATAATGTTCAGGGTCCTGTTACCCTTGGGAAAATAAAAATTGGGGGTGAAAAGATCATTTTTGTGGAAAAAATGTGATTTTTTTTTTAATTTTACGACTGTACGTTATAAACTCCTGTGAAGCCCCGGGAGGTTCAAAGCTCTCACCACACATCTAGATAAGTTCCTTTGGGGGTCTAGTTTCCAAATTGGTGGCATTTATGGGGGGTTTCCACTGTTTTGGCACATCAGTGGCTTTCCAAACGCGACATGGCGTCCGATCTCAATTCCAGCCATAAAAGTCAAATGGCGCTGCTTCCCTTCCGAGCTCTGCCATGCGCCCAAATAGTCGTTTACACCCACCCACATATGGGTTATCAGCGTACTCAGGATAAATTGCACAATAACTTTTAGGGTCCTGTTACCTTTGGGAAAATAAAATTTGGGGGTGAAAAGATCATTTTTGTGGAAAAAATATGTTTTTTTAATTGTACGGCTGTACGTTATATACTTCTGTGAAGCCCTTGTGGGTTCAAAGTTTTCACCACATATCTAGATAAGTTCCTTGGGGGGTCAAGTTTCCAAAATGGGGTCACTTGTGGGGGGTTTCCACTGTTTTAGGCACTTCAAACGTGACATGGGGTCTGATCTGAATTCCAGCCAATTTTGCATTGAAAATGTCAAATGGCGCTCCTTCCCTTCTGAGCTCTGCCATGTGCCGAAACAGTGGTTCCCCCCCACATATCAGGTATCAGCGTACTCAGGAGAAATTGCACAATAACTTTTGCAGTCCAATTTCTCCTGTTACCCTTGGTAAAATAAAAAAAATTGGACCTGAAGTAATTTTTTTGTGAAAAAAAGTTAAATGTTCATTTTTTTTTTTTTAAACATTCAAAAAATTCCTGTGAAGCACCTGAAGGGTTAATAAACTTTTTTAATGTGGTTTTAAGCACCTTGAGGGGTGCAGTTTTTAGAACGGTGTCACTTTTGGGTATTTTCTATCATATAGACCCCTTAAAGTGACTTCAAATGTGTTGTGGTCCGTAAAAATAAAATGGTCTTGTAAAAATGAGACATCGCTGGTCAACTTTTAACCCTTATAACTTCCTAACAAAAAAAATTTTGGTTCCAAAATTGTGCTGATGTAAAGTAAACATGTGTGAAATGTTATTTATTAAGTTTTCTGTGTGCCATATCGCTGTGATTTAAGGGCATAAAAATTCAAAGTTGGAAAATTGCAACATTTTCAAAATTTTCGCCAAATTTCCGTTTTTTTCAAAAATAAACGCAAGTTATTTGAATGAAATTTTACCACTAACATGAAGTACATTATGTCATGAGAAAACAATGTCAGAATCAGTGGGATCCATGGAAGCGTTTGAGTTATTACCTCATAAAGGGACAGTGGTCAGAATTGTAAAAATTGGCCCGGTCATGATCGTGCAAACCACCCTTGGGGGTAAAGGGGTTAAAGGGAATCTGTCACCCCATTTTTCGCCTATCAGCTGCGGCCACCGCCATCAGGGGCTTATCTACAGCATTCTGTAATGTTGTAGATAAGCCCCCGATGTAACCTGAAAGATAAGAAAAACTAGTTAGATTATACTCATCCAGGGGCGCTACTGGTCCGGTTCAGGTCCGGAGGGAGTCGCTGTCTGGTCCAGCGCCTTCCATCTTGCAGCGATGATGTCCTCTTCATTCCTGCCCGTCGCCGCTCATCCCTTTTTCATCCCTAGCAGTTATCAGATATGGATGAAAAGGTGCAGTGGTTAAAGTGCAAGCATGCTACTAGAGGTTTACAATAGTTAGCTAGACATGAAGGAGGAAGCAAATCAACTAGATACAAGGGGTAGACATGACCTGGTTAACAGGAAGCGTCCCGACGTACGTTTCGCGTTAGCTTCTTCTGATGGGGGTGTAGTGGTTACTGCTATACTGGTAGCTTATTTTGCACCTTATTATATGGTTTTGTCTCTGCAAGTAATCTAAGTATTGAACATTATCTAGCACTATGCACTTCAATGTTATTTATTTATTGCCTTGGATGTAGAGATACCAAGCAATTTGAGAGAGAATATATATGTAGACAATCTGTTGTGAGGAGCCATAAAGGTTTTTATATAGAGCCATAAGTTATATGGGCATCTAAATAGAGCTGCAAGTGAACTTTTTTTTTTCTCCTTATTTATGTATCTATGCTTCATGAATGTTATATTGAATACCAAATTTGGCTGACATATCAGTCCAAAAGCACTGTTTGCAAAGAGAAATAGATTGAATTATATGACATTAATTAACATTCAAGAAAGCTTTCCTCCATACATAAGGTAGCCTTTTCTGAGGAACCCTATTTAAAAAGAAAAAAAAATTGTATATTTTTTTCTTTATATGCTCTGGATATTTATCCATTTTTTTAATATGCTTATGTCGTGGGTATATTAATTCCTTAATTCCTGTGTTTTCAGGTCCATATATGTGTGTATTTATCCACTGAATCCTTTTTAAAAATTGTGTGTCAATATCTGTTAAATAAAAAACCCTTGAATTTTTCTTGGCATATGCTTCAGTTCATGTGTAGGTATTATGTTATTTTGGAAGCGCCTTTTGTAACTAGGTCATTTCTTTTTTGGTTATATTCAGAACAAGAGTTTTATACATGTTCGTAAGTTATATTCTTCTATTTAAAAAGAAGCATCTAAGACTCTGTTTATGACCAGAAGTTCTCATGGTAAGAATCCTTGTCGTCTGTGGAGATTCATCCTTTTTTCTCCAGATGGACAGATTGCTTCTTTTGTCTTTTGAGGCCATTTTACATGAGACAGCATTTGGCCCTATTTTTTGTATGGGCCATTTATTTACTTGTACCTCTCTTTTCAAGAATGAATACAATTCTTTTCATCTTTTCTCCATGACCCTTATCAGTTTTGTGGTTCTTTGTACTTTTTCATAACTCCAGGGCATTAACACTTTGTGTAGTGGTGGCATCATGTCCCTGTCCCGTGAGTCCATGTCTCTTTTAATACATGGCAATATCCTGCTGATTGACATCACATGCTGTTATTTAGTCTGTCATGTACAGGTGCACCCAGATCCTTCTCTACAAGTGACTCTCCTAGTTTTACTTGCCCTAGAACATATGGTGCCTGCAGGTTATTAGTGCCCAGGTGTATAACTTTACATCTATCAAAATTGAACCCCATCTCCTTTTTTTAGTTACCTGCCTTTAATCTTGTACTGCAGCTGATTTGATTACCTCTGTTTCTGTTTCGGTCCTTAGGCAGCCCACACCTTTATTGCGGTTGGGTCGCCCTCCCAGGGCTGTAGGGTACTCGGTACCGGGACGGTGTCCGGGGAATGTGTCACAGCAGCGGTGACCCGGTCCGTGGCCCTGGGCGCCCAAATCTATGGTGGTTTGTAGTTTATTTAATGGAATAGTTCGTGACGCCACCTGTGGTGTTTGGCAAGCAAGATGTTAAGCCAACGCTGTGTGCAGGTCCTCTGGGGCTGATGGTGTGTTGCAGCATAGATGGTGTAGCTCCCCACAGGTGAAGCTGTAACTCCAGGGCAGTGTATTGGCGCAGGCGGTGTGAGGAATGCTGGTACCCAGATGTAGCGGTGCTGACGGTGTTAGCGCACAAATGAATGGAAGACACCAGGGCTTGTAGTTCCAAAGCTTTACTCACAGTCCGTGGTACACACTGGTGCCTGCCTCTGTGCCGTGTCCTCCGGGGCAGAGATTCAATCAACCTCCCGGGCAAGCCAGGATTCTCTTCTCCAACACTCCGCCAACATGTACCTTTCCTGAACGACTCCTCTATTGCGCCTTAAGGTGTGAAGAACTCCAGTACCATAGTTCTCTGAAGTTCCTCCTGTCAGATGTTCCTAACAACTCTACTCGTATGGCAGACAGCTGTAGCCTCTCTCGGGGACTCCCTTCTCCGGAGTCCTGGCTCTCTATTCAGTTGCTGTTGTGCCCCAAGTCTTAGATGGGAGTAGTGCATTTACAGCCAACTACTCCACCGGTGTCTGCTGCAGAACCATAAGTGTCCATACAACCTCGGGGACCGGGCCCCGGTCTTGCGCTGAGAACCTATAGGCAGGGTTCCTCTTCCAACCCACAACTCCTCTCTGTTCTCCTACTCCTTCGTTCCGCACTGTCCTTTCTCTCTCTTATGGAAGCTTAGGTTGCAGTTCTACGTCTTTCTCCTTCTGTTCCTTTCCCGTGCCAGCTGGCTCAGATCACTGAGGCAGCTGCAGCACTCCTTCCTCCATCGCTTCTTCCAGGGATCCCTACTCCTCCCGAGTGGCTTCCTTCCTCATTGACCTTCTGTCAGACTGACCCTCCAGCCTGATCTCAAGACTGATCTCTAATTCTAAACCTTCCCAACCTTTTATATGGATCTCAACTCCACCCACCTCCCAGCACATCCAGTGTTCCATGCAGGGAACCACCAGAGGTGCTCTGCTACTCTCTAAGCACTGAGCCGCAATGTGGTTGTGCAGAACTACCCTGTTGTGTGCGATGCGAGTGTTGGAGCGTGGAAAGTTCCAAACTTACCTAGGTGGTGGGGCACTACACCTTAGGAGAAGGTGCAGTACCTCTGTGGCGACTGAGCCTCAGGAGCGCCACACGGTCAGCACATGACAGCGACAGTCCTGTTTTATTCCTTGGACCTATGGTGCCTCTAAATCAGGGTTAATTTTTGTCTGGTTTTGAGTACTCCTTCCTTAGAGCCCTGGTAGGACTGTTTGTTATTTAAACCCCTGAACCTCTGACTTCCACTGCCAATCCATAAGTACAGCTTAGGCCTCTTTCACACTTCAGTTTTTTGCATCAGTCAAAGTCCGCAAAATGAAGAATTTTAAAGGAATCGCAGCCTGAAAAAGGAGAGAGAGAGAGAGAATCCGCCAGAGAAAAAAAACGTTGCAAGCTCCGTTTTGAAATCTTTGAGGATGGTGATGGACAGCAACTTTTGGCGGATCCTCAAAAAAAACGGATGCAACGGACGGCAATCCGTCACAATCCGACATTAATGAAAAGTCAATGGGGGAAAAAAACGGATCCTCAAAAGAAAATTGAGGATCCGTTTTTTTAAAAACCTGGCGGATTGTGACTGATTGTAAAAAACTGAAGTGTGAAAGAGGCCTTACCTGGTCAATAGTCCTTGCTCCTGTTATGTTTTTTCTTACTTATCCCATTTTCTGACCTCTGACTGCGGCTTGTATTTTGACCACCAGCTTACTTTCTGATCTCACTGATGGTATCAAATCTGCGTGATGACATTTCTTGCTGCCACCTTGCTCCATCGGTCAGCAGTTGACCCTGTAACGTAACCCAGTACAGGGATTAAAAGGTGAGGGCAGAGCCACCACTGGGATCTGATAAATAGAGTGGCTTGGTCCAAGCCTGTCCATGTAAGCTCTAATAACAGCTGTCAGACTTCCATGATCAGAGAAACTGTGACAATTACTTTTTTACAAGTTCTGTTCAGCTCTGTGCAGTTTTTAAAGGCTAGAGTCGACGCCTCATACTTATATATTCTAAATCTCCTTTTTAACGGCCCTTCTAACAATACGTTTAAGCCAAGTGGGGTTTAATTCTTATAAGAATCTTATCATCCGTGCTTGTTACCTATAGGAACATGGGTCGCCCTCCCAGGGCAACGGGGTACTCGGCACCGGGCCCGTTGGTTTCAATGGGAGTTGTCACGGTAGCTGTGACCAGGTCCGGGGTCCTGGGCGTCCATTGTAAAAGGGTTAAGAGTGGCTGATGATTAAAGTTTATAAGTGAATGATTCGTGACGCCACCTGTGGTGTTCGGCAATGAAGGTGTTAAGCCGACGCTGCAGACAGATCCTCTGGGACAGATGGTGTGGTGCAGCAATGATGGTGTAGCCCTCCACAAGCAGGGCTGTAGTCCTAGGGCAGTGTAGATGGAGAGGTAGTGAGGAGAGGAGAACGGTGTAGTGTTAAGCACAGAGATGTAGCAGTGCTGAGTGGGTTGGCGCAGGAATAAGCGGAGGACACCAGGGCATGTAGTTCCAAAGCTTTACTCACAGTCTGTTGTACATACGGATGCCCGCCTCGGTGCTGTGTCCTCCAGGTCAGGGGCTCAGCCAACCTCCAGGCAAGATGAAGTACTCCGTTCCCACACTCCACCAACATATGTGCCTTTCCTGAAAGTCTCCCTTCTAGCGCCTATTTGAAGTACTCACAGTACTGAGTTACACTGAGTTCCTCCTTTCTGATGTTCTTAGAACTCTACTTGTACGGCAGACAGCTGTAGCCTGCTTCGGGGACTCCTTGCTTCCTAAGACCCGGCTCACTATCCAGTTGCTGTTGTGCCCCCAAGTCTTGTGTGGGAATAAAGTGGTGACAACTTCTATTCCTCCGGTGTCTGTCGCAGGACCATTAGTATCCATACAACCTCGGGGACCGGACCCCGGCCATGCACTGAGAACTTGAGGAAGGGCTCTGCTCTAACCTTAATCCTTAGTTCTCTTCTTCTCCTTACGTTCCGTACAAAACTATCTTATGGAGAATTAGTCTTTCTGAATGTCTCTTTCCTGTGCCAGCAGAGCCAGGTCACTGAGGTCTGCTGCAGCGCATCCTTCCATCCATCCCTCTCAGGGGAGCTTCTCTTACAGCCTGACCTAGTCAGCCTGACCCAGTCCTAATAATCTCCCCTCTCTTGTGCAGACTAAGCTCCACCCACCTCCCAGCACTCTTCGTGTTCCAAGCAGGGAGCCACCAAAGGTGCTTTGCTACACTACTATGTTGTGTGGGATGCAGGTGTTGGAGTGTGGTCAGGTGTCTCCACCTTATCTGAATGGTGGGGTACCACACCTCAGGAGGAGGTGCAGTACCTCTGTGGCGACTGAACCCACAGGGGCGCCACAAATACATTTTGCAGTCTGATTGACCAATATTAATTTAAAGATTTACCATTTGTATCATCAGCATCCAACAGTAGCTGCTCCCGGCGCAAACTTCATCCTGGGAAATTTGGCCGTATTAAAATTACCGGTAAGTGTTTTTCAATTCCTTCCAGAGTTTGCGCAACCACACAGAAAACCATGGCAAAACCTCCTTCAGATGTGGTTGTAGCTACACGTCAACTATAACATCTAAGAATACAGAACCTTTAGAGTGTGTTCACCCACAGTTATTTTTTTACGTGGATTTTGTTTTGCAAAGTTTTTATTTAAATGTTTAAAACTTAACAAAGGTGAAGAGATAAAGGGGAAATGGGTTATGAAGGATTCACCACCGATAGAGAGGGAGGGAAAAGGGAAGGAGGACTTAACTGTAACATAATTTATGTGGATATTGAAGATGATCCGCTTCAAAATCCCCATCTATCCAAAACTCTCTGTGAAAATTCCCTAAAATTCAAGGATTTTAGATTTTTTTCAGCAGATCCTGCTCATGTACTGCTGCCAGTCTTATGACTGTGGGCAATACCAACAGTGTGACTCCTGACAGCAGTGCCTCCTGACATATTGGTGCCTCCAGACACAGCAGTGCACCCTGACATATTGGTGCTTCCTGACACAGCAGTGCACCCTGACACAGCAGTGCACCCTGACATATTGGTGCCTCCTGATACAGCAGTGCACCCTGACATATTGGTGCCTCCTGACACAGCAGTGCACCCTGACATATTGGTGCCTCCTGACACAGCAGTGCACCCTGACATATTGGTGCCTCCTGACACAGCAGTGCACCCTGACATATTGGTGCCTCCTGACACAGCAGTGCACACTGACATATTGGTGCTTCCTGACACAGCAGTGCCTCCTGACATATTGGTGCCTCCAGACACAGCAGTGCCTCCTGACATATTGGTGCCTCCAGACACAGCAGTGCACCCTGACATATTGGTGCCTCCTGACACAGCAGTGCCTCCTGACATATTGGTGCCTCCAGACACAGCAGTGCACCCTGACATATTGGTGCCTCCAGACACAGCAGTGCACCCTGACATATTGGTGCTTCCTGACACAGCAGTGCCTCCTGACATATTGGTGCCTCCAGACACAGCAGTGCACACTGACATATTGGTGCCTCCTGACACAGCAGTGCACCCTGACATATTGGTGCCTCCTGACACAGCAGTGCACACTGACATATTGGTGCCTCCTGACACAGCAGTGCACACTGACATATTGGTGCCTCCTGACACAGCAGTGCACACTGACATATTGGTGCCTCCTGACACAGCAGTGCACACTGACATATTGGTGCCTCCTGACACAGCAGTGCACACTGACATATTGGTGCCTCCTGACACAGCAGTGCACCCTGAGATATTGGTGCTTCCTGACACAGCAGTGCCTCCTGACATATTGGTGCCTCCAGACACAGCAGTGCACCCTGACATATTGGTGCTTCCTGACACAGCAGTGCCTCCTGACATATTGGTGCCTCCAGACACAGCAGTGCACCCTGACATATTGGTGCCTCCAGACACAGCAGTGCACCCTGACATATTGGTGCTTCCTGACACAGCAGTGCCTCCTGACATATTGGTGCCTCCAGACACAGCAGTGCACCTGACATATTGGTGCCTCCAGACACAGCAGTGCACCCTGACATATTGGTGCTTCCTGACACAGCAATGCACCCTGACATATTGAGGCCTCCTGACACAGCAGTGCACCCTGACATATTGGTGCCTCCAGACACAGCAGTGCACCCTGACATATTGGTGCCTCCAGACACAGCAGTGCACCCTGACATTGATGCCTCCAGACACAGCAATGACTCCAGATACAGCAGTGACTCCAGACACAGCAGTGCACACTGACATATTGGTGCCTCCTGACACAGCAGTGCACCCTGACATATTGGTGCCTCCTGACACAGCAGTGCACCCTGACATATTGGTGCCTCCTGACACAGCAGTGCACACTGACATATTGGTGCCTCCTGACACAGCAGTGCACCCTGACATATTGGTGCCTCCTGACACAGCAGTGCACCCTGACATATTGGTGCTTCCTGACACAGCAATGCACCCTGACATATTGAGGCCTCCTGACACAGCAGTGCACACTGACATATTGGTGCCTCCTGACACAGCAGTGCACCCTGACATATTGGTGCCTCCTGACACAGCAGTGCCTCCTGACATATTGGTGCCTCCTGACACAGCAATGCACCCTGACATATTGGTGCTTCCTGACACAGCAGTGCCTCCTGACATATTGGTGCCTCCTGACACAGCAATGCACCCTGACATATTGGTGCCTCCAGACACCGCAGTGCACCCTGACATATTGGTGCCTCCAGACACAGCAGTGCACCCTGACATATTGGTGCCTCCAGACACAGCAGTGCACCCTGACATTGATGCCTCCAGACACAGCAATGACTCCAGATACAGCAGTGACTCCAGACACAGCAGTGCACCCTGACGTATTGGTGCCTCCAGACACAGCAATGACTCCAGACACACCAGTGCACCCTGACATATTGGTGCCTCCACACACGTGCCTACTGACATATTGGTACTTCAAGACGCAGCAGTGCACTCTAACATATTGGTACCTCCAGACACAGCAGTGCCTCCTGACATATATTGGTGCCTCCAGACACAGCAGTGACTCCAGACACACCAGTGCACCCTGACGTATTGGTGCCTCCAGACACAGCAGTGTACCCTGACGTATTGGTGCCTCCAGACACAGCAGTGACTCCAGACACAACAGTGCACCCTGACATATTGGTGCCTCCACACACGTGCCTACTGACATATTGGTACCTCAAGACACAGCAGTGCACTCTGACATATTGGTACCTCAAGACACAGCAGTGCACTCTGACATATTGGTACCTCAAGACACAGCAGTGCACTCTGACATACTGGTACCTCCAGACACAGCAGTGCCTCCCAGATTCTTGGTTTTAGCATATCCCAACATCTGCCCTGATGGAAATAAACAGTAGTAAATTGCTTGTGCAGGACAAATTTCTCTAATGATCAAATCAGACAGCTCTACAGTATTTTGTCCATCCCTAGTTTCTACCTATTGTTCTCTGAAGTCTCCTGCCATGTGAAACTAGTGTAGCACATTAGTCAGATTTTTCTATTTTCCTATGACACATAATGCTAGAAGTAGCTGTTTACCCTCATCTCGATATCCCCATAGCAGATAATATGGCGCAGCGGTCATGCTATAGGACTTCCTGGGATATCCGAGTGGTGTAAGCGGCTATCTCAGTCAGTCCTATTGCCTTTGAGGCTATGTGCCCACGTTGCATTTTAATCCGGACACTCAAAACCGGACTCCTTCCCAGAAAACGCGCGTTTTTTTCAGCGCGATTTTACCGCGATTATGTTCTCAATTTTGCCGCGATTTTCGCGTGCGATATTCAAGCACTTTCCAAGCGATTTGAAGCATCGCTTGGAAAGTGATTGACAGGTTGGTCACACTCGTCAAACATAGTGTTTGACAAGTGTGACCAGGTTTTTACTATTGAGGCCGCCTATGCGGCATCAATAGTAAAAGAGAGAATGTAAAAAATAAAAAATCGGGGTATATTTACCTTCCGACGTCCCGCGCAGTCTCAGTGACGCTCCCGTTCCCAGCGATGCCTTGCGAGACCTGTGATGACGTTGGTCTCGCGTTGCTCACGAGACCACTAGAGTCATGCGAGACTACATCATCACAGGACCTTGCCGCAAGGCATTACTGGGAACGCTGTGGCCCGGGAATGCAGCGCGGGACGTCGGAAGGTAAATATACCCCGATTTTTTATTCTTTTTTTTTACAGGGGTATGGTACCCAGGGCCTGGAGGACAGTCTGGTGGGCATAGCCAGATGCGGGAAGTAAGCGATTCTCATGCATTCCTATGGGTGCGGAATCGCGGCAATTCTTTGCAATTCTGCACAAAAGAATGAGCATGCTGCGATTTTTTCCGCGATGCGATTCCGCAGCGGAAAAAAGCGCAGCATTAGCACAGCATGTGCGGAATGCCATAGGAATGCATGGGGGGCGTTCTGTACAAGATGTTTAAATGTTTTCGCAGCATTTTCGCGCTGAAAATCGGGGAAAAAACGCTTAAAAATCACATCGTGGGCACACAGCCTGAATGTAGTGGCTGCTGATTCATTCAATCCGAGGTCACCTGTCCTTCATTCAGGCAATCGGTGGATATCTCGGTAATCTGACCCCATCTCCCTAGTGTTCATGAAATTTCCTGTAAGTAGGTGATAACTTGGTATAACTAGAATACCGGGTTAAATAGGCAGCCTACATGAAACGCGTCGGGACATAACAGACATTCTCTAGGATAGGACTACACTTGGGGACTGTCCTTGTGAGGACGGGAGACCTGCACGGGGGTCAACAGGCCAACTTATATAGCATACTCTTGTCTCCCCGGTTTCCTAATTACAACCATGGCCTACTCCAGGACATCGAAGGGGTAAGACCAAACCATTTTATTATCTGCACTGGTATTTTTTGAGCACCTTCTCTGTGGTATTGTTTGATTATTATATGTTTCTCTGTTTTTGTATGATTATATATTAAAAGTTAGGTTAATACAATAGGGTTCAGGACTGATAAGGAAATTATATATCCATGGGTCGCCCTCGCACACCCAGGGCAGCGGGGTACTCGGTACCGGGCCGGTGTCAGGCTGGCGTGTGTCACAGCAGCGGTGACCCGGTCCGTGGCCCCGGGCGCCCAATATCAATGGCGGTGATGTTGTTAATGGTGTTAAAGTTTATTAGAAAAGTTTGTGACGCCACCCGTGGTGTTTGGCAAGTAAGGTGTTGAGCCAACGCTGTATGCAGATCCGCTGGGACTGATGGTGTGGTGCAGCAAAGATGGTGTAGCTCCCCACAGGTGGAGCTGTAGTCCCAGGGCAGTGTAGGTGCAATGGATGAGGAGAGGCGCAGAATGGTATGGATGCTGGTACTCAGGTGTAATGGTGCAGGAATAACTGGAGGACACCAGAGTATGCGGTTCCAAAGCTTTACTCTCTGTTTGCAGTTCACACAACTGCCTGCCTCCGTACTGTGTTCTCCAGGTCAGGGCTCCAGCCAACCTCCAGGCAGGATAGGATTCTCCCTTCCACACTCCGCCAACATGTACCTTACTGAACGACTCCTCCAATGCGCCTTTAGGTGCGAAGCACTCCAGTACTTAGTTACCCTGGAATGCCTGTCTCTAGGTGTTCCTGGTCTTTACTTGTATGACAGACAGCTGTAGCCTGCTTCGGGGACTCCACTCTGCGTCCCGGCTCTCTATTCAGTTGCTGTTGTGTCCCAAGTCTATGATGGGAGCAAGGCGTTAGCGGCTCACTACTCCTCCGGTGTCTGTTGCCGGACATAAAGTTCCAATCAACCTCGGGGACCGGGCCCCGGCCTTTGCGCTCTCTGGACTGGAAGGGTTCTCTATCTGTCTTCAACCAGCTTCCCACCTTCCTTCTATTCTCCTTCGTTCCGATCTGTTCTATCTCTCTTATGGAAGGTTAGGTTATCAATCTTATCAGTCTCTTTCTCTGGTCTTTCTTGTGCCAGCAGCCCAGATCACTGGGACCTGCTGCAGCAGGTCCCTCAGACACCTATCTTCTCTCTCTCACTACTCCCCTTCCTCCTAACTCTCACTCTTCCCACTCTTTTATATCTGTCAAATTGGTACTATAGGTTCTATGGAACTCGGTAGCATGGGTCAGAGAAGACAGACACAGTATATGTTCAAAGGTTCAGTATTGTATTGTAGCAACAGGTCACAGTACTATGCAAAGATAGTTCAGGGGTATTGCAGGAAGCAGGCTTCAGTATTACACGGTAAGCAGATATAAGTTCTGGCAACAGGTAGAGTCTGTACGAACCAACTGGCGAGAGTCTGAGGTCCGGGAGCACACAGTCCTAAAGTCCTGAGCCTGGACCAGGCTTCAAGCGGAGAGCAGGCCGCAGAGATGAATGAAGCAGAGCAGATCCGGACAGGAGAGGCGGTCAGGCAGGATGGCAGGTAAGTAACAAACGGGGAATCCCGAGGTATAGAAGAAGCAGGCACAATGCGAGTTCTCCAAGCTTGGCAGCAGGTGAAGATCCAGATACACAAGCACAGGTATAATGTGCTGAGTCCCTTTTGTACACAGCAGGCAGGAAACAGGAAGAGTCAAACAGGAACAAGATGGCCCCTTGTGAAGCTACTTACTCCATCTTTGATAAGGGCAAAAGTAAGGGCAAAGTCAAACAGGAACAAGATGGCCCCTTGTGAAGCTACTTACTCCATCTTTGATAAGGGCAAAAGTAAGGGCAAAGTCAAACAGAACAGGAACATGGCTCAGAGCCTCACAATATCATCTCACTCCACCCACCTCCCAGCACATCTCGTGTTACGAAGCAGGGTTCCACGAGGGGTGCTCTGCTAACCCCCAGCCTGAAGCTGTTAGGTGGCCCCACTGAACTATCCTGTGTGTGGAATGCAGGTGTGGAGCGTGGTCAGTAGTTCCCACCTTACCTGGATGGTGGGGCACTACACCTTAGGAGAAGGTGCAGTACCTCTGTGGCGACTGAAGCCTCAGGGGCGCCACATCCACATTAAAATTACCGAATATATCTGTCCTGTAATCATGTGCAAGAGACGATCCCTGCCATCATCTGCGTCTGGTCTCAAAACCACAAACTATCTCTAATCACCTCCTCATAGGTAGTTCTTGTTTTTGGCTCTCGCATCCAATTTCTCAGAAAACCGGCTTCACGTGCGCTTCATTAACAGATTTCTATAGGATAGTTGACAGTACTGTTGGGTAAGGAGCTTAATCCCTGACTGGGGCCATACAAGGTGAATGGGTGTGCGGTCACGGAGGCGTAATGACTGGGTATTGCCTAGCTGCACTAATTACATACAGCAATTACTAGCAGTCAGGATTGCAGTTACCAAGTAGTATACTGGTGATTTGCTCATGACAATTGTCATCACATAGAAAACTCAACCTGATACCTCAGAGTATGTTGAAGGCACATGGATAAATAAGAACCTATCGCAACCATAGAACAAAACGTGAGCAAAAGCTCCAAAAAATGCGACAAGACAAAGGTCCAAATAGTATGTAATAAAATATGAATTTATTAATATCAATGGATTAATACATAATATGACAGATGACAAGGAGGGGAATAGGGGACAATGAATTGTGTCACATCCAAAACCACATGGGTAAAACAAAAAGGTGCTGGGGCTGGAGAACCTGACTGGCTATAATATTAATAGAAACATAATGATGAGTATGAATCAGCCATAACCTCAGGATAAACAGACAATAATCAATACAGGTCACTCACTCCATATAATAAACGAGATGCTAAATGGCCAGAAGTGAGCGTCATAGTGCGAATGAAAATAAATCTAGTATACCTGAGGAGCGACTGCCAGGGGTTGTCAGTATCCAAGCACCACTTGAAAAAAAAAAAAAACAACGTATCAGTACCATTTTCCGACATTGCTGACACATCAGAGCGTGGGCCACAAGGTCTTCCTTATAATGCCCTGCAGCTATGACATCTTCTGGATTTTCATTTTGTACATTTTGTACAATGGTGGCCAGTACCTGGGCCCTCACATCGATTATCAGCCGTGCACAGTTTGTGCAGCAGAGTCATTTCCAATCTCTATAGTCACTGGGTAAGTCTCTCTCCTGTACAGTAGAGTGTAAGCCCTTATGGTCAGAGGGGTCCTCTCTCTCTCTCCTGTAGAGTGTAAGCTCTTATGGTCAGTGGGGTCCTCTCTCTCTCCTGTAGAGTGTAAGCTCTTATGGTCAGTGGGGTCCTCTCTCTCTCCTGTAGGGTGTAAGTTCTTATGGTCAGCATGGTCCTCTCTCTCTCCTGTAGAGTGTAAGCTCTTATGCTCAGTGGGGTCCTCTCTCTCTCCTGTAGAGTGTAAGCTCTTATGGTCAGTGGGGTCCTCTCTCTCTCCTGTAGGGCGTAAGTTCTTATGGTCAGCATGGTCTTCTCTCTCTCCTGTAGAGTGTAAGCTCTTATGGTAAGCGGGGTTCTTGCTCTCCTGTAGTCTAAGTTCTTATAGTCAGCGGAGTCCTTTCTCTTTCTCCTGTAGAGGATAAGCACTTTGCATCTGTATTGTTATCTGTCGGTGTTTTACATCCATGTGACATCTGAAATTAGACACCAACATTTTAAAATATATATAATCAAATACAGTTTCCTAGGTTGATATCGCAATGTAGTCATTAGTGATAAGCGAACATACTCGGATAACATCTTATCCACGCATACTCTGTTATCCGATGTCTTCGGAGTGCTCGTATATTATGTTCGAGTCGCTGCAGTTGCATGATTTGCAGCTGCTAAACAGCCGCAATACATGTTGAAATTCCCTAACAAATAGGCATTTCGTGCATGTGTTCATGCTAACAGCCGCAAATCATGCAGCCGCGGGGACTCGAACATAATATACAAGCACGCCCAAGATACTCTGATAGCACCTGAGCGTGCTCTGATAATTATCCGAGCATGTTTGCTCATCACTAGTAGTCATACCAATCAGATGCTACACAGATGTTCCATTTGGAAGCTGATTTTTTATGGGCAACCACAGACTTGAATGGGCAAGTTTCATTCTTATATGAAAGACACTCGCTCTTGCTGTGATTTTTTTTTCGCGCAGACATTTGGTTCATGTGGAAAAAATCCCCTCAATGTGAGCGCTTTTTTTTTCACGGACAGCAAAATATGGTCCCTAATGGGAGATGGGAGATTCATCTTTGCTTTCTACCTTGTACCTGGAGCTGCCTACATAAATGAAGGAGCAGGTAATTCAAGAGACTTATTCTTCAACTGCCAAAAGCTTTAGAGGTTGTGAATACTTGATGGACGGGGCTCGGGTAAATCTCCGGCTGTGCACTTGCAGTAGGAGGTTGGATACTGATTATGTTTGTGTTCCTGGTAACCGGTTACCTGCTATCAGGTGGGAGGAGAGCGTCTGTAGACCTGAGTGTGAGGATTACATTAGGACAGCGTGTGCCACTAGACAGTCACTAATGCTCTGACGGCTTCAGGTGCTCGGTTACATCCGATACTCGGAGGCCATTAAAGCTAAACATGGTGGATCTGTTGACTGGTCACACTCCTTGGGATTTTAGCTGACCCTTCCAGCATGGAGCCTGCATACAGGTATTTGTCTAAAAAACAGGTAAGATCACCATATAATAGAAGTGCACAAGGCATCACAAAGACATCACGTAACCATAGTTATGAATGAGTTTATAATCCAATGGATTTTATCGCATTTACACATAAAAAAAATTAATTGTCTCCTAAGGTCATGTTCAGACATTCAGTTGTATGTCAGGATTTTGCCTAGGGCTTCTCTGTGACATGTTGTGCAACATGGAGATCGCTGCATCCAGGCTCGGACTGGCCCATAGGGTAACGGGAGAATCTCCCGGTGGGCCCCTGTGTTGATCTGGGCTCCCAACCCCACTATATGGTTAGTACTTGGCATAATTCACTTGATTAACTCTATACAGAAAAAAAGAATCTCATCAATCATTAACCAAACTGCCCAGTTTATTATTATATAGAGATATAGGTAAACTTGTGAATGAGAGTAGAGTACTATTTGTATGTAGGTGAAAAAGTGCCCCCCCCCCAAATTCAATGTTACTGGTGGGCCCTTGGCACCCCAGTCCGACACTAGCTGCTTCTTGTCTAATAACGCAGTAGATTCATGTTACAATGTGGCTATAAAAAAAAAATCAATTCTGATAGTATTTTTGGGTCAAAGGCTCCATGCAAATTGGTCCTGCCGACTTTAGGGCTCATGCGTGTAATTGGTCCAGGAGGTACACCACCGAATGCTCACGGAGAACACACCACAGCCAGTATGCCTTTGCACATGGTTGGTTTTTCCCATGCGGAATGATAGCCTGCATGAAAAAAAATAAAAATCACAGTATGCAGTACTTTGGTTGACTTTACGAACTGGAATAAGGCTATCGGCATATGGAGGTTTTTTTGGTGGAGATTTTGGAGCAGAAACTTATCAGATCCTCCTTAAAAACGTGGAGGTTCTATTCAATTTCCATTCCGAAAAATCAGCACAAGTACTGCATGTGGACAAAGCCTAATGCATGCAATGGAAGGCAGCTCCGGCACCCATCCGCAGTGTTGATGAGGTCATGGAATACAATTTGTGGTTACAAGTAGCTCATTTTTCCACACGGCTGTCCGAACCCAACCTTAACACAAGTCTCATGCGACTTGTGACCTGTCTGTGATTTGTCTGGGTTTTTTTGGGGTTTTTTTTTTTTCTCTACAGCCCAGTCAAAAAAGTGTACAAAAAAATTGTGAAGAATAGTGACCAGACTACAGATCTTATAAACCACAGCATATTCATTAACCATGTGGCTTCTGCAAACAATAAATGACAATGGGGCTAATGAAAGTGCTAGCACATCTGCAGCAGAAATCCGGGTTTCAAACTGATTTCAGATGTTTGCTCTCTGAAAAACAAGTCAAATTTGCCTTAGGTAAATTCGCTTTCCACAAGCCTTTTGTGGAGTCTTCATTTTTTGTGTTTTTTCTTTTTTTTTTTTTTTCATTTTTCTTTTATACACTAGCAGTCTGCAGTTAAAAAATCATGCCTTTCATCCAAAAATGCTGTGTTTGTAAATTATAACGCTTTCTTCATATTTCCATTGACGAAAGCAAACATCTGACATCAACCTGTGAATCCATCCTTAAAATGTTACCCCTGACAAGGAATTCTAGAGCTTTTTTGGTGTTGACTTTTGAAAGTTTTAGCAAGAACTGGTATACTTGTCTACGAATGGGGAGGTACCAGCCTGGGACCAAGAAATAACTATATGAGAATAACATCTAGTAGATGTATATTATAGACCACATGCATATTTGCATTTGTGCTTTTTTTTTTGGCAAGTTTTTGGTGTTTTTTTTTTTTGCTTTTCATTTGTACCATACTCTACTTTTAATTTGCGCCTGTTTAACAGTTTTATTTTTTTTTATGTTCGCCGTTGTAGACAGGATTTGATATTTACAGATGTATGCTCTAATTCATCAATTGCGCCTTTTCAAAAACTAGCCAAATATTTGCACAAATGTACTCCATTCCCCCCTTCGACCCTGGAATGATTTTATTTACATCTGAAACTTTGTGCACAAATATTACAAAACATAACTTTTTTCCTCTAAGAAAGGTAAAAAAAAAGAGCTTTTTTTTAATCTTGTACAACATTCATGATCCACGTGTACCATTTTGAAGACTTTGGCATAAGAAAAGTGACTTAAAAAAGGGGATAAATATAAATTGGATCCTTCGAGGGAATCTGTGAGTAGGATCAACCCTCCTAAGCCGTCTATATGGACATGTAGGTCATAGGATCATAGGAGAATGAATAAAATGGTTTCTTGATACCTGTGATCTAATTTCTTATTCTAGAGAAATACAATTTTTCTTTTATATAAATGAGGTGTTAGGCTATGTGCACACGTTGCGAATTCTGCTGCGTTTCCACCCTGCAGAAACGCAGCCGTTCCGCAGACATGGTACAGTACCATGTTATCCAATGGCATTTGAAAACCGCTGTGCTCACGCTGCGGTTTTTTCTGCGCGGTTTTGCTGCGGTTTACAAACCGCAGAATGTCAATTGTTTGGGCGGATTCCGCAGCGGTTTCACACCTTTAACATAGTAGAGGTGTGAAACCGCAGGCTAAACTGCAGGAAAACCGCAGGTCACTTTACCTGCGGATCCGCGCGGAAAAACCCGCAGCTGAATCTGCAACGTGTGCACATAACCTTACGATCTATGGGCTGGACATAGATCTTCCTGAGATTTTGCCTCCAGGGCTTATTTTAAATTAAAAAAGGGGTGTTACCAGGATGAGACATATAATAACTGACACATTGCTCTCATAATAACACATAGCTCTGCACTGAGATCAGAACCAACAGTACAGCAGAAGTGAACTTTGTCTCATTACAAGCATTTACAGTTGTCCTCTCATAGTGTTGGCACCTCTTTTGCAGAGCCGTGCCTGTTTATAACATACATAGTATAGCAGAAGTGAACATTGTCTCACTGCAAACACATCTGCAGTGATGTCAGCTCTGCTTTACTGTGCCTTCTCCCCACTCTGACTGCTTGTGAGAAGTTTAAGCAATATGACAGAACAGCAGTGCAAATGTGTTAATACAATAGAGAACTTTGTCTCATTACAGTGTTAGCTCTGCTGTACTGTGTTAGTACTGATCTCACTGCATTGCTGTGTGATACCATATGAGCAGACTGTCAGTCATTACATGTCTCACATTGGTAACATTCCCTTTGACTTCAAATAAGCTCTGGAGACAGATTCTCCAGGAGAGCTATGTCCAGCCCATAGATTTCACAGCTCATTTACATATAAGAAATATGTGGATTTCTCTGGAATAAGACATTGTATCACAGATATCGATGTATCATTTTATTCAACCCTTCATTACCTGCATGCAACTTATGAGAGTTAATCCTACTGACAGATTCCCTTTATGTCTAACACAAGCATCTGGGTTTTTATACAATAAAAAGAAAATATACAAAACCTACAAGAAACAAAATGAGGAAAAACCCTGCTATAAATAAGTAAAAAGCAAAAGTGCATTTATACAGTACAAGATGACTCTGATCAGGGCGGTCCTACACTGTCTAATTTTAAAAACCTTACCATGTGTCAAAGTTGACCTCAGTGTGTGAATAAGGGTAGACAAAAGGACCTGGTCCCAACCAGTGGACACCAGTCAGGGGAAGCTTTTAAATGTAATTTCAGGAAAATAGACTATTTTTAACCAGTGTGCTAGATCGAAATTTCATCCTTCTTTGGCCCGTGGCTATTTTTACCATCAGTATGGCATTCGATTTTCTCCGATGCAAAAAAAAATAAATACACACATTATATATTCTTATGTATTTTCCTGACCATTAAAACAGTTAAAAAAATAAAAAAAAAAAACAGGCAACGCTCGGATGCCACATGGCTAGTATCTGAGTGGTATCCATTTTTTTTTTTTTTCATGCACCCATTCACATAATGGGCAGGTTTAATCTATGCATATACAGTATTTCTCCTTTTTGATTTGCAGACAGCGTGAACAGTCAAAACACAGATAAAACACATTTAAAATAAACCGTGATTTTTTTTTTTCATGAACAGATTCAGTCCACGAAAAAAAAATATTGATCATCTGCACTGCTCCATTGAATAACATTGGTCTGACTGCTGTCCTTTTTTTTTTTTTTTTTTTCACGGGCCAAAAATCCTTTCGTCTGAATCTACTCTTAAAGTAGAAGTGTGAATATCCTGAGGCTATGCCAATGATGTAGGGCCCTTTCACATTGGGTTCTTCCTCACCTTCAGTGGTCCAGTTGGAGCTTATGTCCAAGCTCCCCTCAACCGGGATTCAGGCATATGCGCCGGCAAGACCATAGACTAGAATAGAGTGCAGACGGAGTCACCCTGCGCCCTGTGGGCCATCATTTCCGGTCATATATGCCTTGCCAAACTAGTAGACATACCCAAATTGTTCCTCGTATAAAAGTAGTAGTTCATGTAAAGAAATATTTATAAATATGTAATAAAGGAATGTATTAGAGCACTCAGGGTATAATTGGAGCTGGTGCACATATTTTGTATATCCTGGTATTTTTGATCAAAGGACTGCTCAGCTTTTTCTTGTCTTGTTCACCTTAAGACACAGATCTGCTCTTCCGCCAGAACGATAGTAGAAGAGCATGTTTTGGCATGTCGTAATCTTAGCTTGGCTATCAATCATATCTCAGTAAAGGTTATGGCAGGTACAAGCTGCAAATAGACCTTGTGTTACTAAAGCAGAGCGCAAACATTCGCACACTGCTTCCTTTTTTTTATTATTCTCACAATACAAAATCCATAATTTAGATGCCAGTGGGGTCCTATAAACTCTCCTTGTAAGCCATTAAGAACGGGGCGATTTTTCATTTTTGTGCTTACTCACCCTTATTCCAAGAGCCATAACTTTTTTTATTTTTCCACACACATAACCGTGGACTATTCTTTGCGGGACGAGTTGTGGCTCAGTGGTTAGCACTGTGTATTTGCAGCACTGGGGTCCTGGTTTCAAATCCCACCAAGGACAACATCTGCAAGGCGTTTGTATGTTCTGCCCGTGTTCACGTGGGTTTCCTCCGGGTTCTCTGGTTACCTCCCATATTCCAAAGACAAATCAAAATAAAAGTGTATGTAAAAACCAAAGGGATCACCACCAATGCTTATAATACAAAAAATATATTTATTCAATTTCAGCAAACACTACATACAAACACATAATTAAGAACAATTAAAAAGTCTGTGCAAAGGCAAACATGAGACAAAAGACAAGAAAAATTGGGTCATAATTATATGCAGTACAATCCTCAAGGTTCCATATCCCCAGACAATAAGAGTGCTGGCAAAGTGCAAATGCTTTCTAACTGATATAGTCCCAGTTAATCTAATATATAAAGCTCAATGTGGGTGTGTGTGTATGTCCGGGATTGGCATCCGCACCGTCGCAGCTACAGCCACAAAATTTTGCACAGTCACACATCTGGACCCCGAGAGCGTCATAGGCTATGTTGTGAGGTGAAATTTTAACCCCGCGCGTTCCAATTCACCAAACAATTTGGCCTATTATTCTTATAATTTCTATGGTGTTATCGTCCTTCTGTAAAGCTGGAAATAACACAATTTATTACCGTGCCAACACAGGCCACCCTCTGACACAGACTGCAGGGGTAGCCCAGTATCACACAGGATAGGGTTAGATACACGGCTCAGCAGTCAGCATCACACAGGATTGGATTAGATACATAGCTCGGCAGTCAGTATCACACAGGAGAGGATTAGACACACAGCTCAGCAGTCAGTATCACACAAGATAGGAATAGATACACAGCTCAGCAGTCAGTATCACACAGAATAGGATTAGATACACAGCTCAGCAGTCAGTATCACACAGGATAGGATTAGATACACAGCTCAGCAGTCAGTATCACACAGAATAGTATTAGATACACGGCTCAGCAGACGGTATCATACAGGATAGGATTAGATACACGGCTCAGCAGTGAGTATCATACAGATAGGATTAGATACACGGCTCAGCAGTGAGTATCACACAGGATAGGATTAGATACACGGCTCAGCAGTCGGTATCACACAGGATAGAGTTAGATACACGGCTCAGCGGTCAGTATCACACAGAATAGTATTAGATACACGGCTCAGCAGACGGTATCATACAGAATAGGATTAGATACACGGCTCAGCAGTCAGTATCACACAGGATAGGATTAGAAACATGGCTCAACAGTTGGTATCACACAGGATAGGGCTAGATACACAGCTCAGCAGTCAGTATCACACAGGATAGGATTAGATACACGGCTCAGGAGTCAGTATCACACAGGATAGGGTTAGATACACGGCTCAGCAGACGGTATCACACAGGATAGGGTTAGATACACAGATACACATGTTGTTTATCAAAAGGCTCTTGAATGAGTTGAAAATAAAATACTATCAATACTTGGGTAATCGTTTAGTTAATTTGTGTTGCAAATCTGTAGTGTTGAATATATGATGTGAAATGTTTTTATGTGCAATATAATCATTATAATTTGTTATAACTAACCACAGTTGGTTACTATGCCCAGGCAACGCCGGGCTCTTCAGTTAGTGAAGATGTATATTGCTATATTTCAGATTATGCCTATATGCATTCTGTTTACAAATGTGCCCTATCATAGGCATACAAAACATACTAAAGGCATGCTGACACAGAAAAACATTATAATATAATATTAATAGTGCTCCAAGTTCTACTGTCATACACCATGGGACATTCAGATTGCTACAGCCAAAATCAATTCAAAGCAAATAGTTCGAGCATATTACCAACAAAGAGGCCCTGGAGGCATAGACAGATTCTCTCCTACCCCCAACCATGATACCAGACAGACTCCTAGTGGAAGCACGCAGCCACCAGGTGTAGTGGGACCAAAGACCTGTATTGTTCATGTTTTCAACCATAAGTGGTTGAAAACTACATTTGAGGCACAGTGCAAAGCTCAGAAAGGAAGAAGCGCCATATTATAGTGCAGATTTTGCTGTTACGGTGTGCGGGTGTCACATTCCTAGAGCCCCTGAGGTGCCAGAACAGCCGAACTCCCCCATAAGTGACCCCGTTTTACAAACTTCACCTTTCAATTCATTCACCTAAGGGTGCAGTGGTCATATTGACACCACAGGTGTCACATAATTTTATACCATTGGGCAGTGAAGAAAAAATGACTTTTAATACAAAAAAATTGTTTTAGCCCCAGTGTTTACATTTTCACAAGGAGAAATGGGTAAAAATGGCACCAAAATGTGTCCCACAACTTCAGCTGAACGTCATAATACACCAAATGTGGCTGTACAAGTGCTACTTAGCCACACAGAGAGACTCGGGAGGGACGGACCACTAGTTGACTTTCGGGGAACAAGTTTTCGTACAATAGTTTCCGGACTTCATATGAAGAGCCCCTAAGTGCCAGAAGAGCAGAATCCTTCCTCACATGACCCAATTTTGGAAATTACACCCCTCCAGGAATTTATCTATAGGTGTAGTGATGATTTTGACTCCTTGGGTGTTTTCCCGAAAAAAAGCAAAACGGATGTTGCTGAGTGAGAATTTCAAATCTGCCATTGTAGTGACCAGTACATTATGCACAGCTCGTCCTTCTGTGGACAGAAACCCATAAATTAAGCGGGCTCTCATTGCTACAGAGATTGCAAAGATGTGGATGCTAAGGGTGTGTGCACACGCTGCAGAATGATCCGTGCGGATTTGGCAAAATCAGCAGGGAAATCCGCAGGTCAAAAGACCTGTGGTTTATCTGCGGATTAGCCTGTGGTTTATCACCTCTACAATGGAGGAGATGGTAAACCACAGCGGAATCCGCAGAAAGAATTGACATGTCAATTCTTTCTGCGGATTAGAAACCGCAGCAAAATCCGCGCGGAAAAATCCGCACCGTCTGCACTGTGGATTCCATTTCCCATAGGATATTATGGTACTGTACACTGCAGCAGAAACTGCTGTGGATCCGCAGGACCAAAACTGCCGCGGATCCACAGCAGAATCCGCAGCGTGTGCACACACCCTAAATGTGATTTAGGCACACTGGGGCTCAGAAGGGAGGGGGCATTTGGATTTGGGAGCGTAGATTTAGCTGAATTTCATTTAGTTTTTGAAGTGTTGGGGGGGAGCCATAGCGCTTTTCCAGAGCCTTTGAGCTACTAGAAACATGGAAGCCCTCTATATTTACAGAAGCGGGATCTGTTTTTTGTTTTTTTTTCAGGATTGAGTTGAAGCTTTTATTGGGAACATTTTACGTAACATTTTGGATCACGTTAATCTGGCGGTCTACACTGAGCACTTACATCAGGGTTTCCAACTAACTTTTCGAATGACATTCAGATGAAACTCCCAAGGGATCCATTCACTATCATGAAGCAGCTGAGTTACTCTGGACTCTGTCTGGCCTCTGTTCAGCGTTTTCAGAAGTGCACAAAACTGCGGCCGAGCATGCTTATTAAGACGAATACTACTGGATCACAGGTCAGAAGGGATCCACAGTGCCTCCTTCTGCCTCATTATAGGGAATCACATATTTCAGAGATTTACACAAACTCCGGTGTAAGCGCTCAGCGCGGAGCGCAGAGTAAATGTGAGCCAAGCATTACTGCGATCTTTGGGAGGAAGAATGAACAAATCAATAGCAGGTCAAGAATTGGATTTTTTTTTTTCACCGCGTTCCTCTTGCGGTATAAGTGATTAGATGACTTTATTCTTTGGGTCGGTGCAATTACAACGATACCAGATTTATATTGGGTCTTTTATGTTTGGCTGCTATCACATGCTAAGAAATGCTTTTATACAAAAAAAGTTTTAGCATCGCCATATTCTAAGAGCTATAATTTTTCTATACTTTTTCTGACAGTCTGTGTGGAGGCTTGTTTTTTTGCGTGATAAATAAAATGACGTTTTCATTGATACCGTTTTTATTTACGGTTCACTTTTTAGTCGTGTTGTATTCCACTTTATGAGGGCAGTATGATGAAAGAGCATACTTTTTTGTCATGTTATTTATTTTTTATGTTGCTCACTGAAGGGCTTAACTAATGTGACAGTTTTATAGATCAGGTCATCCCGCAGCGATACCAAATATGCGTACTTTTTTTGTTTATTTTTGTTCTTGCATAAACATATGTATTTATTGGTGTAATGTTTATAACATTTTTTTGTGATATTTTTTTTTTTTTTTTTTTTTCCTTCAATATTTTAACAAATTTGAATATTTTTTTTTTACCTTGTCCCTCTATGGGACTTCAATTTTTATTTCTCTGATCACTGGCCTCATGCATTGCAATACACATGTACTGCAATACATGAGACCTGTCAGCTTTACACTGGGAGATGGCCATCGTAGCTGGCAGACCAACCCTTGGCTAGCCCCGTGATAATGTCGCCGGGATGCCAGTGGGGTGAAAGAAGGAGCTCGGTCCCTCTCACAATTTTCTGAAGTCCAAAAACACTATTGATTGTAGCATCTAGAAGATAACACAGGGTTGACATCATCGGGACCTGAGCCAATCTGGTCCCAAAGATGTCGCTGTTCCAGAGCTAGCCAGCGCTTGGAGGTGTGTGACAGATGATGCCACCAATCTGTTAACCACTTAGATGCCATGGTCATTGGTTAGCACTGATGGCATGAGTTAAAGTAAGTTGTTTGCTCTTGTGCTGAATCTCTGCAGACATTCTATATGACATAAGACTTCTGGATCCTCACAGCATGTGCACTGCACGCTTTCAGGAATTTCCGGTGTTGCTGCCGAGACCGGACAGTCATGTCACTGCAAGTATGTGATGTGCACACATGCGATCATGTGCCGATTAGGTGTGCACGGCCTCGCCCAATACCAATGAATTGAGCGCATCTAGTTGTAATGTGATCGAAAATATGCAAATCACATATTAGCAGACCAGTCACGTAACCGCCAGGTCTCGCCGGCGGCATTAGAGAATCCAAACAAAGTTTATAACAAAAGGGAAATTCTGACCAAATTTAAACCTAATAAAAATCAAAGGGATAGGTCAATATATTGAAATATTAACACGAAAAATTTGTTTTTAGCAAGTATGGCTATCTATGTAGATAGATGACTGAAACTATTCAATTCTCTCCCATATTTTGTCTCTTTAGGATACAAGCTCCATTTGTTATAAGACCTCGAGAGTCAGAATGACCTCCGAGTAAGGAGTCTCCAGACCATGTACCATTGTGGTTTCAGGCCTCAGGAATATTATCCAATAATGTTTCTCCAACCAAACACCCCAGTACCTTACACATTCGGACCATACTCAGACCTGAATAATGGCTTCTTTTTCCCCCCTATCCAAATGCATAACTTTTCCAGTCGACCCTACGCATTTGCTGCAGGAGATCCTTACTACCCTCAAACTGGACATGTCGAATATCATCATTTCTATGGGGCAAACCCTTTATATTCTTTGCCAAGCTGGCATTACCCTAGTTTTAATACTATGCCGACATATAATCCTTGGATGAACTCCAGTAATTCTAACAGCCATCAACCAGTCAACAGCATTACATGGCCAGAAGGCTTCACTATGAAGGGAGAACTTCAGTGGGGAAAACTGGACAGAGTGTTTGGCGTGAAGCGCGAGCTCCCAGAGTTTGTGAAGGACGATCTCCGAAGAGTCTATGGCACTTACCCCAGAACATTTGTTGCTATCACTTACCAAAATGGTGAATATCTTGTTAAGGCAGATCCGAAGGTAGGCGAGCAGGAGTATACTATCGAAAAGAAAGTGATTAGAAGGCAACCGACTCCTTCAGATTCCGAGGAAGGAATGAGCGAGGACAAAAACAGTAAAAAAAGGAGAAGAAAAAACAGACGTTGATTGTCTATTAATAGTCTCTCTCTTTCTTTCTCTCTCTCTGTCTTCCCCAGCAGCGGTTCCTTCGACGGATCCGTTAAAATAACGGTCCGGTGCCAAACGTTGTTGTCAGTACAGGAACGGATCCGTTATCCGCCATTTTAGCGGATTTTGACTGACCAAAAAAAATGATGTGTGAAACAGGCCTTATGCTCATATATATGCTGCCAACCAAGTCATACACTTATGTGTTTGTTGTATTCTACATATACAGTTGTAATATGCTACACTTGCACCATTGGTTGTCAGACCAGTTCAGAAAAAGGAACTTTCCACCACTGAGTGGGCTTACAAAAAGCATGAAACCTGGTCCTGGTGTTCCTGATCGCTGACAATAGGGCATCATTGAATAGATAATGTCTAGTTTCTAGGGAGATGCAAACACAAGCAATTTGATTTAGATAATAGCCGTTACCACATATAGTATCTACTTTTGTTTTTTTGCTTTAATATGTAATAAGCAGACTATAGAGGTTCACAATTTTGTATTTTTTAACAAATTATTCTCCAATTTTTATACTCTTAGTGTGCAAGAACACACTTATTCCTTGTATAGTTTCATCAGGGGAAAATCTGCAGCAAATTCCTCAGGATAAAAAAAAAAAAAACAGCAGATGTTGTTGGGAGGAAATTCTGCAAATTTTTCACACATTTAAACCATAGGCATTTAGAATTCGCAGTATCAGTCAATTTCCACTACGGATATTTTTTTCTACAGCGTGTGAACAAGATTTTGTAAACTGATACTGTACTACACAGCAGATTTTTTTCCACCCACAAAATCCACTTTGTATCAGCCCTGTGTGCACATACTCTAAGGGCTCTTTCACGTTATTTTATATTCCAAACACTTGTAAGTACGGCTGAGTGAAAAGATCCGCAAAACCCTGATCCAATGGACCACAACCCTGCAAACCTCCTCCTACCTGTCGGCATCCCCTTCTCTGATTAGTAGGACACGCAATGTCGCTTTGTTGAAGTGTGATGCATACACGACACTGAGTTGTGCTTATTAATCAGAAGTGTCGCCGAGGATGCGGCATGAAGGCGCAGTTTGCAGGGCTTTGGTTTCACGGACACAAACTTCCATCCCTGAACCAGGGTCCGGCAAAGTTTCATGCTCAACTATACTTGTAAAAAAAAAAAAGCCATGAATTTTCAAACATGTTTCATGGAGTTTTAAGACCTTCACATCTCAGTGAAAATGGATTATCACTGCAGGAATCTACAAACACAAACTCCTCCTCTTGTCTTATTGGACACAGCAGGGTATAAGGCTGCATTCACACTTCCATTCCAACCGTCAATTTCTCTGTTATATTTTGAGCGGAATAAATGTCCAAAACCAATCTGTTGAATTAATGATACAAACGGAAGCAGAGGTACCCATTTCTTATTATGGAATCCGTCAGGCCTTCATTATGAGTCCATTTTTACAACTGAAGAAGACGTGTCTTTTTTTCTGTTCAAATAACCAACACATAATAGAAACTCAGACAGACCCCATAATAATCAATGGGTATCTCTTTTCCAGTTTGCATCATTTATACAACAGAACTGTTTTTGCCATTATTCCGTTTCTTGTTTCTTCCTCCACTTCAAGGCTTGCGACATGACTTAGGATAAAAGCCAGAATCTCAGTTTGCAGACATGTGTTTCGGGGGGGTTGCCTCTCCTCAGTGCAAAGCAGGTGATCTGATTTCCCAGAAGAGCATTGCATGGCTTATAGGTCTCTCTACACTGGCATATCAGGTGTTTTAAGGCATGTCACTCTCCACAAGGAGAAACGCTACCCCTTGTTCCTCAAGACGGAACATACAAACTGAATGTCCAAATGAAAGTGTGAACGTGGCCCGATACACACTATCTGGATGCTTCTACAGTAGATCACTGCGGTCCATGTTCAATTATTTGCTCATACAAAGCTCCTCGTGTATTTTTTATGCTAAAATGATGTATATTTTTACATTAATATATTATTATTGCCCATGCCTTTATAATATATTTTACATGTGTATTAAATTAATGACTTATCTTATGATGTGTTATGAAACTTACGTTGATTTTCCTGTGTGCCCAATGCAAATGTACTTCACATAAAGTTATGTAGACAAAGCAAATACTAGCAATTTAAAGGGTTTTCCATTTCCTATTCTCTCCCAACGGATCCCCGAACTGTAAAACGGACTTCTAGGAGTAGTTTGTGCTCGAAGTTCAACACCGGACATTAGGTGTCTAGTACAAACCCATATCTTTCCAGTTTGGGTTCACTCATCTCAACTGTTTAACCCAAGGACAGGCACTCGGTGAACCTTTGCCTTGGACAAACCCTGAAGTGCACCTTCCCATCTAATTGTTTTTCATCTATCACCTCCATCCTTTTTCTTGATTAAAAGTTCTGGCTTTACTAGAACCAGAGAAGGGTGGAGATGGATGGAAAACAGGTAGGTGGAAAAGTCCTTGGAATGGTTTGATGACAACATAGGTGCGCTGAACACCTGTGCTAGGTTTGAACAGTCATTTTGTGCTTACAGACTCCTTTAATGGTTTGACCTCTTTGGTTCTGCCTTATAGATAGCATGCAAGATCAGCAACCAAAGCTTTTTAAAGCATACTTGTAAAATCTTGGAAGCTCTCAGAATAAGGGGAGACGGGAGGAATACTTCTCTACAGGCTCCTATAATCATTAGATGAGAGTCAGCAGAACCTGACAATTTTGCCAGGACCAGCATTAGGTTTTTGAACACCTTATGGCTTAATTTACATTGCAAGATTGTCAAGCATGAGGGTTTCTAGGAATGCTCATTTCATGATAATATTGTAGTCTAAACAGGCTGCCAAAGGAAAATTCTTGTTTGCTGCACAAAAGATCATCATCCTCGGCAGCACATCATCCTATGTAAACCGTACTCATGCTGCCGAGAACAATAGCAGCCTATGTGCAGGGAACGATTGACTACAGATTGTTCAGGGTGCATCATTAAGCGCGGTATGCCTGGGTAAGCAAGGTATTAAACGACCAATGATTGGTAAATATTTACCAATTGTCTGTCATTTAATGATACAAGTCTGGTGATGAAAACACAACTTACTGTAAATCTTTACTAAATGTGCAGTTAATTATCTATTGATAAACGGAAGCAACCTAGTTTTTGGTAACAGGAGCTGACTAGTAATCATCAGCTATACTGATAAGAAGTCTAGAAAACTGTTGGTCACGATGATGATTACTACTTTATCTTACATTTCTCTATTTCTGAGAATTCCATGAGCATTTCTGGACAAGACAAGACACATCTATAATTTTTTATCTCGCAGGTAGAGAAATGTGCCCTGACGCAAGTGTTATCTGACAATAGCATGCTGATGTTTGCTCATGAAACAAAGTTATGTATTAGTCATTAATCAAACAGAAGATGAAAGTGCAAACATTAGCACATCCCAGTACTACAAGGTAACCAAGGAGGGGTGCAGGTAACAAACAAGCCCGCGATGATCCGAAATGACATGTGGAACTGTCACCCTACATGGAAAGAATCAATAAGCGGACGGACACAACGAGTGCTTCTATTAAATGCTTATGGCCCGTTTAGACATGGCAGTGATTAGCCATCGCCTGAGCTTGTTCAACGGCTGATTGATTTTTACGCTGCCCATGTAAATAGTATGTGCTGCCAACAATATGAGAACTATGTGGTGCCCCTAGGACTATGCGCTCTCATACAATTTTCATCGGTTCATGTTATAAAGACTTTGAACGACTCAATTTTGGTACAAAATGAAATCTGCCTGATTTGAATGTAGCTTACACCCTCGCAATGTAAACCTGCCACAGATGCACGAATTCTGGGATAATTTAACAATAACCATTATTGCAATAATAAAATGGTGTCATGGTTGTTGCTTTTATGGCCGGGATCACACATGCGAGGAATACGGACGAGTCTCGCATGTTAATACCCGGCACTGCCGCCGACACTCAGGAGCGGAGCCTGCGGTTCCATGTATTGCTATGCTGCCGCACGCTCCGCTCCTGAGTGCCGGCGGCAGTGCTGGGTATTAACATGCGTCCATATTCCTCGCATGTGTGATCCCGGCCTATTTATGAATGTGTTGTCACATTTATAGTCACCTTGACTATGCTTTTCCTAAGGCGCTGTTCACATCATTATTTTGGTATCTGCCAGGTACATATATTTGCAAACTAGTAAAAAGGTATACAAGCGGATAGCTGAACGGAGTCATAGACTCGAATGGCCTCATCAATTTCAACAAAGCTTGTTCTTGTAAAGACTTCTGAACATCTTAAAAGTTTAAAGGGGTTTTCCAGGCTGAAAAGAAAAGTCTGCAGTCATTCTATGACGAATCCTGCACACACTGTTAAGATTCATCTTAATTCCCCGTGCGGGTGAGCAGTCACTTCATTTCATGTATGCAATTTGCTTTCTTATTGTCACAGTCCAATTCTTGGATCTGTGTCAGATTCTGGATTTCCTCATTTAAACCTTTTTTTTTCCTTTCAGGCCTTTGGGCCCTTAATATGGGTTTTTGCCCCCGGTGGCCACAGGTCTTATTACATGTCTGATAGTTTTCTTTGCTTACCTTTTGCCCCCGGTGGTCACTGGGGTTATTACATGTTTTTGGTTTCCCTGCTGATATGACCACTCCTCCTTTGCTATATAAGGTCACCTGGTCTATCAGCTGGGGTTGGTAATAGCAGGTCCTTTGTGGATTCCCACCATGGTGAAGTTAGCAGCTGGCTCTGAGGTGTTTAGCCACTGCTGAAAGCTGATCTGGTGCTGAACTCTGCTGCACGGTGTTTGCAGCAGAGAAAGATGGTGAAGGTAGCAGCTGGCTCTTAGGTGTCGAGCCACTGCTGAAAGCTAATCCGGTGATGAACTCTGCTGCCCAGTGACTGCAGCAGAGAAAGATAAGTCTTTTATTGTTTTCCCCCATTTGGTGTATTTTCCTTCGGGTGTATTAGTGTATTAGTGCAGCGTTGGGACCAGTGTCCACACTATCCAGTTCCCTAGTAAGGGATAGGTGCAAGGATAGTGAGGGATTCAGGTATCCTGGTCGGCGACAGGTGAAGAGCCTGTATAGGGAACGTTAGGAGTGTTCAGGGACACTGCCTCAGGGGAGTGCAGGAGGACTCAACGTTCCCTATTGCAGGGCCCACCCTTGTAACTGTTTCCCCTGTGTTCCCCTTTTGTCTTGTTGTTTGTTACTGACCTGCGGGTCGTGTCACACAGGACAGGTACACGTGACACTTATGGTCACATGCTGACTAGACTCCTTCTATTGAGAGAAGCCAGGTAAAACTAGTCGAAACATAACTGCCCACCTTCAGGGAGAATATAGGAGAATCGGGACCGTGTGCTGGTCCTTAACCCCTTCCCGACCCATGAAGCCTACGTAGGCGTCATGAAAAGTCGTGCCTAAATGTCCCATGATGCCTATGTAGGCGTCATGGTATAAATCAGCCTCCTGCGGGTCGGGCAACCGAGGTCAATGAAAGGTCACCTGACCCGCACACACAGGACCCTTTATACTTCACCACAGGGGGGGTGGCTTAGCCCCCACGTGGCTATGATCGCTCTGATTGGCTGTTTCACTTTCAACAGCCAATCGGAGGGATAGTAATATTTCATCAATGAAATTTGATGAAATATTGCAATCCAGCCATGGCAGATGCTGCAGTGGCATCGGACATGGCTGGAGACACTAATCTGACCCCCCCCACACCAGCTTTCGGCGGCGATTGGGCCCCGCCATGGACTGATGACAGCGATCGGCCGCCGCCGTCACAATCCGCTCCCCCTCCCCTTCCCTCCGCTCCCCCCACAGTCCGATCACCCCCCTCACCCTCCACGGTGCCTCCGAGTCCCGCTCTGGCTCCCGGTGTCCTGCCGTCCTGGCTCATGGGTGCCGCCATCTTGGAAAATGGCGGGCGCATGCACATTGCGATTGTAATATTTCACCAATGAAATTTGGTGAAATATTACAATCAAGCCATGGCCGATGCTGCAATAGCATCGGTCATGGCTGGAGACACCGATCGGCCGCCGCCACCGACTGACTGCAGCGATCGGCCGCCGCAGTCATCATCAGCTCCCCTCCCCCTTCCCTCCGCTCCCCCCCAGCCTTCCGATTCCCCCCCCTCAGCCTCCCTGGTACCTCCTGTCCCTCTGGCCGTCCCGGTGTCCCGCATCATGGGCGCCGCCATCTTGGAAAATGGCGGGCGCATGCGCAGTGCGCCCGCTGGAATCTGCCGGCTGCAGATTCATTCATTTATTTTGATCACTGTGATAAATTCTCACAGTGATCAAAATAAAAAAAAGTAAATAAACCCCCCTTTATCACCCCCATATGTAGGGACAAATAATAAAATAAAGAAAATATTTTTATTTTTCCGTTAGGGCTAGGGTTGGAATTAGGGTTAGGGTTGCAAATAGGGTTAGGCTTGTGGTTTGTATTAGAGTTGGGGTTAGGGGTGCGTTGGTGTTAGGGTTGGAGTTAGAATTGAGGGGTTTCCACTGTTTAGGCACATCAGGGGGTCTCCAAACGGGACATGGCACCACCATTTATTCCAGCCAATTTTGTGTTCAAAAAGTCACAGTGGTCCCTCCATTCCGAGCCCCAACAATTGCCCAAACAGTGGTTTACCCCCACATATGTGGTATCAGCGCACTGAGGAAAAATTGCACAACAACTTTTGGGGTCTAATTTCTCCTGTTACCCTTGGAAAAATAAAAAATTGGGGCTAAAATAATTATTTTTGTGGAAAAAAATGATTTTTTATTTTCATGGCTCTGCGTTAAAAACTTCTGTGAAGCACTTGGGGGTTCAAAGTTCTCACCACACATTTAGATAAGTTCCTTGGGCGCTCTAGTTTCCAAAATGGGGTCACATGTGGGGGGTTTATACTGTTTAGGCACATCAGGGGCTCTGCAAACGTAATAGGACGCCTGCAGACCATTCCATCAAGTCGGCATTTCAAAACGTCACTACTTACCTTCTGAGGCCCGACGTGTGCCCAAACAGTGGTTTCCCCCCACATGTGGGGTACCAGCGTACTCAGGAGAAACTGGACAACAACTTTAGGGGTCCAATTTCTCCTGTTAGCATTGTGAAAATAAACAGTAGCAGGCTAAAAAAATCATTTTTTGAGGAAAAAAATGATTTTTTATTTTCTCTGCTCTGCGTTATAATCTTCTGTGAAGCACTTGGCGGTTCAAAGTGCTCACTATTCATCTAGATAAGTTCCTTTGGGGGTCTAGTTTCAAAATGGGGTCACTTGTGGGGGAGCTCCAATGTTTAGGCACACAGGGACTCTCCAAACGCGACATGGTGTCCGCTAACGATTGGAGCTAATTTTCTATTCAAAAAGTCAAATGGCGCTCCTTCCCTTCCGGGCCCTGCCATGCGCCAAAACAGTGGTTTATGACCACATATGAGGTATAGGTGTACTCAGGAGAAATTGCCCAACAAATGTCTTTCAGCTCCTGTTTAACAGGAGCCTACAGTCTCAGAGAATACCACTTGCCTGGTGCCAGTTCCCAAGATCACCTTTCCAACTTCCCTACATGACTATCGTCCAGTGGCCTTAACATCGCATGCTATGAAGTCGTTAGAGAGAATAGTACTTGCCTACTTGTGCCCGAGGTTGAGAGCCTACACTGACCCCCTGAAGTTTGCATATCAGCAGAGATTGGGGGTGGATGATGCTGTAGTGTCTCTGCTACATACAATAGAATCGTAGAGTTGGAAGGGACCTCCTGGGCCATCTGGTCCAACCCCCTGCTCAAAGCAGGATTCGCTAAATCATCCCAGTTAGATGTCTGTCCAGCCTCTGTTTGAAGACTTCCATTGAAGGAGAACTCACCACTTCTCGTGGCAGCCTGTTCCACTCATTGATCACTCTAACTGTCAAAAAGTTTTTTCTAATATCTAATCTGTGTCTCCTCCCATTCAGCTTCATCCCATTGCTTCTAGTCTTTCCTTGTGCAAATGAGAATAAAGTTGATCCTTCTACAATGTGACAGCCCTTTAGATATTTGTAGACAGCTATTAAGTCTCCTCTCAGTCTTCTCTTTTGCAAACTAAACATTCCCAAATCCTGCAACCTTTCCTCATAAGACAGGGTTTGCAGACCGGTCACCATTCTGGTCGCTCTTTTCTGAACTTGCTCCAGTTTGTTGATGTCTTTTTTAAAATGTGGTGCCCAAAATTGGACACAATATTCCAGATGAGGTCTGACCAAAGAGGAGTAGAGGGAAATAATTACTTCACGTGATCTAGACTGTATGCTTCTGTTAATACATCCTAGAATTGCATTTGCCTTTTTTGCTGCTGCATCACACTGTTGACTCATATTCAGTCTGTGATCTATTAGTATACCCAAGTCTTTTTCACATGTGCTGTCACTTAGCCCTATTCCTCCCATTCTATATATGCTTTTTTCATTTTTATTGCCCAGATGTAGTACTTTGCATTTCTCCCTGTTAAAAACCATTCTGTTAGTTGCTGCCCACTTCTCCAGTTTATTTAAATCTTTTTGAATCCTCTCTCTCTCTTCTCTAGTATTAGCTATCCCTCCTAGCTTTGTGTCATCAGCAAATTTAATCAGTTTACCCTCAATTCCTTCATCTAAATCGTTGATAAAGATGTTGAACAATACAGGGCCCAGGACAGAGCCCTGTGGTACCCCACTTGAGACATTCTTCCAACTGGATGTGCAGCCATTTACGACCACTCTTTGGGTCCGATCACTAAGCCAGTTATGAATCCACCTAACAGTTGCCTTGTCCATTCCATACTTAGTCATTTTTTCAATAAGGATTGTATGAGAGACTTTGTCAAATGCTTTGCTGAAGTCAAGATATACTATATCTACAGCATTTCCTTGATCCACCCAATCAGTAATACCATCATAGAAGGAAATTAAATTAGTCTGACATGACTTATTAGTTACAAACCCATGCTGACTCTGTTTAATCACTTCATTCTTATCCAGGTATTGACATACATGTTGTTTAATAATTTGTTCAAAGATCTTTCCTGGTATAGAAGTCAGACTCACCGGCCTATAGTTGCCTGGGTCCACCTTCTTCCCCTTTTTGAAGATAGGAACAACATTTGCTCTTCTCCAGTCTTCTGGCACTTCTCCTGTTCTCCAAGAATTTTCAAAGATTATGGAGAGGGGTTCAAAAATTTCTTCTGCTATCTCCTTCAGTACTCTGGAGAATACATTCATTCTTGGGCAATGATGGAACTGCAGTGCGCGCCATGTTCTTTGACTTCTCTAGTGCTTTCAATACCTTACAGCCGCTCTTATTACGAAATAAGTTGACTGATATGGCAGTGGATGAGGGGATGGTGACCTGGATAAGTAACTACCTGACAGACAGGCCGCAGTTTGTAAGGAAGGGGGAGGTGGTATCTGGCAGTGTACGGAGCAGTGTGGGAGCCCCTCAGGGTACAGTGCTGTCGCCCTTCCTCTTCACATTGTATACAGCTGACTTTCAGTATAAATCCAATTTCCGTCACCTCCAAAAATTCTCAGATGACTCAGTGATTGTAGGGGGCATTGTGGGGGACCGGGGTGAGGAGGAATATAGACTGTGGATTAGTGCCAGACTAAAGGGGGTTTTACACTAAGCGATATCGCTAGCAATATCGCTAAAACGTCACTGGTTTTGTGACGTTATAGCGATATTGCTAGTGATATCGCTATGTGTGATACTTACCAGCGAACGGCTCCCCCGCTGTCCATCGCTGATCGCGCGAGAATGTCCGGCTCCATTTCTCGTCGTCTGCTTCCTGCTGGGCTTCCTGCTGTGACGACGAGCGACGCGTGGAGGCGGGCGGGAGGACACCAGGATCGCTGTGTGTGAATGGTAAGTATCGTACGCTGCATCGCTGCTGAATCGCTGTGAGGTCTTTCTGTATGAAAGCTCACTAGCGATCATTTAGCGATGCACCAGCGATCCTGACCGGGTCGGATCGCTGGTGCATCGCTAAATGTAAAAGGGGCCTTAACTGTCTAGAACTGAATGTAAAGAAAACCAAGGCGATGGCAGTGAATTATAGAAGGAAAAAGGAGGAGTACTTACCGTTCACTATTGCTGGCCAGGAGGTGGAGATGGTTGAGAGCTACAAATATTTGGTCGTTCACCTCGACAGTAAACTCGATTGGAGGTGTCATACAGAGAAGTTTTGTGGGGAAGGTGATTTGACGCACGGACTTGACTGAAGGGACGGTTTGTGCACTGTAGACAGATGTTTGTAATGACAGAAGGGAAACAGCTAGGGAAGATGGAAAAGGAGTTCAGTACCTAGATTTGACCACAAGATGGCAGGGGGAGCGTAGTTCAGGACATGACAGCAGCTTCGCCTTTAGAAACTGCTTAGTCATGGGGGGGTGAGGAGATAGGAACCCAGGAAGGAAATAGGATAGGGGGATAAATAGAACAGGAGTGGGTTCCAGAGGGTGCTAGTCCCGGGAGGAGAAGAATCAGTACGGAGAACTGACAACAGTAGAGAGCTCAACCAGGGGACTGATAGGAAGAGACAGTCAGGGGGGTGGCCCTAATACAAAGAACCGCAGGACAGATGAGGCCCCGGGGGTACCGATTGGACGACGACCTCGAACTGGTGAAGCACTGACAGTAGATAGGCTTAGGGCAGCCCCAGTGAAAGATCCGCGAGGAACATCACTACGACTGAAGGAAGGTGAAGGTACCCGGGCCTGAATACGGAGAGCTGTAAAGGAGCTGCGGTGTATGGCTACGGTCGTCAGGAGGACGGCCAATAAACACGGACCTGTTGCAACCAAAATCCGCCTCCGTCTGTTGTCTGGGTCGTCTGGTCGTGGTAAGCAGTGGACCACCCCCCAATCTGGGCTCCTACCACATTTGACGTAGTCGGCAGGATCGCCGCCGCCAATACTACAACTTCAGCGGCAAGCCTGCGTCAGGAGAACTAAAAGGACTCGAGTTTCTTTACCTGTGGATTTCAAATTTGAGAGTTTATTCCGGATCTTTGGCTGTCTTCAGAGGATCCGGGGCGGTACAAAAACCGAACAACATGGCTGTGGTATTCCAACGACAGGAAGAGGCACAGGTGTTTGCAGCTGTACTGGACGATCTGGGTCTGAATCAAATCCGCCCCCTCATGCTGGACCCTGGAAGATGGGTGGTGAGGCCGACCACCGCCCCACCCAAGAACAGGAGTGGCCCAGGTGGGAAGACCGGCTGCGGCTGTTTGGCGCCATTCGATTGCTGTACACCGGACGGGATGCAACGTTGCAGCTGCCGCGGTCTCGGACGCCTGGAATGGCGGTGGCATCAGGAGGTCGAATCTCGTCGGGAGACCTGCCCCTGGGAGCCACTGACAGCACCCCAGACATCGGTCGGAGAAGAGGAGCGACTGCGGGCCCTGCTGGAGCAGCCATCGAAGAAATCTCCTGGGAGCCTCCCCGCGGGACCAACGAGCCTGGAGTCTAGCCCTGCTGGATGGCGGGGTGAAGATTGGAGGCTGCGGGAGGAGCTGCAGGTTGGCCTACCAGAGGCATCGACGCCGGGGAAGGTGAGAGGTCCCCCGGCCCAGACGGCGGCTCCGCCACGCGGCCTTCTGCTTTCCAATGGGCCCGGCTGCAGAGGGCTTTGCGGTCTCCGCCGGGCCGAGCGACGCCTCTGCCCGCGTCCACGAGCCACCCCGCCCAGCGGTTTTCTGGACTGTTGAGGGTAACAGAAGGGGAGAGTAGTGGGAGGTACACGCCGTAGAGTAGTCCGGGTGGACCTAGCCAACCTGAAAGTGTTGGGCTGTGTGCACACACTGCGGATTTTGCTGAGTTTCCGCAGCGGTTTTGGCCGCTGCGGACCCGCAGCAGTTTTTGCTGCAGTGTACAATACCATGATTCCCTATGGGAATCAAAAACCGCAATGCAGACGGTGCGGAATTTTCCGCACAGATTATCTGCGGTTTTCAATCCGCAGAAAGAATTGACATGTCAATTCTTTCTGCGGATTCTGCTGAGGTTTGCCATCTCCTCCATTGAGGAGATGAAAAACCGCAGGGCAAAACCGCAGAGCAATCCGCAGGTAAAACCGCAAGTCTTTTGACCTGCGGTTTTACCTGCGGATTTTACAAAATCCGCGTGGATGAATCCGCAGCGTGTGCACACAGCCTTAGGGCTGGCGTAATGCACCAGATTTTAAAATAGTAGAGTGCGTTCGCAGCCTGGGGTCCACTGTGCAGAGGTGGTACACTGCTGCTAGGTAATGGCGGAAGGGAAGAGCGGCGTGAAAACAGTCACACGTGGGTTACGTCACCCAGTGTGAACAGGAGTGGATTCTGTTACTTCACAGAATCGCACAGCCGCTTGAAAGTGAATGCCGGAGCCTGTTTAGCTTACAGAGCCCGGCCACAGAGCGCACAGCAAACAGCCACAGAGTTCCACCCCAAGGCACGGGGTTAGAGTCCTTCTAGGCCACTGAGCGCGCTGCGTCGCTGCCACGAACGCCGCTATAGACGCTGGCTAAGGAGTGCGGAGCACTTGCTCTGAGGCGTGCCGAGTCACTGATAGTGACTAATATCTGACTCAACTCTGTCCTACCTACGCCTAAGCCTGGGCGCTAGCAGGCTAGGCTGCACAACACATGCGTACCAAGGGTAGGGGTTTCATAATGAGTCAGTCACTAGAGACATTCATACGTGCATCCATCACTCACTCCGTATACTCAGAAAATAATGGCTATCCTAGCGCATGGCCGCTCGGCCATGCAAACCTTTTATAGCCGCGAGCGTCCGGGACCTTCCTGGCTTCTCAGATGGGCCAATCCGAGCACGAGCAGGACCTGAGCACGTCACCTTCGATCTCCAATGGGAGATCACACCATGGGCATGCTCAGTGGCCCGACATGAGGACTTATTCCCTGGAGAATCTTGCTGCTGAGCAGCATGCATTGCCATAGCTGTGCCAGAGGTGGCAGCAGCAAGCAAACCCACGGAGCTGGTCTGGGCAGAGCGCCGGGACCGTCGAGTTTGCTGAGCAAGCTCCTCTGCGGCTGGAGAGGAATGGGAGACCGCCAGAAGTAAGGCTCAGGATTCTGGCTGTGCAGCGACAGAAATCCCACGCCTAACAGAAAGAAGTTGTCACGTGGCGTGCGCGCTGGCGAGTAGCAGTAGGCTGCTCGGAGCATGGTGCTCCCGGTTTGGCTCGGCCCCCGGGTTTGGCCCAACAACAGACAGTGGGCAAGCTTTAGGACGACGAAGGTAGGGAGTACAATTGTCGGGGACGAAAATAGATGGGGAAGGTGACTTGACGGACGGAATTGACTGAAGGGACGGTTTGTGCACTGTAGATGGATGTTTGTAATGACAGAAGGTAAACAGCTGGGGAAGATGGAAAAGTAGTGCAGTACCTAGATTTGACCACAAGATGGCAGGGGGGACCGTAGTTCAGGACTTGACAGCAGCTTTGGCCTTTAGAAACTGCTTAGTCATGGGGGGTGAGGAGATAGGAACCCAGGAAGGAAATTCCCCAGAGGGGGATAAATAGAACAGGAGTGGGTTCCAGAGGGTGCTAGTCCCAGGAGTAGAAGAATCAGGACAGAGAACTGACAATGGTAGAGGGGGTAGCCTTGACACAAAGAACCGTGAGACAGATGAGGCCCCAGGGGTACTGATTGGATGACGACCTCGGACTGGTGAAGCGCTGGCGGTAGATAGGCCTAGGGCAGCCCCAGCGAAAGAGCCGCGAGGAACGTCATTACGACTGAAGGTACCTGGGCCTGGATATGGAGAGCTGTAAAGTTGCTGCGATGTGTGGCTATGGTCGTCAGGAGGACGGCCAATAAACTCGGACCTGTTGCAACCAAAATCCGCCTCTGTCTGGTTGTGGCAATCAGTGGACCCCCCCCAATCTGGGCCCCTACCACAGTTTCACAAGAAGGGAATGAGCAGACTGTACTCTCTGCGGAAGCTCAGGTCGTTCAATATGTGCAGTAAAATGCTGGAAATGTTCTGCCAGTCCGAGGTAGCGAGCGCCATCTTTTTTGCTCTCATTTGCTGGGGCAGTAGTGTGCGAGTAGCTGACGCTAATAAGCTCAAAACTTATCATGAAGGCAAGGGCGGCTGTTGGCCTCCATCTTGACTCTTTTGAGGAGGTAGTGGAAGATAGGATTCAGAAGAAGTGCAGGGCTATAATGAGCAATAATACACACCCACTATACGGGCTGTTCTTGAATCAGAAGAGCTCATTCAGCAGCTGTCTAATCCTACTAAGGCTTCTTTCACACTAGCGTCGAGCGACGCAATGCGTCGTTTTAAAGAAAAAACGCATCATGCAAAGTTGCCCGCAGGATGCGTTTCTTCTCCATTGACTTACATTAGCAACGCATTGCCACACGTCGCGCGACGAATGCGTCGTGTTTTGGCGGCCGCGACGCACACAAAAACGTTACATGTAACTTTTTTTGTGCGCCGACTCCACCCCCTCCTCCCCGGACATTACAATGGGGCAGCAGAAGCATTGTAAAACTGCATCCGCTGCCCCCGTTTTGCACAACTTTCACAACGTGCCACAGTACGTCGCCCCGACGCAGGGCGACAGCCGTCGCACGACGCTAGTGTGAAAGTAGCTTAACCCCTTACCTACAATTGACGTAATATTCCGTCCATGTGACCATGGACCTAATTACCATGGACGGAATATTACGTCATCGCGATCAGCGGCGCCCACGTGGTGAGCGCCGCTGATCGCGGCCGAGTGTCAGCTAATTATCATAGCTGACACCCGGCACAATGTGTCAGGGGCGGTCACGGACCGCCCCCGACACGTTAACCCCTTGCACACCGCGATCAAACACCATCGCGGTGTACCGGGGGTTAAAGGGAAGCATCGGCAGGGAGGGGGCTCCCTCCGTGCTTCCCTGAGCCCCCCACGGCAGCGCAATGTGCAGCGCTGCTGCGGGGGGCTCCTTTCCTGCAGGTCCCCGGATCCAATATGGCGACGGGGACCTCCGGGGGCCTGCAGGAAGCTGGCTTCCTCAGTGCCTGCAAAGCGCAGGCATGAGGAAGCCTGTGCAGTGCCTGTGACAGATCGCTGATCTGTCACAGTAATCTGTGATGTGACAGATCAGCGATCTGTCACAGGACAGTTATGTCCCCCCTGGGACATTGTAATAAAGTAAAAAAAAAAATAAAAAAAGTGTAAAAATAATTTTAAAAAAATCGCTAAATAAAAAAAAAAAAAAATATTCCCCAATAAATTCATTTTTTGGAAATAAAAAAAAAAAAAACAATAAAAGTACACATTTGGTATCGCCGCGTCCGTAACGACCCGCCCTATAAAACTGTCCCAATAGTTAACCCCTTAAGCGAACCCCTTAGAAAATAAAAATAAAAAACCAAGCAAAAAATAATGATTTATTATCATACCGCCGAATAAAAAGTGCAATAACGCGCGATCAAAAAGACGCATATAAATATCCATGGTACCGCTGAAAACCTCATCTTGTCCCGCAAAAAACGAGCCACTATACAGCATCATCAGCGAAAAAATAAAAAAGTTATAGCTCACAGAATAAAGTGATGCAAAAATAATTATTTTTTATATAAAATTGTTTTCATTGCATAAAAGCGCCAAAACATAAAAAAACGACCTAAATGAGGTATCGCTGTAACCGTACTGACCCGAAGAATAAAACCGCCTTATAAATTTTACCGCACCCGGAACGGCGTAAACGCACCACCCAAAATAAATTCATGAAACGCTGGTTTTTGTTCATTCTGCGTCCCAAAAAATGAAATAAAAAGCGATCAAAAAATGTCACGTGCCCGAAAATGGTACCAATAAAAACGTCAACTCGTCCCGCAAAAAATAAGATGTCACATGACTCGGTGGGTCAAAATGTGGAAAAATTATAGCTCTCAATATGTGGTGATGTAAAAATAGTTTTTGCAATAAAAAGCGTCTTTTAGCGTGCGACAGCTGGCAAACATAAAAACCGCCATAAATAGTAAATCAAACCCCCCGTTATCACCCCCTTAGTTAGGGAAAAATAATTAAATTAAAAAAATGTATTTATTTCCATTTTCCCATTAGGGTTAGGGCTAGGGTTAGGGTTAGGGCTAGGGTTAGGGTTAGAATTGGGGGTTTCCACTATTTGTGCACATCAGGTGCTCTCCAAACGCAACATGGCGTCTGATCTCAATTCCAGCCAATTCTGCGTTGAAAAAGTCAAATGGTGCTCCTTCCCTTCCAAGCTCTGCCATGCACCCAAACAGTGTTTTACCCCCTCATATGGAGTATCAGCCTACTCAGGACAATTTGCAAAACAACTTTTGGGGTCCTATTTCTCCTGTTGCCCTTAGGAAAATAAAACCTTTGGGGCAAAAATATCATTTTTGTGGAAAAAATTTTTTTTGTTATTTTCACGCCTGGGCGTTATAAACTTCTGTGAAGCACTTGGGGGTTCAAAGTTCTCACCACACATCTAGATAAGTTCCTTGGGGGGGGTCTAGTTTCCAAAATGGTGTAATTTGTGGGGGGTTTCCACTGTTTTGGTACATCAGGGGCTTTCCAAACGCGACATGGTGTCCGATCTCAATTCCAGCCAAAAAAGTCAAATGGCGCTGCTTGCCTTCTGAGCTCTGCCATGCGCCCAAATAGTCATTTACACCCACATATGGGGTATCAGCGTACTCAGGACAAATTGCACAATAACTTTTAGGGTCCTGTTACCCTTGGGAAAATAAAAATTGGGGGTGAAAAGATAATTTTGTGGAAAAAATATGATTTTTTAATTGTACCGCTGTACATTATAAACTTCTGTGAAGCACTTGGGGGTTCAAAGTTCTCACCACACATCTAGATAAGTTCCTTAGGGGGTCTAGTTTCCAAAATGGGGTCACTTGTGGGGGGTTTCCACTGTTTAGGTACATCAGGGGCTCTCCAAACGCGACATGGCGTCCGATCAGAATTCTAGCCAATTTTGCATTGAAAAAGTCAAACGGCGCTCCTTCCCTTCTGAGCTCTGCCATGCGCCGAAACAGTGGTTCCCCCCACATATCAGGTATCAGCGTACTCAGGACAAATTGCACAATAATTTTTGCAGTTCAATTTCTCCTGTCACCCTTGGTAAAATAAAAAAAATTGAACCTGAAGTAATTTTTTTTGTGAAAAAAAGTTAAATGTTAATTTTTTTTAAATATTCAAAAAATTCCTGTGACGCACCTGAAGGGTTAATAAACTCCTTGAATGTGGTTTTAAGCACCTTAAGGGGTGCAGTTTTTAGAATGGTGTCACTTTTGGGTATTTTCTATCATATAGACCCCTCAAAGTGGCTTCAAATGTGATGTGGTCCGTAAAAATAAAATGGTCTTGCAAAAATGAGAAATCGCTGGTCAACTTTTAACCCTTATATCTTACTAACAAATAAAAATTTTGGTTACAAAATTGTGCTGATGTAAGGTAAACATGTGGGAAATGTTAGTTATCAAGTTTTTTGTGTGCCGTATCCCTGTGATTTAAGGGCATAAAAATTCAAAGTTGGAAAATTGCGGAATTTTCAAAATTTTCGCCAAATTTCCGTTTTTCTCACAAATAAACGCAAGTTATATGAATGAAATTTTACCACTAACATGAAGTACAATATGTCACGAGAAAACAATGTCAGAATCACCGGGATCCATGGAAGCGTTTCAGAGTTATTACCTCATAAAGGGACAGTGGTCAGAATTGTAAAAATTGGCCCGGGAGTTAACGTGCAAACCACCCTTGGTAGTGAAGGGGTTAAGCTGCAGGAAGGAGAAATTCAGGAAATCGTTTGTGCCTACTGCTATGGGGATGTATAACAATTCACTAAGGGTGAAAGATGGCTATGACCTAGGGCTGGCACACTAATGGAAAGGATCAGAGACTTGTGTGCCTTTGCTTGTTACGTATTGTGGTTAGTCATGTGCAAGATCTGTGTCTGGTAATTACTCTATGTAATGCTGTTTGTAATGTAGTAACGCTGTTCTTAATGTTTTGTTTGTAATGCCGTTGTAACGCTGCTGTGATACACTTTATTGATTCCGAGGGAAATTATGGTATCGTATCGTATGGTAAATTTTCATTGCCACTGGTGGCTTGTGCCTGACATGGAGAGTACAGCAGAACAGCTGTAGGTGCACCTCTTAGCCACCAGGTGTCACTAGTTCGCTTGTCATACAATATGTCCATTTTAATCATTTCAATAAAGTTGGGTTAAAAAAAACCCTAACTGCTCGATTCTCTCGTGGATCCGCCTTGTTATGGTGAGGTCAGGGCGACGCTCTCCGCGTTTGATTACTTTCTCCTGTAGACGGAAGTGCTTTGGCCAAAACTCTCCGGGGAAAGATGGCGCGAAAAAGGTTCTGGAACTAGCTGGGCGCGAAGTCTGACGGCCGCTGCGGGGGCCACGCACCGGGGATGCCGCGACCCACTGCCGGGATTCAGTTATCCCAGGGTGACGCTCCGGAAAGTCCTGTCTCCAGAAAGAAGCAGAGGACATGTGGCGCTGCCAGGTAACTGCGCCCTTCCCTGCCCTGTGATAGGGGGGCACCGAGCAGGAGGGAGACACTGGAGAGAGAGAGCAGGGCATGCTGGGACTTGTAGTTTCGCAGGTGGGAGTGACATGACTGTATGGGCTGTGACAGATGATGACCTCCCCTGACACTTGTCACATGCCCACCACATTACTGGGGAGCAGGTTTACCAGCCCCAAATCTGGTGACATTCCCTCCTCCGGGGGCAAGTTCAGCATTAAAGGAATTGTCTGGTAAAAACTGTCATTGACAAGATAGGTGATAACTTATTGATGGGTGGGGCTCTGACCGGGGGGGGGGGGGATCAGCAGAACCTTTATCCCTGATGGGATGGCACGTTAGCGGACCTGGCGGACCCCCCAACGATTAATAAAGTATCGCCGGTATTTTTCAGCGGACTGCCCTTTTAAGTACATGCAAAATATTGCTGACCGTATACCAGCCATGTAATGTGTCGCTGTTCATTATGCAGGTCGGCTAAAAGAAGGTACAGCTGCTTCTAAAAGGTTAATCTGCAAGAAGAGGACGGGGCTGCATCCAAGGCTTTAGTCACACATCAGCATTTGTATTGCCAAAACACAGAGCAGGTGCCAGTCTTTCAATTCTAGGTTTTCCTCTACTGTTTTAAGCATACAAATACTGATGACATATACTGACATGTGAATGAGGCCTAAGACAGCTATCTGTGACTTAAAGGGGATGTCCACTACTAGACCAACCCTTTCTCAATCTGAATGTTTTCCCCCCATGAAAATAAAATTCTTATACTCACCAGTTTCCGCGGTGTTGGCACTCACATTCCCAGGGCTCTCGTACTGTTATGACTTGTGAGCCCTGCGCCCAATCAGTGCTGGCGTCACTGTTCACGTCGGCAGTAGTATATGTAATGAATAGGAAATCAGGGCTACGTCTGGCCTCTCACTTCCTCTTGTTTACTACATGTCAAAAGGCGGAGACAGTGACGCCAGCACTGATTGGGCGCTGAGCTCACATGTCATAACTGCGCGTCAGCCCAGGGAACACAAGTGTCCACTCCCCTGGAACGGTGCCGACACGGGAGGTGAGTATAAGGCTGGTTTTACACTTGACGTTTTTTTGCTGTCATTTATTGTGGGCTGTATGGCCATGATTTTTGCGGTATCCCACAAAAACGGGCCGCAAAAAACCTTCTTGGATTGCTGTTTTTCACTTGTATAACAAATAGCAGGGAAAAAAATGGCGATCCGCAAATACGGTGTACCGCAAAAACAAGCAAACTTTTTTTGTGGTGCCATTGAAATGCATTGCGGCCGTGTCCGTAAGCTGTGAAAAAGATCGAGCAACCATATTTTTTCACAGCCCTCACTGCCATACAGAGCACGGCCCTTCTACTAATTTACTGCAAGTGTAAAACCAGCCTAAGTGTTTTTATTTTCACCGGGCAAACATTCAGATCGAATAGGGTTTGTCCTAGTAGTGGACAACCACTGTAAATGATGACCTATCCACAGGATATTAATAACTTCATTCACTTATACAGGACACAAAATGCAGTACTCATTAGTGGCCACTAAGCAATAAGTAAAGCTGCTGAGTCCTGCCCGTACCTTGCTCCTTTCCAGCTGCTTTATCAGATTTCAGCTGATCCGTGGGGATGCCCGGTATCGGACCCCACCAATCACATTTCGATGGCCTATACTATGGATAGGGCTTTAACCAAAGGTGATTTTCATAATCAATATCTAAGGGTGTTTTCACATTGCTCTTTTCTCCACATTCCTGGGTCCCGTCATTGCTTGCATCCGATCGCCACTTCAAAATGGAATTAAGATGGAGCCCTAGACTAAAAATGGTGTCAGCAGAGTGGAAGTGTGCACTGATGCGCATCGTTTTCGGGCAAATTTGCCTACCGGAGGCAGACATCCAGGCACTTACAAAGGGTTAATCTCCTATGGAGGACACAGCTGCTTCTAAAGGGCTAATCTGAGAGTCTCCCTAATCATGGAGCCCACAACACTGGGGAGAAGCTGTGATAGGATTTACTTCTGTAACTGGTAGTTCCATCCTCGTTCCTCTGTTCCATAAAATACAGTTATCATCTAGCATTGCTTCATATATCACTACATGAGCAGATGCACAAATTTGTGTATTTATGCTGTGCCCTGTCTACCCCCCACACAGTGGTATCTCTCAGCTAAGAAGCAGTAAGTCTTATAGAGCTGTTCTCCTTTTATCTCATGAAGCAGTTTTCCCTAAAGTGATATCAGGTCCGGAGATACGCTGCCTCCTCAGGGAATGGGAAAAGAGGTAGCTGCCAAGCAACCACTTGATGTCTGGCAGGTACCAGTTATGTAGCTTGTTACAATAGGACGTGTGTGCAAACATCGGCAACTGCTTCTTCTGGTGCTCAGTAACATCTCTGAGCTCCCAATATCCACTTCTAAATCACATATCTGACTTTGACCACTATTTCATAGCTTAAGACTAAACCAGGCCTAGCTAAATCTGGGTTGGTTTTTGGAAGCAGCAACGACAGCAGAGCTGTGGGGCTGGATACACAAAGCTCCTCACACGCACTAAGGGTACCGTTACACCTAGCGACTGACCAGCGATCCCGACCAGCAATATGACGTGGTCAGGATCGCTGGTGAATCGCTGGGTGGTCGCTAGTGAGCTGCCACACATGCAGATCTCACCAGCGACATCGCAGGGGACGGGGATCGCTACTTATCTGTCAGACGCGGCGATCCTGCGTCCTCCCGCCCGGCTCCACGCGTCGCTCGTCGTCACAGCAGGAAGCGCCGCAGGAAGTGGACGACGAGGAATCGTCCAGCAGCTTCTCGCGCGATCAACGATTACCAGCGGGGGAGCCGTCGGAGGTAAGTATCACATGCAGCGATATCGCTAGCAATATCGCTGTAACGTCACAAAATCGGTGACTTTACAGCGATATTGCTAGCGATATCGCAGTGTGTAACGGGGGCTTTAGTGTCATTGTGGGTGCATTCACCGTGAGCAGGCGTGTTGTCATCCCTGGCAGTGTAGCTAGAGGTGCGTGCACATGGTCAAGCTCGCACCATTTCAGTGCACATGCGCACACACACTCGAACACTGCCTGAATTCAGCACGCTCTTGGAAGTGAGTGCTGTCCATCGGAAGCTGGGGAAGTTCCCAAACATAAAGAATGAGGGGTGTAGAGGTGCACAGAGCTCTTGGCAATGCTAAGAATTCACCGAAGCCCTTTCATTTGCATTCATATTATGGTAATTTATTTTCTCAGACTGTGTGCCACTTACAGGTACAGTGCTTGTATGGTTTTTATAGGGCTAAGTCCCCTGGATCATAGATTAGCTTGTATAAAATGCATTTTAACTGTGATAGAAGCACTGAAAAACAAATCTGGAATAATCAAGCCATCAGCGGGAATAAAATAAAGCTAGCAAGCACTGCCCACTTTTGACCTCAGCCTTTAGGATTGCATGTATTGTATTGCATTACTGTAGTTCTGAATTCTACAAGCAAGAAACCCCCCAAAACACATTTTGTTGGTAACGGCTTCCTCACACAGCTGTATACATTGGACGAGTGCTATTCGATATTTTTTTTTTTTTTTAAATTGGATAGCTCTTGTACCAATGTAATTCATTGGGGCAGTGCTGAATAACGATTTTTTTTTCACTCTGAAATCATAAGACACTCTCTTATTAAAATCTATGGGTGCGTGGAAAACATCGGACTGTACTTGGATGATGTCTAAGTACAGTTGAATTCCGAGGACTCACACAATAGTGTGCTCCGATTCTATCACCCGAGAGAATCGGATCACACTATGCTAACGGTCACGTGAAACTCTGATCAAATGGATGAGAAAATCTACGGTCGTGTGACCCTGCCCTTGAAATGTTTTTGATCTACATATTTGTATAGACATGCCGAGACCTGCCACTTACTGTGCATCACACTTGGCTTTTTGTGTTTTTGCAGAAACCACCATATAACAGAATTCTTTAGGCCGTCTAGCAAGCCAGGTATGCACAGTGATCGCTTCTGTCATGTGTTGTGAAAGCTTAATGCTCCATTACTCTGTATCTCTTTCTTTGCTAAGGTCTCTGTGTTTCAACAGATTTACACGCGGTCAAAATTGTTGGTACCCCTCGTTTAATGACAGAAAAACCCGCAATGGTGACAGAAATAACTTGAATCTGACAAAAGTAATAATAAATCAAAAAGCTATGAAAATGAAAGTCAGACGTTGCTTTTCAACCATGCTTCCACAGAATTTTTTCTAAAATAAAACTCATGAAGGAGGCCTGGACAGAAATGATGGTGCCGCTGTGACAAAAGGGACATGTTAAATCAAGGTGTGTCCATTAATTAGCATCACAGGTGTCTACTCTCTTGGAATCAGTGAGCGGCCTGTATAGAGGGCTACAGATACTCGCTGTGCTGTTTGGTGACATGTTGTGTATCACACTCAACATGGACCAGAGGAAGCGAAGGGAAGAGTTGTCTCAGGAGATTAGAAAGAAAATTATAGACAAAACATGTTAAAGGTAAAAGTTATCAGACCATCTCCAAGCAGCTTGATGTTCCTGTGACTACAGTTGCACATATTATCCAGAAATTTAAGCTCCATGGGACTGTAGCCAACCTCCCTGGACGTGGCCGCAGGAGGAAAATTGATGACAAATCAAAGAGACGGATAATACGAATGGTAACAAAAGAGCCCAGAAAAGCTTCTAAACATATTAAAGGTGAACTTCAAGGAACATGAGTGTAAGATCAGATCGCACCATCCGTTGTTGTATGAGCCAAAGTGGACTTCATGGGAGACAACCAAGGAGGACACCATTGTTGGAGAAAAAAAAAATCATAAAGCCAGACTGGAATTTGCGAAACTACATGTTGACAAGCCACAAAGCTCCTGGGAGAATGTCCTCTGGACAGATGAGACCAGAATGGAACTTTTTGGCAAGGCACATCAGCTCTATGTTCACAGATGGAAAAATGAAGCATATCAAGAAAAGAACACTGTCCCTACTGTAAAACATGGAGGAGGCTCTGTTATGTTCTGGGACTGCTTTGCTGCATCTGGCACAGGGTGTTTAGTGCAGGGTACAATGAAATCTCAAGACTATCAAGGGATTCTAGAGAGAAATGTGCTGTTCAGTGTCAGAAAGCTTGGACTCAGTCGCAGGTCATGAGTCTTGCAACAGGATAATGACCCAAAACACACAGCTAAAAACATCCAAGATTGACTAAGAGGAAAACATTGGACTATTCTGAAGTGGCCTTCTATGAGCCCTGATCTAAATCCTATTGAGCATCTTTGGAAACAGCTGAAACATCCTATCTGGAAAAGGCAACCTTCAAACACGAGACAACTGGAGCAGTTTGCTCTTGAGGAGTGGGTCAAAATACCTGTCGAGAGGTGCAGAAGTCTCACTGACAGTTACAGGAATCGTTTGATTGCAGTGATTACCTCAAAAGGGTGTGCAACAAAATATTAAGTTACAGGTGCCATCATTTCTGTCCAGGCCTATTTCATGAGTTTTATTTAAAAAAAAAAAAAAATCTGTGGAAGCATGGTTGAAAAGCAATGTCTGACTTTTTTTTTTTTTTTTGTTTTTTTTTTTTAATAGCGTTTTGATTCATTATTACTTTTGTCAGATTCAAGTTATTTCTCTGACCATTGTGGGTTTACTGACTGTGGGAACGTACCCTTAAGATGTGCCCTCTCTCCCAGTCAGACCAGTCCTTCTTCTTAATATTTTCGAGTACAATGAAAAGCGACTTTTAGGAAAGGATTGTTGAAAATGTTATTCATATGTTCCAGGAAAAATATATCTTTGTACTGTTAGCCAGTAGATAGAAAAAATATTCCACATTGAGTCCTCAGTGGTTGATGCCAATTTAATGATTAACGGAAAAGATGGTGGTAAATAGCAGCTTTCAAGACCTCAGTATGTTATCATCCGAGAACACGTGTGTCCTAAGGGTATGTGCAAACTCTGCGGATTCTGCTGCGGATCCACAGACATTGTACAGTACAGTGTTAGCCATTGGGATTTCAAATCCGCAGTGCACATGCTGTGGATTTTTCCATGCGGATTTGCTGCGGTTTTAAATCCGCATCATGTCAATTCTTTCTGGGGATTCCGCAGCGGTTTGACACCTGTTCCATTGTCCAGGTGTCAATCTGCAAGGGAAAACTGCTGGCAAATCCGCAGGAAAACCTCAGGTCGCTTTACCTGCGGTTTTACCTGCAAATCCGCAGCTGAATCCGCAGCATGTGCACTCACCCTAATTGAGTATTTTCGGCATGCTCAGAAAAAATCCTCGAGCCGTCTCCACTGCATGACTCTCACATCTGAGTATGCCCACTCATCACTTCCTCATGTCTCTTGTCAGGCTCAGTATAAGACCGGTTTCACATGTCCTGATATTTCCGGTACTGGAAAACCGGTACCGGAGATATCTGTGTGTTGTGAATGTACTACTCAGTACAACAGACGGCCGCCAGGGAAGAAGTGCCCGGCGGCAGGTGCTGAAGATGGCTCTCATCATGCTCTCCTGTTCTGCCGGCGAGCGGCGCGAGCAGAGGAGAATGAGTTAAATTCAAGTCTGAGTGGTGACAGCAGGTGGGGCCTTTAGGGACTCTAAAGGTACTGTCACACTAAGCAATATCGCTATAACTTGTGACGTTATAGCGATATTGCTAGTGATATCGCTGTGTCTGATACCTACGACCCGCTGGTTATCGCTGATCGCGCGAGAACCTCCTGGACTGTTTCTCGTCGTCAGCTTCCTGCGGCGCTTCCTGTGGAGAGACGAGCGTGGAGCCGGGCGGGAGGACGTCAGGATCGCCTAGTGTGACAGGTAAGTAGCGACCCCCGTCCCCAGCGATGTCGCTGGTGAGATCTGCCTGTGTGGCAGCTCACTAGCGACCACTTAGCAATGTACTAGCGATCCTGACCGCGTCATATCGCTGGTTGGGATCGCTGGTACATCGCTAAGTGTGACAGTATCTTAACTCCCATCATCTGACACCTGCTGCCGCTAATAACAATCACAGCAGGTGCGGATGATTGGGGTATTCCTCAGCCGCTGCCTGCGATCTAATAAAATAAATGAATGGAGAGACCTGACGTAGGGTCTCCCCAATTTTCTTGCACCAGCCAGGCAAAACCTACAGCCGGGGGCTGCATCCCTCAGCTGTCAGCTTCAGCAGGTTTGGTTATCAAGAAAAGACGAGTCTCCACGCTGTTGTTTTTTTTTTTTTTTTTAAATTATTTAAATAAATCATTGAAATAAACTGGGGTCCCCCCCCATTTTTGACAACCAGCCTTTCTAAAACTCACAGCTGGGGGCTGGTATTCACAGGCTGGTAAGGGGTCATTGATATAGGGATATAGGGCCTCCAGCCTAAAAACAGCCCGCATCTGCCCAGAAAAGGCGCGTCTATTAGATGCGCCAATTCTGGCACTTTGCCCGCGTCTTCCCACTTGCCCTGTAGCGGTGGCAGTGGGGTAATTGAAGGGTTGATGTCACTTTTGTATTGTCAGGTGACATCAAGCCAACTGCTTAGTAATGGAGAGGTGTCTATAAGACACCTCTCCATTACTAATCCTATAGTTATATGTTAAATAAAGACACAGCCGGAATAAAATCCTTTAATTTAAAAAAATGACACACACTCCTTTAATAGTGAGTGAGTTTTGCCTGGTTGGTTCAAGAAAATAGGGGGGACCCAGGCTGGGTTTTTCATTCATTTATTTCATTAGATCGCAGGCGGCGGCTGAGGAAAACCCCCATCATCCTTTCCTGCTGTCACTGTTATTAGCGGCAGCAGGTGTCGGATGATGGGAGTAAGAGCCCCAAAAGCCCCCACCTGCTGTCATTGCTCAGACTTTAAAATAACTCATCATTCTCTTCTGCTTGCTCCGGTCGCCGGCAGAGCAGGGGAGAATGCTGAGAACCTCCGGGGAACAGCGCTTACTGTAGAGCTTCTTCCCTGTTGCTGATGCGTGTCACACAGAGGACATCAATGTGTGTTGTCCATATGCACGTGTGCGGGACGCTTTGCTGTCCTAGCTGACGGTAAAAAATGGACATGTCTATGTGTGGGGCACACGGACATGTGCACAGACGCGTTCATTTGAATGGGCCTACGTGTGTCAGTGTCTCTGGAAAGTGTGAAAACTGTCAACACACGTACTGGAGACACGGATGTGTGAAAGAGGCCTAAAGCCCCCTACACACAGCGAGATCGCTAGCGATATCGCTAAAGCGTCACCGATTTTGTGACGCAACAGCGATTTCGCTACAGGTGACACTTACCTCCGACCCAGCTCCCCGCTGGATATCGCTGATCGTGCGAGAACGGGTTGGTCCATTTCTCGTCATCGGCTTCCTGCTGGTGCCGACAAGCGATTACATGGACGCGGGCGGAAGACGTCACCCTCGCTGCGTGTGACAGGTAAGTATCAACCGCTGCTGCATCGCTGGTGAGATCTACCTGTGTGGCAGCTCACTAGCGACCACTTAGCGATTCACCAGCGATCCTGACCGGGTCGTATCATGGTCGGGATCACTGGTGCATCGCTAAATGTAACGGGGCCTTAATACAAAATCTGAAGGGTCACAGATTTATACACAGCAGGACACTGAATAGTACAGTAATAAGACAAGTGATGTGAAGCAGAACTATCAGTATTTGAATGGGAGAAACCAGTTGTGGCAGGAAATATTGTTGCAGTTCATAGATAAGGAGTATGACTGTTTTATTGTCCCCTATTTGAGGTCTGGTCTGTGGTTGTGATGCTTCCACAAGGTCTGAGGAGCACATTTATTAATTGAATGTGTCATAAGTTTGTACTCCCTTACTTTTCTGTCTTTCTGGGATTTAAAGCTTCCTCTCAATTATTATTGTACATCATTAGTATTATAATGTGGTACCAGGTTAGCCAGAAAAATCTGTGTAAATAATAATGAATTTTGGGGCATAACAGTATTTACATATACAAACAATACTAATAAATTTCATGTGCATGAGGCAGTGATCAGTACCACAAAGCCACAGGCAGATCTATTCTTTTTTCTATTATTTCGTGATGAGAATTCATCTTAGGACAAAAGCTTAGAACAATCTCCCCTATATTCGGTCCCCCAGATGGACATTTAACACACATGTAATGAAGTACACTGCATTACAGGGCTGTGGAGTCGGTAAGCCAAACCTGCGTCTCCGGCTCCTCAATTTCCCTTAAACCAACTCCAACATATATTGCTTATATTGAAGTGAAAAATGTATTGTAGTACAATGTGAACATCAGACATTTAATCATTTTTATGATAACAATAATCAAGATATTTTGATAGAACATAATATCTATTTATTGGAATACAACTTTAGAACACAAAAAACTGTAATAAATTGTAAATATGTAATACACTATGTAATATTGATTACATATAAATATAACACTATGTAATAAACTATGTAAGTGGCAAAAAACAGTTTTCAGCAAAAACATAAATAACTAACTAAATAAAATTTGTGCAGTCTATGAATTTGTTCTAAGAAAGAGTTGCCTCCATCAGATCTTCCTTCATAGAGGACCTCAAATCTGACCTAATAATTTTAAGGCCAGAGAACAACCTCTCTACACTAACTTGGGTTGGAGGCAACATCTCTAACAATTTCCGGGTAGAAATTAATTGCCTCATGCACAGTCCGTTTTGATGAACGGTTGAATTTTTCTATTTCTTTGAGAGCAAGTGAAACATTTTGCTGAAATATGGTCAATCTGCTTGCTATAGGAGACGGAGTGAAATATTTTTCCTTGCGGCAACGCTTTGCCTTCTCCATATCATCCAAATACTTGTCAAAGTCAAACTCCTCATCTGATGAGGATTAAGATATGGCAGCAGTAGCACTGTCAGGACCCAAGTCCTCTTGCGCCTGGCAGCCTTCCTGTAGGCCTCTCATCCTAACTGCTACGTCAGTCAGAGCTTCTTTTCCTTTAGTAAGCTGTTGATCATCAAGCAGTATACGATGACTTGGGTCCACATAAACAGCTGCCAGAAAAATTTTATTTTCCAATAGCTATGTCTCTCTCCGTTTCATTGAAACAGAAATGCCATCTGTGATTAAACCTACTCCTTGGGACAGGCAAAATAGCAAGTTCTTCCACTCCCCTAAGAAAATGCCAGAAGTTAAATCCTCAGCTTGCAATTTTTTAGTCACGGTAAATGAGTGATTAAGCAATTCCTTCAATTCAGCCACCTGTGTCCATTGACTTTCATTTATGGTTACCTGAGGGTTCGTCATATCTATAAGAAACAGTTTTAGTTCAAGCAATCGCTCAATCATTAAATAAGTGCTGCCCCACCGAGTGGCTTGATCGACAATTGCCCCTTTCCCAGCATGTCTCTTCAAGATGGAATCAATTTTAGGGGTTCTGGCGACAATAACCAATTTCCTCACTTTTCCAATCAGATTTCCAGCATGTCCCTCTTGCAGACTATCTCTTATTGCCAGCTGCAGCGTGTACACAACACAGCGCATGTGATGAATATGAAAGTGTTTTGAAGCAGCTTCAAGAAGATCATCTATTTCTACAGTATAATTTTGCTGTTCTTCTGTTGTAATATCTATTTGTTCCTCAGTTACATGAACAGCACTGTGGCCCTCCATCTCAAACATACTGAATCCTAAATTTTCTTCTAGCTGTTGTTCATTACTCTCATTCTCAGCATTGTCCGTTACAATAGCAAGAACCTGTTCTTGTGTGAATGTAGCCTTAGATCAGGAATAGAACAGTCATTTATAGGACATTTCATAACTTTCCCAAATTCCTATGAAAAAATATTCAGCACATTCTTTATTGAACTACTGTACCCAATTTATTATATATTTTTGGAGTCTGTCCATTTTATTCCGACTCCACCAAAATGAGCACCGACTCCACGACTCCGACTCCACAGCCCTGCTGCATTAGATGTGATGCAGCTGAAAGTACCTTCAATCTTAAAGACCGGATTTGAGTTGGGAATTTTTTTTCTTGTCCATTGTCATTTATATACATCTAGGTTTTACATTTTCACTGACAGGGAGCTTCTGACTGAGGCTTCTCAGATTTATGGTCTGCCTAAAACAAAGAGGGAAGGGGGTCTGGAAATCTGGATTTTAAACAGGCATCTATTTGTAACAGTGGTTGTATTTTCCGTGCAACTCCACTTAACACCTATAGATTTGGATAGTAGGTAACTACTAGAAGTACTTGGTTGCTGTCTTGTTTAGTTCTACATTGTAGGAGATAATTTATTGAACATTTACCTGCAGCGAAATAAAATGTTAAATCTGTCCATATATAATGAAATTCTAAATATAATCATATAAAATATAATGTAAATTTCCAGTTTGCATCTAATGTATAGCACTTAATTATCTGTACCAGGGGTGGGCAATTTTTCCTGAGGGGTCACATGAGAGACCATGACTGTTGTGGAGGTCCGAACCAATAGCTTGTAATTAATTCTACTCAATATTAAAGTATTAATATTAATTGTGTCACTTTAATATTGAGTAGAATTAAGTATGGTGATACCCCCCTGTATATCTTTGAACCTAAGTTCAGCCCCTTCTGTATATCTTATGAACCCCACCACAGCCTCCCCATATACTGCATGAGCCCCACACAGCCTTCCTATATATACTGCATGAGCCCCAGTCTCTCCTATGTTCTGCATGAGGCTCCACACAGCCTTCCCATATACTGCATGAGGCCCCTACAGCCTTCCCATATACTGCATGAGGCCCCTACAGCCTTCCCATATACTGCATGAGGCCCCTACAGCCTTCCCATATACTGCATGAGGCCCCTACAGCCTTCCCATATACTGCATGAGGCCCCTACAGCCTTCCCATATACTGCATGAGACCCCTACAGCCTTCCCATATACTGCATGAGGCCCCTACAGCCTTCCCATATACTGCATGAGGCCCCTACAGCCTTCCCATATACTGCATGAGGCCCCTACAGCCTTCCCATATACTGCATGAGGCCCCTACAGCCTTCCCATATACTGCATGAGGCCCCTACAGCCTTCCCATATACTGCATGAGGCCCCTACAGCCTTCCCATATACTGCATGAGGCCCCTACAGCCTTCCCATATACTGCATGAGGCCCCTACAGCCTTCCCATATACTGCATGAGGCCCCTACAGCCTTCCCATATACTGCATGAGGCCCCTAGAGCCTTCCCATATACTGCATGAGGCCCCTAGAGCCTTCCCATATACTGCATGAGGCCCCTAGAGCCTTCCCATATACTGCATGAGGCCCCTAGAGCCTTCCCATATACTGCATGAGGCCCCTAGAGCCTTCCCATATACTGCATGAGGCCCCTAGAGCCTTCCCATATACTGCATGAGGCCCCTAGAGCCTTCCCATATACTGCATGAGGCCCCTAGAGCCTTCCCATATACTGCATGAGGCCCCTAGAGCCTTCCCATATACTGCATGAGGCCCCTAGAGCCTTCCCATATACTGCATGAGGCCCCTAGAGCCTTCCCATATACTGCATGAGGCCCCTAGAGCCTTCCCATATACTGCATGAGGCCCCTAGAGCCTTCCCATATACTGCATGAGGCCCCTAGAGCCTTCCCATATACTGCATGAGGCCCCTAGAGCCTTCCCATATACTGCATGAGGCCCCTAGAGCCTTCCCATATACTGCATGAGGCCCCTAGAGCCTTCCCATATACTGCATGAGGCCCCTAGAGCCTTCCCATATACTGCATGAGGCCCCTAGAGCCTTCCCATATACTGCATGAGGCCCCTAGAGCCTTCCCATATACTGCATGAGGCCCCTAGAGCCTTCCCATATACTGCATGAGGCCCCTAGAGCCTTCCCATATACTGCATGAGGCCCCTAGAGCCTTCCCATATACTGCATGAGGCCCCTAGAGCCTTCCCATATACTGCATGAGGCCCCTAGAGCCTTCCCATATACTGCATGAGGCCCCTAGAGCCTTCCCATATACTGCATGAGGCCCCTAGAGCCTTCCCATATACTGCATGAGGCCCCTAGAGCCTTCCCATATACTGCATGAGGCCCCTAGAGCCTTCCCATATACTGCATGAGGCCCCTAGAGCCTTCCCATATACTGCATGAGGCCCCTAGAGCCTTCCCATATACTGCATGAGGCCCCTAGAGCCTTCCCATATACTGCATGAGGCCCCTAGAGCCTTCCCATATACTGCATGAGGCCCCTAGAGCCTTCCCATATACTGCATGAGGCCCCTAGAGCCTTCCCATATACTGCATGAGGCCCCTAGAGCCTTCCCATATACTGCATGAGGCCCCTAGAGCCTTCCCATATACTGCATGAGGCCCCTAGAGCCTTCCCATATACTGCATGAGGCCCCTAGAGCCTTCCCATATACTGCATGAGGCCCCTAGAGCCTTCCCATATACTGCATGAGGCCCCTAGAGCCTTCCCATATACTGCATGAGGCCCCTAGAGCCTTCCCATATACTGCATGAGGCCCCTAGAGCCTTCCCATATACTGCATGAGGCCCCTACAGCCTTCCCATATACTGCATGAGGCCCCTACAGCCTTCCCATATACTGCATGAGGCCCCTAGAGCCTTCCCATATACTGCATGAGGCCCCTAGAGCCTTCCCATATACTGCATGAGGCCCCTAGAGCCTTCCCATATACTGCATGAGGCCCCTAGAGCCTTCCCATATACTGCATGAGGCCCCTAGAGCCTTCCCATATACTGCATGAGGCCCCTAGAGCCTTCCCATATACTGCATGAGGCCCCTAGAGCCTTCCCATATACTGCATGAGGCCCCTAGAGCCTTCCCATATACTGCATGAGGCCCCTAGAGCCTTCCCATATACTGCATGAGGCCCCTAGAGCCTTCCCATATACTGCATGAGGCCCCTAGAGCCTTCCCATATACTGCATGAGGCCCCTAGAGCCTTCCCATATACTGCATGAGGCTCCACACAGCCTTCCCATATACTGCATGAGGCTCCACACAGCCTTCCCATATACTGCATGAGGCCCCTAGAGCCTTCCCATATACTGCATGAGGCCCCTAGAGCCTTCCCATATACTGCATGAGGCCCCTAGAGCCTTCCCATATACTGCATGAGGCCCCTAGAGCCTTCCCATATACTGCATGAGGCCCCTAGAGCCTTCCCATATACTGCATGAGGCCCCTAGAGCCTTCCCATATACTGCATGAGGCCCCTAGAGCCTTCCCATATACTGCATGAGGCCCCTAGAGCCTTCCCATATACTGCATGAGGCCCCTAGAGCCTTCCCATATACTGCATGAGGCCCCGACAGCCTTCCCATATACTGCATGAGGCCCCGACAGCCTTCCCATATACTGCATGAGGCCCCGACAGCCTTCCCATATACTGCATGAGGCCCCGACAGCCTTCCCATATACTGCATGAGGCCCCGACAGCCTTCCCATATACTGCATGAGGCCCCGACAGCCTTCCCATATACTGCATGAGGCCCCGACAGCCTTCCCATATACTGCATGAGGCCCCTACAGCCTGCTCCACCAATCCTGACTGCGCCTAGGGAGACAGCGAGCGGGTGGGCACGGTGTGGCTCGCGTACCTCTGGTTTCCAGCCCTCTGGCTGTCTCAGTCCAGCCCGCGGGCCACACTTTGCCCAGGTCTGATCTGTACGAAACTCTATATGTAGCGCTGATCACTGCCTCATAGACAAGATATTAATAGTATTGGAAGAAACTTTGAGGCTGTGTGCCCACGTTGCGTTTTTTTAAGCGTTTTTGAAGCGTTTGTGCCAGATCAGACGCTTCAGAAACGCTTAAAAGAAGCTTCCCATTCAATTTAATGCATTTTTGGCTTTTTGTGCCAATGCATGCGTTTTTTTCCACTCATAAGACGCTTAGCGGCTAAAAACGCAGCATGCTCATTATTTTCCACATAGCTCAACGTTTTTAGCTATTTCCAATGTCCCCAGAAACCGCACGGAAAAAAAAGCATAAAAAAAGCGCGGTTTCTGGGAAGATGTCCGGTTTTCTGAGCGTTTTAAAACGCTAACGTGGGCACATAGCCTAACAGTGCAATTTTTTTCCTCCACTTCTTAGAGCCATAGGAGGGCTTTTTTTGCAGGCGTTTTAAACGACACCATTCATTACTGGAAAGCAGGAAAGAAAAAATCCAAGTGCGCTGAAATTGCTAAAAGAAAAGTGCAATTCCACATTTGTTTTTGGGTTTTTAAAGGGAATCTCGTTATCCAGATAAATGTTAGCACAGCCGAAGTGAAGAGAGGTGCCAGCAGTAGGTTCCCAAACCTTGAGTATAAATATTAAATACTGGGCACACTCATTGGTATAATATCATATTGTATAACAGGCATACCGCACCTCCCCTCACACCTCTCTGACTAGCGGCGGTACACCACGACATATGAAGCACAGCAGCGGTGCTGCTTAGTACTGTTTACCATAGCGGTCACTGACCACCAATTCCCTTATACTGCGTACTAAGATTACCCCTCTATCACTGCGATATCTTATGTGAGATTTCACATGAATTTGCATTCACCCTAGTACACTGATGAAGGTCTTACTTGACCAAAAAGTTTACTAGTGGCTACTGTATGTATAAAAATTAAAATTTATTTTTCTCACATCAAAATCACTGAGTGTGCCCAGTATTTAATATTTAAAGGAAGTCTGTCACCCCATTTTTCGACTATCACCTACTTATCTACAGCATTCTGTAATGCTGTAGATAAGCCCCCGAAGTAACCTGAAAGATAAGAAAAACGAGTTAGATTATGCTTACACAGGGGCAGTCCGATGGGTGTAGCGGTCCGGTGCCTCCCATCTTCTAACGGTGACATCCTCTTCTTTGCTTCCTTTAGTGGCTCCTGCGCAGGCGCACACTGCTTTGCCCTGTTGAGAGCAGAGTACTGCAGTGCGCAGGTGCCGGACCAGGTCAGAGAGGTCCGGCACCTGCGCACTGCAGTACTTTACTCTGCCCTCAACAGGGCAGATAAAGTACGTCGGAGTCGCGACGGGAAGCAAAGAAGAGGACGTCATCGCTAGAAGATGGGAGGCGCAGGACCGTGACACCCATCGGACCAAGACCGGACCGCCCCTGGGTGAGTATAATGTAACTTGTTTTTCTTTCAGGTTACATCGGGGGCTTATCTATAGCATTACAGAATGCTGTAGAAAAGCCCCTGATGGTGGTGCCGGCAGCTGATAGTCCAAAAAGGGGTGACAGATTCCCTTTAATTTACCATGTTCATTACAGTATTTTTTTGGACTAGAAGACGCACCTGACTATAAGATGCCCCTCAAATTTTCAGAAGGAAAATAGGGAAAATGTTAATGCGTCAAGAGGGGGACAGTTCCTCCTACATTCTGAATTCGGCTTATCGGTGGGGTGGGGGGGGGCGCGCGCGCGCGCTATCTGCAGCGCTGATGGATCGGGGTCACAGGAGGTGTTCGGTGGTCCGGTAATGATCTAACTCCCATCGCAGGCTGGTGCAGCAGGTTTGGCAGTGCTCGGTGGTGCGAGGAGCTCCGCTGACACCTTGTGAAAGGCCAAAGCCCACACACATTCATTGCTGCAATGCGGTGGCCACCGGGAAAATGGCCGTCGGAGGCGGCTCATGAGCAGATGAAATCTCTTGAAATCTCGTTGCTGAGATCTGTCTGCACATTCTCTGCATATGGCGTCCATTTTCCTGGAGGCCACCACATTTCAGCAATACAAGTTCTGTGGGCTCCTGGCTTTCACAAAATGTTGGTGGAGCTCCCGCATCACCATGCACTGTCGCACCAGCCTAGGATGGGAATCAGATGATCGCCCTGCAGCGTTGGACAACCGAACACCCACCAACCCCTCTTCCCAGCCCAGTGCCAGCAGAATGGCCCGACTCTTGCCTCACACCACGTGAGTACATTCGGACTATAAGATGCTCCCCCATTTCCCCCTGAAATTTTTTTGGGGAAAAAGTGCGTCTTACAGTCCGAAAAATGCGGTATATGGAAAGACTGACCTGGCAATGTGATTTTCAAGCACAATGTGAGTACACAGATACCAACCAAACATTAATAATTTATTTTTATTTATTTTTTTTATAAAGGGAAACTTGTCACCAGGGTTAATTTGCAGGTTAATGGCGTTACTAAACTGTCCAGCGCCCGCACTTAGCTGAATGCTTAGGGGAGAAAATGAACATGCAGCGGTGGCGCTGGTTTAGCCACCGCTTAGGATGTACAGAACGGCGGATGTAACCATGCCCCCTGCCCTGACTGACAGTCGGCCCAAATGCAGAGCGAGTGCCAGGGGAGCGGATACAGTATCAGCACTACTATGAATAGAGAAAATCATAATCTCCTATCGGTCTGACTTTCACAGGAGGATGGTAATGACGAGCATGAGGGTCATCAAGCTGCCCCCTGTTTGACATGGCAACCCATCGGTGGCCTGCAATCTGGTCACAGGTTCGTCAATGGGAGAATGAAACAATGCCCCCTCGGTCTGCATGTCTTATATGCCGTTGTCGGAGACAGGGCTGTGGAGTCGGTAAGCCAAACCTGCGACTCCGACTCCTCAATTTCCCTTACACAGACTCCACGACTCCGACTCCCGCATATATTGCTTATATTTAAGTGAAAAATTTATTGTAGTACAATGTGAACATCAGACATTTAATCATTTTTATGATACAATAATCAAGATATTTAGAACATAATATATTTTATTTGAATGCAACTTTAGAACACAAAAAAATGTAATAAATTGTAAATATGTAATACAATATGTAATATCGATTTTATAATATAAAAACATACTAAATAGCATTTGTGCAGTCTATGAATTTGTTCTAAGAAAATAGATCCTCCTTCATAGATGACCTCAAATCTGACCTAATAATAATTATAAGGCTAGAGAACAACCTCTCTTAACTAACTTGGGTTGGAGGCAAAGCAGTAACCACATGGGCAATGGGCAATATCTCTAACCATTTCCAGGTATAAAGGAATTGCCTCATGCAAGGTCCGTTTTGATGAACGGTTGAATTTTTTGCCTGCTCCATGTCATCCAAATAATTGTCAAAGTCAAACTCCTCATCTGATGAGGATGAAGATATGGCAGCAGGAGCACTGTCAGGACCCAAGTCCACTGGCACCTGGCAGTCCTCCTGTAGGCCACTCATCCTAACTGCTACCTCAGTCAGAGCTTCTTTTCCTTTAGTAAGCTGTTGATCATCAAGCAATATACGATGACTTGGGTTCACATAAACAAATTCCAGAAGAATTTTATTTTCCAATAGCTGTGTCTCGCTCCATTTCATTGAAGCAGAAATGACATCTGCGATTAAACCTCCTCTTTGGGACAGGCAAAATAGCAAGTTCTTCCACTCCCTTATGAAAATGCCAGGAGTTAAATCCTCAGCTTGCAATTTTTTAGTCACGGTAAATAGGTGATTAAGCAATTCCTTCACTTCAGCCACCTGTGTCCATTGACTTTCATTTAGGGTTACCTGAGGGTTCGCCATATCTATAAGAAACTGTTTTGGTTCAAGCCATCGCTCAATCATTAAATAAGTGCTGCCCCACTGTAAAATAATGCTTATCCTGTAAAATACTCAGGACTAATTACCAGATAAAAATATAGTGGTTTATTTGGATTCTTCCATCAAAGAAAGGTTATTACAAAAAAACAGGTGAATAAAAATAGGTGAGATATTGTCCATCAGTTCATACCAAAGCAACGTGTATTCTACTTTCTCTCCGGGATCTCACATGGCAAATGGCGTCTGTCTCTCAGTTTGGCTTCTTCATAGTAAAGTAACATACCAGCTGTTGAGTTATGTCATCTTGCGTCTGTGTCTCATGATGGTGAGGGAAGAAGAGCGACCTCTACAGTTAGCCATGAATTATATACGTCTCCTAAAGCACGTGGTCTCTACATATATGGAGCTGTCTTTCTACCATGAGCCAAGCTTAAAAATAGCCTATGTCATGTAAGCTAAAGCAATGTACAGAACTGAGTCTTATAAGAAATTAACGGATTATTAATATTTAACAATTCCCCCTTTTGAGGGAGACAGACATTAATTGGAACCCTCAAATATAACAAGATCTTTTTCTTCTTTTCTTCTTCTTTGACAAAATAATTTAATATCAATAATAATAATAATATCAGATTACCGTTATAAGTACTCAATGACATAATTGACGTGAATTCATGTTATGGTAAGCCGTGAACAATATTCATATAAAATATGTATAATTATACTTCCCTAAGTCTAAATTGAAGCATCTCAGGTCCAGTCATCATCATCTGATGTCATCTGGTCTTCATTTTGATGTCTTCTGTCTTCTTCTTGGTTCTTTTAAAACCACAGTTTTTCTCAAGCATATAGATGTTGTAGAAATTGTGTTGTGGGTCAAATCAAAGTTTATAAATTCAAATGTTGATACCAAACAAAGTCTATAGATGAAATGCAGCTTTAATCTCTGTGCAGTTTCACCTTTAAAAACCTGGGCTTACATTGGCTCGCCTTGGATATTCTGGAATCCTCCATCGGTACTGGTCTTTGAACAGGTGTGACGTCTTTGGTCAGCAAAGCAAGGGTTAAAATGACTCTTCCTTGCTAAACATAGCACCATAACCAGTCCTTGTCCTAATGCACAGGACATATGTCAGGGTTGTAGCCTCCCGACAATTACCTTATTGTTCACCAGCTTTCATCGAAGCTTTACAGGTGATTGAAAACCTCTGGAACTTGATAAGAACGTGATAACACAGTTCATCTCAGCATCATAGGATCATCGTCCTCTGGTTGTCAGGTTAGACACTTTAATCGTGACCGTCGGTGGTGGATACTGCACTTGTGACTGTCAGTGGTGGATACTGCACTTGTGACTGTCAGTGGTGGATACTGCATTTGTAATTAACACAGTCTATTACTCAGAAATCATAGCTTTGTTACCTTCTGGGACTTCTGGATCGCGGCATTCTTCTTCTTGCAACTGATAAGAATCAATGAAGTTTAGAAATGTGAAAAGTCTTTATTAACGTAATTTCAGTATCTTGCTTGAAGTCTTCATTCCCTATTCTATACCAAATCTGGTAATTTTCCTATCCTATAATATCACAGCGTACCATAGCAATCAGTAATATCCATATAATTATTATCAGAATTTGTACTGTATATGGATTTCAATATTTGAAATAATAAACCAATAATAAGTGATAATACATTATTATCCATATTCTTCATGTGATAGAACATTTTTATGTCTTAGGTGTAATTACCTTTTTCAACCCATAGGTGTCACTGTGTTTTATGTAACCAGTGTTTTCATCTTTATTAATAAGGAATATATTTATTATACTAATAATATGTAGGAATGTATAGCCATGAACCAAAATAAGAATGAGTGAGCGAATGAATGAATAAAAGAATTGTTGCATATAACTCAGAAGTGAAACATTTTCCTTAGTAAAAGAACCATATAATTGCTATATTTAATGAAGCAATATTCTCAGTAGATATTACTTTACTAAATATTGGTGAAAGAATTAAAAATAATGAAAAATAAGAATAAAAATAAAAATAAGAATAAGGCCTTTATGTTGATGCAGAGTAGTTATGTCTTCAGTAACATATACCCTTAATATTTCCATGATCTGGATTATTTCATAATTGTCATAAACTTGTGTTACCAAAATATTCAAATTATGCAACTTTGCATGTAATTCCTCTTAGTGTAAAGAAATGACTCTTTATAATACTTGTTATTATACCCAATACTTATACCATTGTACCTTATTAATATTTTTTCCTATTAAAATGTGTGAAGAAGAGGGTATTAATCAAATGTGATGATGTAGTCAGGATCAAAAACATATTTTCCCCCTTAATACCAAAAAATATTGTTCTATGAAATAATTCATTTATCAAAACCAAAATTAAAATAATTAATGTATAAATTATGTGAATTTATACTTATACCATTATTTGTCTGAAGATGTGTAACCATCAAAATTAATTTGAATATCATAAAATTATCCTTTGGAAAAATTAATTTAAATGTAGATTTTCTTCATAAACCATTTTGATGTGCGATTGCACTTATCCACAATTAACTAAATCAAGAAATAATAATTACTATAGAAATACAGAAATATATGTTGTATAGATAATATTTCATTATGTATCTTAATATTCTAATAATTTAACTGATCTGCATATTTCTCCTAAAGATAAAAGCTTTTGGGGTTTTTTTTTTTTTTCTCTCTTATAGAATCCTGAGGTCTCACAAACATATCACATTACTCGCTCAGCAGCTGCTCATACACTCAGTCACTGTCACTCAGACTGTGTCACATATTAAGTTTAAACCAAATACCTCACATACGAAGGTGTGATGAATACACGTGTTTTAACCCAAATTATCCTAATTATCAATGCATTGTAAACTATTTCAATTTAGTCTTAATATTTTTTTTTTTGAATATTCCCCACATGACATGAATATATGTATATGTATAGCTATACTTGACATTTAGGCCTGAAAAAAAATGCCATTGCTTTGCAAAAGTTGAGACCCCCTTAAAAATTCTTTTCCTAAAGAACAGGGACCTAGTATACTGGTCTGGTATACTTATTATTAGAACAAGGTTCAAATTCCATATGCTGTGGTAGTCATTCAAACCATGCAGGAAAAGCACACATCCAGAACATATTTTTAAAATGCAATTAGTTATTTCCTTTTAAGGGTTAGATATATAAAATCATGCAATTATTGCAACTTCCTGTGTAAATAAAGGCATAAATCCTTGGAAGAGAATTTTTCTCGATTAAGTCCTGCTTTGAAATGAAAATTCTAAGGAAACATAAAAAATAAGGTTAATATCATATTCATATTCTAAATATTATTACTGATGTAGATTTTAATTTTCATTAAAAAATACAGTTCTACTATTTCTACTTCTACAAACACTCTATATATACTGTATGACTATGTATATATCCACAAACTATAGAACTACAGGATTATACTCTATAAAATAATTACATATAACTCACTAATTGTATAACACTTTTACACAATATATATTACTTTTTCTAGCCAATTCCTAAACCCATACTTATTTCTCTGCAAAAAATATCCTGAAAGGTTCTTGCCATTTTAAAGCTGTTAGATTCTTGGAGCAGAGTATTCAGTTTACAGGCCATGATGTCACTCACCACCTGTTTCTGTCTGTCAAATTCGGCCATCTTGGTTACAGAAAGAAGATCAAAACTCATCATTTTTCTTCATTCAATTTGTGTCTCTTCGGTGTTCTTTTGCATAATTCCATATGGCTTATAACAAACATGTGATCTCCTTTGTTCTTCATATATTTGGTTTTGGGGAAAACTCATTTTAGAAGGTTTTGCTAATACAGGCTTCTGATAAGATTTTACTCTGCCTGTCTTTCCAAAATTAGCACAATTTACTTTCCTTTCACGATTCTCGTGTTTTCTGGCAAAATCAAGGGATTGCGCACATTCAAACAATGAATCTTTTTGTGACGCAATAACACGAGATGCAGGATTTAGAAACCAAAATTTGCTTACAAAACTCCTTATGAGGGACGTTGTTTTGACATTCTCACTCAGCATTTTGTACAAACGTTCATATATGGACATGAACGTAAAAATACATTCCTTCCGACCAATCCTTAATTTTTGAAGAATATCAATATCTGGATGATTTTCATTTGATGAACAAAAAATGAGAATTTTTAATCTGTCCTTATCAGTTAAATTCTCATGTGTTTCACCAGATAACTTTAAAGTCAATCTCCTAGCAAAGTTTACAGGGATCCACATTTTGAACAACTGATTCTTCTCCTCGTTAGATAAATCAAATTTATCAACACAACTTTCAAAAACCTCAGAGTTTCTACAAACATGCATTTTGTTGTCATAAGCAGGAATTATTTTGCATATCGTTAGCAAACTTTTCCTTCGGATTTGGGCCTGTGAGTCGTCTATTTTTAGTGGTACGTCTTTCCCTTGTACGTCCTCTACGTCAGTTCTGAAGTCTCCTCCTACTTCTCCATCTTGTTCCACGTCTGCAAGGTCACCTTCCATGGCTGCTGCTACTTGTAACTGTTTCTCCACATTACAGTAAATCTCGGGAATATCACTATCCTCTACACAATCATTTTTAGATTTCTCTGACACAGATCTATGAAATATATCTACCATCTGTAGAATATTTTTTAATCTCTCTCTTTCTCTATTGAAAAACTTAGAATCTAACCTTTGATTCTCGAGTTCACACTCGGCATATAAACTTAACCATAAAATTTCTGAATTAGAATTGTCTACAGACTTAAATTTCAATCTACTCTGCTTAGCATAAGAATTAATTACATCCATTTCTCTTACCTTGAAATTTCTCAGCTTGTTCCTTTGATAGACAACGCTGGGCTCTTGTCTTGGTTTCAGCACGTCTGGCACTTTGGCACTTGTAGTACTTCTCAATCTATCTGGCAATTCTTACTTCTAGGTTCTGTGTGATTCTTGTAAGTAGTGGAATTCCCGATAACTTGCACATATGATTTGACGTTAGCAAAGTCCAATCCCCCTTGTGTGCAAGTTGAGGGAAATCCGCAAAAAAGTACAAAAATTCAGATCTGGCTGGCTCTCCAATGTAAAATAATGCTTATCCTGTAAAATACTCAGGACTAATTACCAGATAAAAATATAGTGGTTTATTTGGATTCTTCCATCAAAGAAAGGTTATTACAAAAAAACAGGTGAATAAAAATAGGTGAGATATTGTCCATCAGTTCATACCAAAGCAACGTGTGTTCTACTTTCTCTCCGGGATCTCACATGGCAAATGGCGTCTGTCTTCAGTTTGGCTTCTTCGTAGTAAAGTAACATACCAGCTGTTGAGTTATGTCATCTTGCGTCTGTGTCTCATGATGGTGAGGGAAGAAGAGCGACCTCTACAGTTAGCCATGAATTATATACGTCTCCTAAAGCACGTGGTCTCTACATATATGGAGCTGTCTTTCTACCATGAGCCAAGCTTAAAAATAGCCTATGTCATGTAAGCTAAAGCAATGTACAGAACTGAGTCTTATAAGAAATTAACGGATTATTAATATTTAACACCCACCGAGTGGCTTGATCGACAATTGCCCCTTTCCCAGCACGTCTCTTCAAGATGGAATAAATTTTAGGGGGTTCTGGCGACAATAACCAATTTCCTCACTTTTCCAATCAGATTTCCAGCATGTCCCTCTTGCAGACTCTCTCTTATTGCCAACTGCAGCTTGTGCACAACACAGCGCATGTGATGAATAGGAAAGTGTTTTGAAGCAGCTTCAAGAAGATCATCTATTTCTACAGTATAATTTTGCTGTCCTTCTGTTGTAATATCTGTTTGTTCCTCAGTTACATGAACAGCACTGTGGCCCTCCATCGCAAACATACTGAATCCTAAATTTTCTTCTAGCTGTTGTTCATTACTCTCATTCATCAGTGTAATTGTACTTATCATGTTAGAAGCATTGTCCGTTACAATAGCAAGAACCTGTTCTTTTTTGAGTTCGTAATCTTGCAGAACTTTTTCCACTAAGGCCTGGAGAAACTGGCTGCTGTGATGAGCTTTAGTATCTTTTACTGCCAGCGTGTTGGTAACAATTTCTTTGTCACAAACATATCGAATATTGATGGCAAAATAGTTCACTCTGTGACGTGTGCAGGCATCCATTTTAAGAAACATGAAGCGTCTTTTGAGAGCCTTTTTAAGATCTTCCTTTTACAGAGAGCACATAATAATCACCTACAATATCAGCATTAGTTACCTTCCTGTGACAGAGATGAGCAGTAGTACTTTCACTTTCTCACTTTCTCCAGCTCTTGGCCAAGGAATCGGATCCTGTGCAGGGCAGGCACCTCTCCCCCTCCTCTCTCTGGTGAAGATGGCAGAAGACAGGACAAAGGAGGGGTGATTGCCCCCTGCAGTCTAGAGCCTGTGCAGGACGGGAGCACTGCAGCATACAAGTGAGTTTTGATAGGTGTGTGCCCCTGCTTCTGGGGGGGGGGGCAGCTGCCCCCCTGCCAGTCGCTGGCTACGGCCATGATTCACACACAGCGTTTTTGTGGATCTGTTTTTTGCAGTAAAATGCAGTGACTCTGGGCATCCCAGCAAACAGGGCTGTGGAGTTGGTAAGCCAAACCTGCAAATACAACTCCTCAATTTCCCTTACACCGACTCCACGACTCCGACTCCCACATATATTGCTTATATTTAAATGAAAAATGTATTGTAGTACAATGTGAACATCAGACTTTTAATCATTTTTATGATCCAATAATCAAGATATTTAGAACATAAAATATATTTATTGGAATACAACTGTAGAACACAAACTGTAATAAATTGTAAATATGTAGTACACTCTGTAATATCGATTACATATATACAGTACAGACCAAAAGTTTGGACACCCCTTCTCATTCAAAGAGTTTTCTTTATTTTCATGACTGAAAATTATAGATTCATTCTGAAGGCATCAGATCTATGAATTAACACATGTGGAATTATATAATTAACAAAAAAGTGTGAAACAACTGAAAATATGTCTTATATTCTAGGTTCTTCAAAGTAGCCACCTTTTTGCTTTGATTACTGCTTTGCACACTCTTGGCATTCTCTTGATGAGCTCCAAGAGGTAATCACCGGAAATGGTCTTCCAACAGTCTTGAAGGAGTTCCCAGAGATGCTTAGCACTTGTTGACCCTTTTGCCTTCACTCTGCGATCCAGCTCTCCCCAAACCATCTCGATTGGGTTCAGGTCTGGTGACTGTGGAGGCCAGGTCATCTGGCGTAGCACCCCATCACTCTCCTTCTTGGTCAAATAGCCCTTACACAGCCTGGAGGTGTGTTTGAGGTCATTGTCCTGTTGAAAAATAAATGTTGGTCCAACTAAACGCACACCGGATGGAATAGCATGCTGCTGCAAGATGATGTGGTAGCCATGCTGGTTCAGTATGCCTTCAATTTTGAATAAATCCCCAACAGTGTCACCAGCAAAGCACCCCCACATCATCACACCTCCTCCTCCATGCTTCACGGTGAGAACCAGGCATGTAGAGTCCATCCGTTCACCTTTTCTGCCTTGCACAAAAACACGGTGGTTGGAACCAAAGATCTCAAATTTGGACTCATCAGACCAAAGCACAGATTTCCACTGGTCTAATGTCCATTCCTTGTGTTCTTTAGCCCAAACAAGTCTCTTCTGCTTGTTGCCTGTACTTAGCAGTGGTTTCCTAGCAGCTATTTTAGCATGAAGGCCTGCTGCACAAAGTCTCCTCTTAACAGTTGTAGAGATGTGTCTGCTGCTAGAACTCTGTGTGGCATTGACTTGGTCTCTAATCTGAGCTGCTGTTAACCTGCGATTTCTGAGGCTGGTGACTCGGATGAACTTATCCTCCGCATCAGAGGTGACTCTTGGTCTTCCTTTCCTGGGGCGGTCCTCATGTGAGCCAGTTTCTTTGTAGCGCTTGATGGTTTTTGCCACTGCACCTGGGGACACTTTCAAAATTTTCCCAATTTTTCAGACTGACTGACCTTCATTTCTGAAAGTAATGATGGCCACTCGTTTTTCTCTAGTTAGCTGCTTTTTTCTTGCCATAATACAAATTCTAACAGTCTATTCAGTAGGACTATCAGCCGTGTATCCACCAGACTTCTGCACAACACAACTGATGGTCCCCACCCCATTTATAAGGCAAGAAATCCCACTTGTTAAACCTGACAGGGCACACCTGTGAAGTGAAAACCATTTCCGGTGGCTACCTCTTGAAGCTCATCAAGATAATGCCAAGAGTGTGCAAAGCAGTAATCAAAGCAAAAGGTGGCTACTTTGAAGAACCTAGAATATAAGACATATTTTCAGTTGTTTCACACTTTTTTGTTAATTGTATAATTCCACTTGAAAATAAAGCCTGCACCTTAAGAAGATGTGGTGAATGCAGTCTATTTATTCCAACTATCAATTGATGTTGATGTGTTACTGAAGATGAGCAATGTCTGTCCTGGGCGTTCTTTTGGGCAGCTATGAGGTGTACCTGACTGATGCTAAAAAAAAAAAAAAAGGAGTGTTACACTAAGCGATGCACCAGCGATCCCGACAACGATATGGGTCTCTGGTGCATCGCTAAGTGGTCACTAGTGAGCTGCCACACAGGCAGATCTCACCAGCGACATAGCAGCGGTCGTGGGTCGCTACTTACCTGTCAGACGAGGCGATCCTGACGTCCTCCCGCCCGTGTCCACGCGTCGCTCGTCGGCGCCACATGAAGCCCAGCAGGAAGCTCATGACGAGAAATGGTCCAGGACGTTCTCGCGCGATCAGCGATAGCCAGCGGGGGAGCCGGTCGGAGGTAAGTATCACATGTAGCGATATCGCTATGTGTAACGGGCCCTTAAGTCTGTGTGCTACCCGGCTTTCATTCTTTTTGGTGCAGATAAGATATGGATAGATAGCAGATTTCTCATCTGCTTTTGCTATTGAAAACATTATCTATGAGCTCCAAAACCTTTCAGGTGATGTGGTTTTTTAAAAATCTGATCTGCTTTTGCAGCTGAAAAACGTATCCTCAAAAAACGCAGGAAAAACGCTGTGTGTGAATGTAGCCTTAGATCAGGAATAGAACAGTCATTTATAGGTCATAACTTTCCCAAATTCCTATGAAAATATATTCAGCACATTCTGCATTGAACTACTGTACCCAATTTATTATATATTTTAGAAGTTGGTCCATTTTATACCGACTCTACGACTCCACAGCCCTGGTCGGAGATTGACAACTGGATTTGACAGGTTAACAGCCGCAGGCAGGGCTGGAGTTTCCACCAGGCAGACCAGGCAGATGCCTGGGGCCCCCACCTACAAAGGGGGCCCCCTGCATCTGCTGCCCATTTATGAAGTGCCCAGAGGATGTACAACAGTGAATAATGTTGTGCATTGCTCTGAAGTCTTGGAGTGTCTCTCGCAAATTCCCTTGAGCCCCCCCTGTCTCTTTCTCCCTGCAGTCAGGTTAAAAGTTGAGAGTGAGGGGGAGGGGTCGATTACAGCACAATGACAGCCAGGAGATGCCTGCAGCTCTGTATGTCTCCTCCATAGTCCTGATCATGGCTGCTCCTAGCACTGTCCTGAGAATGGATATGCCAAAGTGAAGCCGCAGAACCTGATAAGAGCAGCAATAACACATTAGAGTGCAGTGATTTTCTCACTGTGGTCTGTAGCTCTGTGCTGATCGCTGTAGGATCAGGATTCACAGCCACATACAGCAGCGATCAGCATCAGCTCTGACCACAGTCACTAATCACTGCTTGTAATGTGACAGGGCGACCTCCTGTCACTGCTGTCCGAATGACACAAGACAGGGATATTGTCTGCTGAATCAGGGGATTTATAATATAGAAATAAATGAATTCCCATGTGAAATAAGGGTAAACCATACGTATATACAGTACAGGTGTGCATAGGAATCAGCGTTTTTGGTGCATTTTTTTTGCAGCCAAAGCCTCTTTCTTAGCAGTAAAAACACTGCTTTCAAAATGCCCATTTTTTAGGGTATGTGCAGACGATCCGGAAATGGCAGCACTTTGGACGCAGCGGACATGTGCTCCATCTGTTGAACGCAGGTGATTCCACGAGTGGTCACTGAACCGTGCAGAATCCCTGCACCCAATACATCGTAGGGGTGAGATTTCTCTTGCAGAGACTCGCATCTATGTTAGATAAATTGACATGCTGCGGTCTGGAGAGTCGTGCTGCATGTCCGTCTCTGCGGGTGAGGTGCGGGAGTATGTGCACGCATAGTGGACATGGAATTTCTAGAAATCCCCCCCACTATGCTGTAACATCTGGATGCTGCGCGTTGGATGCTGCAGATGTACGCAGCATCCAGAGTTTACTGATTGTGGACACAGACCCTAAGAGCTTTGCTGTTTTTTATTTTACAATGTGCATTTTGTCTACAGTACATGTTTAATAAAGTTCGTTTTATTCATCAAAAACGCAGCGAAAACAACGTTGCGACATTTGCAGCTTTTCTTAAACTTTTTCATTGCTTTCTACGGATGAAAAAAATTGCTGAAAGAAGAGACACGCTGCGGATTTAAAAACGCTGCAGTTGTGAAATTCAGTCAGGAGAAAATAAAAGGGTGTGAGGAGATCTCGGAAAATCTCAGTCTTTGCTTGTGCTATAAAATGCCGTAAACTTCTTATTTGCAGAAGAAAAAGCTGCAGAAATTCTGCATATGAACACGGTCAAAAGCTGCTTTATAAAGTGCCAGCGAAACATATGAGATTTCCGAATTCTCCTGCATGCGCTTAAATCTGCAGCTTGTCACTTCATTCAGTGTGTTTTCACCCGTAGAAAGCAATGAAAGAATAAAAAAAAAACTGCAGATATTTCAACGGCATTTTTCGCTGCAATTTTTTAAGTGTTTTTGGTGAATTAAACTATTAAGTCTCATTTACACGTTCAGTATTTGGTCAGGATTTCACATCAGGATTTGTAATGCAGAAACAGCAGTGGAGCAATCAGAGGAAAAGTATAGTAGAAACACGTCACCACTTCTGGATTTCTCACCCGCCTGGTTTTGACTTGCATATACTGAACGTGTGAACGTGGCCATTAACATACTGTAGACAAAGCAAACATTCACACTTTAAAAAAAGCTGAAAAAAGTGTAAAGAACACCAGAAACAAGCTGAAAAACAGGTGTTTTGAATGCAACATTTTTACTGCCAATAGAACATGTTTTGGCTACTGAAAAAAATGCATGTGAACATAGCCATAGCGTTTCAGAGTAAGATTATCTGTGGTGTTACATAGGACTACAGGTGACCTCTACTATATTATCTGTTCTCCGAGAGTTATCTCTGCTATCTCTGGTGTTACATAGGATGAGGTCACAGTCATATGACTGGTCACGTGAGCCAGGGAGGGCTTCTGTTCTGGAGTGTGTTGTGCATAGAGGGAATTATATGGCGATCGGTACACAGCCCCTTCTGAAACGACAGGTGGGCATGGTGGCTGATTCGGAGCGCGGGAAAACTGCAATCCCGGCCGGGATAGCGGGTGGGAGTGTCAAAATTGGACTGTCCCGCTGGATCCAGGACAGTTGGGAGCCCTGCTGTGTTATCTGCAGTGTTAAAAAAACAAATTAAAGGGAATCTGTCACCTACTTTTGGAGGGCTATTTAAATGAGGTCGGTCCGGTCCGATGGGTGGTGTTTCCGATCTTGCCGCCTCCCCATCCTTGGCAGCCGTCCGCAGTTTTTTCATGAATAGGAGTAGGTGTCCACCATTTTTCGTGCATGTGCTAAGCATTCTTGGCTCGCGCATGCGCAGTATGCTTTGCCCAACTGCGGGCAAAGCCGAAAAGCCTGACTGCGCATGTGCCGCTTAATTGGGCCCAGGAACACAGCAAAATACTTCTGGGGCTTAGTTAACTGGCGCATGCGCAGTCAGGCTTTTCATTTTTGCCCGCAGTTGGGCAAAGCTTACTGCACGTGCACGAGCCAAGAACGCTTAGCGCACACGCAAAATATGGCGGACACCTAATCCTATTCATGAAAAAACTGCGGCCGGCGGCAAAGGATGGGGAGGCAGCAAAGATCGGAAACACCGCCCATTGGACCGGACCAACCATTGGACCGGACCGACCTCATTTAAATAGCCCGCCAAAAGTAGGTGGCAGATTCCCTTTAAGAGGGGGTTGGGGGACAACGCTTTGTCTTGGGGTTGGGCCCCCCAATCTTTTCTGACCCTAGCAATGCTCCTGTGTAATGCTATTAGTGGAAGACCCATTGGCTGATATAAAGCCCCTGAATATGGGGACCACAGTGCCAGCACTGGCTCCAGGCCCCTCTGCCACCTGTATCCGCATCCTGCTCATGTATTGTAACCTAAATGTGTGTTTTTACAATGTTACCATTTGGGGCCCCACTTTAAACTTTTGCCTAGGGCCCCACTTTGTCTAAAACCGGCCCTGGCCGCAGGTGGAGCAGAGCCGATAAAGGCGTTAATGCAAGGCATTAAAGCAAGCCGTTAAAGGATTAAATCAGTTATCATCTGTCGGAAAGATGCGTGAGACTGCATCAAAGTCGGGTACACGACATAGGATGTAAATGTACTTATTATGTTATGACGGGGTTAAATTCCCAAGAGAGAGAAGAATCAGGGAGTGCAAACTTGTGGCAGCCTGACACTCTCCAAGCAGGAATGAATGTATGGCATGGATTTATTTGTGTCTTTCTACATCAGTTAAGGAATGTGCCCTTCAGACCTTGTGGGGGCAGCACATCCCTGGACCAGACCTCAGAAAACAATAAAACTGTTAAACCCCTTATTTAAAAGAAAAAAAGGGGGGTTGGTACTGTTAGCCAGTTGAAAAAAGATTAATTGTTCTCAGTGGAAGAAACAAAATAATAATCAGGTAGTTATACCTTTTAGTGGCTAAAAAAAATAAAATAAGTGCAAGAAATAAAGCAAGATTTCGAGACATCTTGGGTCTCTTCATCAGGCATGGTATAACAGAGTATCTCAAGAAAACAAAAAGCAGAGACTTGACGTGGTAAATGTACATTTAATAAAAACATAAAACCGAGTCCAGAGAGTGAATCCTTCATTAGCTTAGATTAGTGGTGTGAAAGTTTTGTCCCAATAGCCATGTAATATCAGAGACCGTGTGCCCTCACTATCTCTTGAGATTCCTCTGATTTTTGTAGTAAGTCAGTAATAAATCCTTGTGAGTCTGTTTACACATTGTGTTTTTGCTGCATTTTTTCCTGCTCTCTTGGCAGTGAATTTGCAAATTCTCTCTTCACAGAGGAAGAGGACCAGAACTCTAGTGACCCTTTAAGGCTGTGTGCACACGCTGCAGATTCTGCTGCGGTTCCGCAGCGGATTTGGCCGCTGCGGGTCCGCAGCAGTTTTTTCTGCGGTGTACAGTACCATTATTCCCTATGGGAATAAAAAACCGCAGTGCAGACGGTGCGGATATTTCCGTGCGGTTTTCCTGCAGTTTTGAAACCGCAGAAAGAATTGACATGTCAATTCTTTCTGCGGATTCCGCTGCGGTTTGCCATCTCCTCCATTGTGGAGATGCAAAACGCCAGAGCAATCCGCAGGTAAAACCGCAGGTCTTTTGACCTGCAGATTTACCTGCGGATTTTACAAAATCCGCGCGGCCAAATCCGCACCCCAATCCGCAGCGTGTGCACATACCCTTACAAGCCTTGTCACCTGACTTATAATAAAAGCCAAACCATAATTTCAATTTGCAGATGCTGAGATCTGTACTGATGAGGGGCAGCACCCCAAAACAGTGTCTGCAAATTGAAATGTTTAATTTGGCTTTTATTCTAAGTCAGGAGGCTTGTTAAGGGGTTGACATTGACTTTCAGGATTGCTACTTAAATTGGTGGCACTAGAGTTCTAGTCCTCTTCCTCTAGGAAGAGACAATGTGCATATTTAATCATAATGACAACCCAAAACATCCAAATGACCCTGATCAAAAGTTTACCTACCCCATTTCTTAATACCGTGTTTTGCCCCATCTAACATTAATAACAGCTTGAAGTCTTTTGTAGTAGTTGTGGATGAGTGTCTTTATTTTATCGATGGCAAAACTGCCCACTCTTCTTGGCAAAAAGCCTCCATTTCCTGTAAATTCCTGGGCTGTCTAGCATGAACTGCACGCTTGAGATCTCCCCAGAGTGGCGCAATGATGTTGAGGTAAGGAGACTGAGATGGCCACTCCAGAACCTTCACTCTGTTCTGCTGTAGCCAATGACCGGACGACTTGGCCTTGTGTTTTGGAGCGTTGTCATGTTGGAACATCCAAGTACGTCCCATGCGCAGCTTCCAAGCTGATGATTACAAATTTACCTCCAGTATTTGCTGATAATATGCTGCTTTCATCTTTCCTTCAAATTTAACCAAGTTTCCTGTGCCTTTGTAGCGCACACATCCACCAAAACATCAGCGATCCACCTCTGTGCTTTACAGTAGGAATAGTGTTCCTTTCTTCATAGGCCTTGTTGACCTCTTTCGAAATGTGATGTTTATGGTTGTGGCCAAAAAATTCAATTTTGGTCTCAATCACTCCAAATGACCTTGTTCCAGAAGTTTTGAGACTTGTCTCTGTGCTGTTTTGCGTATTGTAGGCGAGATTCTTTGTGACATTTGCACAGTAATGGCTTTATTCTGGCAACTTGACCATGCAGCCCATTTTTCATCAAATGCCTCCTTATTGTCCATCTTGAAACAGCCACACCGCTACTTTTCCGAGAGTTCAGTATTTCAGCTGATTCTGCCGGGGTATGTAAATTTTTGAGCACAACTGTATGTCACGCTCCGCAAGGAGAAATGTTACCTCTTGGATTGTTATTGTCACTTGTGCATGCTGATAAAGTTTAGTGCCCCCCCCCCCCCAAAAAAAAAAAAAATCTGATGCCTGTATTATTTGCTTCCTTCTTGCACTTACTCATTGCTTTCTGTTGGTGAAAAATCGCTGAAAGTGACATGCTGAAGTTTTCAAAAATGCAGCAGCTTTCCAATTCAGTCAGGAAAAAAAAAAAACCTGTGTGCATGAGATTTCTGAAACATCATAGCTTTTGCTGGTGTACTGTAAAACGCAGCTTAAAATTTGCATTAAAAATGCAACGTGTGAACATAGCCTCCGCACAGAACTGTCTGTCAGGCTATCAAAAAAAATTCTGATCAATATCTCAATGCCCTCTGATACACCAATAGGGAACTGATCCTTGCATTGGGGAAGAGTTGCCAAACCTGCATTCATGTAATGACCACAGACAGGATACAGATCTTCAATGCACAGCAGAACTATAAGGTTCCTGGGACATTCACATTTCCATCTTCCAATGAAGTTTACTTAATGTTGTGACTATTTGTCTTACTGGGGGTCTCTTTTTTTGGGGAAAGAGATCAGAAACTGAGGGCAAGGATGAGATTTCATTGTCACACGAATACAGACCAAAAAAAACCCCATCAACCTGTGTATCAAACATTTCTGTTGTCCAGGACGTAACATAAACAATATTAAAGAAGTTGTGTTAAAAGGCAACTTCAAATCACAAAAAACGCCAATGGGTCTGAACAAAAATGTATGGCAGTCTTTGATACTCTCCACACAGGTTTAAATCTGTCACAAGGATTTATGATTTACTACAAAATCTGAGGAATCTGCTCCAGAGATAGTGAGGGCACCAGATCACTGATCTTACATGTAAATTGGGGCAATAAAACTTTCACACCACTTTTCTAAGCTAATGAAAGGATTCAGTCTGAGCACCAGATGGCTGATCTTACATGTAATTTTATAAAGTGCTCTCAGTGAGAGAAACAAAATAGGAATCTTGTGGGTGTGATACTTTTTAATGGCTAACAAATTATAGTGAATGATGTTGCAAAGCAAGCTTTCGAGACAATTTGCGTCTCTTCATCAGGCTGATATAACAAAATATTTGAAGAAACCTTATTTATATACAGTTTAAAGCACATGCATGGTGTGATACATGGACATTTCAATAAACAAACACTGATCTTGAAAAGAGAATCCTTAATTAGGCAAGATTAGATAGTTGGTGTGAAAGTTTTGTGAGATCAAAGGGCTATTTGGGACAATAAAACTTTCACACCACTTATCTAAACTAATGAAGGATTCAGTCTGAGCTCAGTTTTTTTTTTTTTTGTCCATTTACTATGTCATGTCTCTGCCCTTTTTGTGTATATATTGTGTTTCTTCAGATACTGTTATACCATGCCTGATAAAAAGACCTAAAAAGTCTCCAAAGCTTGCTTTGTAGCATCACTTATTTAATTTTTGTTAGCCATTAAAAGATTGTAACTGCAAGTTTATTATTTTGTTTCTCACACTGAGAACAATCAACTCCTTAGCTATGAACAGTTCCGGTATTACCTGCCACAGCTGTTTCTCCTTTTCCCATACTGATAGTTCTGCTTCACGTCACTTGTGTTAATAATAATAATAAATTTTATTTTTATAGCGCCGACATATTCCGCAGCACTTTACATTTCAGAGGGGATTTGTACAGACAATAGACATTACAGCATAACAATAATCACATACAGTAGATTATAACAAATACCAAGAGGAGTGAGGGCCCTGCTCGCAAGCTTACAGTCTATGAGGAAAGAGGTAGACACGAAAGGTGGGTGGTAACAGTTGCCCTGATTGTATGGACCAGCCATAATGTTAAGTGTGTAACAGTACAGACACAGAGGGCTAATGGATGCATAAAGCATGTGGGAACATGATGCTGGGAACCTGGTTATGGTAAAACTTTTGGCTCTGCCACACAGGGATAGGTTAGGTTAATGTGTTGAGGCGATAGGCCAGTCTGAATAAATGCGTTTTCAGGACACGCTTAAAATTGTGGGGATTGAAGACTAATCGTATTGACCTGGGAAGTGCATTCCAAAGAATTGGCGCGGCACGTGTAAAGTCTTGGAGACGGGAGTGGGAGGTTCTGACTATTGAGGATACTAACCTCAGGTCATCAGCAGAACGGAGGGCGCGGGTAGGGAGGTATACTGAAACAAGGGAGGAGATGTAGGGTGGTGCTGAGCCATGGAGGGCTTTGTGGGTGAGGGTAATAAGTTTATACTGAATTCTGGAGTGGATGGGTAGCCAGTGTAATGACTGGCACAAGGTAGAGGCATCGGTGTAACGATTGGTGAGGAATATGATCCTGGCTGCAGCATTCAAGACAGATTGGAGAGGGGAGAGTTTGGTAAGAGGGAGACCGATTAGAAGAGAGTTACAATAGTCGAGACGAGAATGAATAAGAGAAACAGTAAGAGTTTTTGCAGAGTCAAAAGTAAGAAAAGGTCGAATTCTAGAAATGTTTTTGAGGTGCAGATGACAAGAGCGAGCCAGTGATCGAATGTGGGGGGCAAAGGAAAGCTCGGAATCAAGTATGACCCCAAGACAGCGGGCATGTTGCTGGGGAGTAATAGTGGAACCACACACGGAAATGGCAATGTCGGGTGTAGGTACATTAGTAGCGGGAGGAAACACAAGGAGTTCAGTCTTTGACAGGTTCAGTTTCAGATATAGTGAGGACATGATATTAGACACAGCGTTTAGACAATCGCCAGTGTTTTCTAGAAAGGCTGGCGTGATGTCAGGAGAAGAAGCGTATAATTGGGTGTCATCAGCATAGAGATGGTACTGGAAACCAAATCTACTGATTGTTTGACCAATAGGGGCAGTGTACAAGGAGAAGAGGAGGGGGCCTAGAACCGATCCTTGAGGAACCCCAACAGTAAGGGGAAGGTGAGAGGAGGAGGAACCGGCAAAAGAAACAGTAAAGGAGCGGTCGGAGAGATAGGAGGAGAACCAGGAGAGAACGGTGTCCTTGAGGCCAATGGAACGGAGCATAGTGAGGAGGAGCTGATGATCCACAGTGTCGAATGCTGCAGAGAGATCCAAGAGAATTAGCATGGAGTAATGACCATTTGATTTAGCTGTTAGCAGATCATTAGAGACTTTAGTGAGGGCAGTTTCAGTGGAGTGTAAAGAGCGGAAACCGGATTGGAGAGGGTCGAGAACAGAGTTTTCTGAGAGATAGCGGATAAGACGGGAGTGGACCAGGCGTTCCAGGAGTTTAGAGATGAAGGGAAGATTAGAGACAGGTCTATAGTTAGCGGCACAGTTTTGGTAGAGGGATGGTTTTTTAAGTAGTGGATGTATGATGGCATGCTTAAATGAGGAGGGAAAAATACCAGAAGAGAGAGAGAGGTTAAATATTTTAGTTAGGTGAGGGGTGAGAGCAGGGGAAAGGGACTGGAGGAGATGTGACGGAAATGGGTCACTGGTGCAAGTAGTTGGGCGAGAAGATGCAAGGAGCCTGCTTACTTCTTCTGTGACTGGTTCAAAATCAGAGAGTGAGTTAGATGCAGTGGGGGAGGGAGGACAGTGCATGGTATGAGGGGATTTGGAGATAATTTCCTGTCGGATCTGGTCAATTTTTTCTTTGAAGTAATTGGCCAGATCGTCAGCTCGGAGCTCCGTGGTTGGGGCCTGTACTCTTGGATTGAGTAGAGAATGAAAAGTGTCAAAGAGACGTTTCGGGTTATTGGACAGTGAGATGATGAGGGTGTTGAAATAGGTTTGTTTGGAGAGGTGAAGGGCAGTGTTGTATGTTCTAAGCATAAACTTAAAATGGATGAAATCTTCGTGTAGATTGGATTTTCTCCACAGACGTTCGGCGCACCTGGAGCACCGCTGCAGGAAACGTGTTTGCACCGTGTGCCAGGGTTGTCGCCGTCTGCGTTGTGGTGTTCTATTTATAGGGGGTGCAAATTCATCCAGGGCACTTTGAAGTGTTTCATTGTAATGCTTCAATGCAGAATCAGGACATGAGAGGGAGGAGATAGGGGCCAATGAAGACTGCAAGTTCTTCAGAAGTTTCTGGGTGTTAATGGCCTGTATGTTTCTATAAGTCTGGACAGTGGGGGTGACCTGAGCAGCCTGGCAGTTCTTTATAGAGAATGAAAGAAGATTGTGGTCAGAGAGCGGGAGAGGGGAGTTTGCAAAATCATCCACTGCACAAAGCCGAGAGAAGACCAAGTCGAGGGAGTTTCCGTCTTCATGCGTTGGAGAATTAGTAAGCTGCGAAAGGCCAAATGAGGAGGTTAGAGATAAAAGGTGAGTAGCAGATGGGGAGAGGGGAAGAGCAATGGGGATGTTGAAATCTCCCATGATGAGGGTAGGGATGTCACAGGAGAGAAAATGTGGAAGCCAAGTGGCAAAATGATCCAGGAACTGATGGGAGGGGACGGGAGGACGATACACCACCGCCACTCGCATGGAGAAGGGGGTGTAGAGTCTGACGGCATGGACCTCAAAAGAAGGGAAGACAACATGAAAGGTACATTTTGGTGATAGGAGCAGACCAACGCCTCCACCAGCTCTATTGTCTGATCTTGGGGTGTGAGAGAAGTGTAGCCCCCCGTATGAAAGAGCAGCAGCAGCAGCGGTAGTATCTGACTGCTGGATCCAGGTTTCAGTAAGAGCCAGGAGGTTAAGAGAATTAGAAAGGAAGAAGTCATGAATGAAGGAGAGTTTGTTACACAGTTTGTGTTATTACTGCACTATTCTATGTCCTGTTGTGTATAATTATGTGACTCTTCAGATTTTGTGTTAGGGTACCGTTACACCTAGCGATGCACCAGCGATCCCGACTAGCGATATGACGCGGTCAGGATCGCTGGTGCATCGCTAGGTGGTCGCTAGTGAGCTGCCACACAGGCAGATCTCACCAGCGACATCGCTGGGGTCGGGGATCGCTACTTACCTGTCAGACGCGGCGATCCTGCGTCCTCCCGCCCGGCTCCACGCGTCGCTTGTCGGCGCCACAGGAAGCGGCCGACGAGGAATGGTCCAGGAGCTTCTCGCGCGATCAGCGATGAGCAGTGGGGGAGCCGGTCGGAGGTATGTATCACATGCAGCGATATCGCTAGCAATATCTCTGCAACGTCACAAAATCGGTGACTTTACAGCGATATTGCTAGCGATATCGCAGTGTGTAACGGGGGCTTTACATTGCGCCTGATGTAGAGAGTAAGGCAAATCCAAATGCTTATCACTACTTTGAACATATAGTTTTAAGAAAATGCAGTGAGTGGTGCCGTATTGTGGCATCTGTCGCCTATGGGAGGTCATTATGTACAGTCATGTCTTAGGGTACTGTTACACCTAGCGATGCACCAGCGATCCCGACTAGCGATATGACACGGTCAAGATCGCTGGTGCATCGCTAGGTGGTCGCTAGTGAGCTGCCACACAGGCAGATCTCACCAGCGACATCGCTGGGGACGGGGATCCCTACTTACCTGTCAGACGCGGCGATCCTGCGTCCTCCCGCCCGGCTCCACACGTCGCTCGTCGGCGCCACAGGAAGCGGCCGACGAAGAATGGTCCAGGACATTCTCACGCGATCAGCGATTACCAGCGGGGGAGCCGGTCGGAGGTAAGTATCACATGCAGTGATATCGCTAGCAATATCGCTGCAACATCACAAAATCGGTGACTTTACAGCGATATTGCTAGCGATATCGCAGTGTGTAACGGGGGCTTTACTGGATGCCGCTGTATGGAATGGCTCAACTTGCTGCAATAAATAAGACGTCCATGAAACGTGGCTGCAGATTTTCCAACCTAAACTAGACAGCTTCATAGTCATATGAGACTGTTGTGTTTATGAGACTGTTGTGTTCGACAAGTTGCACGCAGGCCGTATACAGAAGTATTTTAGTCGCTTAATTAGGGTGTGTATATATTATTCTTTTGTTATATCGACCTCATTGTGACATTGTAGTGAAGGCTTTTGAAAGTCTGATCCAGATTCTTACTGCTCTGGCTCGGAACATTTACGGTAGTTGATCTGTTTAAAAGAAGAAAAAGTAATGACGTTTTTGGTTTCTGTATTTTCCCACTTTTTGTTCCTGATAAAACAGTGACCTCTTTCTCTCCATAGACACAGATGCGTTCATCTCTGCCCTAAGAAGAACTATCAGCAGTGAGTCTATGCAGCTGCAGACCGACGCTGTTCAATCTTGGAATGACAAGTCTTCCACAGTATCTCAGAGATCGAGAAAGATATCATCACCACCTAATAAAGGCACTGAGCTCTGCGTAAGCAGCAGGAAAGCGAATCAGAAAATTGTAAGAAATTACGAAGCATTTTGTCAAAATTGCGGAAAAAGTTTGCTGTCACCAAGGGTATTACTGAAGAGACTAATCTTGCCTGTCAACTCACAGGTTTATGTAGGAGACAGTGGAGGGTATAAAATATGTTCAGATAATAAAGGTTTTCACGTCCCCGGCAGTGATACTGGCCCGCACTCGCCTTCTATGAGACTCCGGTCACATTCTAGAAGTAAACGTGCGCTGACCATTTTGGGGAGATCTTCTTTGTGTATTGGCCGGTATTTTGATATTAAATGTCAGACTACGATAAGTAGCCGAACCAAGCATATTCCTTTACAATCTCCTAACTTAAGGTCAGATTTACAGGCACCTCCTGACTTGTGCCAGGATGATATAACACCGAAGAATAACATGGACATGGTTGTTAATTTGAGTCCGTTTGGTAAACAGGTATGATCATACGTAGCCTGATATTAGTGTATAGAAGTGTTTTTCTTCTTAAATCACAAACTTTGTGGTGTTCTTTGCAGTATTCAGTAATCACCCTATTGCTGTCACCCAAAAGGGGAAGCTGTCACCCAAAAGGGGAATGTGTCATCATAAATCCATCTATCATATAAATCAGGTCTTTATGATAAAAATCCCTTCTTCTCAAGCAACGCCATGGTCTTTTGGGGTTTTGAGAAAAAAAAAAAATATCTTGAAGTATTGTGCTTTTAATTTTGGTCACCAAGCCTTACCATTAAACTTATTCCTGTTTTGTAGAAATCACTTTTCAGTAGTAATTTTTGCCTTTTAATGGGTGTCAGGAGCACTTTTGACAAAAACTTGGTGAAATCACCAGCCGGCCCACACTTTTATTAAATAAAAATGTCAGAATCATATTGGCGATAGCTAATCGTTAAAGAAGGATTACACCGTTGACAGTAGGTGAGAGTCACCGCTGCCCTCCCTGCACAGTGATCTCTGGACAGATCACAGAGCATGCTCAGCAGCGCTCTCCCATGTATATCAGTAAGGGTATGTGCACACGTTGTGGATTCCTGTGCGGATTTTTCCGTGCAGAATCCGCATGTAAAATGACCTGCATTTTACCTGCGGATTCACTGCGGGTTTTCTGAGTGTTTTTTGTGCGTATTTGCCCTGCGTTTTTACACCTGCGGATTCCTATAATGGAATAGGTGTAAAAACGCTGCGGAATCCGCACAAATAATTGACATGCTGTGGAAAATAAACCGCTGCGTCTCTGCGCGGAATTTTCCGCAGCATGTGCACAGCGGTTTTTGATTTGCATTGGGTATAATGCATAAGAATCTGCTGCGGATACGTAGGGTTGGATCCGCACACATCCGCAACTTGTGCACATACAATCATTTCTAAACTTCAGGTACCTATGGTCAATGTGGCTGCTGTAAGACTTGGCTCTGAATGCAGGTAGCAGAGCAGCAACTCGGGCAAGATTACCGCTTCCTTAATTATCTACAAATTACATTTTTTAAAAGCTGCTATCGGAACTTAAAAAAACATTTCTTAAAAGGGAATCTGTCACCTATTTTTTCATCTGTAAGATGCGGCCACCGCCATCGGGCTTATCTACAGCATTACAGAATGCTGTAGATAAGCCCGTGATGAAACCTGAAAGAGAAGAAAAACAAGTTAGATTATACTCACCCAGGGGCAGTCCGGTGCGGTCCGGTGCCTCCTATCTTCTAGTGATGACGTCCTCCTCCTTTCTGTCTGTCGTGGCTCCTGCGCAGGCATACTTTATCTGCCCTGTTGAGGGCAGAGCAAAGTACTGCAGTGCGCAGGCGCCTGGCCTCTATGACCTTTCCCGGCTCCTGCGCACTGCAGTACTTTGCTCTGCCCTCAACAGGGCAGATAAAGTACGCCTGCACAGGAGCCACGACGGGCAGCAAGGAGAAGGACGTCATCGCTAGAAGATGAAAGGCACTGGACCCGGACTGTGACACCGCACCGGACCACCCCTGGGCGAGTATAATCTAACTTGTTTACTCCTACGCCTCATTGGGGGACACAGAGACCGTGGGTGTTATGCTGCTTGCCACTAGGAGGACACTCAGTAAACACAGAAAAAGTTAACTCCTCCCCTGCAATATACACCCTCTCGCTGGCTGGGAATTCCCCAGTTCTTGCTTAGTGTCTGTAGGAGGCACTTGGGTCTGGTTTCAGACCCCACCGTTTTTATTTTATTTTTGAATTTTCTGTAAATTTTTATTTTTTAATTAACGGAGTGAAGGGGGCGACTGTTCCTTTCTACGGCCCGCTCTCCCCCGAACCAACAACAGGCAAGCACGTGGAGTAACCCTTCACGTACCTTTCCTGCGACGAACGGGGCTGATTCCTCTGACGATGGTTCTCATGATGGTCGAACGGATACGAGGGCAAGAGCAACAAGATCGCACAGGAGTGCATGGAGAGGACCTGAACAGCGCTTTTTCGGATGCCCTGAATCAGCCCCAGAGCTCTCCGTCCCCTTACCCAGAGGGAGGACCGATTGAGCATACCTCTTTAAGCTCTCCGTCCCCCTACCCAGAGGGAGGACCGATCGAGCATCCCCCCCATTCAAGAACTCCTCCAGCTCTGCTACATCAGCCCAGGAGGATAAGAAGAATGGACTTAGGCGCTGGCTTAGGCACTGGAGTTGAGGTATGGGGTGGGGTCCTGCCCCCGGGAGAAGCGATGACTTAGCGTCATCTGCGGTGCACCAGCGTCCCATCGTGTCCCCCCCGCGCGCTCAGCATTTTCAGATGGCCCCAGAAATTTAGTCCCCTGCCTGCTAGGCCGCAGTTTCAATAGCGCCGCCCCGGCGCCTACCGCGGGTAGGTCAAAAATTGAGCCCCCTGCTTTTCCGGCCTACTAGGCCGCAGTTTGAATAGCGCCGCCCGCGCTATTGCCGCCGCCGCCCCCCTCCTCTTGCTGCCTCCCGCTCCTAACGAGAAGCGCAATTTTAATCTCGGGGGCCATGTCTGTTACCTCTGCTGCAGTTAACCCTTGCAGGAGCAGCCGAATACCGGGCGACGCCACAGGGCCACCGGTTTTCCTCCCGGGGGGACATAACACAGGACCGAGGGTAAGCTGCATCTGCCCTCAGGTTAAAGCTTAACCACTTCCCGGCACATTCGCTGCAGCCAGTCTCTGCCGTTAACCCTTACTGGAGTGCTATGCATCTCTCAAACGAGACTAAACGGGCTGTTAAGAAAAACACCGCGTTTTTAACCGTGTGTTCCACTTGCAAGTCTGCCAAACCCAGTGCACAATCTAATCCCAAACTGCGCCCCGATCTGCGCTCCAACGCCCCTCGCAGTGACTGCTGACGGGCTTCCTGCGTCTGGTACCCCTGAGTGGGCTGCGCCCTGTCACGGTCGGTGGAGTCTCTGACCCAGTCCGGGAGGACTATTTAAGTCAGGAGCCATACTCGTCCAAGGGATGGTCAGGTCTCTGAAAAAGCGGACACATGGCGCGTTCCCTAGTCACCTTCGCGCTTCAGCATCAGTGACTCCTGTCTCTCGCTCGCCTCTCCTGACTTTGGCAGCGAGCATGCCTCTGAATTTGTATCTGACGCGTCAGCCCCTCAGAATCCCCCAACTGATCAAGAGTCGCTTGATTCTCTTATAGAATCAGTCAACAGGATTCTGTAGTTGGACAAGGAAATTATTCCCGCTCCAAAGCTCCGTCTCATCTATGGAACAAGCGTGTGCGCTGTTATTTACCAGCGTCCACATAAGTGGCTCACTGGGCAAAAGTATTCTCTGGCTAAATACTCCAGACCTATTGAAGGATTGATTACAGTTCCCTCCGGTAAACCTTCCTGTACCGCGTCTTGCTTCTACAATGCTCCTATCTGTTTTCTGAGGGTGCCTCAGTCAGAAACCCCTCCGATCGTCAAAATTGACTACCTGCCGTTCAATATTTGGAAGCCTCAGGAGTGGCTTTTTCTCCATCCTTCGTGGCAGTTTAGGTCACCAAGGCAATGGCCGCTTGGGCAGAAGTCCTGATTATTTCATTCTAGGGCACCAATCTTCTCCGCAGGCAACCACTGTCGCCAGCCAGATGATTCATGCAGCGGTCTTTGTAGTAGACGCTTCTTTTGATACCACCAATTGCGTGGCTCAATCTGCCACTAATGTGATCTCCATTTGAAGAGCCCCAGGGCTCCGCGGCTGGTGGGCACATGCCACATCGAAAAGATCGTTGACTTCTCCCCCCCTTTCAAAAGGGTCGTCCTTTGAAGAGAGACTAGACCAGCTCATTTCTGATTTTACCAGGGGGGAAGAAAGCAAATTCCTTCCTCAGTAAAAGGGCGCTGGTCAGCTGTTTCACAAGCAACAGCCGACACGTTTTCGATCTTCTCGCATCATATGGACTTATCCGTTCTTGGAAACCCAGGCCTAGGGATTCTGGATCTGGGGGAGCCAGATCTCATAGATCTACCCAATGACGGCAATTGGGTCAGGAGGCTGGTGTTCTTCGGATACAATATAGAATTTCTTCTCACCCTTCAACCCGGGGGTTTTACTTTACTTTTCCCCCAAGAGAAAGACAAGAGTCTTCCTTCGGGCTGTTCAGGCTCTGCTAAAGGACGGAGTCATGAAAGGTTTAGGATTTTTTATTCAGACCTTTTTTTGTGGTTCCAAAAGAGGACGGGACGATGCGACCCATTCTGGATCTCAAATTGTTAGATCCGTTTCTCAAAGTACGGTGATTCCGAATGGAAGCTCACCCATCAGTTGTCGCTTCTATGGGAAAGGGGAGAGTTCCTAGCATCCACCGACATCAAGGACGCTTACCTTCACGTTCCGATCTGCCCGTCCCTTCAGGAGTTCCTGCGTTTTGCAACTCACGAGAAACACTTCCAGTTCTTGGCTTGTCCTTCGGACTCGCCACCGCTCCCAGGGTTTTTACCAAGGTCATGGCGGCTGTCATGGCCATTCTTCACTCTCCAAGAGTGGTAGTGTTACCGTATCTGGACGCCCTGCTCATCAAGGGTCCGTCCATTCCAGCCGTGAGGAATCTGTCGATAACAGGTACACTTTCTCGCCTAAGGTGGAAGGTAAACTGGGAAAGGTCTTTCCCGGGACCCGGCTCGCACTTCCCGCGAGTTCACCACCCTCCCTCAGGAGAGACCCAAGCCTTACATCAAGCAGCGTGGTCTCTCTTTTTGACCAGTTTCTCACTCCATCCGTTTCACCATGGGAGTTCTCGGAAGGATGGTGACAGAGATGGAAGCAGTTCCGTTTTCCACCGTTCCACCTCCGTCCTTTACAACATGCATTGCTGTTAGCTTGGAACGAGAACCCGTTCTCCCCGGATCGTCAGATTCCTCTGTCCCTGTGGGACAGGCAAGCCCTCAGGTGGTGGACACTGAGGTCCTCCCTGAATCAAGGGAGGTCTTTAAAGATCAGAGCGGAGGGAGTACCAGTGATCCCAATCACGCAAGATTGGCCGCGCCGAGTAAGGTATGCAGAACTAATACAACTGGTCGCCGACGTCCCCTGGCAACTTTCAGATCGTATGGACCTACTCTAGCAGGGCCCGATTTACCACCAGAGCTCAGAGGTCCGGTCTTTGACGGCGTGGCCGTTGAATCCTGGTTTTTAACTGAGGCTTGGTTCTCTCACGTTGTGATCTCCACCATGATTGGTGCTAGGAAGCCTGTGGTCATGCGCATATATCACCGCACATGGACAAATTTCTTTTTCGCGGGCAAGGTTCATGGTCAATCATTTCTGGTGTTTTCCATTCTGGCCATATTGGAATCCCTTCAATCTGTATTTAGATCAGGCCTCGTGCTTTGCTCGCTCAAGGGCAAAATTTCGGCCTTGTCAGTGCTTTCCCAATTTGACACCAGGCTTCAAGTCAAGATGTTCATTCAAAGAGTTTTCCATGTGGCGTCTCCTTATAGAAGGCCACTCATAGGGCCTTAACCTGGTTCTCGGGGCCTTCCTTTTTGGATTGCTGCAGGACGTGCCACTGACCATCCTCTCGGAAAGTGGTCTTTCTAGTGGCAACTACGTCAATCAGACGAGTTTAGAAATTGTCAGTCCTGTCCTGCCGCTCTCCTTTTCTGCATTTTCATCAGGAAAAGGTAGTTCTCAGGATGTCCCCGTCCTTCCTGCCCAAGGTCCTCTCCTCTTTCCATCTCAACGAGGAATTTGTTTTGCCTTCCTTTTGTTCCGGCGCCAGTCCATTGCATCGAGAAGGCACACCACACCCTGGATGTGGTTAGGGCGCTGAGACGGTACACTTCGCGGATGGTTTCCTTCCACAAGTCAAATGCCCTGTTCATGCTCCCAGAGGGGCATCAGAAAGGTCTAGTCGCGTCATAAGCAACGCTATCAAGGTAGATTCGCTTGGCGATTCAGGAATCCTATCGTGTCAGGAACGCGCCTGTCCCAGCTGGGATTAAGGCGCACTCTACCCGGTCAGTGGGCGCCTCTTCGCCCATTTGGCACCAGGCCTTGGCAGACCAGGTGTGCAAGGCTGCGACTTTGTCCAGTTTGAATTTCGTAATTTCTTGTAAAAAATATGCATTCTCAGGCCTCTCCGCGAGGCTGCGACTTGGTCCAGTTTGCCTACCTTTACAAACATTGCCTAATTCATTCTCAGGCTTCTGCGGATGCAGCTCTCGGCAGATGCAGTCTGCAATTCGCAGTACCACGGTGTTAACTCAGTGGTACATGGGGTATTAGCAGAAATATCCTACCCACCCAAGGACTGCTTTAGGACGTCCCATGGTCTCTGTGTCCCCCAATGAGGCATAGGAGAAATAGGGATTTTTGTGTACTCACCGTAAAATCCTTTTCTCCGAGCCAGTCATTGGGGGACACAGCACCCACCCTGTTTGGCCTATTGGCTCTCTGTAGCATTTTTAGGTTTTGACAGAGTTATGATTGTCATACGTTTAATACTCCAACTGCTTTTTTCACCGAACTGGGGAATTCCCAGCCAGCGAGAGGGTGTATACTGCAGGGAAGGAGCTGACTTTTTTCTGTGTTTACTTAGTGTCCTCCTAGTGGCAAGCAGCATAACACCCACGGTCTGTGTCCCCCAATGATTGGCTCGGAGAATAGGATTTTACGGTGAGTACACAAAAATCCTATTTTCTTCTCTTTCAGGTTACATCGGGGGCTTATCTACTGCATTATAGAATGCTGTTCATAAGCCCCTGATGGAGGTGGCCGCATCTTATAGATGAAAAAATAGGTGACAGATTCCCTTTAAAATATATATATATATATATATATATATATATATATATATATATATATATATATTTTTTTTTTTTTTTTTTTTCAATTATTAAAAAAATAATACGTGACACATTCCCTTTATAAATGCAACAATTGTTATCCAGCTGGGTACATTCAGGCGGTGAGGTTACAGCTTATATCAGAATCTAATAAATCCCCAGAGATCTGTATGAAATATTTTACTTGCTGAAGCTGGCCAAACACATTAGTTAACTGTCATCTAAATTGGTGTGATCGATTGGACCCTCTGACAGCTGTTACCTGAGGGGAGGAAAGCATCAAACATCCTAATACTTTCTGAGGCAGATCAGCCTCTTTCTCCTGTGGTTGATAGTCGTGTGGGCATTGGGTTTTCCATTGGAATCAGCAGTTGTTGCATTAGCTTTTATGTATTTCCATTGTGCGGTGGTGGTAAATTATACTGTGACTTAAATTTATCATATTGGTTTTACTTTGCTGCTTATTTTTACAGGTAAATAACATCACTTCCACCCCGGGCGATGTTTTGGATGACCATTTATCATCCCCAGCTGTTAGTGATTGTTCTTCTCTATATGACTCTGATGAAGCCAGTGTAAAGAAATTAAAGAAAGCAACTTCTTACAAATCCTTGGGGGATACTTTGGACAGTGATGAGGAAGAAGAGGAGGAGGAGATCTTTAAACCTTTGAATGAGATTTTAAAAATGGCTGCAAAACCAGTTCCAACGACACCACAAAGGCAAAACCTTGACCACTCGTCTATTTCGGTATCCCCGTCCCCACACCTTACAACTCCAGTAAGTGTGTGTCAGAGACACCGCACTACACTTGCTCATAGAGCCAGTGCGCGTGTCCTGAGTACAGAAACAGTGCTAAAAGTTACCTGGGGAGCAGGGCCGCAGAGGTGACCAGGCATGCTTCAAGCTAATAGTGTCAGGGTCCAGTCAGCGCTGGAAAGTAAAGAGGCACGGGACCTGCGGACACTGAAAATGAGCAAGCTGGCACAGGACCTATGGTCATGTGACTGCAAGGGGGCGGGGCTTGGCGTCCTGCTTTCAGATATGACAGGACACCACACAACAACTCAGAGTCAGGCAAAACGGAGGTCACAACAGTACGGGCAAACAAGGTACAGGAGGGACAAACATGGGTAGTCAGACAAAGCCAAAGGTCATACACAAGAGGGCGACGTGGTACCAAGGGGGACAAGCAGAGAGAAGTCAGGTCACAAGCAGAGAGTCATACACGAGAGGTAGCGCAGTACAAGAGGGTCAGGCAGAACTCGTAACAGGGACAGAACCAGATCACAACCAAGCAGGCAACAAGTTATCAGGCACAAGGCACACGTATACAAGAGGTCACTTAACTCAGCCGAGGGCAGGAGTATAACTGACACCGGACCCAGGTCCAGTGAGCACTAAATAGCCGCCTTCTGCCAGAGAGAGGCAGCACAATTAACCCATAGTCTAACCAGGACGGGTCAAAGCGAAATCCCGTCCTGGATCATGACAGTGTGACATTAAAGACCATGTTACTGTCGGCACAGTCTTAAAGTATTATTTATCCTACGCCTCATTGGGGGACACACAGTGGGTGTTATGCTGCTTGCCACTAGGAGGGCACTAAGTAAACACAGAAAAAAAGTTAACTCCTCCCCTGCAGTATACACCCTCGCTGGCTGGAAATTCCCCAGTTCTTACTTAGTGTCTATAGGAGGCACTTGGGTCTGGCTTCAGACCCCACCGTTTTTATTTTTGAATTTTCTGTAAATTTTGATTTTTTAATTAACGGAGTGAAGGGGGCGACGGTTCCTTTCTACGGCCCGCTCTCCCCCAAACCAACAACAGGCAAGCACGTGGAGTATACCTCCCCGTACACTTTCCTGTGACGACTGGGGCTGATTCTTCTGGCGATGATTCCTTTACGGTCCCGGTACCCCTCACGGATACGAGGGCGAGAGCACGGAGAAGCTATGACCAGCGCTTTTGGATGCCCTAAATCAGCCCCATAGCTCTCCGTCCCCCTGCCCGTAGGGTGGATTGATTGAGCAATACCCCTGTAACAACCTCTCCGGCTCTGCTACATCGCCCGAGAGCTTTTTTACCTCAGGATCTGAGATGGGATGAAACCTGCAGGCTTCTAGACAGCGCAGAAGGAGCGAGCACCGGATTGGAGATATGGGGTCGGGTCCTGGTCCCAGGGAGAAGCGCTGACCAAGTCTCAGCGGCGGCGTCGCGTCACGGCTCCCCCCTTCACCCGGCGCTTGCCGCGGGTAGGCCCAAAAATTTAGTCCCCGACTTTTTGGCCTACTAGGCCGCAATTTACATGGCGCCGCCCACTGTTAGCGCTGCCGCCCACGTCTTTGGCGCTTCTCACTCTCTGTACGAAAGGCGCCCTGCTGGTCTCGGGAGCCATGTCCTTAACCCCTTCTCTGCTCCTTGGGCTCTGTGACGGCTGCGGGGGTGCGCGCACGGATAGACAACACCTGGTGACGCTACACTGATATTCCTCCCAGGGACACAGCGTCAGGACCGCGGGTAAGCTGCATCTGCTCTGAGAAAAAGCTTAACCCCTTCGCTGTACATTTCCTGCAGCTGCAGCCCAGGCTCTGCTTGTAACCCTTTCACGGGTACTATGTTTCAGTCTAAGGAAGCGAAAAAGGGGGCTAATAAGAAGCGCACTGCGTTCTTTACCGCTGGTAGCTATTGCAAGACTGCCTTGTGCAGTACCCAGTGTAATCCGCTATGCATGGATTGCGATCCGGCTTGTGCTAAAACGCCATCCACCGCTGCTGTAAGGTGCTCCCTGCGTTTAGTCCCCCTGTGTGGGCCGCGTCCTTGTCACGGTCTGTGGAATCACTGACCAATGCTATAGACTCCTCCGGGAATCCTCTACTGCCCGAGGAGTGCTTTGGCGAGGGCCGGGAACCGTCCGCCAGCAGGGGCCATGCTCGTTCAAGGGATCCTCAGGTCTTTAGAAAGCGGACGTATGACGCGTCCTCTAGTCACGCTCGCGATTCAGCATCAGCGAGTTCTATCTCTCGCTCTCCCCCTCCTAATGTTCGCAGAGAACATGTCTCTGAATGAGAGTCTGACATGTTAGTCCCTCAGAATTCCCCAAATGTCCATGCATCGCTTGATTCTCTGACAGTCAGTCAACAAGTTTCTGACGTTGGACGATGAGAATATTCCCGCTCCGGAACACGTTATCTCCTTTAAGAAGACTAAACGTGTACGCAGTGTATTTGCCTGCCATCCGGAGTCGAAGGACATTGTCCAGAAACGTAGGAACCCACCACATAAGTGGTTCACAGGGCAAAAGCCTATCGAGGCTAAATACCCCTTTGGTTACAGTCCCCCTTGGTGGATCCTCCTGTATTGTGCCTTGCTCCTAAAACACTTCGATCCGTTTCTGAGGGCTCTTCAGTCAGAAACCCCTCTGATTGTCAAATTGGCTACCTCGCCAGTTCAGTTTTTGGAGCTTCAGGAGCTGCTTTTTTCCCATCTTTCGCGGCGACTTGAGTGGCTAAGGCATGGCCACTTGGGCAGAAGTCTTAATTACTGCCTTCCAACATAGCAATCCTCCGGAGACAGCCAGTGTCGCCAAGCAGATAATACACGCAGGGGATTTTGCAGTAGACTCCTCTTTAGATGCCGCTAATTGTGCTGCTATGGCTACGCGACAGTTGGGCAGATTCTACCTCCAGAGACTTCTCTGCCGTATCAAACTGGTCGCCTGTTTGGAAAGGAAACTAGACCAGCTTACTTCTGACACTTCCGGGGGGGGTGGGGGAGGGAGAGTGGGTTTCTTCCCCCAACAAGGGGTTGCCCGGCCGTTTTCGGAATCAACAGCCGACTCGTTTTTCGACCTTTTTCGCAACAGCTCCAGCTGGTCCTCCACAACCTTCTCTTTCAGATCAGGTCGGTCCCCTCGTGGAGACAGAGGTTCCCAGGTCTCTCACAGACCTAGCCGCTCTTGGAAACCCAGGCCGACAGCATCTGGATCTAAGGAAGCAGATGCCATGGATCCTCTACTCAATGACTTGTTGTGGTATCCGGCAGACACCGACAAAGTGGGTGGTCTGTTGTCATTCAGTCACAGCCTTCCTTCGGGCCATTCATGCGCCGCTAAGGGACAGATTCATCCTTCCGGTCCCTCAAGACGAATGGTTCAGCGGTTTTTTACTCAAACTTTTCTTTGTGGTTCCAAAGAAGGAAGGAACGATGAGGTCCATACTGGACCTCAAGCTGTTAAATCAGTTTGTCAAAGTACGGCGATTCCGAACGGAATTCCTCCGATCGGTGTCGCCTCCATGCAGTTCCTGCGTTTTGCAATTCGAGATCTATACCAAGGCCATGGCGCCTGTCATGGCCATTCTCCATATTCGGGGAGTGGTGGTACTGCCGTATCTGGATGACCTGCTGATCAAGGGTTCATCCCTTCCAGACTGCGAGAAATCCATGGATATCACTGTAAATACACTTTCTCGCCTGGGTCGGAAGATAAACTTCGAAAAGTCTTCCCCAACACTGGTCCAGCAGACTTCCTTTTTGGAATTGATCTTGGACTCTTCCCACGGGTTGGTCATTCTCACTCCAGAAAAGGCCGAGCCTTACAACAGGCAGCGCGGACTCTTTTCTCACACCATACCTTTTCAGCATGATAGTTCTCTGAAACATGGCGGTAGCGATGGGAGCGGTCCCATTCGCACAGCTCCATTTCCACCCTCTACAACACGCGTTGCTGTTAACTTGGGACAAGAAATCGTTCTCCCTGGACCACCAGATCCTTCTGTCCCTGCGGGTCAGACGAGCCCCCAAGCGGGGGGACACTGAAATCCTCCCTGAGTTAAAGGAAGTTCTTTCTCCCAGTACGATGGTCGGTGGTGACCATCGACGCCAGTCTCCTAGGTTGGTGTGCGTTTTTTTTCTTCGTCACCACACGGCACAGGGTCGTTGGTTAATTCGAGAGTCACGTCTCCCCATCAACATCTTGAACATTCTAGCGATCAAATTAGCTCTACTGAGTTTCCACCATCTCGCAGGTCACCTCATCAGGATCCAATCCGATCACGCCACGGCTGTGGTGTATATCAAACATCAGGGGGGTACTCTGAGCAGGATGGACATGTACGAATTGAGTCACATCCTCCATTGGGCCGAGACCAACCATTCGCCCATCTCAGCAATCCACACCCCGGGTGTGGACAATTGGGCGGGTGTTTTTCTCTGTCGCCAAGGCCTTGCCTCAGGAGAGTGGTCTCTTCATCCGGAAGTTTTTTTCAGCAGATCTGCCATCGCTGGGGAACTCCGGATGTGGATCATATGGCCTAAAGACTAAACAACAGGGTTCTTCGATTCATTACCCGATTGCGCGATCTATGCGCCATCCAAGCGGACACCCTAGTTCTGCCGTGGCACCGGTTCCGTCTCCCGTGCATTCTTCCCTTGCTCCTGAGGGTCATCAAGAAAATTAAAACAGAGGGAATACCAGTGATCCTAGTCGCGCCAGATTGGTTGCGCTGACCATGGTATGCAGAGCTAGTACAACTAGTCGCCGGCGTTCCCTGCCGACTTCCAGATCGCATGGATCTACTCTCACAGGGCCGGATCTACTCTCACAGGGCCCGATTTACAACCTGAACTCTGGGGCCCTGTCTTTGACGACGTGGCCGTTGAATCCTGGTTTTTATCACACTTTTTTTTTTTTTTTTCTCCCGATGTGATCTCCACCATGATTAATGTTAAAAAGCCCGTGTCCATGCGCACTTATCACCGCCCCTGGAGAACCTTCTTCTCGTGATGCAAGGATCATGGTCGATCCCCACTGGTGTTTTCTGTTCTTTCCATATTGGAATTCCTACTATCAGGATTAACGTCAGATCTCGCGCTTAGCTCGCTCAAGGGCCAGATTTCAGCCTTGTCAGTGCTATTCCAATTCAAAATTGCCACCGGACTTCAGATGAACACATTCATTCAGACAGTCTCCCAGGTGGCGCCTCTATATTTTAAGGGCCATTGGAATCATGGGACTTTAACTGAAGTTCTCGAAGCCTTACAGGAGGCTCTTTTCGAACCACTGCAGGACGTAGCACTAGCTATTCTCTCTTGGAAGGTGGTCTTTCTAGCGGCAATTACGTCAATTACACAAGATTCTGAATTGGCAGCCTTGTCCTGCCGTCCTCCGTTCCTGAATTTTCATCATGAAGAGGCAGCTCTCATGACGTCCCCGTCTTTCCTGCCCAGAGTCGGGTCTTCTTTTCATTTCAATGAAGAAATTGTTTGGCCTTCCTTCTGTCCGGCTCCAGTCCATTGCATTGAGAGGGCCTTCCACACCCTCGATCAGGGCTCTGAGACGGTACATCTCGCGGACGGCTCCCTTCCACAAGTCAGATGCCCTGTTCGTACTTCCACAGGGGCATAGGAAAGGTCTAGCCGCTTCAAAACCACATTATCCAGGTGGATTTATTTGGCTATTCAGGAATCCTACCGTGTCCGGGACACACCTGTCCCAGCAAGGATTCAGGCGCATTCTATCCGCTCAGTGGGTGCCTCTTGGGCCATTCGTCACCAGGCGTCGGCAGAACAGGTCTTCATCGCTGCGACAGTCCAGCCTACATACCTTTACAAAACATTACCAAATTCATTCTCAGGCCTGTCTGCAAGGCTGTGACTTGGTCCAGCCTGCATACCTTTACAAAATATTACCAAATTCATGCTCAGGCCTCTGCGGATGCAGCTCTTGGCAAACGCATCCTGCAATCCGCAGTACCACAGTGTTGAGCCAGTGGTACATGAGGTATTAGCAGTTGTATGCTTCCCCACCCAGGGACTGCTTTAGGACATCCCACTGTCTGTGTCCCCCAGTGAGGCGTAGGAGAAATAGGGATTTTCGTGTACTCACCGTAAAATCCTTTTCTCCGAGCCAATCATTGGTGGACACAGCACTCACCCTGTTTGGCCTATTTGGCTCACTGTAGCATTTTTAGGTTTTGACAGTTATGATTATTGTCATTCGTTTAATGCTCCTACTGCTTTTTTTCACCGAACTGGGGAATTCCCAGCCAGCGAGAGGGTATATACTGCAGGGGAGGAGCTGACTTTTCTGTGTTTACTTAGTGTCCTCCTAGTGGCAAGCAGCATAACACCCACTGTCTGTGTCCCCAAATGATTGGCTCGGAGAAAAGGATATTACGGTGAGTTCACAAAAATACCTATTTCCTGTTTGAAATAAACTTCTTCAGCATCTGGACCTTCTCTGGCTTGTTTGACCCACGGGAGCGCTTCATGTGTGAACATGTATCTATTGCAAACAGTGATGTTCACAATAAAAATGCACGATACAGATATTAAAATGGGTCTATTTATGCACAGAAAATGTACGCAGCATGTAGATGAGCTTTTTAATCTCATTAACGCGTTGTTCATTTACACTTGAAAAAGAGAGACCATCAGTTATTAAAAATATTAGTGATAGCAACTTTAATTATGTGGCCACCTTAGTAGGGGATCAGATGCCTTTTAATGAGTTTTCGTTTTTTCTTTCGAAATTGGCTGATTTTAATTTTGTTTTTCTTTTAAAGTTAACCGAAAATGTCAAGTCTGACTTCCATACCCCCTTGCACTATGAGAACAACTTGGATCGACTCGTGAAAGAGCAGAAAGAGAGCAAAAGGTTTGTTAGACCACATAAAGATGAATGATGAATCCCTTTTGTGAGGTTTTTGGTTTTGCACCTTTAGTAGTCAGGACAGTGTTCACACTTGTGAGAAAAATTACAAAAATCATAGTAACATAGTATTTAAGGTTTAAGGGAAACTTTAAGTCCATCTAGTTCAACCCATAGCCTAACATGTTGATCCATAGGAAGGCAAAAAAAAAAAAATGCAGCAAACACTAAGCTCCACATTGGGGAAAAAAATTCCTTCCCGACTCCACATACGGCAATCAGACTAGTTCCCTGGATCAACGCAATATCAAGGAATCTAGTGTATATATATATATATATATATATACCCTGTAACATTATACTTTTCAAAAAAGGCATCCAGGCCCTTCTTAAATTTTTTAGTAGGGAATCATTCATTACAACATCATATGGCAGAGAGTTCCATAGTCTCACTGCCCTTACAGTAAAGAATCTGCGTCTGTGATTATGCTTAAACCTTCTTTCCTCCAGACGTAGAGGATACCCCCTTGTCCCCATCACAGAAATAAAGGTACTGTCACACTTAGCGATGTACCAGCTATATGACGCGGTCAGGATCGCTGGTACATCACTAAGTGGTCGCTAGTGAGCTGCCACACAGGCAGATCTCACCAGCGACATCGCTGGGGACGGGGGTCGCTACTTACCTGTCACACTAGGCGATCCTTACGTCCTCCCGCCCGGCTCCACGCTCGTCTTTCCACAGGAAGCGCCGCAGGAAGCTGACGACGAGAAGCGGTCCTTAACGTTCTCGCGCGATCAGCGATAACCAGCGGGGGAGTGGGTCGTTGGTAAGTATCAGACACAGCGATGTCGCTAGCAATATCGCTATAACGTCACAAGTTATAGCGATATTGCTAGCGATATCGCTTAGTGTGACAGTACCTTAAGAGTAAAAAGTTCATTAGAAAGGTCTTTGTATTGTCCCCGCATATATTTATATATTGTAATAAGATCACCCCTAAGCCTTCAATTTTCCAAACTAAATGGCCCCAAGTGTAATAACCTGTCTTGGTATTGCAGACCCCCCAGTTCCCTAATAACCTTGGTCGTTCTTCTCTGCACCCGCTCCAGTTCAGCTATGTCTTTCTTATACACCGCAGACCAGAACTGTACGCAGTATTCTAAGTGTGGTCGCACTAGTGACTTATATGGAGGTAAAATTATGTTCTCCTCATGAGCATCTATGCCTCTTTTAATGCATCCCATTATTTTATTTGCCTTTGCAGCAGCTGCCTGACACTGGCCACTAAATGTGAGTTTGTCGTCCACCCATACACCCAGGTCTTTTTCAGTGACAGTTTTGCCCAGTGCTTTACAATTAAGCACATAATTATACATCTTATTTCTTCTGCCCAAGTGCATGACCTTACATTTATCCCCGTTAAAGCTCATTTGCCATTTATCAGCCCAAGCTTCTACTTTACATAACTCCTCCTGTAATATAAAATTGTCCTCCCTCTGTATTGATTATCCTGCAGAGTTTAGTGTCATCTGCAAATATTGTAATTCTACTCTCTATGCCTCCTACAAGGTCATTAATAAATGTTAAAAAGAAGCAGGCCCAACACCGACCCCTGTGGTACCCCACTGCCAACCATGACCCAGTCCGAGTGTGCTCCATTAATAACCACCCTTTGTTTCCTATCCCTGAGCCAGCTCTTAACCCACTTACACATATTTTCCCCTATCCCCATTGTCCTCATTTTATGAATCAACCTTTTGTGTGGCACCGTATAAAAAGCTTTTGAAAAGTCCATGTACACCATGTCCACTGCATTCCCTTGGTCCAGTCCGGAACTTACCTCTGTCGAGGTAGCTATTTAGGGAGGATTAAATTAACCCTTCACGGTTGAGCCAGTGATGTCCAAATTATTCCAGTGTTGCTAGCAACTCAAATGACCACACGGAGACTGGGGTCTCTGTACGGGAGGATCGAGGCAGATCACTAAGCCCCTTTATTTTAGTCACATCTTTTATAATCTTTTGCTTAATTATGCAAGGTTCTCAAGTACCAATAGCATCATTTCACTTTATAAGCCAATAATATTGCAAGAAAACCGGAAACTACATATATGTCCGTACCTAAATAGCGTAGAAAGTAGTATAATGGCATATTCTTCAGTTTTACACCCCCGCCTCCCTTATCTTGTACAGATGGGAACAGTCTGGTTTCATGACAGCCCATGCCAATTATAAAAATTTATCTTACAGCAACAAAAATGAAGAAACGAAACCTTCAGAGAATGGACAAAACGAAACTTCAGCTTTGATTTTAGTTTTAACTCTTCACATTCCCCCCCTAGATAAATTTTGTTCACACATATGCAGCATCAGAGGTGCTATCCCAAGCTAAAAGCTTGAGGGGTACTGGTCACATGACTGATGCAGTGTTACCAGTCATGCCTGTCGCGGCGCACCCATCCCCCCTGTATACTGCAGTTCACGATTAACCATTTTTGATGACGGTGGTGGGGATCTTTTGTAGGTAGGCATGTGCTTGGCTTCAACATCTTCATCAAGTAGCCTTTTGAGATTGGTGCAGAGAAGAGCAGGGGCAACGACACCTTTGGTGTCATCATTAGCTGTCTTAGTGCAGACTTTCCTAATACATACAGAAATACACCAAAGAACAAGTTTTAGTGTCACACATACAACAAGGATACAGGCAGCAATGTGTAACAAGCTCTGTAAGATCCCAGCTATCCAGCCCCCAATTCCCTTAAACCAATTGGCTGGATTGAGAAAGGAGAAAGTGTCTGACCACCAACTGTCCCTATTACATTGTCTTTATCGTATTGATCTTTGAGTCTTTGAATATCTTCTAACTTTAACTTTTAACTTCTACCTATAATAATATGGAAAATGTGAAAACCCAAAACTTTTTATGTCCCTTCACTTGCTATTGGCTTGTTGGGTGATGAGGAGAACTTGATAGGGACCGTCATACAAGGGTTCCAGTCCGTGCTTCCTGACATGCCTTTTCACGACTACCAAATCACCAGGCTTCAGGTTATAACAGGTGTCGGTTTCTGCTGAATCTGGAAAAGAAAAGGAAACTAGAACATGGGTGTTAGCAAGATTTTTACTAAGCAGAATAACATATTGAACAGCTCGGTCAGTTTCTTCTGATAACTGCTGGGGCTGGAAATTTGCAACTGGGGGCCTAGCACCAAAAAAATATCTCATGGGGACAGGCCATGTTTTACAATTGGGATAGTACGAATGTGGTATAGTACAATGGGTAGGAGCTCTGGCCTTGGAGCCGTAGTCTCCGGCATCATTTTGGTCAATTGTCCCTTCAGTGTGCCGTTCAGCCTCTCAACTTCCCCACTGGATTGTGGGTGGTACGGAGTATGGAGGGCTACAGTGGATCCACGCATTGTCAGAACTTCTTGGTACACATGAGAAGAAAAGGCCGGACCTTGATCACTTTCAACAACTTCTGAAACCCCATATCTGCATATAACTTCCATCACCAGTTTCTTCGCTGTAGTTTTTGCAGTCATGTTGGTAACAGGGAATACTTCCGGCCAACTGGAGAATCGGGGCCCAGTAGAATTTTTGCACCAGTGTGAGGGCCTGATTCTTTCCTCGATGTGTAGACCCATGTGGCAATAGCAGGGTACATCCGCTTAGGGAGACACAAGTTGGTCCTTTTCCAGAGACCATTATCCATTCGTGCCCCATCAGTCTTCCATTGCTTCACCTCTTCCTTTGGAGACATTCTCTGCATCGTCATTAAGCGGTCTCGCGGGGTCCGACAGAAAACTTCAGCCTGTTGTAGATCATCAGGTTCTCGTAGGGTCAATGCTTCTTGTAACTGTTTACGCTGAGAGCGTGTGGTCACCATAGTTGGTATGGTTGGTTCAAAGGGTAAGAGAGCGGCGGCTTTTGCTTGCATATCCGCAAATGTGTTGCCAACAGTCTATGGACTGGTCCTAGGACCGTGCGCCTTAACTTTGATGATGGCCACCTGAGTAGGTAATTTGATCGAGTCCATGAGGGTTTTAACAGCTTCAGCATTTTTCACTGGGGTTCCGGCAGTAGTAATAAACCCTCGATTTCCCTATAGAGCCCCAAAATCGTGAGCAATACCAAATGCATACCGTGAGTCCGTGTATATATTGGCCCGTCTGTTCTTGGCCAAAGTACATGCAGTAGACAGAGCCTGGAGTTCTGCTTCTCATGCTGACTGTGAAGGCGGTAGTGCAGCTGCGTGCACTACAGTGTCCTCTGGTAACAGCGTATCCCGTGTGGAATCTACCAAACTCGTCAGCATATCTTGAACCATCCGTGTATAACACCAGATCAGGATTTGGGAGTGGATTCTCACTAACATTTGGTGGAGTAGCTGTTTCTTCTATCAGAAGTTGGGAACAATCATGTTGGAGGAAATCCTCATCACTGCCATCTTTCCTTATAGTTCATTATACCGTCTTTTAAGGCATTGTAAAGGGGTTGCATTATGCGGGATGCATCCGGTATCCACTGACAAAATAAGTGCATAGTCCAAGAAAACGCTGGAGTTCAGCTTCATCTTTTGGGAAAGGAAGGGAGCTGACAGCTATTTTTCTTTCTTCTGCGAGGTGTCTGGCACCCTGAAGGAGACAGTGACCCAAGAACATCACTTGACCAAGGCAGAACTGATGTCCCGAGGCCGAAACCCGACAGTTCAGTGCTGCCAGATGCTTAAGGAGGCTAACAATGACAACAATGGCAAAAGACACCTGCTCATATTTTTTTTGAAAACTGGTTGGGACTGTTTTGGGCCCCTTGTGGCATAACTGTCCATATTAACTGTCGTCCCTGATAAGTGAATGCAAATAGAAACTGGCAGTCTGGATGTAACGGAATGCTAAAGAAGGCATTTGTAAGATCAATAACTGTAAACCAAGCAGCATCCTGGGGTACTTGGGACAAAAGAGTATGTGGATTAGGCACCAGGTTTGAGAAACACTTTTACTGGTTCTACAGGCATTTTCCCTACATCATTTGGCCCTTTTGACCAGAGTTTAGATAGTATCTCTGAGAGGTATGGGGTGAGTTATTGATCCTCTGGCAATATTGGGGGTGGATCTGAGCCTATCAGGGCCATCATAACATTAGGAAGGGCATGGAAAATACAGGTTTCCTCACTGTCTTCATCTACATAGGGATTATATAACGTAAGAGCCATCTGACCATCATCTTGGAATTGTGTTCCGGAGCGGAACTGTGATAATAAATCTGCCCCTAGTAAATTTACAGAACATGTGGGAGAGATTACAAACTGAGCAGTAACAAGAATTAGCAGGGAGGGGCTGAGGAGCAGGGTTCCCACTAGCTGAAGTCTGAGGGGGGGGGCGAGAGTTTGCTGTGTGCTCCAATGATACTGATAAGAGACTGGCTGTGTGCTCGCAGCTGCGGTGGGGGCGAAGGGGGATATGGTGTGGGCTAAGATGGGAGGGGGTACTGAAGCAGCTGCTAGCTTGCTTTTTTTTTTTCTCCCTGCTGAACAGAGCGGGTTAAAGTCTTCTGAAAACTTTTTTTTTTTTTTTCCTCTGGAGCTGGTAAATGGAAGGGGTGGATACTCAACAACTAGCAATAATGGGGCCTAAGGCTGGCGGCGGATGATAATAGGTGCTGTCAGCAGAGGTGGGGGCTGCGACTCTCGGTCTCCTTGTGCAATTGTCATTAGCAGGGAGACCTCTTCTTTCAAATCATTCTTAACTAATTTCCTACCCGACACATTAACCTCGATCTCAGTGTCTTCGTTAATCACATTCTCAATTCTTTCCTGTACCACAACACTTGCAGTCTTTTTCACAGTGTTAGACAATTTTCCTTTTTCCACATAGCAATAAAAACCATCAGAATTCACTTGCTGTTCAACTTCCACATAACCTTCATTATACAATTCATGTGCTAAGCCACGGAATTCCTCAGCGCCTTTAAGTAATCCATCATCAGTCAATCTCACTTTATTTTTATTTTATTTTTTTTAACTCCTTCATCCCATAGCATAGGCTGCAACCTCCCGCCCTTAGGAAATCCCAGAATCGAAAATATTTTTCCTGCATTCCTGACACATTTCTTTCCTCGTCTTTGAATCCTAAGACTTACAGTATCTGATCCTTCACACAATTCCAAACATTTTCTTCAACAGAAACATAATTCTCTCCTTTAGAGCTAAATACCCTTGCTTCAATTGTGCACAATACTGGAGCGGCCGTCTCAGTTTGTTCCACCTGGTCAACCCCCTCTGGGAAGCCCAAAATTCGCGGTACTCAGTGAAAGGAGGAGGGCGTCTCAGACTATCCCTCCGGACACCTCTGGTTATATATATATATCTATCTATATATACCTGAGTTATGTATCCTACCCATCTTCAATCACTCACCACGCCCAATACTAATAATGATCGGGAATTTCAGGATATTTTGACTATAAAGAGTCACAATCACTGGTCAATCTGGGGTGTCCGTCCCTTATGAGGTACGGTTCGAGCACTGGGCCCCCAACGGGACTACACCTCTATATGATTCCACCCATGAATCACCCCACCAGGGGACAAACCTCAGATCCTCTTTGCAGCAACAAGCACAGGAAAACCACACCAACGGTCAGTCTGAACAGTATAACTGCCAACTTACCGTGGTTGCCATGGGGGGTGATCAGTCCCAATTTTCCAGCACCTGTGTCCGCTCCGAGGGTCCTTTGTCTTGTTGTCCTCCGGGAGCAGAGACATCCCTGTCCGGGGGCCCCACGTTGGGAGCCACTGTCGAGGTAGCTATTTAGGGAGGACTAAATTAACCCTTCACGGTTGAGCCAGTGATGTCCAAACTATTCCAGTGTTGCTAGCAACTCAAATGACCACACGGAGACTGGGGTCTCTGTACGGGAGGATCGAGGCAGATCACTAAGCCCCTTTATTTTAGTCACATCTTTTATAATCTTTTGCTTAATTATGCAAGGTTCTCAAGTACCAATAGCATCATTTCACTTTATAAGCCAATAATATTGCAAGAAAACCGGAAACTACATATATGTCCGTACCTAAATAGCGTAGAAAGTAGTATAATGGCATATTCTTCAGTTTTACACCCCCGCCTCCCTTATCTTGTACAGACAGTCTGGTTTCATGACAGCCCATGCCAATTATAAAAATTTATCTTACAGCAACAAAAATGAAGAAACGAAACCTTCAGAGAATGAACGAAACTTCAGCTTTGATTTTAGTTTTAACCCTTCACACCTCTTCATAAAAGCTTATCAGATTAGTCTGACAGGAACGGTCCCTCATAAACCCATGTTGATATTGGGTCATGAGGTTATTCTTCAGATACTCCAGTATAGTATCTCTCATAGACATACTCTGGGATGATCCAAAGAGATCGGTAACCCGTTTATTGTAGTCACTTCTTTTATAATATTTCGCTTAATTATGCAAAGTTCCCAACTACCAATAATATCATTTCACTTTGTAAGCCAATAATATTGCAAGAAAACCGGAAACTACATATATGTCCGTATCCAAATATAAAGTAGTATAATGGCATATTCTTCTGAGTTTTACACCACCGCCTCCTTTATCTTGCACCTGATGGGAACAGTCTGGTTTCATGACAGCCCATGCCAATTACAAACATTTATCTTACAGCAACAAAAATGGAGAAACGAAACCTTCAGAGAATGGATAAAACGAAACTTCAGCTTTGACTTTAGTATTAACCCTTCACATTCCCCCCTAGATAAATTTTGTTAACACATATGCAGCATCCGAGGTGCTATCTCAAGCTAACAGCTTGAGGGGGGGTACTGGTCTAAACATGACTGATGCCGTGTTACCAGTCATGGCTGTCACGGCGCACCCGTCCCCCCTGTATACTGCAGTTAACGAATAACAATTTTTGATGACGGTGGTGGAGATCTTTTGTAGGTAGCCATGTACTTGGCTTCGACATCTTCATCAAGTTGCCTTTTGAGATCGGTGCAGTGAAGAGCAGGGGCAACAACGCCTTTGGTATCATCCTTAGCTGGCTTAGTGTAGAATTTCCTAATACATACAGAAATACAGCAAAGAACATGTTTTAGTATCACATATACAACAAGGATACAGGCAGAAATGTGTAACAAGCTTTGTAAGATCCCAGCTATCCAGCCCCCAATTCCCTTAAACCAATTGGCTGGATTGAGAAAGGAGAAGGTGTCTGACCAACAACTGGCCTTATTACGATCATTGTCTTTATCGTATTGATCTCTGAGTCATTGAATATCTTCTAACTTTAACTTTTAACTTCTACTAATAATAATATGGAAAATGCGAAAAACCAAAACATTATGCCCCTTCATTTGCTATTGGCTTGTTTAACCAGCTTGCAGTGCGATGCGTGAATCCAAGTCGGTCTTCCTTCTAGTTTCACTGATATAGGGGTGATGAGGAGAACTTGATAGGGACCGTCATACAAGGGTTCTAGTCCGTGCTTCCTGACATGCCTCTTCACGACTACCAAATCACCAGGCTTCAGGTTATAACAGGTGTCTGTTTCTGCTGAATCTGGAAGAGAAGAAGAAACTAGAGCATGGGTGTTAGCAAGATTTTTACTAAGCTGAATAACATATTAAACAGCACGGTCAGTCTCTTCTGATAACTGCTGAGGTTGGAAATTTGCAACTGGGGGCCTAGTACCAAACAATATCTCAAATGGGGACAGGCCATGTTTTGCAATAGGGGTAGTACGGATGTGGTATAGTACAATGGGTAGGAGCTCTGGCCATGGAGCCGTAGTCTCCTGCATCATTTTGGTCAATTGTCCCTTCAGTGTGCCGTTCAGCCTCTCAACTTCCCCACTGGATTGTGGGTGGTACGGAGTATGGAGGGCTACAGTAGATCCAAGCATTGTCAGAACTTCTTGGTTCACATGAGAAGAAAAAGGCGGGACCTTGATCACTTTCAACAACTTCTGGAACCCCATATCTGCATATAACTTCCATCACCAGTTTCTTCGCTGTGGTTTTTGCAGTCATGTTGGTAACAGGGAATGCTTCCGGCCAACTGGAGAACCGGGGCCCAGTAGAATTTTTGCACCAGTGCGAGGGCCTGATTCTTTCCTCGATATATAGGTCCATGTGCCCATATGGCAATCGCAGGGTACATCCGATTAGGGAGACACACAAGTCAGTCCTTTTTCCAGAGACCATTATCCATACGTGCCCCATCAGTCTTCCATTGCTTCACCTCTTCCTTTGGAGACATTCTCTGCATCGTCATTAAGTGGTCTCGCAGGGTCCAACAATAAACTTCAGTCTGTAGATCATCAGGTTCTCGTAGGGTCAATGCTTCTTGTAACTGTTTACGCTGAGATCGTGTGGTCACCATAGTTGGTATGGTTGGTTCAACGGGTAAGAGAGCGGCGGCTTCTGCTTGCATATCCGCAAATGCATTGCCAACAGTCTGTGGACTGGTCCTAGGACTGTGTGCCTTAACTTTGATAATAGCCACCTGAGTAGGTAATTTGATCGAGTCCATGAGGGTTTTAACAGCTTCAGCATTTTTCACTGGGGTTCCGGCAGTAGTAATAAACCCTCAATTGGCTCATAGAGCCCCAAAATCATGAGCAATACCAAATGCATACCATGAGTCCGTGTATATATTAGCCCGTCTGTTCTTGGCCAAAGTACATGCAGTAGACAGAGCCTGGAGTTCTGCTTCTCATGCTGACTGTGAGGGCGGGAGCGCAGCTGCGCGCACTACAGTGTCCTCTGTGGTAACAGCATATCCCGTGTGGAGTCTACCAAACTTGTCAGCATATCTTGAACCATCCGTGTATAACACCAGATCAGGATTTGGGAGTGGATTTTCACTGACATTTGGTGGAGTAGCTGTTTCTTCAGTCAGAAGTTGGGAACAATCATGTTGGAGGTAATCCTCATCACTGCCATCTTTCCTTATAGTTCATTATACGTCTTTCAAGGCATTGTAAAGGGGTTGCATTATGCAGGATGAATCCGGTATCCACTGACAACAATAAGTGCATAGTCCAAGAAAACACTGGAGTTCAGCTTCATCTAGTTTCATCTTTTGGGAAAGGAAGGGAGCTGACAGCTATTTTTCTTGCTTCTGCAAGGTGTCTGGCACCCTGAAGGAGACAGTGACCCAAGAATATCACTTGACCAAGGCAGAATTGAAGTCTCGAGGCCGAAACCCGACAGTTCAGTGCTGCCAGATACTTGAGGAGGCTAACAATGGCAACAATGGCAAAAGACATCTGCTCATATTTTTTGCAAACTGGTTGGGACTGTTTTGGGCCCCTTGTGGCATCTGTGGGAAAGGCATGCAAAATACAGATTTCCTCACTGTCTTCATCTACATAGGGATTATATAACGTAAGAGCCATCTGGCCATCATCTTGGAATTGGATTCTGGAGCGGAACTGTGATAATCAATCTGCCCCTTGTAAATTTACTGGACATGTGGGAGAGATTACAAACTGAGTAGTAACCTCGGGGAAGGGTTTTATGGGGTTTATAAAAGTATATTAATTGGGTCTGCCATCTACCCCGATTAAAACAGCGGGAGTATGACATTCTCTCTGAAAGTGTCCGAATCGGGCACAGCGCCAGAATTGCTGATGAGAATTAGCAGGGAGGGGCTGAGGAGCAGGGTTCTCAGTCATAGGATTAGGAGCTGAAGTCTAAGGGGGGGCCAGAGCTTGCTGTGTGCTCGCAGCCGTGCTGGGCGCGATGGTGGGGGCTGCTGTTAGAGCAGGGGCTGTCACAGCTGCCGCTGTTGATTAATTTTTCGGTCTCCTTGCTGCTGCAGAACGGGTTAAATTCTTCTGAAAACTTTTTATCACTTTCAGTGCATTGTCCGGAGTGGAATTCTCAACGTCGGGTCTAACTGAAATTATTACCTCTTGCAATTCGGGTCTGAGGCCGGACATCAAAGCTGCCACAGAAAGATGTGTATGGGCTTCATTATACAGTGAGAATCCCAGATCTCTAAATACTACCATAAGACGCCCATAGAACTTCTCGGCAGTCTCCCCTTTGGCCTGTGTGATATCTGCGAGAGAGAGAGCTTGGTCCGCTAATCAATCTTGTGCCCAAACCTTCAAAGCATTGCAGAAATCAACACCACTCTCATAGGTTCCCCCATCCAGATTCACATTATACATTATGCCACCCTCAATAATTGGAAAATACCCCTCCCCAACCTTTACTCGAAGTATGTGTAATAGATCTCTTCGGGGAGTGGAATAAATCTCTCGATTTGCTGCCATTTGCCTGTAGAAAGCAATGGGGGAAGTCTCTAGTTGGGTAATTGATTGCAAAGGGTGTCTATTTGGGATGGGGTGAAGGGAGTATACTAATAACCAATAGCAATATTAGACATAGCGGGGACTGAGGCTAGCGGCGGATGATAATAGGTACCGTCAGCGTTTAACAAAGAAAAGGTGGGGGCTGCGACTCTCTGTCTCCTTGTACAATTGTCATCTAGCAGGGAGACCTCTTTTTTCAAATCATCACTTTTAACTATTTGCCTGACACATTAGTCTCGATCTCAGTTCCTTCTTAATCACTTCCTCACACCACAGTCACTTTCTTGAACCACAATACCATCCTTGCCATAATAAGACAATTTTTCCTTCTTCAACATAGCAGTAACAGAAACAATCAGAATTCACTTCCTCTGTTCTTCCTAACACCTTCGTCACACAATTCATGTGCCAAGCCACAAAATTCTTCTTTTCCTTCCATGGATTCTCTCATTTAGAGCTAAATATCCTTCAGTTGTGCACAGTACTGGCGGCCGTTTCAGTCTCTGTTCCACCGGGTCAATATTCCCCCTCTGGGATTGCCCAAAATTTGCGGTACTCAGTGAAAGGAGGAGGGCGTTTCAGACTATCCCTCCGGACACCTCTGGTTATATATATCTATATATAACTGAGTTACATATCCTACCCAGTCTTTGATCTCTTCACCACGCCTGACTCTAATAGTGAATTCAGGATTTCAGGATATTTTGACTATAAAGAGAGTCACAATCACTGGTCAATCCGGGGTGTCCGTCCCTTATGAGGTACGGTTCGAGCACTGGGCCCCCAATGGGACTGCACCTCCATATGATTCCACCCATGAATCACCCCATCACGGGGACAAACCTCAGATCCTCTTTGCAGCAACAAGCACAGGAAAACCACACCAACGGTCAGTCTGAACAGTATAACTGCCAATTTACCGTGGTTGTCGTAGGGGATGATCAGTCCCAATTTTCCAGCACCTTTGTCCGCTCCGAGGGTCCTTTGTCTTGTTGTCCTCCGGGGGCAGAGGCGTCCCTGTTCGGGGGCCCCACGTTGGGCGGCCAGCTGTTAGGGGGAGAGTTAAATTAACCCTTCACGGTTGAGCCAGTGATGTCCATATTATTCCACAGAGTGTTGCTAGCAACTCAAATGACCAAACGGAGACGTGTCTCTGTATGGGACGATCCAAAGAGATCGGTAACTCGTTTATTGTAGTCGCTTCTTTTATAATATTTCGCTTAATTATGCAAAGTTCTCAACTATCAATAACATCATTTCACTTTGTAAGCCAATAGTATTGCAAGCAAAGCGGAAACTACATATATGTCCGTATCCATATAGAAAGTAGTATAATGGCATATTCTTCAGAGTTTTACACCACCGCCTCCCTTATCTTGCACCTGATGGGAACAGTCTGGTTTCATGACAGCCCATGCCAATTACAAAAATTTATCTTACAGCAACAAAAATGGAGAAACGAAACCTTCAGAGAATGGATAAAATGAAACTTCAGCTTTGACTTTAGTATTAACCCTTCACAGTCTCTTTAAAAAAGTGTCCAGCATTAGTCATGAATCCTCTCATATTCCTCCGAGGTCCTATGAGGTTCAATAAAGTATCTGACTGCAAAACAACCCGCGACACTTCATTCTATTTATTTAGGGCATGTCTCAACTGCAGATACTGGAAAAACATCTGGCTCAAAGGAAATTAATTCCTGAGCATTTCCAACGTTTTAATAACACCACCGTCAAACAGCTAAGACACGAACCAAATGCCAATACGCATCCACTTACCAAACCCCCGCTGTCACGATCCATTTGTGGATCTGTGGCAGATCCGGGTTCTCATATTAAAACTTTTTTACTTTCAGGCCATCAGAGGTTAATATTAGTTTTCGCCCCCGGTGGCCGCTGGTGTTACTGCATCATTAGTTGGTCTTCTGGTGAATTTTTCCCTCTGGTGTTACTGCATTGTGATTAATTATCTATGCAGGGGTTAACCACTCCCATCTTCCTACATAAGCTCACCAGGTGCACCAACTATCTGTTGGTTATATTGTTTCTCTTTGGAGACCAACCAAGCTGGAGTTAAGGAGCTGACAGAGTTCTGTGGATCTTCAGTGGCTAACTCTGCTATCCTGGAGCATTGCCGCAGAGCAAGCCAAGTCTTGTCTTTCGGTTTATTTAACCCCGATGTGTCTGTATTACCCTTTCCCTGGTTTTTGGTGCAGTTTACTTTATTCCCTGTCTCACCCCCTGGGGAGGGTGTTGGGTGTTTAGCTCAGGGCTGTACAGGAGATAGGTTGGAGACTTGGGTCTCACTACCTTTTAAGTGTACCCCCAAGTTAAGGAAAGTCAGGGCACCCCTTTAGACTTAGGGGCAGTTCGGGAGCTGTGGTTCCACGTCTCCTGTTTCCCCACAACTGCCTCGTGACACCTGCAGTCTCATGGGCTCCGCCATTTTAGGGTCAGACCAAATTGACGCATATTACGTAACTTACATTATACCCCTCCACTGTTTAATTTTCTGCCAAACCTTCCCCATCATGACTATGGTTGGGAATTTTGGGGGGTTCATTATGAATCTGACCACTTCCAAATTAGCTAACAATGGACCCTTCCCCACTATATATTCAATGATTATCCAAGCCGATGTGCACTGGCTAGATTCTCCCCAGCCCCACCATATGCTGACATTTGGGCGCTATTTAATAAATCCAAGGGTTAGGGACCGCCAATCCACCTTCATCTTTTGATCTTTGCAAATGTTCCAGTTTGATGCGTGCCCGTCCACCCTTCCAAATCAAATCCCTAAATAGACTATTAATCCTATAAAATTTACTTTGTGACAGCCACACTGGAGCATTACGCAATATGTAGGGGAGCTGAGACATGAGTACCATTTTGATCAGATTAACTCTACCAGTGACCTACAGTGCCAAAGGAGCCGCCACGTCCAGGGCAGCAACACAGACTTGTCCAGTTAATAGATACCACTACTGATGCGTTTTTCAGCCTCTCCAATTCTTTCCTTAGTTACATGCATTGAATGCTGCAGATTGGACATGTCTGCCTGCATGACCCCCAGTTGTGCTGCCACATTTGTAATAGTAGTATGACAGCGCAGGACCACCCTAAACACATCTTTCAAAGCGGGCTCTTCAGGGATTTGAAGTCCACTTATGCATACTGCAGTGCCCTTTTCAGTCCCTCCGCCTTCCCCTTCATCCTTCTCCTGCGCACTGGTTCGACACCCGCCATCACTTTCTGCTCCCTCCTCCTTCCCCAGCTCCTCCACTTCCACATACAGCACAGACTTGTTTTGTGTCCCGCTTGTCACCGCCGGGCTCCGGTTCACATCCACCTGCCGGACAAATCGTTGCACCTTAGCCGCTGCATCAGCTCCCCTTGGGTTGTCCTCTGCCTCCTCCAGCTCCGCTGACAGCATTTCCTCCTGGCTGGTGCCATCTTGGGTCCTTCTCCCCACTCCGCCTTCCTGGAGCTCCTCTTACCTGCCATTGCTCCGCAGGTAGAAAATACTCTGTGCACCGCATCGGCCGCGGGTTCCCCCGATGTTTGACTATTTGGCCACAATATTAACAGCTCCAATCCTTATATTAGCTGATGTTAAGCGGGAGCTCCTGCCTCGGACATCCGCTCACACCCCTTTCAGGCCCCACCCACTGTAATAAATCCTTAGTATACCTTATCATTATTGCTTGGCTCTATATAACTTGCACAGTACTAATACTTAAACCCTTGGCTCCATTGGCAGCTAATTGTCACTCTGCTGGGTGACAGGTACAACCCACTCCCTCTTTTAGCCATGTAGTGTTATAGTAGCTATTTGCAGCAATTGAAGTGTTAAATAGGTGGGAAAGGAGTATTCGCCCATTCCAGTTGCAGCAGCGATCCAGCTGTCAATCGTTCCCTAACCCCTGCTGTAGATCATCAGGATGAGGCACATGTGCGACATTTTGTCATAACTGGCCACAGTGTTGCTCTTCTTCTTTTGTTTTTTAAATCATCTCTTGTGTTTTGTTTCTTGTGCATCAGGTTAAATGAGATGGAAAAGGTGCTACATGAAGCACTAGAGCGAGGATTGGGGTTGGCTGATAATGAGCGTATGGACAGTGCGGAGGATGGGGAACTTTCAGATGAGCACAGGTAAGCTCTGTGGTTGGTTAACCTCCAGAATGTGCTTTTTCTTATGTAAATAACAAAATATTACTTATACGATCAATTACATATTGCTAAATATTGTAACCTCTATTTGGTCTTTTTTCAGCCAAGTTTCATTGATTTGGTGATCGCAGCAGAACACAACTGCTGTCACGGTTCTGAAGCAGTTTGCACCTTGTCTTCTGTATTCTGTAACATCCATTGCAATATTGTTCATGTTTATAAAATTTATTTCATAGAATATTCTTGGAGAAATTTAAATTGGAGACAAATGCTATACCAGAACAGCATCCTGGGGAGGACGTCTTCCATTTATCTGAATCCGGAGCGATCTTCAACCTCCGCTCACTTAACTTGAAAGATTTAAAAATGTCTGCTGGTTGCTATGAGGAAAGTCTCATTTTCAGGTAAACCGAGTTACACACCTACATATGAATGTGTGATGGGATCTCTCTTCCTGTGAAGGATTTTGCTTTTGGCTGCTCAGTATTAGTCAGTAAAAAAATAACCTTAATGAAATATTAAATGCATTGACCTTGCTTTTGCTTGAGTAATAAAGAGCAATTCTGCCTAGTACATTGCCTGAGGGGGTACAAACGTGAACCAAGGACTCTAGAGAATCCCTGCTATACACTTTCACATAGGATTGTAATGTCTCTTTAATTAACATTGTATTAGTTAATTTTGTGTAGTTTGAGTTACAGCCTGTAGTACAGTCGTGGCCAAAAGTTTTGAGACTGACACAAATTTTGGTTTTCACAAAGTTTGCCGCTTCAGTGTTTTTAGAGCTTTTAAAAAATCAGATGTTTCTTTGGTTAGTGATGAAAAATTATCAGAAGTTTCATTGACAAATACTGTACATTATGTTTATGCAAAGACTCAATATTTACAGAGTTGACCCCGTAGCTGAAGCCTCTGGAGATGGCCTGTTACTACTTGTAATTTCTAGGGTGTCCTGAAGACTTCTTCACATGAGTTGAAGTTCTCCTTGAATAGGTTCCTTTGCTGAAAAGAGAAAATAGGCATTGCCTTAAACAATCTGTCAGAATTGTGGTGCACATTTCTGGAAGAAAGTAGCACAAATATAAATTGGCGTACATTTAGACTTGACAGTCCAAAAATGCAGATTTTTCAAACAAAATGATAAAACTGGTCATTTTTAGACTGTCTAATGTAATTTAAACTTATCCTGTCAAAGAATTAGACAGTATTTAGAAGTATGCCCCAGCGTGTTAACTGTGACAGGTGCTGCTTCCCTCTTATCAGCTGGAATTTTATTATATCCTCTTCTGAGCTTTAGAGACATAATCATCGCTGTCCCCATTTGGGCTCACTGTGTACATTCCCGATCAGTATGTCTTTGACTGTAGAAGGGAAACACGCAAACACAGTGAGAACATGCAATCTCTTTGCTGATGTCCTTGGTGAGATGTGTGCTTCAAGGCAACAATGCTAACCACTGAGCCATGTGGAGTATTAATTCATAAAGTAGTGATGCATTAATCTACACCTCTCAATCTACAGAACCGCATTACTATATATATATATTAGTAGCTGTTCTGTAGATTGAGAGGTGGATCCTTATCTATGCAACCAAGTAAAGCATTAAATACAGTTGTTCAAAAACCATCCCTTCCAGGGATCTATTTTCTCAGTAACTCTATTTAATATACCTTTTTCCTCTTCCAATCAGCTGTGCTCAAGAAAATCAAATCACGCTGGCCATGGAGGGGTATTTCACTTTTTTGTATCGATATAAAAAATGTCCCGATTCTCTAATGAGATGGCTGTTCCAGGTAAGAAATAGGCTTAGCTGCTGCCTAACCAAAGCATATTTAGGGTATATGATCACAGATGTATTCCCTCATCCCCCATAGAACACTTGCGTATGCTTTTTCTTCTACGCCTCTTTGGGGGACACAGAGACCGTGGGTGTTATGCTGCTGGCCACTAGGAGGACACTAAGTAAACCATAAAAAAGAGATAGCTCCTCTCCTGCAGTACACACCCGCTCACTGGCTGAGATTCTCCAGTTCTTGCTTAGGCCTGTTTGACACATACGTTTTTTGTATCAGCTGCAATCCGCCAAAATGGCGGGACACGGATCCGCAACTGTTTTTAAACCAACGTGTGCTAGTGGACCGTTGCTTTGACGGATCCGCGGAAGGCAGAAATTTAAAGGAACCCGTACCCGGAGAGAGAGAAGTTACAGTCATGGCCAAAAGTTTTGAGAATGACACAAATGTTATATTTTCACATGATCTGCTGGCCTCTGGTTTTTATGTGTGTTTGTCAGATGTTTTTATCACATACAGAAATATAATTTCAATCATATTATGAGTAGCAAAAGGTTATATTGACAGAATGAGTTAATGCAGCAAGTCAATATTTGCAGTGTTGACCCTTCTTCTTCAGGACCTCAGCAATTCTCCCTGGCATGCTCTCAATCAACTTCTGGATCAAATCCTGACTCATAGCAGTCCATTCTTGCAAAATCAATGCTTTTATTTTGTCTGAATTTGAAGGTTTTTGCTTGTCCACCCGTCTCTTGATGATTGACCACAAGTTCTCAATGGGATTAAGATCTGGGGAGTTTCCAGGCCATGGCCCCAAAATCTGTTTTATTCCCTGAGCCATTTAGTTATCACCTTTGCTTTATGGCAAGGTGCTCCATGATATTGAAAAAGGCATTGTTGATCGCCAAACTGCTCTTGGACGGTTGGGAGAAGTTGCTCTTGGAGGACATTCTGGTACCATTCTTTATTCATGGCTGTGTTTTTAGGCAAGACTGAGAGAGAGCCCATTCCCTTGGCTGAGAAGCCACCCCACACATGAATGGTTTCAGGATGCTTGACAGTTGGCATGAGACAAGACTGGTGGTAGCACTCACCTGGTCTTCTCCGAATAAGCCGTTTTCCAGATGTCCCAAACAATCGAAAAGGGGATTCATCAGAGAAAATGACTTTACCCCAGTCCTCAGCAGTCCACTCCCTGTACCTCTTGCAGAATATCAGTCTGTCCATGATGTTTTTCCTGGAGAGAAGTGGTTTCTTTGCTGCCCTCCTTGAGACCAGGCCTTGCTCCAAGAGTCTCCGCCTCACAGTGCGTGCAGATGCACTCACACCTGCCTGCTGCCATTCCTGAGCAAGCTCTGCACTGCTGGTAGCCCGATCCCGCAGCTGAAACACTTTTAAGAGACGGTCCTAGCACTTGCTGGTCTTTCTTGGGTGCCCTGGAGCCTTTTTGGCAACAAGGGAACCTCTCTCCTTGAAGTTCTTGATGATGCGATAGATTGTTGACTGAGGTGCAATCTTTCTAGCTGCGATACTCTTCCCTGTTAGGCCATTTTTGTGCAGTGCAATGATGACTGCACATGTTTCTTTAGAGATAACCATGGTTAACAGAAGAGAAACAATGATGCCAAGCACCAGCCTCCTTTTAAAGTGTCCAGTGGTGTCATTCTTACTTAATCATGACAGATTGATCTCCAGCCCTGTCCTCATCAACACCCACACCTGTGTTAATGGAGCAATCACTGAAACGATGTTAGCTGGTCCTTTTAAGGCAGGGCTGCAATGATGTTGAAATGTGTTTTGGGGGATAAAGTTCATTTTCTAGGCAAATATTGACTTTGCAAGTAATTGCTGTTAAGCTGATCACTCTTTATAACATTCTGGAGTATATGCAAATTGCCATTAGAAAAAATGAAGCAGTAGACTTTGTAAAAATTAATATTTGTGTCATTCTCAAAACTTTTGGCCATGACTGTACAAATGCGGATCCGACCGGCCAAAAAAAGTTGCATTGTCCGTCCTGTCATGTTAGCGGACGCCAAATTTTTGGCGGATCCGTAAAAAAATGGATCCAACAGATGACCATCCGTCAAGATCCGCCGATAATGAAAGTCAATGGGAAAAAAAAACGGATCCGCCAACAAAAATCCGTTTTTTTTGCAAAGCGGCGGATTTTGACTGATGGTCACAAACGGATGTGTGAAACAGGCCTTAGTGTCTGAAAGAGGCACTTGGGTCTGGCGTCAGACCCCACCGTTTTTATTTTATTTTTGAATTTTCTGTAAATTTTTATTTTTTAATTAACGGAGTGAAGGGGGCGACGGTTCCTTTCTACGGCGCGCACTCCTCCGAACCAACAACAGGCAAGCACGTGGAGTAACCCTTCACGTACACTTTCCTACGACGCATGGGGCTGATTCCTCTGACGATGGTTCCCTTATGGTCGGTATTCCACCGGATACGAGGGCAAGCGCAACAGGACGTAGCACAGGAGCGCATGGAGCAGACCTGAACAGTGCTTTTTCAGATGCCCTGAATCAGCCCCAGAGCTCTCCGTCCCCCTGCCCAGAGGGAGGATCGATTAAGCAATATCCACCTGTAAAACCTCCTCCAGCTCTGCTACATCGCCTGGATGAAGACCCCGGACAGCGCTGACCTGACTGAGCACAAGAGTGGAGGTATGGGGTCGGGTCCTTGTCCCTGGGAGAAACGCTGACCTAGCGTCAGCGGGGGTACACTGGCGCCCGGTCGCGGCCCCCCCTCCCGGCGCTTACTGCGGGGAGTCCAGAAATTTATCCCCCGGCTTCTTCGGCCTGCTAGGCCGCAATTTAAATAGCGCTGCCCTCAATAGCGCCGCTACCGGTGCCTACCGCGGGTAGGCCAAGAATTTAGTCCCTGGCTTTTCCGGCCTACTAGGCTGCAATTTGAATAGCGCCGCCCGCGCTATTGTCACCACCCCCTCCTCTTGGCGCCTCTCATTCCAAACAAGACGTGCAATTCTAATCTCGGGGGCCATGTCTGTTAAGTCTGCTGCAGTTAACCCTTTCAGGAGCAGCTGAATTCCGGATAACATCACAGGGCCACCGTTTTCCTCCCGGGGGACATAACACAGGACCTTGGGTAAGCTGCATCTACCCTCAGATTAAAGCTTAACCCCTTCCAGGAACATTCCCTGCAGCTGCAGTCAGACTCTGCCGTTAACCCTTTCTGGAGCGCTATGCCTCACTCACAGGAGGCTAAACCGCTAAGAAGCACACTGGCTTTTATACCGTGTATACCACTTGCAAGTCGGCCTTACACAGTGCTCAAGCTAATCCGTTATGCACAGACCGCGACCCGGCCTGCGCTCCAGTGCTCCTCGCAGCCGCTGCAGACGGGCCACTTGCGTCTGGTACCCCCGAGTGGGCTGCGCCCCTGTCACTGTCGGTGGAGCCTCTGACCAAGGCTATATATTTTCCCTCCGGGAAGACTGTCTCTGCAAAAGCGGGTCCATGACGCGTCCCCTAGTTCGCGCCTCAGCACCAGCGACTCCTGTCTCTTGCTCGTCCTCTCCTGAGGTTCACAGCGAGCATAACTCTGATTTTGTATCTGTCGCGTCAGCCACTCAGAATCCCCCAACTGATCAAGAGTCGCTTGATTCTCTTATAGAATCAGTCAACAGGATTCTGAAGTTGAATGAGGATAATATTCCCGCTCCGGCACTCCTTATCTCATTTAAGGAATAAGCTTGTGCGCTGGTTATTTACCGGCCATCCAGTATCATAGGAATCAGCCACATAAGTGGTTCAATGGGCAAAAGTTTACTCTGGCTAAATACCCTTTTGATCCAGACCTAATGAAGGATCGATTACAGTTCCCTCCGGTGGACCCTCCTGTACCGCTTCTTGCTTCCACAACGCTCCTATCTGTTTCTGAGGGTTCCTTGGTCAGGAACCCCTCCGATCGTCAAAGTGACCACCTTGCCCATTCATTATTTATTTTTATTTTTTTTGGGAGCTTCAGGAACGGCGTTTCTTCCATCCTTCGCCGCAGTTTAGGTCACTAAGGCATGGCCGCTTGGACAGAAGTCCTGATTACTGCCTTCCAGGGCACCAATCTTCCTCCGGAGACAACCTCTGTCGCCATCCAAATAATTCACGCAGCGAACTTTGTAGTAGACGCTTACTTTCAGGCGCCAATTGCGCGACTCATACTGCCGCTAATACGATCTCCATTACAAGAGCCACAGGGCTCCGAGGCTGGTGGGCAGATGCCACATCTAAACGATGGTTGACTTCTCCCCCCTTTTCAAGCGGATCATCTTTTTTGGAGAGAGACTGGACTAGCTCATTTCTGATACTACCGGGAGGGAAAAACAAGTAAATTCTTTCCTCAACAAAGGGCTGTTCGGCCGTTTCAACAGCAGACGCATTTTTCGATCGTCTCGCAACAATTCCAGTTGGTCCTCCTCTACCTTCTCTTTCGGATCAGGTCGGTCCCTGCACGGAGACAGAGGCTTCAGATCACATACAGTCCTAACTGTTCTTGGAAACCCAGGCCTAGGGCTTCTGGATCTGGGGCAGCCAGATCTCAGAGATCTACCTAATGACGGCAAATGGGTCAGGAAGCTGGTATTCGGATATAACATAGAATTTCTTCCTCCCCTCCAACTTGGGTTTTCCTTTCCTCTTCCCCAAGAAAAAGACAAGAGCCTTCGTTCGGGCAGTTCAGGCTCTGCTAAGGGACGGAGTCATCATTCCGGTCCCCCTTCACAAAAGGTTCAGGAGATTTTATTCAGTACTTTTTTTTTGGGGGGGGGGAGGTTCCAAAAGAGGACGGGTCGATGCCACCCATTCTGGATCTTGATTGTTGAATCACCTTGTTACGGCACGGCAAATGGAAACTCTCCGATCAGTTGTCGCTTCCATGGAAAAGAGACAGTTCCTGGCATCCATCGACATTCACATTCCGATCCGCCCGTCCCTCCAGTAGTTCCTGCGTTTTGCAACTCACGAGGAACACTTCCAGTTCGTGGCCTTGCCCTTTAGACTCGCCACCGCTCCAAGGATCTTTACCAAGGTCATGGCGGCTGTCATGCCCATTCTTCACCCTCTGGGAGTGGTAGTGTTTTTCGTATCTGGACGACCTGCTCTTCAAGGGTCCGTCCCTTCCAGTCTGTGAGGAATCTGTGGATAACAGTAAATACACTTTATCGCCTAGGACGGAAGACAGACTGCGAAAAGTCTCCCAGGACCGGCTCTTACTTCCCGCAGGTTCACCACTCTCCCTCCAGAAGAGACCAAAGCCTTACAACAAGCAGAGCGGTCTCTTTCTCGATCAGTTTCTCTTTCCATTCGTCTCAGCATGAGTTCTTGGAAGAATGGTGGCAGCGATGGAAGCAGTTCAATTTTCACAGTTCCACCTCCGTCCCTTACAACATGTGTTGCTGTTAGCTTGGGACTAGAACCCGTTTTCCCTAGACCGTCGGATTCCTCCGTCCCTGCGGGACAGGCAAGCCCTCAGGGGGTGGACACTGAGGTCCTCCCTGAATCAAGGAAGGTCTTTACCCACAGTAAGATGGTTGGTAGTAACCTCTGACGCAAGTCTGCTCAGTTGGGATGCAGTCCCTCATCTCCTCACGGCACAGGGTCATTGGTCAACCCGAGAGTCACGTCTCCCCATTAACATGGGGGATACGAACAATCACATTAGCTGTACGGAGTTTCCACCATCTCTTCGCAGGTCTTCCCATCAGGTCTCAATCCGACAACACCACAGCTGTAGCGTTTCTCAACCCTCAGGGAGGTTCCCCGGGGCGGGATGGCCAAGCACGAAGTGAGTTACATCTTCCGCGGTGCCGAGACCAACCATTCGCCCATCTCAACAAGCCAAATCCCGGGCTTGGAAAATTGGAAGATAGATTTTCTCAGTCACCAAGGCATTGCCTCGGGGTAGTGGTCTCTTCATCCGGAAATCTTTCAGCAGATTTGTCATCGTTGGAGGCCTCCGGATGTGGGTCTCATGGCCTCAAGACTAAACAACAAGGTTCTTCGATTCATTTCCCAATCGCGCGATCCTTGCGCCATCGCAACGGACGCTCTAGTTCCGCCATGGTTCCGGCTCCTGTACATCTCTCCTCTTCCCTTGTTTCCAAGGGTCTTCAGGAGGGTCAGACTGGAGGGAGTGCCAGTGAGCCTAGTTGCGTCAGTTTGGTCGCGCCGAGCATGGTATGCAGAACTAATACAACTAGTCGCCGACGTTCCCTGACGACTTCCAGATCGCATGGATCTGCTTTCACAGGGCCCGATTTACCACCAGAACTCCGGGGCCCTGTCTTTGATGGCGTGGCCGTTGAATCCTGGATCTTAGCACAGGCTGGGTTCTTTCACGACGTGGTTTCCACCATGATTAGTGCTAAGAAGCCTGTGTCCAGGCGCATCTTAATTGCACCTGGAAAACCTTATTTTCGTGGTGCAAAGCTCATGGTCGATCACCTCTGGTGTTTTCCATTCCGGCTATATTCGAATTTCTTCAATCCGCTCAAGGGCCAAATTTCGGCCTTGTCAGTACTTTTCCAACGCAAGACTGCCACCAAACTTCAGGTCAAGACGCTCATTCAGGAAGTTTCCCATGTGGCGCCTCCTTATAGAAGGCCATTGGAATCATGGGACCTTGACCTGGTTCTCGGGACCTTTCAGGAGGTTCCTTTTTCGAACTGCTGCAGGACATGTCACTGATCTTCCTCTCTTGCAAGGTGGTCTTTCTAGTGGCAACTACGTCAATCACACGAGTTTTGGAATTGGCAGCCCTCACCTGCCGTTCTCCATTTCTGAATTTTCATCAGCAAAAAGGTAGTTCTCAGAACGTCCCCGTCCTTCCTGCCTCCTTTTGCCATCTCAATGAGGAAATTGTTTTGCCTTCCTTTTGTTTCGGCGCCATTCCATCACGTTTTATAAGGCCCTCCACACCCTGAATGTGGTTAGCGCACTGACACGGTACATCTCACGGATGGCCCCTTCCACAAGTCAGATGCCCTGTTCATGCTCTGAGGGACATACGAGGGGTCTAGCCGCGTCAAAAGCATCGCTAGCCAAGTGCACTCGCTTGGCGTTTCAGGAATCCTACCGTGTCAGGAACGTGCCTGTCCCGGCTGGGATTAAGGCGCGCTCTACCCGGTCAGTGGGCGCCTCTTCGGTCTTTCGGCACCAGGCCTCGGCAGAACAGGTCTGCAAGGCTGCGACTTCGTCGAGTCTGCATACCTTTTACAAGAAATTGCCAAACTCAGGCCTCTCCGCAAGGCTGCGACTTGGTCCAGCTTGCGTACCTTTTCAAACATTGCCTAACTTATTATCAGGCTTCTGCGGATGCAACTCTTGGCAGACGCAGCCTGCAATCGGCAGTACCACGGTGTTGACTCAGTGGTACATGGGGTATTAGCATATGTATGCTCCCCACCCAGGGACTGCTTTAGGATGTCCCACGGTCTCTGTGTCCCCCAATGAGATGTAGGAGAAATAGGGATTTTTGTGTACTCACCGTAAAATCCTTTTCTCCAATCCAATCATTGGGGGACACAGCACCCACCCTTTTTAGCCTATTTGCTCACTGTATCATTCTTAGGCGTTGACATTGTTATGGTTATTGTTGACTGTTTATGCTCCTACTGCTTTTTTCACCGAACTGGAGAATCTCAGCCAGTGAGAGGGTGTATACTGCAGGGGAGGAGCTAACTTTTTTTCTGGTTTACTTAGTGTCCTCCTAGTGGCCAGCAGCATAACACCCACGGTCTCTGTGTCCCCCCAATGATTGGCTTGGAGAAAAGGATTTTACGGTGAGTACACAAAAATCCCTATATTTACCTTTTAATGGTTATTGGCATCTTCACATGTGGCTGAAACTGTTGCTTATATATATGTAATATTTTACCACTGGGCTAATGGCAGAATCAAGTAATACAGCAGACTTTTTTTGCAACTAGTTATTAAAGGCAATTGCTAATTTATATATATTTTTACAGATGATATCTATACATCCATCTTATGCAGTTTCCGTTAAACTTCTGCAGACACTGATAGAAATTTCTTGCAATAATCGTAAGTATTAATATCAAGTCGCTTTCTTTGATTATGAAATTAAAGAATTTTATTGATTTCAAATATGCTCTTTTATTGGTTGCATGACGAACCAAATTCTGGCTTTGTTCTCACCTGTATTTGGACAGTGCATTTGTCTGTTCCAAATGGATTTGAGGTCCAAAGTGGATACTTTTGCACAACTGAGGCAAGCGGAAGCAGAGAAACCCCGTTGATGATTATGGGGTCATTCTGAGCTTAAATATGTCCACCAAATGTGTTTAATTTTGTCCTCTGCTCGGTCAGCCATTCTCAATTACTATACTCCCCCTTGGAAAACAGCTTTATCTTTCCTCCAGTGTCTGCACCATTCCAGCAATGCCGGGGCTTGTTTATAATGTCACGTGAGCCCTGTAGTCAGTCATGGCTGCTAATGGGCCACTTCACTGTTGCTTCCTTCAGAACTGAGAGCGGCTGCTGCTCTTTTACTTGCTCCAGATTAAGTGTGAGTGAAGTGCCGCTGATTTGACTGTAGGGATCACAAGGCATAACGTTATAGGTGACCAGGCACCGGAGGTGAGCACAGATTTATTATTTTCCACATGGGCGTATGCAAAGTCCAAGAAGTTAACAACCCCTTTAAAGGGAATCTGTCACCTGGTTTTGGCGGGCTATATAAATGAAGTCTGTTCCGTCCGATGGGCGGATGGCCTAGGTAATTATAATATTGTTATCCCTTTCATATATGCCTGGTAGAAAAACTCTTGGACAAACTTATGTGCAGTAGCTCTTACACTCTGTTCCCCATAGAGATTCAGTGTATATACCCTCCATTTACATTTATTTAACAGATGAATTTATTTCACATGGAAATTTTGTGTATACTCTCGCTTTACAATTTTTAGTAAGAAATTTCATGTAATAGCGCTTATACTCTGCCTTTTAGATGTCTCCATAGAGACTCTGTATATTTTCTGCAGGCAAAACTCTATCTATAGGGATCTTGATGTCTTTAAGTGATAATTTCTAGCACAAAAGACAATTTGCATGTACTTTCCACATTGACGTGTGGCTTTACCTATATATAGGCCTTTGGAAGATATCTAATATGAAGATACATTATTAATTTAATTTTTTCATCTGTGAAATTTTTTTCTATAAATAATGTATTACATTTATATTGGATGGTCCATTTATCTATAAATGTATGTACTGCATGGTGGTTCTATTCCCTTTATTTTTTGAGGTACCTGATGTGTGTCTTTTGCTGTTAAATTGGTTCATTAATTTTTAATATTAATTAATAAAAAAAACTATTTTAAACAAATCCAATTGTGTTCATGGTTCATGTTATGTGCTCTGGACAGTGGTGATTGTCTGGATTCACATTGTTGATTTGATATAATATTTGGAATGTTTAGAAATTTGAGGCTCTTTATTTGACTTTTTGTAAAAATAAAAAAAAAAATTCTCATTTAAATAAATATCTCCTTCCCATAGTTTCAAATCTGCATGAAAAACCCTGGATGCCATCGTTGTTGGATATCGCTACTGTGTTTGCAAATATGGGGATTCACTTTGATACGCTCTTCCCTCTGAAAAACATCTTGCCCTCATTTGGTTCCCCAGACTTGGTGTAAGTGCTTAATTATGTGCTTCAAAATCATGCATCTGTTTCTAAAAATTAATGTTGCATAGTATCAGTCACAGTTTTCTATAAATGTAAGCCACAATGCCAATGTCTAAGGAGGTCTTAAAGCAACCTGCCAAGGAAGGACTTACTGCCGAGCTACAGGCAGCATGATTCAGGGGCTATTTCTTACCTTGCTGCCCCTGTCTCTGCCTATGCACACATAGGGAATGGGGGGGGTACACCCAACGCAATAGTGTCTTATCCTAGGGAGGAATATATGTTAAATGAAAAATAGGGCACTGCTCACCTGTCAGGGTTGTATTATCGCTCAACAAAGGATACAAGATGGATCAGCTGCTGCATCACCCACAGAATGGGAATCATTTTGTACTGAACAATTGGTGGGAGAATGAGGTGATAGTCTCTCTGTGCCAATTTGTATGCCAAGAAACAGCAATATGGGTTCATGTGGTTTATTTTCTACTCGATTCGAGATTGGATCAACTTCTTCCTCAGGAGTATACTGTGGTTCTCCTGAGGATGAATTTGATCCAAATTCAAAACACTTAAAGAATAAACCGCATGAGCCCATATTGTTGTTTCTTGGCATCTACATCGGCAGCGTGGATTAGCAACCTCCTCCCACCAATTGTTATGGTCATATAGGGAGAAACCTGTCAGTCAAAGTGGGGAGGGGAAAACCACCGAAGACCTGCCTTGGAGTAGACCTCTGAGACATAGCTTTTCAAACTCTGCCCCACGAGGGCGTGTTGAAGTCAAACACTCCTAATTCATTAAGAGACTTGATGAATCTGGATTGTCTAACTAGTGACGTGCGACCTTGTGCACCATATCAGGGTCTAGAGTAAGGGTATGTTCACACTAGACTTTTCTCTGCAGCAAGGCAGGTAAGAAGCTGCAAGGGAAAAAAAAGCAGGTTTTCAGCGTTTTTCACCATCCATTACTTTCAATGTGCGAACAACGCTGAAAGTGCAAAAAAAAAAAAACACGCAACGTACAAAATGCTAACTGCAAGAAAACCCCAAGGTGTGTTTGAGATTTGTGACTTTACTGGTACTGTAAAACGCAGCTGAAAATTTGCATTGAAAAAACCGCCTAGTGTGAACATAGCTTTACAGATGAATACCATAGCTCAGGGTTCCCCAACTCCAGTCCTCAAGGCCCACCAACAGATCATGTTTTCAGGATTCCCTTTGTATTGCACAGGTGAAGCAATTATCACCTGACCAATAGTAAGGAAATCCTGAAAACACGATCTGTTGGTGGGCCTTGAGGACTGGAGTTGGGGAACCCTGCCATAGCTCATGATGAATTAGACGAGCTATGGCATGCCCCCCATCCTACTCTTATTTTGAAGGAGCTGGGAGAAACTAATGTGAAAATATCGAAAGACACAACATTTTTTGCTAGACTCTGAGACGCGCAAACCTTTTTCATCTTGGAAACCTTTGCATGAACAGATGGGACTAGAGACTGTCAGTGACTGCTTAGTTCTTAGCATCGGACGTAGACTACAAGTGTCCATCCCATTTGTCTGCTGAACACTTACATGGTTGAATATTAAACATACTCACTAGTGCACATTTTCTATTTGCCCCTTGCAATTGGGATTTCCTCATCCCTGTGTTTGATATATTTTCTTTCTTTTGTATATTTTAACAGACCTGCTGTGCCCTTGGCTGGGAAATTTGAAAACGGATTTTCTGAAGCAATATTTTCTCATGTTCCAAAATTTCAGATTGCGCATGTCATTAAGGTAAGAGTCATTTACACATTGCAGATTGTGTGCAGCGCACAAAATCTGCATCTTTAAGACTTGTAAGAACCCAGATCTTCTGTCCATAACCTTCATTTCATTAAAATTTAAGAGAAAAATCTAAGATGCCGTATTGCACATTACAATAACTTGGGGTCCTCAGTGAGGTCGTGGTTATGTTTTTAAATCTAAAGAGAGAGAGAGGAAAGTTTAAAAAGAAATCTAAATGAAATGCTGGCATCCCACAGCAGAGATATTACCAGTGACCAGATTTTTGTCATTGTATTGCATTATCCAGCTCATATGATAAGCGTTTAACCACAGGAATAAAATAAATTAGTGAAATTTTTCAAGGTAGACTTATCAAAATTGTAAGGGAAATAGATGGGACAAAGTGTAGATTCATCTGATGTGTTCACTTTTACAGTTTTTAGGTTTTTGCTCTACTATCTGCAGAGAAAGCTTCCACGACCTGGAAATCCTTGCACTAATAGTTTTACTTTTAAAATTGCACTTGGAAAAGGATTTAAAGGACTTTCCTGCAATTGACTTGCACTGTCTCATCGAAACTTTGCTTCAAAACATAAAGTCCTGGGACACTGTCGTGAGTAAAGCTGAACGATGGGGAATTTAAAAGGCTGCAACTGCTTTCTTCTTTCTTTTCTTTCCATTCCCGCCTTTCCATTCCCGCCTTTCCATTCCCGCCTTTCCATTCCCGCCTTTCCATTCCTGCCTTTCCTTTCCTGTCCTGTCCAGTCTTTCCCCCTGTCCTGTCCAGTCTTTCCCCCTGTCCTGTCCAGTCTTTCCCCCTGTCCTGTCCAGTCTTTCCCCCTGTCCTGTCCAGTCTTTCCCCCTGTCCTGTCCAGTCTTTCCCCCTGTCCTGTCCAGTCTTTCCCCCTGTCCTGTCCAGTCTTTCCCCCTGTCCTGTCCAGTCTTTCCCCCTGTCCTGTCCAGTCTTTCCCCCTGTCCTGTCCAGTCTTTCCCCCTGTCCTGTCCAGTCTTTCCCCCTGTCCTGTCCAGTCTTTCCCCCTGTCCTGTCCAGTCTTTCCCCCTGTCCTGTCCAGTCTTTCCCCCTGTCCTGTCCAGTCTTTCCCCCTGTCCTGTCCAGTCTTTCCCCCTGTCCTGTCCAGTCTTTCCCCCTGTCCTGTCCAGTCTTTCCCCCTGTCCTGTCCAGTCTTTCCCCCTGTCCTGTCCAGTCTTTCCCCCTGTCCTGTCCAGTCTTTCCCCCTGTCCTGTCCAGTCTTTCCCCCTGTCCTGTCCAGTCTTTCCCCCTGTCCTGTCCAGTCTTTCCCCCTGTCCTGTCCAGTCTTTCCCCCCTGTCCTGTCCAGTCTTTCCCCCCTGTCCTGTCCAGTCTTTCCCCCTGTCCTGTCCAGTCTTTCCCCCTGTCCTGTCCAGTCTTTCCCCCTGTCCTGTCCAGTCTTTCCCCCTGTCCTGTCCAGTCTTTCCCCCTGTCCTGTCCAGTCTTTCCCCCTGTCCTGTCTTGTCCAGTCTTTCCCCCTGTCTTGTCCAGTCTTTCCCCCTGTCCTGTCTTGTCCAGTCTTTCCCCCTGTCCTGTCTTGTCCAGTCTTTCCCCCTGTCCTGTCTTGTCCAGTCTTTCCCCCTGTCCTGTCTTGTCCAGTCTTTCCCCCTGTCCTGTCTTGTCCAGTCTTTCCCCCTGTCCTGTCTTGTCCAGTCTTTCCCCCTGTCCTGTCTTGTCCAGTCTTTCCCCCTGTCCTGTCTTGTCCAGTCTTTCCCCCTGTCCTGTCTTGTCCAGTCTTTCCCCCTGTCCTGTCTTGTCCAGTCTTTCCCCCTGTCCTGTCTTGTCCAGTCTTTCCCCCTGTCCTGTCTTGTCCAGTCTTTCCCCCTGTCCTGTCTTGTCCAGTCTTTCCCCCTGTCCTGTCTTGTCCAGTCTTTCCCCCTGTCCTGTCTTGTCCAGTCTTTCCCCCTGTCCTGTCTTGTCCAGTCTTTCCCCCTGTCCTGTCTTGTCCAGTCTTTCCCCCTGTCCTGTCTTGTCCAGTCTTTCCCCCTGTCCTGTCTTGTCCAGTCTTTCCCCCTGTCCTGTCTTGTCCAGTCTTTCCCCCTGTCCTGTCTTGTCCAGTCTTTCCCCCTGTCCTGTCTTGTCCAGTCTTTCCCCCTGTCCTGTCTTGTCCAGTCTTTCCCCCTGTCCTGTCTTGTCCAGTCTTTCCCCCTGTCCTGTCTTGTCCAGTCTTTCCCCCTGTCCTGTCTTGTCCAGTCTTTCCCCCTGTCCTGTCTTGTCCAGTCTTTCCCCCTGTCCTGTCTTGTCCAGTCTTTCCCTGCCCCTTAAGCTAATTTTCTATATATTTTTTTATTGTCTTGCAAGATGCCAGAAATGTTTTATGCAATAAGTCAACTTTCCACTCACCATCACAACTACATCAAGCTGTTGCAGCTCATTCCAACTTCAGAGAATCGTGGAAGGTACTCAGTCATCTCTTTACATTTAATTTTTGCATTGCTAAGTTTGCATTACTTATGGTTGGTTTTAGGGTACATTTTCACATACAGGGGTCAATTGATTAAGACTGGCTTCTCTAACATCAGTCTTGAAGAAACATCTGTTGCAGTAAAATGGAACAGAAAGCAAAATCTATACCAGATATGGGCTGGAGTAGATTTCTGGCATAATTTTTGCCAATTTCTGCTGTAAACTATAGTAAATTTGGCATACTGTAGCAGATAAGCCCCACTCCCTTTATAAATCAAAGCGTTGCCTCCAGTATAAAAGCAACATTTTTAAGAGTTTTGCAAAAATGTGCCACTTTTAATGTGTGTGATGAAGTTCCCCTTTGTCACACAGCTTTTATAATAGCTGAAGAAGACATTACATTTTGGCCTTAATTCTAAAACCTCTATATCTACCCTTAGACTGCGTTTACAGGCCACAGTCGCGCTGCGGTTTAAAATCTCAACAGCCCTGTGCTACCTCTGTCTTCCCAGTGTTTCCCCGCACGTTCACTTTATCTTGCTGCTGTTTTACCTGTATCATTGCAGAACCGTTTCAATCAGGCACGTGTTCTTGCAGGTGCAACGGGTTCTCTTTACTCCTGTCGCCTGATTCATGCTACCCAGACCGCGGCACCAATCTGAGCCTAACTACATGATTGCAGCCAGGTATATTTTTCTCTAAAATGCTCCTGGGTTTCAAAGGGAGTAGTTAGAATATCCGACTGGGGACCATTGCTGAACTCAAGATTAGAGCAGCGTCCCACATGACTGGAACTTTTTACTATATTTTTCTGAGATGCCAGAACATTTCAGAGAAAGGTATACCTGACTGCAGTAATTCCGCCAGTCTCTGATTCATGATGCGTGTGGCGACCAGCTTCCCTTTAATGGTATGTTCAAACTGCGTTTTTTTCTAGCGGTCAATGTACAATTTTGTTTTATTTTTTGTTTTCTTTTGTTCCCCTTTCCTCACCAAGAGAAGATGCTTCAGGAACGGCTTCTTTTCTCTAAAGTTTAGTAAACCTGACGTTTTGATAAAACTCTGCTGCAGATCTAGTAGTTCTCTAAATCCTGTACTCTGTACAGCCCCACACTAATTGCCAGCCTTCTGCCTATGCACAGTGTACACAAAAAACTGCCAATTAGCTGGGGGGTCGGGGTGATATAGAGCTAAAAGTAAAAGCCTACCTGGCAGCAGGATTACCAGTCTTCTACTGATAGGATCACTGTTTTATCAGCAGGAGATTATCAAAACTATGCCTAGCAGTTCAGTGAGTGACACATCACTGGGCTCGGGTCTCTGCCTCTACATAATGCTGTTTTCAGATTAGATGGCAACAACCTGGTGACATTCCCTTTAAACAATGAACAAATCAGAAAGTGTTTATTTTATTTTCTTTAAAGCAAAAATACTTAAAAAAAAAAAATGTCTGGGCGTCTTTTTTTTACATTTCCCATTGACCTCTATTGTAAAGCAGGGAGCGTTTTTCTAGCAGAAAATGCTATTCAAATGTACGGATTACTTATTTTAAGCACTTGGTGTCTTTGGAAGACGTTCAAAAGCCTAGAGACAAGCAGCAAGTCATTTTCCCACACCAATCGATATCACTACTATTCTTTTTATCGCTTCGAGAGGCCCTTTTCTGTAATTTCTATGAACGCACCCTAAAGGCCCCGTCACACACAGCAATCTCGCTAGCAAGATCACTGACTTTGTGACGCCACAGCGATCTAGCCAGCAAGATCGCTGTGTGAGACTGGGATCAGCGACCGATCGCCCCCCCCCCTGCCAATTACCGCTGATCGTCCTCAATCGGTCTGGGCCACTTTTCGATCGCTGGTCTCCCACTGGCCAGCACGCATCGCTGCGTGTGGCAGCAAGAGACCAGTGATCAGCGACGCTGGTTTCTAATGTAAACATCCAGTATCCAGGAGCCGCGGCTCTTAGATACCCGATGTTTACCTTGGAAACCAGCGTGTACGTCGGTTTCCAAGGTAAACAGCGGGTATCCAAGAGCCACGTGTCAGAAATACTGCACTGAACTTGCTCCCTGAGCCAGTGCGCGTGTCCTGAGTAAAGCGAACAGTGCTCAAAGATACCTGTGGAGCGGGCAGCAGCCGAGTAGGTGCGTACTTCAGAGCCGCAGGACCTGAAGCACGTGACTGCTAGGGTCGTGGCCTAAACTCCAGAGAGCTAGGAGCTGCAAGAGAACTCCTAGCAGTGTAACTGCGAGACAAAGTTACCAAGGGGCATAGACAGGGAGGATAGTCAGGACGTAGCCAATGAGTCATACACAGAGATAGCTGCAAGGTACAAGAGGGGGGAGCAGAGAGTAGTCAGGTCACAAGCAATGAGTCATACACAGAGATAATAACGCAGTACAGAATCAGCAGGCAAACTCACAACGGGAAACAGAACCGGGTCAGAACCATATAAACAAGCTATAACAACGAACAGGCACACAGAGGTCAGCACACTAGGCCAAAGGCAAAAGTATAACTGGCAGGGATTGGAACTTCCCTGGGGTTTAAGAATCTCTCCCAGAAGCAGAAAGAGGCCACAATCATTAACCCCAGGTGTGCAGGTCAAAACCTGCACTGAGCTCCAGACATTAACCCCTGACGTGCAGCTCAAAAACCTGCACTGGGATCATGACACCGCAGCTCCTGGATACCCGATGTTTACATTAGAAACCAGCGTTGAGCGGCTGTCTTGTGACAGCTCACCAGCGATCAGCCTAATGATGTCCCAGCGATCCCATCATGTCGGATAGTTGGTGGGATCGCTGGGACATCGTTATGTGTAACGGGGAATTAAGTGATATAGTGAGAAGATGGCGGCAGCACAGGACTTTTGTGGTTTTCAGCCGCAGCATAACCCTTGCATGTCAATACAGCCTTAGGGTGCAGTGATAATATAGAACGTGGTTCGATACCTTCTATACAACCTGTTATCTTAGTGTTTCATTTCATTTTAGCACATTTTAACTGTCTGCAAGTTATCAGATCTCCATTTTGCTTTTCTTTCCCCTCAGACAGCTGCGAAAGCACCTCAGCTTGATCTTCTTATCCAATATACTATATGGAAACTGCAAATATGTTCTACTAGACTATCATTCTCAGGTAGGTGGGCACTTTACTGTGGGTTACGTGTTTGGGTGAAGATGGTAGCTGTTCCAATCATCATGACTTCTGTGACTGGTTTGATGGATCTTTTGTAAAATTCATTCTGGCATGAGCTATTTAATCCTTTTTGTTATGCTGGGTACACCACACAGAATGTAGAATTCTACTGTATTGCTGACAAAGATGACTGAGACTAGCTCCATTATGTACTGTGAGACCTTCACGTGTACTTACTTTCCTCCAATTTCTTATTGAAAATCCACTGCAATGTACAGTATGTCACACGGATTTGTGGTGGACTAGACAGTGTGTGGTAGTCTCTCCTTAGATGTTTTACATGGCTCTAAGTAAAAATTATTCCACTTAACAAATTTTGTTGTATATTTTGTTCAGATGATCTTTTTATGTCAATTAATGTCTGAAATGAGACCATCTTCATTGGTGAAGAAATTGGAAACGGATCCTGAAAATATATCCAAAACTTCAGCTGAACTGGACCAAGAGGTAGTAAATAAACTGCAAAGGCCAAGATTCTCCTTCAGTGACTTTAATTAGTGCAATATATACAGTTGTGGCCAAAAATATTGACACCCCTGCAATTCTGTCAGATAATACTCAGTTTCTTCCTGAAAATGATTGCAAACACAAATTCTTTGGTATTATTATCTTCATTTAATTTGTCTTAAATGAAAAAAAACAAAAGAGAATGAAGTAAAAAGCAAAACATTGATCATTTCACACAAAACTCCAACAATGGGCCAGACAAAAGTATTGGCACCCTCAGCCAAATACTTGGTTGCACAACCTTTAGCCAAAATAACTGCGACCAACCGCTTCCGGTAACCATAAATGAGTTTCTTACAATGCTCTGCTGGAATTTTAGACCATTCTTCTTTGGCAAACTGCTCCAGGTCCCTGATATTAGAAGGGTGCCTTCTCCAAACTGCCATTTTTAGATCTCTCCACAGGTGTTCTATGGGATTCAGGTCTGGACTCATTGCTGGCCACCTTAGATGTCTCCAGTGCTTTCTCTCAAACCATTTTCTAGTGCTTTTTGAAGTGTGTTTTGGGTCATTGTCCTGCTGGAAGACCCATGACCTCTGAGGGAGACCTAGCTTTCTCACACTGGGCCCTACATTATGCTGCAAAATTTGTTGGTAGTCTTCAGACTTCATAATGCCATGCACACGGTCAAGCAGTCCAGTGCCAGAGGCAGCAAAGCAACCCCAAAACATCAGGGAACCTCCGCCATGTTTGACTGTAGGGACCGTGTTTTTTTCTTTGAATGCCTCTTTTTTTCTCCTGTAAACTCTATGTTGATGCCTTTGCCCAAAAAGCTCTACTTTTGTCTCATCTGACCAGAGAACATTCTTCCAAAACGTTTTAGGCTTTTTCAGGTAAGTTTTGGCCAACTCCAGCCTGGCTTTTTTATATCTCGGGGTAAGAAATGAGGTCTTCCTGGGTCTCCTACCATACAGTCCCTTTTCTTTCAGACGCCGACGGATAGTACGAGTTGACACTGTTGTACCCTCGGACTGCAGGGCAGCTTGAACTTGTTGGGATGTTAGTCGAGGTTCTTTATCCAACATCCGCACAATCTTGCATTGAAATCTCTTGTCAATTTTTCTTTTCCGTCCACATCTAGGGAGGTTAGCCACAGTGCCATGGGCTTTAAACTTCTTGATGACACTGCGCACGGTAGACACAGGAACATTCAGGTCTTTGGAGATGGACTTGTAGCCTTGAGATTGCTCATGCTTCCTCACAATTTGGTTTCTCAAGTCCTCAGACAGTTCTTTGGTCTTCTTTCTTTTCTCCATGCTCAATGTGGTACACACAAGGACACAGGACAGAGGTTGAGTCAACTTTAATCCATGTCAACTGGCTGCAAGTGTGATTTAGTTATTGCCAACACCTGTTAGGTGCCATAGGTAAGTTACAGGTGCTGTTAATTACACAAATTAGAGAAGCATCACATGATTTTTCGAACAGTGCCAATACTTTTGTCCACCCTCTTTTTTATGTTTGGTGTGGAATTATATCCAATTTGGCTTTAGGACAATTCTTTTTGTGTTTTTTTCATTTTAGACAAATTAAATGACGATAATAACAAAGAATTTGTGTTTGCACTCATTTTCAGGAAGAAACTGAGTATTATCTGACAGAATTGCAGGGGTGTCAATACTTTTGGACACAACTGTATTTGTGTGTGTATATAATATATTATAATATACAGTCATGGCCAAAAGTATTGACACCCCTGCAATTCTGTCAGATAATACTCAGTTTCTTACTGAAAATGATTGCAAACACAAATTCTTTGGTATTATTATCTTCATTTAATTTGTCTTAAATGAAAAAACGCAAAAAGAATTGTCCTAAAGCCAAATTGGATATAATTCCACACCAAACATAACAAAGAGGGTGGACAAAAGTATTGGCACTGTTTGAAAAATCATGTGATGCTTCTCTAATTTATGCAATTAACAGCACCTGTAACTTACCTGTGGCACCTAACAGGTGTTGGCAATAACTAAATCACACTTGCAGCCAGTTAACATGGATTAAAGTTGACTCAACCTCTGTCCTGTGTCCTTGTGTGTACCACATTGAGCATGGAGAAAAGAAAGAAGACCAAAGAACTGTCTGAGAACTTGAGAAACCAAATTGTGAGGAAGCATAAGCAATTTCAAGGCTACAAGTCCATCTCCAAAGACCTGAATGTTCCTGTGTCTCCCGTGCACAGTGTCATCAAGAAGTTTAAAGCCCATGGCACTGTGGCTAACCTCCCTAGATGTGGCCGGAAAAGAAAAATTGACAAGAGATTTCAACGCAAGATTGTGCGGATGTTGGATAAAGAACCTCCACTAACATCCAAACAAGTTCAAGCTGCCCTGCAGTCCGAGGGTACAACGGTGTCAACCCGTACAATCCGTCGGCGTCTGAATGAAAAGGGACTGTATGGTAGGAGACCCAGGAAGACTCCACTTCTTACCCCGAGACATAAAAAAGCCAGGCTGGAGTTTGCCAAAACTTACCTGAAAAAGCCTAAAACATTTTGGAAGAATGTTCTCTGGTCAGATGAGACAAAAGTAGAGCTTTTAGGGCAAAAGCATCAACATAGAGTTTACAGGAGAAAAAAGAGGCATTCAAAGAAAAGTACACGGTCCCTACAGTCAAACATGGCGGAGGTTCCCTGATGTTTTGGGGTTGCTTTGCTGCCTCTGGCACTGGACTGCTTGACCGTGTGCATGGCATTATGAAGTCTGAAGACTACCAACAAATTTTGCACCATAATGTAGGGCCCAGTGTGAGAAAGCTGGGTCTCCCTCAGAGGTCATGGGTCTTCCAGCAGGACAATGACCCAAAACACACTTCAAAAAGCACTAGAAAATGGTTTGAGAGAAAGCACTGGAGACATCTAAGGTGGCCAGCAATGAGTCCAGACCTGAATCCCATAGAACACCTGTGGAGAGATCTAAAAATGGCAGTTTGGAGAAGGCACCCTTCAAATATCAGGGACCTGGAGTAGTTTGCCAAAGAAGAATGGTCTAAAATTCCAGCAGAGCATTGTAAGAAACTCATTGATGGTTACCGGAAGCGGTTGGTCGCAGTTATTTTGGCTAAAGGTTGTGCAACCAAGTATTAGGCTGAGGGTGCCAATACTTTTGTCCGGCCCATTTTTGGAGTTTTGTGTGAAATGATCAATGTTTTGCTTTTTGCTTCATTCTCTTTTGTGTTTTTTCATTTAAGACAAATTAAATGAAGATAATAATACCAAAGAATTTGTGTTTGCAATCATTTTCAGGAAGAAACTGAATATTATCTGACAGAATTGCAGGGGTGTCAATACTTTTGGCCATGACTGTATGTGTGTGTATATCTATAATAATAAATGCCCTAAGCAACTTCCGGTTGTAACAACTTCCGTCCAGTTGTAACCGGTGACGTCACCGCACACCTCTTTCCATGTTAACCCTCAACACACACACTCCACTCACCTTTCACCATCTCCACTCACGTCCACTCACTCTTTCACTCCACATACGACCCTTTCTCTCACTCCGTCTCTCATACTCACGCCGTCATCGCCGCTGATCCACGATCCCCGACATCTTCCGCCGGCGCCATCCTGGATCCAGACGTCCTCCACGCCGGCGACATGTTCTTGCGGCGACGCCATTTTGGATCGGCGAAATCCCGCGATAGTCAAGATGGCGTCGCCGCAAGAACATGTCGCCGGCGAGGACGACGTTGGGATCTAAAATGGCGTCGGCGAAAACTCGCGAGATTTCGCCGACGCCATTTTGGATCCCGACGTCGTCCACGCCGGCGACATGTTCTTGCGGCGACGCCATTTTGGATCGGCGAAATCCCGCGATAGTCAAGATGGCGTCGCTGCAAGAACATGTCGCCGGCGAGGACGACGTCGGGATCCAAAATGGCGTCGGCGAAAACTTGCGAGATTTCGCCGACGCCATTTTGGATCCCGACGTCGTCCACGCCGGCGACATGTTCTTCCGGCGACGCCATCTTGACTATTGCGGGATTTCACGATACTCAAGATGGCGTCACCGCAAGAACATGTCGCCGGCGTGGACAACGTCTGGATCCAGGATGGCGCCGGCGGAAGAAGATGTCGGGGATCGTGGAGCAGCGGCGATGACGGCGTGAGTATGAGAGACGGAGTGAGAGAAGGGGTTGTATGTGGAGTGAAAGAGTGAGAGGAGATGGTGAAAGGTGAGAGGAGTGTGTGTTGAGGAGTGTGTGTGTTGAGGGTTAACATGGCAAGAGGTGTGATGCTATCGCATCCTCCCGATGCGATAGCATCGGGCCATAATCTAGTATGTATATATTATTATAGCACTTGCTGAAATTAGAGTTATTACTAAAGGAGAAAAAATCCTACAGCTTGAAGTTCTGGTTTTATGATTTTCCTATGTTTTATTTTCTAGGCTTATTATCTGACCTTCAGCCTTTTATATCTTGTAAATGATGCAAGTAGCTCAGATGAGCCGCCTTTCAAACAGAGGGTAAGTATAATCTATAACAGATGACGCCTTATAGGGAACCCGTCATTGGATTCATGCTACACAAACCATAGGCAGCATGGATCAGATCCTGGCTTCACGATTGCAGTCAGATATGTTTCTCTCTGAAATGCTCTGTCGTTTCAGAGAAAGCATAGTTAGAAGAGCCGGTCTGGAGCTTTAACCCCTTAACGACCGCCGATACGCCTTTTAACGGCGGTAATTAAGGGTACTAAAACCACAGCGCCGTTAATTCACGGCGCTGTGATTTAAGTGAATAGCGCCCCCCAGTGTCGGATTTTCTCCGGGGTCTCGGCTGCCAGGGGTAGCCGAAACCCCAGAGAACATGAATCGGTCGCTTTTTACCGACCCCCACTTTTGCGATTGCCGTTATTAACCCTATAACGGCGACCGCAAAAAAAAAAAAAAAAAAGCCGCGATTTTACATTTAATTTCTCTCTCCTCTGATGTGATCGCACATCAGAGGAGAGAGAAATGGGGTCCCCGATCCCCCCCCCCGGTACCTCTCCGTGGCCCTCCGTCCCCTCCCGGTGGTCCACGTCCCGCCCGCCGGTAATCTGCCGGCTCCGGCTGGCAGATTCCATTCATTATTTTGATCACTATGATAAACGATCATAGTGATCAAAATAAAAAAAATAGTACATAACCCCCCCGTTTATCACTCCCTTATATAGGCCAATATAATGAAATAAAGAAAATATTTTTTTTTTCAGTTTTCCATTAGGGTTAGGGTAGGGCTAGGGTTAGGGTTGGGCTAGGGTTAGGGTTAGGGTTGGGCTAGGGTTAGGGTTGGGCTAGGGTTAGGGTTGGGCTAGGGTTAGGGTTGGGCTAGGGTTAGGGTTGGGCTAGGGTTAGGGTTTGGCTAGGGTTAGGGTTGGGCTAGGGTTAGGGTTGGGCTAGCGTTAGGGTTGTGCTAGGGTTAGGGCTCGGGTCACGACTAGGGTTAGAATTAGGGTTAGGGCGAACTAGGATTAGGGTTAGGGATTAGGGTTGGGATTAGGGTTGGGATTAGGGTTAGGGTTGGAGCAAGAATTGAGGGGTTTCCACTATTTGCCAACTTTGGGGGTCTAAAAATTGGAGTCTAAAAAATCACTTTTGTGGAAATAAAAAAAGACTTTTTATTTTCACGGCTCTGCGTTTATAAACTTTTGTGAAGCGCTTGGGGGTTCAAAGCAGGGCTGTGGAGTCGGTAAGCCAAACCTGCGTGCGACTCCGACTCCTCAATTTCCCTTACACCGACTCCAACTCCGACTCCACGACTCCGACTCCCACACATATTGCTTATATTTAAGTGAAAAATGTATTGTAGTACAATGTGAACCTCAGACATTTAATCATTTTTATGATCCAATAATCAAGATATTTAGATAGAACAGAATATATATTGGTGTACTACCCGGTTTTCATTCTTTTTGGTACAGATACGATATGGATAGACAGATATGGATAAATGGATAGATAGAGCAGATTTCTAATCTGCTTTTGCTATTGAGAACATTATCTATGAGCTCAAAAACCTGTCAGGTGATGCAGTTTTTTAAAAAGATGATCAACTTTTGCAGCTGAAAAACGTATCCTCAAAAAACACAGGAAAAACGCTGTGTGTGAATGTAGCCTTAGATCAGGAATATAACAGCCATTTATAGGACATTTCATAACTTTCCCAAACTCCTATGAAAAAATATTCAGCACATCCTGCATTGAATTACTGTACCCAATTTATTATATATTTTAGGAGTCGGAGTCGGTCCATTTTATACAGACTCCAACTCCGACTCCGACTCCACCAAAATGAGCACCGACTCCGACTCCACGACTCCGACTCCACAGCCCTGGTTCAAAGTGCTCACCACACATCTAGATAAGTTCATTAGGGGGTCTAATTTCCAAAATGGGGTCACTTGTGGGGGGTTTCCACTGTTTAGGCCCATCAGGGGCTCTGCAAGCGCAACATGATGCCCGCAGACAATTCCACCAAAGTCTGCATTCCAAAATGGCACTCCTTCCCTTCCGAGCTCTCCCATGCGCCCAAACAGTGGTTCCCCCCACATATGGGGTATCGGCGTACTCAGGACAAATCGCATAACAACTGTGCGGGTATGATTTCTCCTGTTACCCTTGTAAAAAATAAAAATTTGGGGGCGAAAAGATCATCTTTGTGGAAAAAAATAGATTTCTTATTTTCACGGCTCTACGTTATAAACTTCTGTGAAGCCCTTGGGGGTTCAAAGTGCTCACCACACATCTAGATAAGTTCCTTAATGGGTCTAGTTTCCAAAATGGGGTCACTTGTTTGAGGTTTCCACTGTTTAGGCACATTAAGGGCTCTCCGAACGCAACATGGCATCCGATCTCAATTCCAGCCAATTCTGCGTTGAAAAAGTCAAACGGCTCTCCATCCCTTGCGAGCTCTGCCGTGTGCTGAAATAGTGGTTTACCCCCACATATAGGGTATCGGCGTATTCAGGAGAAATTGTACAACAAATTATGTGGTTGATTTTCTCTTTTAACACTTGTGAAAATAAAAAAAATTGGTTCTGAAGTAAATTTTTTGCAAAAAAAAGTTAAATATTAATTTTTTCCTTCCACATTGCTTTAGTTCCTGTGAAGCACTTAAAGGGTTAATAAACTTCTTGAATGTGGTTTTGAGCACGAGGGGTCTAGTGTTTAGAATGGTGCCACTTTTGGGTATTTTCTGTCATGTACACCCCTCAAAATGACTTTAAATATGATGTGGTCCCTAAAAAAAATGGTTTTGTAAATTTTGTTGTAAAAATGAGAAATCGCTGGTCAACTTTTAACCCTTATAACTTCCTAACAAAAAAAAATTTTGCTTCCAAAATTGTGCTGATGTAAAGTAGACATGTGGGAAATGTTATTTATTAAGAAATTTGTGTGACACATCTCTCTGATTTGAGGGCAGAAAAATGTAAAGTTTTAAAATTGCAAAATTTTCACAATTTTCGCCATATTTCCATTTTTTTCATAAATAAACACAAGACTTATAGAAGAAATTTTACCACTAATATGAAGTACAATATGTCACGAAAAAACAGTCTTAGAATCAGCGGGATCCATTAAAGCGTTCCAGAGTTATAACCTCATAAAGGGACAGTGGTCAGAATTGTAAAAATTGGCCTGGTCATTAAGCTGCAAACTGGCTCTGTCGCTAAGGGGTTAACACTATAGAAGACAAGTCCGGCATGGCCTCTGGCCAACTAGTCCCCGCAGCACTTTAGTTGATTGACAAGTTTTCATGTGTATACATTGGAAGAGACATATCCATCAACTACAGCAATGCAAGACATATCTGTGTCTGACTAGTCTGGTTTATTCCTTTAGTCCTCGGCACACAACCTGTTTTCTTTAAAACGCTGCAGCATTTCAGAGAAAAACATATTTGACTGTAACCGTACAGCCAGGATCTGATTCATGCACATCCATGGTTTTCTCCTTCGTCTCATTGGGGGACACAGATACTGTGGGTGTATGCTTCTGCCGCTAGGAGGCTGACACTAAGTGAAAAAAAGTTAGCTCCTCCTCCGCAGTATACACCCTCGCCCCTATTGCGGGCGGAAATCAGTTTTTTGCTTAGTGTCCTATGGAGGCACACACAGTCTGGATCTATTTTTTTCTAGTTTACTATGAAGATGAGACAGGGGCGACGGATCCTATTGAAAGGGTCCGATCTCCCCAAACCATCAACGGGCGAGCACGCGTTGAGTATCGTCTCCGCGTATCCTTTCCCGCACCGAGGGACATCTCTGGGACTTTTCCCCAGACATCTATTTTTTTCTTTGTTTTTTATTTTATGAAGATAAGACAGGGGCAACGCATCCTATTGAAAGGATCCGATTTCCCCAAACCATCAACGGGCGAGCACGTGCGAGTATCCCTCCACGTATCCTTTCCCGCGACGTGGGACATTATGCCAGACTTAGCCCTGTCCACCCCTAGGTATTGAAACCATGGGCTTGCACAGAGGCACAAGACTAGTCTGTGCGGCCCCCACTGCTCCACCAACGCTAGACGGCGGTGCTGCAAGGTGGCAGACAGTCCCTCTCCTCACCTTCTGAAGGGTGCCTGCACCGTCCTATTTTTTTTTTATCAAAGACCCCCTCACATACCTGCGCTCAGGCTGAAGAGGATCATCGGTGAGGTGAGGAGAGGAGAGGGGAGGGCTCCTGCGAAGATTTCGGGCTGGAGCCCACAGCCGCAGCACGCCTCGCGGTGTCCACTAGCCATGCAAGAGAAGGGCTGGATCCGTCAGGACAGGAACGCTGCGCCGGTCAGTAGTGCCACTTTTGGTACCGCGCCCTCCCCCCGGTCGGGTAGGGGAAAAATTGAGGCCGCGGCTTCGGCCGGAAGTTCCACCCTCGGGGTCGCGTGTCACTTCCGGCAGCCCGCCCCGCACTCAGCGGCGGTAAAAATCGGGACCACCGGCTTCGGAGCACGGGCTAGGCCGCAAAGTGGGAGTACCTCCCCTAGAGCGATTTTACAGGCTGGTGCGTGCCACAGATGTCGGCGCGCGATTTAAAGGAAGCATCCAAGTCGGGGGGGGGCGCAGGACTGGGGTAAGTGCTGCCCGAGAGGCCACGCTATAGAGAAAAACGAGGGGCTACCTCTTCCCCATATCCCCAGCAGCGGACAGATACAGCATGTCCGAACAAAAGCAAAGACGCACACGTTCTTTTACGCGGCATGCATCTCTTGTCGGGCTGCGTTTCCGCGGGCGCAGAGCAAGCATTTATGCTAAGCCTGCGAATCCAAACGCGCCCAGGAGCCCTCCCCTGCGACCGAGACCAATGTGTCAAATCCCCCGGAGTGGGCCCGATCACTGTCACAGTACATGGCGTCGCTTACGAGAGCAACAGAATCCCTTCAAGCCACAGATAGGGGCAGGGACAGTGTCTCGCCGCCTTTAGAGGGAACCTCCACCTCACAGGAGCCTCCGGCCTGCAGGGGCCACCCTCACTCCAGGCAGACCCGGGGGAAACGAATCCACACGGTCTCGCCCAGTCCATCCGGTGCCGTCGGCATCCGTAAGATCTGCTTCTCGCTCCCCGTCACCAGTGGTTGATATCGAGCAGACCTCAGATTGTGACTCAGATGAGCCCATGGACCTGGACACTCCAGGGTCACGTGAAACAGTGGACAGCCTCATAGAAGCCATCAATCAGGCCCTGGGGATTGAGGATTATACCGCAGCGGCTACGGGGCGTAAAGTGGCATGTAAACGGGTGAAGCGGCTGCATAGAATTTTTTCCTCTCACCCTGAGTTTGAGGACATAGTGCAGAGGCACAGAGAACGTCCAAAATTGCATTTTTCTCGGGTTAAAAGGCACTCGAAACGTTATCTGTTTGCTCAAGACCTCCGTAAACAATGGATGGAATCCCCGATAGTGGATCCTCCGGTTTCATGCCTGGCCACTAAGACCCTGTTATCTGTCCCTAGGGTTTCCTCGATTAAAGATCCCACGGACTGCCTTATTGAGAGCCTAGCTCATTCAGTATATGAGGCGTCAGGGTCTGCACTCGCTCCCTCGTTCGCAGCAACTTGGGTAGCCAAGGCTATGATATCATAGTCAGAAACATTAAACAAGGTCGCGCAGGAGCAGGATCTACCTGCAGAGATCTCGGAGGTTACATGTCAGATGACAATAGCCAGAGATTATGTATTGAATGCGTCTTTGGATGCGGCCAGTTGTTCAGCACTTGCTGCCGCTAATGCAATCTCTATCTGAAGAGCCCTGTGGTTGAGGACATGGCTGGCCGATTCTACTTCCAAGAAGTCCTTGACTTCCCTGCCTTATGAGTGCAGCCGCCAATTTTTGTATCAATTTATCTCCGACTCCACAGGAGGAAAGAGCGGGTTTCTCCCTCAACAGAAGGTTAAATCGTTTTTTCGTCACCCGATTCAGGCACGTTTTCGGGCCTTTCGCAGTGCCACCGGCCATTCTAGGCCGGGCGTGACGGCATTGGTAAGGTGGTGGCCGCTAAGCAGCCTGAGCCTGGTCCGGGACCCGAATAAGAGACCGGTCAGGGGTCATGCGTTAAAAGACTCCGGGTGGACTACGGGGCCCAATTCTGCCACCTCAGGCCGCCCCAATCAGGATAGGGAGCGGCAGGTCATATAGAGCCAACCCATTGGGGAGAATGCGTGCTCAACAGGCCAGATCGAGGGGACCCAGATCCTAAGGATCATCGGCCAAATGACTCGAGGTCTTTACCAGACGACACCAGCAAAGTGGGCGGCCGCCTACTCTGTTTTCACCACGTCTGGGCCAACATCGCTCACGACGCATGGGTAAAAGATTTGGTGTCCTCAGGTTACAAAATAGAATTTGTCAGATACCCTCCAAGAAGGTTTTTTCTTTCCCGGCTTCCCAGGGTGGATACCCAGGTAAGGGCTCTATTGGGAGCCATCAAGTCGCTCCTGCACAACGGAGTCATTGTTCCAGTGCCGGAACACAGAAGAGCTCAGGGGTTTCATTCCAACCTTTTTGCGGTTCCCAAAAAGGACTGGTTTGTCAGGCCTGTTTTTGGACTGAAGCTTCTGAACAAATTCATCAGGATCAGACATTTCCAGATGGAGTCTCCGTTCAGTCATAGCGGTCATGGAGCAGTGAGAATACTTGGCCTCAATTGACAGCCAGGACGCATTTCTGCATATTCCCATTTTTTCCTCCTCATCAGAGGCTGCTACCCTCAGCGTTCAGCATTTTCAGTTCGTAGCGCTACCCTTCGGGCTAGCCATGGCTCCCAGAGTGTTCACAAAGGTTATGGCAATTGTCAGGGCCACACTACATTCTCGAGGCATAGTCATCTTGCCTTATCTGGACGACCTCTTGGTCAAGGGCCCGTCAATACGGGCATGTGAGGAAGGTGTCAACATCACGCTAGATACTCTTGCCGCTTAGATGGTTGGTCAATGCAAAGAAATCATCCCTTGTGCCAGCTCAGAGGATCTCCTTCCTAGGAATGATCTTCGACACTTGCTGAAGGTTGATAATTCTCCCTCAGGAAAGGGTGCTAGTCTCCGGCAGGGAGTCCGGACACTACGCCAACCAGTCCCTCATACCATCCGATCCGCGATAAGGATCCTAGGGAAAATGGTGGCAGCAATCGAAGCGATAACTTTCGTCCAGTTCCATCCTTCACCCCCTGCAGCACGCCTCGTGTCAGCCTGGGACAAGAATCCTGTAACGCTCGATCGGCGGTGCAAACTGTCCTCTCAAGTCAGGCAGTCGCTCGGATGGTGGATAACCAGTTCTTCTCTGGCCTATGGGAAACCTTTCTCCCCATGTCATCGGCTGATAATGACAATCAACGTCAGTCTCCTTGGTTGGGGAGCGGTGTTTCGCCACCACACAACCCAGAAACGGTGGTCGCCACAGGAGGCACACCTCCCGATCAACTTATTGGAGATACGAGCAATTCGGCTGGCTCTGCAGAAGTTTCATCACTTTCTAGCAGGCCGCCCCGTCCGGATTCCATCGGACATCACCACGGCGGTGGTTTACATAATTTGTCAGGGGGGGCACCCGCAGCAGGACAACCATGCGCGAGGTGGAGCACATTCTTCAGTGGGCCGAAGCAAACCACTCGGTGATTTCGGCTGTCCACATCCCGGGCGTGGAAGATTGGGCAGCAGACTTCCTCAGTCGGCAGGGTCTTGCATCCGGAGAGTGGTCTCTACATCCCGAAGTTCTTCAACAGATTTGTCAACTGTGGGGAGCTCCGGATGTGGACCTGATGGCTTCCAGAGTGAATGCCAAGGTGCCCACATATGTCGCTCGGGCCAGGGACCCGCAGGCATTCGCGGTGGACGCGTTGGTTCTACCATGGAACCAGTATCGCCTCCCATATCTATTTTCCCCACTGCCACTACTCTCGAGAGTCAGCAAAGGAATCAAGACGGAAGGGGTGCCAGCGATTCTGCTGGCCCCAGACTGGCCCCGTCGAGCGTGGTACGCAGATCTAAGGCAGCTGCTCGCCGATGTTCCTGGGCGCCTGCTAGAGCGCCCAGATCTACCGTCTCAAGGGCTAATTTGCCACCCAAACTCAGGGACCCTGTGTTTGACAGCAGGGCCGTTGAATCTTGGATTCTAACCCAGGCAGGGTTCGGGAGCAAGGTGGTCGCTACAACGATTAGCTCCCGGAGGCCTGCTTCAGCATGAATTTACCACCACACCTGGAAGGTGTTCTTTGCTTGATGTCGAGGCCGCGGTGTTTCTCCGCTAAGATTCTCGATCTCCAACATCTTGGTTTTTCTCCAGTCGGGCTCAGAGAGCCCGGATAGCTCAGTCGGTAGAGCATTAGACTCGGGCTTTGCCCCAGGTTTCCGCAGGAGACAAATGTCGGCCTTATCCGTCCTGTTCCAGTGCAGTGTTGCTACCAATTTGCAGGTGAAAACTTTTCATCCGGAGAGTGTCCCACTTGATACCTCCCTATATGGCGCCGATGGACGCCTGGGTTCCTAACATGGTCCTAAGTGTTCTGCAGGAAGCTCCATTGGAACCACTTCAGGATATCGCTTTGAGGTACCTTTCCTGGAAAGTTGTTCCCCTAGTGGCCATCATTTCCATCAGGCGGGTTTCAGAGCTGGCGGCTCTATCCTGCCGAGCTCCTTTCCTCACTTTCCATAGGTATAAGGTGGTCCTCAGACCAGCCCCTCCTTTTCTGCCGAAGGTCGTGTCCTCTTTGTCACATCAATGAAGATGTTGCTTTGCCTTCATTTTGTCCAGCACTGGTGCACCGTGTGGAAGAAGGCTCTTCACATGTTAGACCTGGTAAGAGCCCTCCAGAGGTACGTGTCACGGACGGCACCCTTTCCTCAGACGGACACGCTGTTCGTGCTCCCTGAAAAACGCAGGAAGGGACTCGCTACCTCAAAGTCGACCATAGCCAGATGGATTCGTTTGACTATTCAGGAGTCCTACTGCATTAGAGGCACGCCGATTCCAGCAGGGATCAGAGCACACTCTACCCGGTCGGTGGGCGCCTCTTGGGCGCTTCGGCACCAGGCTTCGACAGAACAGGTTTGCAAGGCAGCAACCTGGTCCAGCCTGCACACATTTGCCAAAAATATCCATGCTCAGGCCTCGGCGGATGCAAGCCTGGATAGGAGTCTCCAAGCAACGGTGGCGCACCTTTAAACAGGTGGAGCATGTAGCTTGGATCGGTGAGTCAGTCTCCCACCCAGGGACTGTTTTAGGACGTCCCACAGTATCTGTGTCCCCCAATGAGACGACAGAGAAACATGGATTTTTGTGAGTACTCACCGTAAAATCCTTTTCTCCGAGACGCTCATTGGGGGACACAGCACCCACCCTATTAGCCAGTTGGCTCTTGTTTAAATGAATGTGTTTACTTATTTGATATAAGGGTGGTGTTTTCCTTTGGACATGTACCTGTATTAAGGCTGATTTTTTGTCCTCCTACTGCTTTGGCACCAAACTGATTTCCGCCCGCAATAGGGGCGAGGGTGTATACTGCGGAGGAGGAGCTAACCTCTTTTTTTCACTTAGTGTCAGCCTCCTAGCGGCAGAAGTATACACCCACAGTATCTGTGTCCCCCAATGAGCGTCTCGGAGAAAAGGATTTTACGGTGAGTACTCAAAAAAACCATGTTTTTAATAGACAATAATAAGTTTCAGACGGCAAAATAAAGGGATGATTTATAATTCTTAATGCGATGTATAGATCATGGTATTTTCTCTTTATTTTTTCTTTATAGAAATATATACTAAAACTATGCTCTGAACTAGAGAAGCACATAAAGAGTGATATACGGGAGGATGCAAGATATTTTTACCGAACAAAGGTAATACTGTCTGTATACAAAAAGTTGAATTTAAATATTTTATACTTCTGCCAAGCCATGTGCTTGTCTCATTTTTAAAGGAAAAATAAACCTAGAAATGAACTATTTAAATTAAAAAGATGATCATCTGCATATTTCTGAAATAAATATTCCTGTAGAAGTCACATTGAGCTCCCAGTATTAGTTAGGGTGCATGTATACTGCACCATTATCGGGAAAACACTTGTTTCTCCTACGCCTCATTGGGGGACATAGAGACTGTGTGTGTGTGTGTGTGTGTGTGTGTGTGTGTGTGTGTGTGTGTGTGTGACAGTGGGTGTTATGCTGCGTGCCACTAGGAGGACACTAACTAAACCAGGAAAAAAATTAGCTCCTCCCCTGCAGTATACACCCTCTCGCTGGCTGAGATTTCTCCAGTTCTTGCTTAGTGTCTATAGGAGGCACTTGGGTCTGGCTTCAGACCCCACAGTCTTTATTTTATTTTTGAATTTTCTGTTAATTTTTATTTTTTAATTAACAGAGTGAAGGGGGCGACGGTTCCTTTCTACGGCCCGCTCTCCCCCGAACCAACAACAGGCAAACACGTGGAGTATACCTCCCCGTACACTTTCCTGCGACGAATGGGGCTGATTCCTCTGACGATGGTTCCCTTACGGTCGGTACTCCACGGATACGAGGGCAAGCGCAACAGAACGAATCACAGGAGTGCATGGAAAGGTCTTGAGCAGCGCTTTTCGGATGCCTTGAATCGGCCCCAGAGCTCTCCATCCCCCTGCCACAGAGTGGATCGATTGAGCAATACCCCTTTAAGACCTCCTCCAGCTCTGCTACATCGCCCGGACGATAAGACACCTGCAGCTGGAAGGCCCTGGACAGCGCGACCTGCCTGAGCACAGTAGTGGAGGTATGGGGTCGGGTCCTTGTCCCCGGGAGAAGCGCTGACTTAGCGTCAGCAGCGGTACACTGGCGCCCCCCGCCCGGTGCTTACCGCGGGTAGGCCAGAAATTTAGTCCCCGGCTTTTAGGCCTACTCGGCCGGACTTTGCATAATGCCGCCCATGGTTTGCCCCGTCTGTGCGAGAGACACCCTGCTAGTATCGGGGGCCATGTTCTTTTACCTCAAAAGCTTAACCCCTTCTCTGCCTGATCTGGGACTGCCGCAAAGCGTGCACACTGACGGACAGAACCTGCCACCGTTATTCCTCCCGGGGACACAGCACAGGACCATGGGTAAGCTGCATCTGCCCTCAGATTAAAGCTTAACCCCTTCTCTGCACATTCTCTGCAGCTGCAGCCTAGGCTCTTCCCTTAACCCTTTCAGGGGAGCGAGTCTCAATCTAAAAAGCTAAACGGGCTGCTAAGAAGCACACTGCGTTTTTTACCGTGTGTACCACTTGCAAGACTGCCTTGCCCAGTGCCCAGACTAATCCGTTATGCACGGACTGCGACCCAGCCTGCACCCCGACCTGCGCTCCACGCCCCTCGCTGCTGCTGCTGGCGAGCCTCCTGCGTTTAGTCCCCCTGAGTGGGCAGCGTCCCTGTCACTGTCTGTGGAGTCACTTACCCACTCCGGGAATCCTATTTAAGTCAGAAAGCCTCTTTACCACCCGAGGTGGGCCCTGGCGACAGCCGGGAACCGTCCACCAGCAGGGGCCGTACTCGATCAAGGGATGGTTAGGTCTCTAGAAAGCGGACCCATGACGCGTCCCCTAGTCATGCTCGCGCTTCAGCATCGGTGAGTTCTGTCTCTCGCTCTCCCTCTCCTAATGTTCGCAGCGAGCACGACTCTGAATTCGAATCTGACACGTCAGTCCCTCAGAATCCTCCAACTGACCAAGAGTCGCTCGATTCTCTTATAGAATCAGTCAACAGGATTCGGAAGTTGGATGTGGAAAATATTCCCGCTCCAGAACACGCTATCTCATTTAAGAGGACCAAACGTGTGCGCAGGTTATTTACCAGCCATCTGGAGTTTAAGGACATTGTCCAGAATCATAGGGATTGGCCACATAAGCGGTTCACAGGGCAAAAGTCTACTGAGGCTAAATACCCTTTTGCTCCAGACCTAATGAAGGATTGGTTACAGTGCCCTTCCGTGGACCCTCCTGTATCGCGTCTTGCTTCTAAAACGCTCCTATCCGTTTCTGAGGGCTCCTCAGTCAGATACCCCTCCCCTCCGTCAAATTGACTACCTGGCCCGCTCAGTTTTTTTGAAGCTTCAGGAGCGGCGCTTTTTCCATCTTTCGCAGCGACTTGGGTCGCTAAGGCAATGGCCGCTTGGGAAGAAGTCTTAATTACTGCCTTCTAGGGTAGCAATCTTCCTCTGGGGACAACCAGCATCACCAGGCAGATAATTCACACAGGGGACCTTGTAGTGGACGCTTCTTTAGATGCCACAATTGCGCTGCTCAGACTGCCGCTAATGCGATCTCCATTAGAAGAGCCCTATGGCTCTGCGACTGGCGGGCGGATGCCACATCTAAAAGATCGTTGAATTCTCTGCCCTATCAAACTGGTCGCCTTTTTGGGGAGAAACTGGACCAGCTCATTTCTGATACTACCGGGGGGGGGAAAGAGTAAATTCATTCCCCAACAAAAGGCTGTTCGGCCGTTTCGCAACCAACAGCCGACGCGTTTCCATCTTTTCGCCACACTTCCAGTTGGTCTTCCTCTACCTTCTCTTCCGGATCAGGCCGGTCCCCGCGGCATCCGGCGGGCACCAACAAAGTAGACAGTCGTCTATTTTCCTTCAGTCATACCTGGCTCGCGGTCGTCCACGACAAGTGGGGTCAGGGAGCTGATGGATACAGGATGGAATTGTATCCGGAGGACACGTTTTTTCCCGAAACTCCCCCCCCAAAACCTTTTTGTGATTCCAAAGAAGGACTGGACGATATGGTCCATACTGGCTCTCAAACTGTTAAGTCAGTTTGTCGAGGTGCGGCAATTCCGAATGGAATTTCTTCGACCAGTTGTCGCTTCCATAGAAAAAGGAGAGTCCCTAGCATCCATCGACATCAAAGACGCTTGTCCTTCACACTTCGATCTGCCCGTCCCACAAGCAGTTCCTGCGTTTTGCAATTCACGAGGAACACTTCCAGTTCATTGCCTTGCCCTTCGGACTCGCCACAGCCCCCAGGGTCTTTACTAAGGTCATGACGGCTGTCATGGCCATTCTCCACTCTCGGGGAGTAGTGGTGTTACCGTATCTAGACGACCTGCTCATCAAGGGTCCGTCCCTTCCAGCCTGCGAGGAATCCATGGATATAACAGTTAATATACATTCTCGTCTGGGGTGGAATATAATCTTCGTAAAGTCTTTCCCAAAACTGGCTCAAAAGTTTTCCTTGTTAGGAATCATCTTGGACACTTCCCGCGGGTTGGTCATTCTCCCTCCAGAAAGGACCCAAGCCTTACAACAGGCAGCGCTGACTCTGTCCCGACCGGTTTCTCACTCCATTCGTTTCAACATCAGAATTTTTCGGAAAGATGGTGGCAGCAATGGCAGCTGTCCCATTCGTACTGTTCCATCTCCGTCCCTTACGATTTGCTGTTAGCTTGGGACAAGAGCCCGTTCTCCCTGGACCGTCCATTCGTTCTGTCCCTGCGGGTCAGACAAGTCCTCAAGTGGTGGACACTGGGGTCCTCCCTGAATCAAGGGAGGTCTTTTTCTCCCAGTAAGATGGGATTTTTGTAACCACTGACGCAAGTCTTCTGGGCTGGGGTGCGGTCTTTCGTCACCACACGACACAGGGTCGTTGGTCAACTCGAGAGTCACGTCTCCCCATCAACATTTTGGAGATACCTTTGATCACATTAACTCTACGTAGTTTCCACCATTTCCTCTCAGGTCACCCCATCAGGATCCAATTCGACAACGCGACAACTGTAGCGTATATCAACTGCCAGGGAGGTACTTGGAGCAGGATGGCCATGCACGAAGTGAGTCACATCCTCCATTGGGCCGAGACCAACCATTTGCCCATCTCAGCAATCCACATCCCGGGCGTAGAAAATTGGGCGGCAGATTTTCTCAGTCGCCAAGGCCTTGCCTCGAGAGAGTGGTCTGTTCATCCGGAAGTCTTTCAGCAGATTTGCCATCGTTGGGGGACACCGGATGTGGATCTCATGGCCTCAAGACTAAACAACAAGGTTCCTCAGTTCATTGCCAGATCGCGGGATCCATGCGCCATCGGAGCGGATGCCCTAGTTTTTGCCGTGGCACCAGTTCCGGATCCCGTACACCTTTCCCCCTCTTCCCTTGCTTCCGGGGGTCATCACGATGATCAGAGTGGAGGGAAGTACCAGTGATTCTAGTTGCGCTGGATTAACCACGCCGAGCATGGTACGCAGGACTAATACAACTAGTCGCCGATGTCCCCTGTCGACTTCCAGATTGCATGGATCCACTCTCTCAGGGCCCGATTTACCACCAGAACTCCGGGGCCCTGTTTCTGACGGCATGGCCTTTGAATCCTGGATTTTAGCACAGGCTGGGTTCTGTCACGACGTGATTTCCACCATGATTAGTGCTAGGAAGCCTGTGTCCATGCGCATCTATCACCGCGCCTGGAAGACCTACTTTTCGTGGTGCTGGTGCAAGGATCATGGTCGATCACCTCTGATATATTTCTATTCCAAACATATTGGAATTCCTTCAATCGGATTAAAGTCAGTCCTCGCACTTAGCTCTCTCAAGGGCCAAATTTCGGCCTTGTCAATGCTATTCCAACGCAAAATTGCCACCAAAATTCAGGTCAAGACGTTCATTCAAGGAGTCACCCATGTGGCGCCTCCTTATAGAAGGCCAGTGGAATCATGGGACCTTAACCTAGTTCTTGGGGCCTTGCAGGAGGCTCCTTTTGAACCGCTGCAGGACGTGCCACTGACCGTTCTCTCTTGGAAGGTGCTCTCTCTAGTGGCAATTATGTCAATTAGATGAGTTTCGGAATTGGTGGCCCTGTCCTACCATCCTCCGTTCCTGAATCTTCATCAGGACAAGGCAGTTCTCAGGATGTCCCCATCCTTCCTGCCCAAAGTCGTCACCTCGTTCCATCTCAATGAGGAAATTGTTTTGCCTTCTTTTTGTCCTGCACCAGTCCATCGCATTGAGAAGGCCCTCCACATCCTGAATGTGGTTAGGGCGCTGAGACGGTACATCTCGTGCACGGCTCCCTTCTGAAAGTCAGATGCCCTATTCATGCTTCCAGAGGGGCAGAAGAAGGGTTTAGCCGCTTCCAAAGCAACACTAGCCAGGTTGATTCGCTTGGCAATTCGGGAATCCTACCGTGTCAGGAACGCGCCTCTCCCAGCAGGGATTAAGGCGCACTCTACCCGCTCAGTGGGCGCCTCGTGGGCCATTTGGCCCCAGGCGTCGGCAGAATAGGTCTGCAAGGCTGCGACTTGGTCCTGTCTCCATACTTTTACAAGATATTACCAAATTCATTCTCGGGCCTCTGCGGATGCATCTCTCGGCAGACGAAGCCTGCAATCGGCAGTACCTCAGTGTTGATGTGTGCTCCCCACCCAGGGACTGCTTTAGGACGTCCCACTGTCTGTGTCCCCAATGAGGCGTAGGAGAAATGGGGATTTTTGTGTACTCACCGTAAAATACTTTTCTCCGAGCCATTCATTGGGTGACACAGCACCCACCCTGTTTAGCCTATTGGCTCACTGTAGCATTCTTAAGTTTTGACATAGTTATGGTTATTGTTGACTGTTTATGCTCCTACTGCTTTTTTCACCGAAGTGGAGAAATCTCAGCCAGCGAGAGGGTGTATACTGCAGGGGAGGAGCTAACTTTTTTTTCTGGTTTACTTAGTGTCCTCCTAGTGGCCAGCAGCATAACACCCACTGTCTCGCTGCTGAGAACAATGGCAAACAACATGCTCTGAACATTAATGATAGTTATGTGCCCATCATAAATTCGGTCATCTTGTCTAAACCTGGTATTAAATGGCCTCCGTTTGGAAAAATTGTTGTTGATCGGTGGTTGTTTAACGCTGCAGGTTGTTTAATGTAATTGAGCACTATGCACGGGGTAGATGAAATCTTGTTGATCAGTACCGCAGAAAAGCACGCTGATCGTCAGAATGAGGAACTTCAATACCCTTCGGGATGAAGTAGCAATGTACTTGCTTGACTTGCTCCATTCATTCCCTATTGGCTTTTTCTGGCTATTTAATAAAGAATGAATTTAGTGGTGGCCAAGAGTCCGTCCTGCCGCACTATTTTGTAATGGAAATTTAAATCCCCTTGTCGTGTGTAGCTTGTTTTCTCTGGCCACCCCCTTTAATCTTCTGATGATCCGTTTCATGTTTAGCTTGGATATTAAGTGAGGGTGCAGCTTACTCTGAGGCAACATGGCTTGAAAGGATTGTCCAGGCTTATGATATTGATGACCTATTCCAGGGATGGGTTATCCATATCTGATCGGTGGCAGTCTGACATCCCAACTGATCAGATGTTATCAGTAGGAATAAGCGTACCCATGGAAGGCCAGGTTCGACTGAACTTTAGTCCATAGTTTGCTTCGGGTCCCTGAACTGTACCAGAATTGATATCTGAACCCAAACCTCGTAGAAATCAACAAGGACCTGAACTTTGGCGCTAGAAAACCTTTCTTTCTCTTTTTCTCTCATTGAATATCCATTATTACTGTTCCTTTAAACGTTTCACACTTTTGTGTTCTTTCTCATATCACATTAACACTTTTTTTTTTTTTTTCTTTTAAATTTACTCTTAGGTAAAAGATTTAGTTGCCAGAATACACGGTAGATGGCAGGAACAGCTGCTTTATTCTCGGCCAAATCAGGTAAATTAGTAAAGTGAAAGTGATTGACAGGTTGGTCACACTCGTCCAACAGTATTTGACAAGTGTGACCAGCTTTTTACTATTGAGGCTGCCTATGCGGCATCAATAGTAAAAGAATGTTAAAAATGATAAAAAAATAAAAAATCAGGATATATTTACCTTCCGACGTCCCGCGCAGCCTCATCGACGCTCCCGTTCCCAGCGATGCCTTGCGAGACATGTGATGACGTTGGTCTCGCATTACTATAGTGATCTCACGAGACCGCTAGAGTAACGCGAGACTACGTCATCACAGGTCCTTGCCGCAAGGCATTACTGGGAACGCTGAGGCCCGGGAAGGCTGCGCGTGATGTCGGAAGGCAAATATACCCCGATTTTATTTTTATTTTTTTATTTTTTTTTTTTTTTTTACAGGGTTATGGTACCCAGGGCCTGGAGGACAGTCTCCTCTCCTCCACCATCCGCACATGAGACACTTAACTTTGCGCATGGTGGGCATAGCCACATGCGGGAAGTAAGCGGTTCTCATGCATTCCTATGGGTGCCGAATCGCGGCAATTCTTTGCGATTCCGCAAAAAGAATGAGCATGCTGCGTTTTTTTCCGCGATGCGATTCCGCCACGGGAAAAAGTGCAGCATTAGCACAGCATGTGCAGAATGCCATAGGAATGCACGGGGTGCGTTCTGTGCGACTTTTTTTAAACGTTTTTGCGCCGAAAATCGCGGCAAAAACCGCTTAAAAATCGCATCGTGGGCACACAGCCTAAAGTAAACATCTGTGTTGCTGTCTCTTTGCTTCTATTTTGTGTGCACCAAGGCTTTTGCACGTTGGCAGTAGAGGCAATCGGCTTACAGGAAAGGCTCTTTATTACTATAAAACTTGTAGCTGCTGCACATGTGCTGGGCAGGGGATTTAGAAATCGCATGTAGTCACTGATATTTGGGTCTGGGGAACCATCTAGGTCATGACGTTGTATATGGTAGTTCAGAAGCGATGCATGACTGAGAGATCACTTGTTAAAGTGGGTACAACACCAGGTGATGTTAGAAATTCACCAGACTTAAAGGGGTTTTCCCATGAACAAAAGGTAATTTTAATCAATAGATCTTGGTATAATAATAATTTCCACAATTGGATGTGTTTAAATAAAATGCTCTTGTGCGGAGATAATCTTATAAATGTGCCCCTGCTGTGTACTGTGTAATGGCTGTGTCTCACTGTACAGGGACATGGTCTGATCACACCACAGCTCCTGAGCAGGGGGGAAGCAAAAGCGTATACAGACAGGACAGCATGGGATTACAGATGCTGATTCTTTTAAGTAAAACATGGTTTAAAAACAGGCAGAGAAATGTTAGACTTTACAGAAGAATCCACTGTGATCCCATGCTGTCCTGTCTGTATACTCTCTTTTGTGTCATCCCCTGCACAGGAGCTGGGGTACAGTCAGACCATGTCCCTGTACAGTCAGACACTTACAAAGTACACAGCAGGGGCACATGTATAAGATTGTCAGCACAGGAACATTTTATTTAAACACGTCCAATTGTCGAAATTATTATTATTAATTTATATAGCGCCATTTATTCCATGGCGCTTTACATGTGAAAAGTGGAAATATAGACAAGTATAATAATAATAATAATAATAATAATAATAATAATAATAATAATAATAAATTTTATTTTTATAGCGCCGACATATTCCGCAGCACTTTACATTTCAGAGGGGATTTGTACAGACAATAGACATTACAGCATAACAATAATCACATACAGTAGATTATAACAAATACCAAGAGGAATGAGGGCCCTGCTCGCAAGCTTAAAGTCTGAGGAAAGAGGTAGACACGAAAGGTGGGTGGTAACAGTTGCCCTGATTGTATGGACCAGCCATAATGTTAAGTGTGTAACAGTACAAACACAGAGGTCTAATGGATGCATAAAGCAGGTGGGAACATGATGCGGGAAATCTGGTTATGGTAAAACTTTTGGCGCTGCCACACAGGGATAGATTAGGTTAATGTGTTGAGGCGATAGGCCAGTCTGAATAAATGCGTTTTCAGGGCACGCTTAAAATTGTGGGGATTGGGGACTAATCGTATTGACCTGGGAAGTGCATTCCAAAGAATTGGCGCGGCACGTATAAAGTCTTGGAGACGGGAGTGGTAGGTTCTGACTATTGAGGATGCTAACCTCAGGTCATCAGCAGAACGGAGGGCGCGGGTAGGGTGGTATACTGAAACAAGGGAGGAGATGTAAGGTGGTGCTGAGCTATGGAGGGCTTTGTGGGTGAGGATAATAAGTTTATACTGAATTCTGGAGTGGATGGGTAGCCAGTATAATGACTGGCACAAGGTAGAGGCATCGGTGTAACGATTGGTGAGGAATATGATCCTGGCTGCAGCATTCAAGACAGATTGGAGAGGGGAGAGTTTGGTAAGAGGGAGACCGATTAGAAGAGAGTTACAATAGTCGAGACGAGAATGAATAAGAGAAACGGTAAGAGTTTTTGCAGAGTCAAAAGTAAGAAAAGGTCGAATTCTAGAAATGTTTTTGAGGTGCAGATAACAAGAGCGAGCCAGTGATCGAATGTGGGGGGCAAAGGAAAGCTCGGAATCAAGTATGACCCCAAGACAGCGGGCCTGTTGCTGGGGAGTAATAGTGGAACCACACACAGAAATGGCAGTCGGGTATAGGTACATTAGTAGAGGGAGGAAACACCAGGAGTTCAGTCTGACAGGTTCAGTTTCAGATATAGTGAGGACATGATGTTAGACACAGCGTTTAGACAATCGCCGGTGTTTTCTAGAAAGGCTGGCGTGGTGTCAGGAGAAGAAGCGTATAATTGGGTGTCATCAGCATAGAGATGGTACTGGAAACCAAATCTACTGATTGTTTGACCAATAGGGGCAGTGTACAAGGAGAAGAGGAGGGGGCCTAGAACCGATCCTTGAGGGACCCCAACAGTAAGGGGAAGGTGAGAGGAGGAGGAACCGGCAAAAGATACAGTAAAGGAGCGTTCGGAGAGATAGGAGGAGAACCATGAGAGAACGGTGTCCTTGAGGCCAATGGAACGGAGCATAGTGAGGAGGAGCTGATGATCCACAGTGTAGAATGCTGCAGAGAGATCCAAGAGAATTAGCATGGAGTAATGACCATTTGATTTAGCTGTTAGCAGATCATTAGAGACTTTAGTGAGGGCAGTTTCAGTGGAGTGTAAAGAGCGGAAACCGGATTGGAGAGGGTCGAGAAGAGAGTTTTCTGAGAGATAGCGGATAAGACGGGAGTGGACCAGGCGTTCCAGGAGTTTAGAGATGAAGGGAAGATTAGAGACAGGTCTATAGTTAGTGGCACAGTTTTGGTCAAGGGATGGTTTTTTAAGTAGTGGATGTATGATGGCATGCTTAAATGAGGAGGGAAAAATACCAGAAGAGAGAGAGAGGTTAAATATTTTAGTTAGGTGAGGGTGTCACAGCAGGGGAAAGGGACTGGAGGAGATGTGACGGAAATGGGTCACTGGTGCAAGTGGTTGGGCGAGAAGATGCAAGGAGCCTGCTTACTTCTTCTGTGACTGATTTTGAACCAGAGAGTGAGCTAGATGCAGTGGGGGAGGGAGGACAGTGCATGGTATGTGGTGATTGGGAGATAATTTCCTGTCGAATCTGGTCAATTTTTTCTTTGAAGTAATTGGCCAGATCGTCAGCTCGGAGCTCCATGGTTGGGACCTGTACTCTTGGATTGAGTAGAGAATGAAAAGTGTCAGAGACGTTTTGGGTTATTGGACAGTGAGGTGATGAGGGTGTTGAAATAGGCTTGTTTGGAGAGGTGAAGGGCAGTGTTGTATGTTCTAAGCATAAACTTAAAATGGATGAAATCTTCGTGTAGATTGGATTTTCTCCACAGGCGTTCGGCGCACCTGGAGCACCGCTGCAGGAAACGTGTTTGCAGGGTGTGCCAGGGTTGTCGCCGTCTGTGTTGTGGTGTTCTATTTATAGGGGGTGCAAATTCATCCAGGGCACTTTGAAGTGTTTCATTGTAATGCTTCAATGCAGAGTCAGGACATGAGATATAATAAACATGTGTAAGACAAGGGACACACAGGTACATAAGGAGAGGGGCCCCTGCCCGCGAGGGCTCACAGTCTACATGGATGGGTGAGGATACAGTAGGAGAGGGTAGAGCAGGTCGTGTGGTGGTTCAGTAGACCGAGGATCATTGCAGGCTGTAGGCTTGTCGGAACAGGTGGGTCTTCAGGTTCTTCTTGAAGGTTTCCGTTGTTGGTGAGAGTCTGATGTGTTTCGGCAGAGAGTTCCAGAGTATGGGGGAAGCACGGGAGAAGTCTTGTATGTGGTTGTGGGAAGAAGAGATAAGGAGGAGTAGAGAAGGAGATCTTGAGATGATTGAAGGTTGCGTGCGGGTAGGTACCTAGAGACCATGTCACAGATGTATGGAGGAGACAGGTTATGAATGGCTTTGATTGTCATGTTAGGGTTTTGAATTGGAGCCTCTGGGCAATAGGAAGCAAGTGAAGGGCCTGGCATAGGGGGGAGACAGGTGGATTAGTCGGGCAGCAGAGTGTAGGATGGACTGGAGCGGAGCCAGAGTGCTAGAGGGGAGGCCAGAGAGTAGGAGGTTGCAGTAGTCGAGGCGGGAGATAAGAGCATGCACTAGTGTTTTTGTGGTTTCCTAGTTGAGGAATGAGCGGATCCTGGAAATATTTTTGAGTTTGAGGCGGCAGGAGAAGGTAAGGGCTTGGATATGTGATTTGAAAGAGAGCGCAGGGTCGAGGATCACTCCAAGGCACCGAGCGTGCGGGACTGGGGAAAGAAAGCAGCCATTGACATTGATAGATCTGGTAGAGGGGTAGAGTGTGATGGGGGAAAGATGATTAATTCTGTTTTGTCCATGTTCAGCTTGTGAAAGCGAGCAGAGAAGAAGGCTGAGATAGCAGACAGACATTGTGGGATTTCAGTCAGTAAGGAGGCGAGGTTGCGTCCAGATAGGTAGATCTGCGTGTCATCGGCATAGAGGTGATACTGCAAACCGTAGGATTCTATGAGCTGTCCCAAGCCAAAGGTGTAGATGGAGAATAGTAGGGGTCCTAGGACAGAGCCTTGAGGAACACCAACAGACAGGGGGCGAAGTGAGGAGGTGGTGTGTGAGAGGGAGACACTAAATGTTCGGTCTGTTGGGTATGATGAGATCCAGGATAGGGCCAAGTCTGTGATGCCAAGAGATGAGCGTCTGTAGCAGGAGTGAATGGTCTACGGTGTCGAAGGCAGAGGACAGGTCCAGGAGAAGGAGGACAGAGTAGTTTGCTTGCTCTTGGCGGTTAGTAAGTCATTAGTGACTTTAGTTAGGGCAGTTTCAGTTGAGTGATGCGGTCGGAAGCCAGATTGTAACCGGTCAAAGGGGGAACAGGAGGAGAGATGGGAGGACAGTTCAAGATATACATGCTGTTCCAGTAGTTTTGAGGCATAAGGGAGAAGAGATATCGGGTGATAGTTAGACACAGAGGATGGATCAAGGGAGGGCTTTTTGAGGATGGGTGTGATTGAGGCATGTTTGAAGGATGAGGGAAAGACACCATTGTAAGTGAAAGGTTGAAGAGGTGTGTTAGAAGATGGGATGAAGACTGTGGCCAAGTTAGGGATGAGGTGAGACTGGAGTGGGTCGAGGGCACAAGTGGTGAGGTGTGATTTTGACAGAAGGGTGGAGAGCTGATCTTCTGTCATGGTGGAGAAGCTGACTTTTGCAGAACAGGGCTGAGCGGCTAAGAGGGGCATTGGGGACTGCGGGCCAAAGTTTTGTCTGATCTTGTCGATCTTCTGCTTAAAGAAGGAAGCAAAGTCTTCAGCAGAAATGAGAGGAGGGGGAGGAGGTGCTGTGGGATGGAGTAGAGAATTGAAAGTGTTGAAGAGTTGTTTAGGGTTGTGAGACAGGGAGGATATGAGAGATGCGAAGTAAGTTTGTTTAGCGGCAGAGAGCGTGGACTTAAAGCTGGCAAGGGACTGCTTGTATGCGCTGAAGTGCTCCGTAGAATGGGTTCTTTTCCATCTCCGCTCAGCGGCCGTGGAAACCTGTCACAGTTCTTTGGTCAGCCAGGGCTGCCTGTTGATTGTGCGAGTTTTGCTCTGCATGAGGGGGGCAGCCGATTCAAGTGTTGCTGTTATTGTGGTGTTATAAAAAGTGTCAGCAGCATCTGTGTCATGAAGGGAAGCTATGTCTGTAAGAGGGAGAAGGGACTCAGAGTGATTGTAAATTGAGGTGTTTGAGATTACTGCGAGGGTGAGCGAGTTTATGGAGCGGGGGTTGCGCAGTAGGAGAGGAGAGGGAAGAGAATGTCAGTAGGTTGTGGTCAGACAGGGGGAGGGGTGAGTTATTGAGATTAGTGAGGGAACAGAGACGGGTGAAGATAAGGTCCAGCGTGTGACCATCTTTGTGAGTGGCCGCAGAGGACCATTGAGTGAGGCCGAGGGAAGCCGTGAGCGAAATAAGTTTAGAGGCAGCCGGGGTGGAAGTGTCAATGGGGATGTTGAAGTCGCCCATGATAATGGTGGGGATGTCAGCAGAAAGGAAATGGAGTAGCCAGGTGGTGAAGTGGTCGAGAAAGGTGGAGATGGCTAGTTCTGGGGGGCGGTAGATGACAGCCGGTTGGAGGGGGAATAGATGCGGATGGAGTGCAAGAGTAGCGGAGGGTGGCAGAGGAATTGGGGTAAAGGAGCCGGTATCGGAGAGGAGCAAGCCAACTCCTCCACCATGTTTGTTACTGGGGTGAGGGGTGTGAGAGAGATGGAATCCGCCATAGGAAAGCGCAGCTGGAGAGGCTGTGTCAGAGGGGAGTGAGGCAGGTTTCAGTGATGGCAAGGAAGGAGAGTTTGTTGGTGATAAAGAGGTCATGGATAAACGATAGCTTGTTGCAGACAGAGCGTGCGTTCCATAGTGCTCCAGGTAGGGGGATCGGGGGAGTGGGGGCTGGATGAATAGGGATGAGGTTGTCCTGGTTGCAAAAAAGTGTAGAGGATCGTGGCAGGGTGTTAGAAATGAGTGTGGGGATGTGTTGAGGAGGGCCAGGATTTGGGGATACATCGCCAGCAATGAGGAGTAGTAGACAGAGCATTAGAAGGTGGGAGCAGGATAGGACATGATGTGGCCGTGAGTGTTTGGAGAGAAAGGATTGTATGTGGAGGAACAGTTGTGACGAAGAGGTGAGATGGCTGGGAAGGATGGAGGGGGAAATGACTAGTTCCTTACTTGGTGGAGGGATTGCAGGAGTTAGGGAGAAATAGAGTAGTATGGGGGTGATGGTAAAAAGAAGGCGAAACATTGTTGTGGTGTTATAGTCCGTTACCTTATAGTCAATTCCGGTCCAATTCTAGTCTAATTCAGAGTACTTAGAAATATGTACTTTGAAGTGTGGATTTTGAAGTAGATGGAGCCAACTACGTCTGGAGCAGACCCATGGTGCTGAATATATGTGCAACTAAACACAATCAGCTGTGAGTGAAAGTGGGGTGTGACTGCCCAGGCCAAATGCAAAGCAAAGGTCATAAAAGGGGGAAGGGATTATACAGACCACTTAGATGTGTTGCAGAGATAACAAGAATAGAGTACAATTATTGATACAAGAAGATGGGTAAGCAATGCATACCATATAAAAATACAATGCAGTTCACATGGGGCTTTCAGGAGCATGGGAGAGAGGGGTGGAATTCAGCAATGCATACCATATAAAAATACAATGCAGTTAAAAATAGAATACAATTAATATTATTCCAAGATCTGTTGATTAAAATGTACTTTCTCCTACGCCTCATTGGGGGACACAGACAGTGGGTGTTATGCTGCTTGCCACTAGGAGGACACTAAGTAACCTAGAAAAAAAGTTAACTCCTCCCCTGCAGTATACACCCTCTCGCTGGATGAGATATCTCCAGTTCATGCTTAGTGTCTGTAGGAGGCACTTGGGTCTGGTTTCAGACCCCACCGTTTTTATTTTATGTTTGAATTTTCTGTAAATTTTTATTTTTTAATTAACGGAGTGAAGGGGGCGATGGTTCCTTTCTACGGCCCGCTCTCCCCTGAACCAGCAACAGGCAAGCACGCTGAGTATACCTCCCCGTACACTTTCCTGCGACGTTTGGGGCTGATTCCTCTGACAATAATGGCTAAAGTTCCGGTAATCCACGGATATGAGGGCAGGCGCATGGAATGGAGACGACTGGACAGCGCTTCCGAAGGCCCTGAATCAGCCCCATAGCTCTCCATCCCCCTACCATATGGAGGATCGATTGAGCATGCCCCTTTAAGAACTCCTCCAGCTCTGCTACATCGCCCGGAGGATGAGAGCCTGCATGGATGGCCTGGACAGCGCTGAGCACTGTAGTTGAGGTATGGGGCCGGGTCCTGGCCCCCGGGAGAAGCGCTGAATTAGCGTCAGCGGCTGTGCACCGGGCCCCCCATCGCGCGCTACCGCGGGTAGCCCGGGAAATTGTGGCCTGCTAGGCCCCAGTTTCAATAGCGCCCCCCGGCGCCTACCGCGGGTAGGCTCAAAAATTTAGCCCCGGGCTTTCCTGCCTACTCGGCCGCAATTTGAATAGCGTCGCCCGCGCTATTGTCGCCACCCCCTCTTCTTGGTGCCTCTAATCCCTGACGAGACGCTCAATTCTAATCTCGGGGGGCCGTGTCTTTTTACCTCAGCCTGCTCTGGACACGAGCTGTGAGGCGAGCATTCTGCCGGATACCGGGTGACACCGCAGGGCCACTGCTATTCCTCCCCGGGGACACAGGACTAGGTAAGCTGCATCTGCCCTCAGATTAAAGCTTAACCCCTTCCCGGCACATTCCCTGCAACTGCAGACAGACTCTGCAGTTAACCCTTTCAGGAGTGCTATGTCTCAATCTAAGGAGGCAAAACGGGCTGCTACAAAGCACACTGCGTTTTTTACCGTGTGTACCACTTTCAAGTCTGCCTTACCCAGTGCACAGACTAATCCATTATGCACGGACTGCTCCCCGACCTGCGCTCAATCGCCCTTCGCCGCCTCTGCTGATGGGCCTCCTGCGTTTAGTACCCCTGAGTGGGCTGCGTCCCTGTCACGGTCGGTGGAGTCTCTGACCCAGGCTATATTCTCTCTCCGGGAGGACTCTTTAAGCCAGAAGGCGTCCTTACCCCCCAAGGAAGGCTCTGGCGTCGGCCAGGAACCGTCCATCACCAGGGGCCGTACTCGTTCAAGGGATGTCAGGTCTCTAGAAAGCGGACCCATGACGCTTCCCCTAGTCCCGTTCGCACCTCAGCATCTGCGACTCCTGTCTCTCACTCTGCCTCTCCTGGAGTTCTCAGCGAGCACGACTCTGAATTTGAATCCCCCAACTGATCAAGAGTCGCTTGATTCTCTTATAGAATCAGTCAACAGGATTCTGAAGTTGGATGAGGATAATATTCCCGCTCCAGCACATCCCATCTCACTTAAGAAAACCAAGCATGTGCGCAGGTTATTTACCAGCCATCCGGACTTTAAGGAAATTGTCCAGAAACATAGGGATCGTCCGCATAAGCTGTTGTGAGTTAATTTTCCCCTTCACCGTCGATGTCTGATGAACTCCCTCTTCTGGTGAAGGAAGGTAGTGAGGCTGATTACCAAACACCTGATCTTGTAGATGATGACTGGGTAACAGGAACTTCTGACTGGATATAAGGCAGCCGACGCCCTTCTGAGTCGCTGGTGATGTCTTTGCTGGATTCTTGGAGACCAGTCTGATTCCTGCTTCCCAAAGATAAGTTTTTGCTCTGCTGTTGAACTTATTAGTTTTGTTTTGTTTACCTTGTTTTTTTGGAGTTCAGTCATCCCCGGTCGGGGGGTTGCTGAGTTCCATTTTTGTCTCTGATCAGTTTGTGTCTTTTCTCTGTCTTCAGAATTTACCTGAGTGCTGATATAGTCATTTTGAAGTCCTAGCGACTTCAGGACCTGTTTTTCCTATCAGACGGTTGGGACATTTTTTGGTAGGGTTTTTTACGGATTGCAGACAGCAGCTTTTCTATCCTGTCCTTTTTAGTTAGCTTGGGCCCCATCGTTTGCTCAACCTATCTTTCTATCTGTTAGTGTTTTCATCTTGCTTCACCGTCATTATATGTTGGGGGCTGCCTATTGCTTTGGGGTCTGCTCTGGGGCAGTTTAGATGTCCCCTTTCTTTCTTTAGGCCTATATAGTTCTCCGGCTGTGATCCAGGGGTCTAGGGCATCGTGGGAACCCCCACGGCTAATGTTAGTTGTTGTGGATAGGATCAGGGATCTGCAATCCGATAGCTACCAACCTCTCCGGTTTTCTGGACTTGGCTTGTATTTTTGTTTTTTCCTCCTTCGGTGACTCATTCATAACAATCACCAGCCATACCGCAGATCCTAGGGTACTCAATAGCAGGAAAGAATTGTAAGGAAGAAAAAAAGAAAAGAGTTTGTCAGAATTTTTTTTTTTGTGTATATTTTTTCCTCTGTTTCTGAGGCCGTAGGGGGAATTTTTTTTCTTTCTCAATGGAGATGAAGCAATTGTCTGATCGTGTGGAGCAGCTCACTGCTGATGTGCGGGGAATTTCCGCCTATCTTGCTCATTCACATGCTGCTGAACCAAAGATCCCTACTCCTGGTGTGTTTTTTGGGGATCGGTCTAAATTTTTGAATTTTAACAATAATTGTAAATTAATTTTTGCCTCGGAGCCTAACTCGTCAGGGAGCTCTGCGCAGCAGGTTAAAATTGTCATCTCTTTGCAGCGCGGCGATCCCCAGGATTGGGCGTTTTCTTTGAAACCTGATGATCCTATTCTTACTAATGTGAATGCATTTTTTCAAGCCTTGGGGTTGTTGTATGATGAACCTAATGCTATTGATCGGGCTGAAAAGGCCCTGTTGGCATTGAGCCAGGGTCGGGATTCTGCAGAGTTGTACTGTCAAAAATTCCGAAAGTGGGCTTTCCTTACTACCTGGAATGATGGTGCCTTGGCAGCTCTAGTTCGGAAGGGTTTGTCAGAAACCGTAAAAGATACTATGGTGGGATTTCCTGTTCCCTCTGGTCTTGACGATTCTATGTCATTAGCCATTCAGGTTGATCGGCGTTTGCGTGAACGCAAAACCGCACGAGAGGTGTTGCCACCTGTTGAACAAATGTCTGAACCTATGTAATGTGATAGAGTTTTGTCTAGGGCGCAACGTCAGGAGTTCAGAAGGCGTAATAAGCTGTGTTTCTTCTGTGGTGATGCCTCGCATATTATTTTTGTCTGCCCTAAACGAGAGAAACGTTTTGCACACACATTTGCTGTGGGTGGTGTTCAACCTAAGTTTCTTCTGGCAATTACTCTGATCTGCTCCCTGTCCACATTTTGCGCTAAGGCTTTTGTGGATTCGGGAGCAGCTCTTAACCTGATGGACTTGGATTTTGCTAAACGTTGTGGATTTCCTATGACACCTCTGCGGACGCCTATCCCTTTGAGGGGGTATTGATGCTACTCCTTTGGCGAAGAATAAACCTCAGTTTTGGACCCAGGTGGTAATGCGGGTCGCCACAGACCATCAAGAGAATTGCAGATTTTTGGTGTTGCATAATTTGCATGATACCATTGTTCTGGGGTTTCCCTGGTTGCAAATCCATAATCCAGTTTTGGATTGGAAATCTGTGTCTGTGGTGAGTTGGGGTTGTCGGTGTGCCATTAGTGATGCTCCTGTTTTCTCCACCTCTCCCCAGTCGCATGATGTTCCTGACTATTTGGCTGATTTTTCTGATGTATTTAGTGAGAATGAGTCTGCGTCTTTGCCTCCTCATAGGAGTTATGACTGTGCAATTGAGCTGAGCCCTGGGTGTAAATTTCCCAAGGGTCGACTTTTCAATTTATCTGTACCCAAGCACGAGGTTATGCGATCCTATATTAAGGAGTCGTTGGAGAAGGGTCATATTAGACCGTCCTCTTCACCCTTAGGTGCTGGGGTTTTTTTCGTGGCTAAGAAAGATGGGTCATTAAGGCCTTGTATTGACTATCGTTCCCTCAACAAAATTACTGTTAAATATCAGTATCCGTTACCCCTGATTTCTGATCTATTCTCCAGTGCTTGCTGGTTTACAAAGCTTGACCTCAGGGGGGCGTATAATCTTATTCGCATTAAGCATGGGGATGAATGGAAGACGGCGTTTAATACTCCGGAGGGACATTTTGAGTACCTGGTGATGCCTTTTGGGCTCACTAATGCCCCTTCTGTCTTCCAGTGCTTCATGAATGATATTTTCCGAGACTTGGTGGATAAGTTTTTGATCATCTATCTGGATGATATTTTGATCTTTTCCAAGGATTGGGACTCTCATGTGGAACATGTTCGGACTCTGTTCCGGATTTTGAGGGAGAATTCCCTGTTTGTCAAGGGATCGAAATGCCTTTTTGGTGTACAGAGGATTTCATTTTTGGGATTTATTTTGTCTCCGTCAACTATTGAAATGGACCCGGCCAAGGTACAGGCCATTTATGATTGGGTTCAGCCCACTTCTTTGAAGGCCCTCCAGAAGTTTTTGGGTTTTGCTAATTTTTATCGTAAATTTATAGCTAATTTTTCTGGTATTGCCAAACCATTGACTGATTTGACTAAGAAGGGTGCTGATGTGCTGAATTGGTCTCCGGAGGCTGTTTCTTCCTTTCAGGAGCTGAAGCGAAGGTTCACTTCTGCTCCGGTTTTGCGGCAACCTGATGTCTCATTCCTGTTTCAGGTAGAGGTGGACGCTTCTGAGATTGGTGCAGGAGCTGTTTTGTCCCAAAAAGATCCTGTAACATCTAAAATGAATCCCTGTGCTTTCTTTTCCCGAAAGTTCTCCCCATCCGAACGTAACTATGATGTGGGGAATCGGGAACTGTTAGTCATGAAATGGGCATTTGAGGAGTGGAGACATTGGTTGGAGGGAGCTAAACATCAAGTCGTGGTCCTTACTGACCACAAGAATTTGATTTACCTGGAGTCGGCCAAACGCTTGAATCCTAGACAGGCTAGGTGGGCCTTGTTTTTCACACATTTTGATTTTGTGGTCTCTTTTCTTCCAGGCACTAAGAATGTCAAGGCAGACGCCCTCTCTAGGAGTTTCTTTGATGATTCTCCTGTTGTGACCAAGCCTGCTACCATCTTAGGTGAGGGGGTAGTTCTTTCTGCCATCTCACCCGATTTGAGACATGCTCTGGAAGAGTTTCAGGAGGACAAACCTGAGCGTTGTCCCATTGGAAAATTGTATGTTCCTGACCAGTGGAGGAAGAGAGTGATGTCTGAAGTTCATTGCTCTGCATTGGCTGGTCATCCAGGTATATTTGGTACTAGAGATTTGGTGAGTCGGTCTTTTTGGTGGCCCGCCTTGTCTCGTGATGTCAGGAATTTTGTGCAGTCCTGTGGGACTTGCTCTCGGTCTAAACCTTGTTCTTGCTCTAGTGGGTTGTTGATGCCTTTGCCGGTGCCCAGGAGGCCATGGACCCATATTTCAATGGATTTTATCTCTGATATGCCTGTCTCTCAGAGAATGACTGTTATTTGGGTGATTTGTGATAGATTCTCTAAGATGGTCCATCTTGTACCACTCCCTAAGTTGCCATCTTCCTCAGAGTTGGTTCCCTTGTTTTTGCAACAGGTGGTTCGCTTGCACGGGATTCCTGAGAACATTGTATCTGACAGAGGAGTTCAGTTTGTGTCTAGATTTTGGAGGACTTTCTGTTCCAAGCTGGGAATTCAGTTGTCCTTCTCCTCTGCGTTTCACCCTCAGACCAATGGGCAGACGGAGAGAACAAACCAGACTTTGGAGTCGTATTTGAGATGTTTTATTTCTGCTGAACAGGATGATTGGGTTTCATTTTTGTCCTTGGCCGAATTTGCTTTAAATAATAGAGCTAGTTCTGCCACTTTGATGTCACCTTTTTTTTGTAACTTTGGGTTTCATCCTCGATACTCTTCAGTGCAGGTGGAGCCTTCTGCCTGCCCAGGTGTTGACACTGTGGTGGAGAGAATGCACCAGATCTGGGACCAAGTGGTGGATTATTTGACTCTCTCCCAGGAAAAGGCCCAGCGGTTTTCCAACCGGCATAGGACCATTGGTCCCCAGTTTAAGGTGGGTGATATGGTTTGGTTGTCATCAAAGAATATCGCTATGAAGGTGGCTTCTCCAAAGTTTAAACCTAGATTTATTGGACCTTACAAGATTTTGGAGATTCTTAATCCAGTCTCTTTTCGATTGGCTCTTCCTGTTACATTTAAGATCCATAACGTGTTTCATAAGTCTCTGTTAAAGAGGTTTGTTGAGCCAGTAGTTCCTGTGGTGGCACCTCCTGACTCGGTATTGGTTGAAGGTAATGTGGAATATGAGGTTGAGAAGATACTGGATTCTCGCCTGTCTAGACGGAGACTCCAGTATTTGGTTAAATGGAAGGGTTATGGCCAGGAGGATAATTCTTGGGTCCCTGCATCCGATATTCATGCCGAAAGATTGGTTCGTGCCTTTCATCGGGCCCATCCTGATCGCCCTGGTAGCGTGGATGAGGGTTCGGTGACCCCTCCTCAAGGGGGAGGTACTGTTGTGAGTTCATTTTCCCCTTCACCGTCGATGTCTGATGAACTCCCTCTTCTGGTGAAGGAAGGTAGTGAGGCTGATTACCAAACACCTGATCTTGTAGATGATGACTGGGTAACAGGAACTTCTGACTGGATATAAGGCAGCCGACGCCCTTCTGAGTCGCTGGTGATTTCTCTGCTGGATTCTTGGAGACCAGTCTGATTCCTGCTTCCCAAAGATAAGTTTTTGCTCTGCTGTTGAACTTATTAGTTTTGTTTACCTTGTTTTTTTTGGAGTTCAGTCATCCCTGGTCGGGGGTGTGCTGAGTTCCATTTTTGTCTCTGATCAGTTTGTCTCTTTTCTCTGTCTTCGGAATTTACCTGAGTGCTGATATAGTCATTTTGAAGTCCTAGCGACTTCAGGGCCTGTTTTTCCTATCAGACGGTTGGGACATTTTTTGGTAGGGTTTTTTACGGATTGCAGACAGCAGCTTTTCTATCCTGTCCTTTTTAGTTAGCTTGGGCCCCATCGTTTGCTCAACCTATCTTTCTATCTGTGTTAGTGTTTTCATCTTGCTTCACCGTCATTATATGTTGGGGGCTGCCTATTGCTTTGGGGTCTGCTCTGGGGCAGATTAGATTTCCCCTTTCTTTCTTTAGGCCTATTTAGTTCTCCGGCTGTGATCGAGGGGTCTAGGGCATCATAGGAACCCCCCACGGCTACTGTTAGTTGTTGTGGATAGGATCAGGGGTCTGCAATCCGATAGCTACCAACCTCTCCGGTTTTCTGGACTTAGCTTGTATTTTTGTTTTTTCCTCCTTCGGTGACTCATTCATAAAAATAAGTGGTTCACAGGACAAAAGTCTACTCAGGCTAAATACCCTTTTGATCCAGACCTAATGAAGGATTGGTTACAGTCCCCTCCGGTGGACACTCCTGTATTGCGTCTTGCTTCAAAAACGTTCCTATCCGTTTCTGAGGGTTCCTTAATCAGAAACCCCTCCGATCGTCAGATTGACTACCTTGCTCGTTCAGTTTTTGAAGCTTCAGGAGCAGCGCTTTTCCCGTCTTAAGCGGCAATTTGGGTCACTAAGGCAATGGCCGCTTGGGCAGAAGTCTTGATTACTTCCTTCCAGGGCACTAATCTTCCTCTGGAGGCAACCATGGTCGCCAGGTAGATAATTCACACAGCGGACTTTGTAGTGGATCCTCTTTTGATGCCGCCAATTGCGCTGCTCAAACTGCCGCTAATGCGATCTCCATTAGAAGAGCCCTATGGCTCCGTGACTGGCGGGCGGATGCCACACCTAAAAGATCGTTGACTTCTCTCCCCTTTCAAATGGGTTGTCTTTTTGGAGAGAAATGGAATCAGCTCATTTCTGATGCTACTGGAGGAAAAAGTAAATTCCTTCCTCAACAAAAGGCTGTTCGGCCGTTTCGCAACCAACAGCCGACGCGCCTTTTCGATCTTTTCGCAACAATTCCGGTTGATCCTCCTCTACCTTCTCTTCCGGATCAGGTCCGTCCCCGCACGGAGACAGAGGCTCCCAGGTCTCATACAGACCTAACCGCTCTTGGAAACCCAGGCCTAGGGCTTCGGGATCTAGGGGAGCCAGATCTCATACATCTACCCAATGACTTGTTGCGGTATCCGGAGGTCGCCTACTATACTTCAGCCACACCTGGCTCGTGGTCGTCCACGACAAGTGGGTCAGGGAGCTGGTGTCCTCCGGATACAAGATAGAATTTTCTTCTCCCCCTCCAACTCGCTTTTTCCTTTCCTCTCCCCCCAAGGGAAAGACAAGAGCCTTTCTTCGGGTGTTCAGGCTCTTTTAAGGGACAGTCATCATTCCGGTCCCTCATCACGAAAGGTTCAGAGAAATTTATTCAAACCTTTTTGTGGTTCCAAAAAAGGACAGGACGATGCGACCCATTCTGGATCTCAAACTGTTAAGTCAGTTTGTCAGGGTACAGCGATTCCGATCAGTTGTTACTTCCATGCAAAAAGGAGAGTTCCTAGTATCCATCGACATCAAGGACGCTTATCTTCACATTCCGATCTGCCCGTCCCACCAGCAGTTCCTACGTTTTGCAATTCATGAGGAACACTTCCAGTTCGTGGCCTTGCCCTTCGGACATGCCACTTCCCCCAGCGTCTTTACCAAGGTCATGGCGGCTGTCATGGCCATTCTCCGCTCTCGGGGAGTAGTGGTGTTACCGTATCTGGACGACCTGCTCATCAAGGGTCCGTCCCTTCCAGCCTGCAAGGAATCCGTGGAGATAACAGTAAATACACTTTCGTGCCTGGGGTGGAAGATAAACTTTGAAAAGTCTTCCCCGAAACCGGCTCAGCAGATTTCCTTTTTAGGAATGATCATGGACACTTCCCGCGGGTTGGTCATTCTCCCTCCAGAAAAGATGCAACCCTTGCAACCAGAGCTGTGGAGTCGGAGCTCATTTTGGTGGAGTCGGTATAAAATGGACCGACGCCGACTCCTAAAATATACAATAAATTGGGTACAGTACTTCATTGCAGAATGTGCTGAATATTTTTTCAGAGGAATTTGGGAAAGTTATGAAATGTCCTATAAATGGCTGTTCTATTCCTGATCTAAGGCTACATTCACACACAGCGTTTTTGAGGATGTTTTTCAGCTGCAAAAGCAGATCAGATTTTTAAAAAACCGCATCACCTGAAAGGTTTTTGAGTTCATAGATAATGTTTTCAATAGCAAAAGCAGATTAGAAATCTGCTCCATCCATTTATCCATATCTGTCTATCCATATCTTATCTGTACCAGAAAGAATGAAAGCCGGATAGCACAGAGACTTAAGGGGGTTTACACATAGCGATCTCGCTAGCAATATCGCTAAAGCGTCACCGATTTTGTGACGCAGCAGCGATATTGCTAGCGATATCACTATGTGTGATACTTACCTCCGACCGTCTCCCCCGCTGTCTGTCGCTGATCGCGCGAGATCGTCCGGGTCCATTTCTCATCAGGTGCTTCCTGCTGGCGCCGACGAGCGACACGTGGGCGGGCGGACGTTAGTATCGCTGCGTGTGAAAGGTAAGCATCGACTGCTGCTGCATCGCTAGTGAGATCTGCCTGTTTGGCAGCTCACTAGCGACCATTTAGCGATGCACCAGCGATCCTGACCTGGTCGGATCGCTAGTGCATCACTGAATGCAAAGGGGCCTTAAACACTCTTTTTTTTTTTTTTGCGCCAGTCAGGTACACCGGTACACCTCATAGCTGCCCAAAAGGACCCCCAGGACAGGCATTGCTCATCTTCAGTAACACATCAACATCAATTGATAGTTGGAATAAATAGACTGCATTCACCACATCTTCTTAAGGTGTAGGCTTTATTTTCAAGTGTAGGGGTGTGCAGTATGAGGTTCGCAGCAGCTGAGGTGTCAGTGCTGAACTCCAGCACCAGTGAAGCTCCTCCTCTACAGACAAGGGTACAACACAGACAAGTAAACATATTCAGAAAGAAGGAAGGCACTTATCTCAGAAGAATTGCTAGAGTGAACACCAGGATAACAAGATTAAGGTAATTACTTCTTAAAGCATATTTAAACTTTCAATAAACTGTGCATAAATCAATAGTCCAGTATACTGTATGTTCTCTCTGTATGCTTGATGCTTGTTTGCTTTTTCTTTGAGCTCATATACTTTTGGGAAGCTAGCGTTTATACAATATACATACAATATACAGGGAGAATACAGCAACAGGATTGATGAGGACTTATATGAGGACTTGTGTAGGTATAGAAGCCAAAACATCAAGTTATTAGCTCTGTTATCAGTTTCTTTGTTCCTAGAGTATGATACACAACAAACTTGCTCCCTCCCTCCTCCCCTCTTCATAGACTGTGAAGCATTTAGTGAGCTGTACCGTAATAAGAAAAGCCTTGGAAATTCAAAGTAAAGCAATCTAATAACATATTTTACAAACTTTATATTTGTCATCTGTACTATTGATTTATGCAAAGTTTGTTTTATTTTTATCTAAATTTATACAGTGGGGAAAGTATGTATTTGATACACTGTTGATTCCCACCTACAAAGAATGGAGAGGTCTGAAATTTTTAATCATAGGTACACTTCAACTAAGAGTAACAGAATCTACAGGAAATGTCTGACCTCTGTAATTGCAAACAAAGGTTTCTCTACCAAATATTAAGTTCTGTTTTTCTATTGTATCAAATACGTATTTCATTCAATAAAATGCATATTATTTAAATCATACTATGTGATTTTCTGGATTTTTTAATCTGTCTCTCACAGGTGAAGTGTACAATTGCAGATCTCTCCATCCTTTGTAGGTGGGAAAACTTGCACAATTGTCAGTGTATCAAATTCTTATTTTCCCACTGTACATGGTTCCCTGTTCTTGCTGGAATTATAATATACATTATTTTATTTTACAGGACAAAATTATTTTTATATGATTACAAAATATCTAAGAAGCTCCCCATGAAGTCAGCTGTATTTGAGCATTTCACAGTGACTCAAGATGAAAAATACTTTGTGTGTCAATATATGACAAGTGACCCATAGGAAAACAAATGCTGTGATGCCAAAATCAGCGCATACTCAGGCAGTGATAAAAATGCTCCTACAAGAGCTTCCAATCTAAAAATACATTTACAACACTTCCACCCAGAAGTTTTCAAAGCTGTGACTTAGAAAGATAACAGCAGCACCAATAAACCCACGCCCAGCACTTCCTGCCAGGCAAAGGAGGAGGAAAGAGCATCTCAAACATATTTTGTAAGTGACAAAGTTACTGTAACAATGACAGCAGATATAAGACAGCTCAAACAGCTTGTTGTGAAGGACGGTGTACCATTATTATTTGCACGACCAGCTTTTACAGCTCTTAATGGAGAAATGGCCCGCAAACTTGGTGTTTCTCTGGAAAGAGAAAGTATTAGAAAATTATTGATTGAAGAAGCCCTTAAACAAAAGGAAAATCTTAAAAAGACTCTCAAAAGACGCTTCATGTTTCTTAAAATGGATGCCTGTACACGACAGAGTAAACTATTTTGCCATCAATGTTCAATATGTTTGTGACAACCAAGAAATTGTTACCAAGACACTGGCAGTAAAAGATACTAAAGCTCATCACAGCAGCCAGTTTCTCCAGGCCTTAGTGGAAAAAGTTCTGCAAGATTACGAACTCAAAAAAGAACAGGTTCTTGATATTGTAACGGACAATGCTTCAAACATGATAAGTACAATTAAATTGATGTATGAGAGTAAAGAACAACAGCTAGAAGAAAATGTAGGATTCAGTATGTTTTGAGATGGAAGGCCACAGTGCTGTTCATGTAACTGAGGAACAAACAGATATTAAAACAGAAGAATAGCAAAATTATACTTTAGAAATAGATGATCTTGTTGAAGCTGCTTAAAAACATTTTCATATTCATCACATGCGGTGTTTTGTGCACACGCTGCAGCTGGCAATAAGGGAGAGTCTGCAAGAGGGACATGCTGGAAGTCTGATTAGAGAAGTGAGGAAATTGGCTATTGCCACCAGAACCCCTAAAATTGATTCCATCTTGAAGAGACGTGCTGGGAAAGGGGCAATTGTCGATCAAGCCACTCGGTGGGGTGGCACTTATTTAATGATTGAGCGATTGCTTCAACTAAAACCGTTTCTTACAGATATGGCGAACCCTCAGGTAACCCTAAATGAAGGTCAATGGACACAGGTGGCTGAATTGAAGGAATTGCTTAACCACCCATTTATCGTGTCTAAAAAATTACAAGCTGAGGATTTAACTCCTGGCATTTTCATAAGGGAGTGGAAGAACTTGCTATTTTGCCTGTCCCAAAGAGGTGGTTTAATCACAGATGGCATTTCTGCTTCAATGAAACGGAGAGAGACACATCTATTGGAAAATAAAAATTTTCTGGCAGCTGTTTATGTGGACCCAAGCCATAGTATACTGCTTGATGATCAGCAGCTTACTAAAGGAAAAGAAGCTCTGACTGAGGTAGCAGTTAGGATGAGTGGCCTACAGGAGGACTGCCAGGTGCAAGAGGACTTGGGTCCTGACAGTGCTACTGCTGCCATATCTTCATCCTCATCAGATGAGGAGTTTGACTTTGACAAGTATTTGGATGACATAGAGCAGGCAAAGCGTTGCCGCAAGGAAAAAGACTTCACTCGGCTCCTATAGCAAGCAGATTAACCATATTTCAGCAAAATGTTTCACTTGCTCTAAAAGAAATAGAAAAATTCAACCGTTCATCAAAACTGACTGTGCATGAGTCAATTCCTTCATACCTAGAAATTGTTATAGATGCTGCCCATGTGGTTACGGCTTTGCCTCCAACCCAAGTTAGTGTAAAGAGGTTGTTCTCTGGCCTTATAATTATTAGGTCAAATTTGAGGTCCTCTATGAAGGAGGATCTGATGGAGGCAATTCTATTTCTTAGAATAAATTCATAGACTGCACAAATATTATTTAGTATGTCTTTGTTGAAAACTGTTTTTTGCCACTTACATAGTTTATTACATAGTGTTATATATGTAATCGATATTACATAGTGTATTAGATATTTACAATTCATTACAGTTTTTTGTGTTCTAAAGTTGTATTCCAATAAATATATATTATGTTCTATCTAAATATCTTGATTATTGTATCATAAAAATGATTAAATGTCTGATGTTCACATTGTACTACAATACATTTTTCACTTGAATATAAGCAATATATGTTGGAGTCGGTGTAAGGGAAATTGAGGAGTCGGAGTCGCAGGTTTGGCTTACCGACTCCACAGTCCTGCTTACAACAGGCAGTGCGGACTCTTTCCCGACCAGCTTCTCACTCCATTCGTTTCAGCATGAAAGTTCTCAGAAAGATGGTGGCTGCGATGGAAGCAGTTCCATTTGCACAGTTCCATTTCCGTACCTTGCAACATGCGTTGCTGTTAGCTTGGGACAAGAACCCGTTCTCCCTGGACCCGTTGTATCCTTCTGTCCCTACGGGTCAGGCAAGCCCTCAGGTGGTGGACACTGAGCTCCTCACCGAATCAGTAAGATGGTCGGTAGTAACCACCGATGCAAGTCTTCTCGTCTGGGGTGCGGTCTTTCGTCACGACACGGCGCAGGGTCGTTGGTCGACCCGAGAGTCACATCTCCCCATCAACATTTTGGAGATACGAGCGATCAGACTTGCTCTACGGAGTTTCCACCATCTCGCAGGTCACCCCATCAGGATCCAATCCGACAACGCCACGGCTGTAGCATACATCAACTGCCAGGGAGGTACCCGGAGCAGGATGGCCATGCACGAAGTGAGTCACATCCTCCATTGGGCCGACACCAACCATTCTCCCATCTCAGCAATTCACATGTCAGGCGTAGAAAATTGAGCTGCAGATTTCCTCAGTCGCCAAGGCATTGCCTCAGGAGATTGGCTCTTCATCCGGAAGTCTTTCTGCAGATTTGTCATCGTTGGGGGACTCGATGTGGACCTCATGGCCTCCAGACTAAACAACAAGGTGTCTCGGTTCATTGCCCGATGGCGCGATCCATGCGCCATCGGAGTGGGTGCCCTAGTTCTACCATGGCACCGGTTCCGGCTCCCGTACATCTTTCTCCCTCTTCCCTTGCTTCCGAGGGTCATCAAGAAGATCAGAGCGGAGGGTGTACCAGTTATCCTAGTCGCGCCAGATTGGCCGCGCCGAGCATGGTATACAGAACTAATACAACTAGTCGCAGACGTCCCCTGGCGACTTCCAGATCGCACGGATCTGCTTTTTCTGGGCCCGATTTACCACCAGAACTCCGGGGCCCTGTCTTTGACGGCGTGGCCGTTGAATCCTGGATTTTAGCACAGGCTGGGTTCTCTCATGACGTGATTTCCACCATGATTAGTGCTAGGAAGCTTGTGTCCAGGTGTATCTAGCACCGCACCTGGAAAATTTTCTTTTCATGGTGCAAGGATCATGGTCGATCCCCTCTGGTGCTCTCCATTTCAGCTGTATTGGAGTTCCTTCAATCCGGATTAAAATCAGGCCTCGCGCTTGGCTCGCTCAAGTGCCAAATTTTGGCCTTGTCAGTGCTTTTCCATTGCAAAATTGACACCAAACCTCAGGTCAAGATGTTCATTCAAGGAGTTTCCCATGTGGCACCTCCTTATAGAAGGCCATTGGAATCATGGGACCTTAACCTGATTCTCGGGGCCTTACAGGAGGCTCCTTTCGAACCGCTGCAGGACGTGTCATTGACCGTCCTCTCTTGGAAAGTGGTCGTTCTAGTGGCAGTTACGTCAATCAGACGAGTTTCGGAAATGGCAGCCCTGTCCTGCCGCTCTCCGTTCCTGAAATTTCATCAGGACAAGGTAGTTCTCAGGACGTCCCCGTCCTTCCTGCAAAAGGTCGTCTCCTCTTGCCATCTCAACGAGGAAATTGTTTTGCCTTCCTTTTTTCCGGCCCCAATCCATCGCATTAAGAAGGCCCTGCACACCCTGGATGTGGTTAGGGCGCTGAGACGGTACATCTCGCGGACGGCTCCCTTCCGCAAGTCAGATGCCCTGTTCATACTTCCAAAGGGGCATAGGAAGGGTCTAGCCGCTTCAAAAGCAACGCTAGCCAGGTGGAATCGCTCAGCGATTCAGGAATCATACCATGTCAGGAACGCGCCTGTCCCAGCGGGGATTAAGGCGCACTCTACCCGGTCAGTGGGCCATTCGGCACCAGGCCTCGGCAGAACAGGTCTGCAAGGCTGCGACATGGTCCAGTCTGCATTCTTTTAAAAAACATCACCAAATTTATTCTCAGGCCTCTGCGGATGCAGCTCTCGGCAGACGCATCCTGCAATCTGCAGTACCTCAGTGTTGACTCAGTGGTACATGGGGTACTAGCAGATGTATGCTCCCCACCCAGAGACTGCTTTAGGACGTCGCACTGTCTGTGTCCCCCAATGAAGCATAGGAGAAATAGGGCTTTTTGTGTACTCACCGTAAAATCCTTTTCTCTGAGCCATTCATTGGGGGACACAGCACCTGCCCTGTTTAGCCTACTGGCTCATTTGTAGCATTCTTAGATTGTGATATAGTTATGGTTATTGTTGACTATTTAAGCTCCTACTGCTTTTTTCACTGAACTAGAGATATCTCATCCAGCGAGAGAGTGTATACTGCAGGGGAGGAGTTAACTTTTTTTTTCTGGTTTACTTCGTGTCCTCCTAGTGGCAAGCAGCATAACACCCACTGTCTCTGTGTCCCCCAATGAATGACTCTGAGAAAAGGATGTTACTGTGAGTACCCAAAAATCCCTGTTTTGCTCATGGGAAAATCCCTTTAATTTAAAAGCTAAATTATTAGTTTTTACACCATGTGTTTAATGTATTTATAAGAAAGTAGGCCCTCTTTAAGTCAATGCTTTATTTTACTTTTCGATGAATGTGGTGCATGTACATTATATTTTTGATATTCGCTCATTTTTATTCTTTAATCAAGGGAAAGCTTCATGATTACTGGGAGCCAAAGTGCGACGACTCGAGCCTGAAAACCTCAGAAGAAATTATCAGCGATTCTCAGGATTTTCCTTATGATGACAACTGATGTCCCCCTTATCCCCACCTCCCCCTACCACTAAATGGCTCTACTTTCTGCTTTACTGTAGACGATGTATAGAAAATATGAGAGATGCCATTTTCCGCATCACCTGCTTTAACTTTTAAATTACAATTCAGACATTTTGGATATACTTTAAATCTTATTACATATCGTGGTAAATATGTGATTCACCAAAGAAAGTAAGTAAAATAGTGCCCATTTTTGGTAATTTTATAACATGTATATATGATATAAGGTAAATGTACATAAGGACTTAATAAGCTTTTCACAATATTGGTTACGTAAACCATGCCTAATAGAAAAACAATGCTTGGGCATAAACTTGCATTTTAATAACCACAGCCTATACAGTTAACCAAGCTGATGTCTTTTTGTTGTCTTTTGTAATATTTGGTAAATCCTGTATGTAGGCAGAATGTTTGTTTTTTGTTAAAAAAAAAAAAAATTATTGAACAAACTGGATTGTAAGATAACGTGGCCGTCTGTAGTGAGCTATTTACTTCTATCCTTCTGCATATTAGAACGGCTACAGAACTAAACTATCCTCAACATCGTTTAAAAGGGTTTTTCAGGATAATCTTTTTGACCCCTAAGGCTGCAGACATATGAAATCAGAAACTGAGCAGTCACAAAGCCTCCGCTGCTCCATTGATTCCTCTGTGCCGCTGCCCCGATCTTTTAACAGGCTGCAGCACGGACAGGGACGTAACTGCTGCAGCCAATCACAGGGCTTAGGTGCTCATGTTGTCCAAATGTGCATCACCGCTGAGACTAATGATTAGCTGCGGTGGCTTGTTAGCAAAGACTCAGGAAGGCCCAAGGATCAGTAAGTCTACAAGTCTATAAGAAAATAAGTCTAACCCGGACAACCCCTTTAAAGATGTCTCACAATGGTCATTTATTATCAGCCGTGGTGACCTTGCGAAGTCACTGGGCATATGTGATAAGTGTCAATTATGGGAAAGCCGCTGTAAATGTTCATCTCTATGCTGCTGACGTGCACAAAGATACTGAAGTTGGAACACATTAGGTTGTCATGCCTGTAGCAGAAGAACTTCCATTTATTGCTGTAACATACTGTAGATCTCCACTATTTTGGGTAAGAGTGAGAATTCTTAATTCTGTCATTTAAATGTTCAATTTTGTATCTATTTTTTTTTTTAACATGCCACTATATCTGACCTTTTTAAAATAGGAATATCTCCATAGAGCCAGGAAGTATTCTCTTCAGTTTTGCATCGTAGGTGGTATCGCATTCCCGATAAAGTAATTATTCTGAAATATCTTTTTTGTGATGTGTGACTTCTGCAAATGTATAAGTAGAATGAAGACTTGATGGTTACATTTCACTTATGTGCCGGCATACGCTCTGCCACCGATGATTTAAAAGTGTTTTCCAGGCTTACTTTATTGATGACTTATCCTCGGGATAACGGAGAGCAGATGGGGATCCAACACCAATCTGCTGTTTATTAACTCCAGTATCAAAGTACAGCACCCGCTGCCAACAATTGCAGATTATCACCTATTCTCTGAAATCACCACACCGGTGCTTTTTGTTTTGTTTGTTTTTTTATAGTGCCACCCTTGGAGTGGTATCACTAATGTCTGGTCCCTGCCTGTAGTAAAATACTTACCAGCCCCTGTCTTCTGCTGTTTCTGGCGTCGCTCCAATCCCACTACACTATATTGTGACCGCAGCTCCTGGCTGACCGGAAGTCACATGCAACAGTCATAAGCTCTCTGTGTAAGTCTGAGATCCTCCTTCTGGCTCTCCTAGATTTACATGGTGAAGTGACCTCCGCCCAGCAAACACTGGAGCGGTCCATATAGTAACAAATAGCCAAAGGGGACGGGAGAGGTCCCGGGAAGAGCAGAAGACACTGAGCAGTAGGTATTTTTCTACAGCCCAACAATATATGTTGATGATTTCCGGGAGGCCTTAACAGAGGGGCTTCAAAATGCAGCCCAAAGAAAAATGAACCAGAATTTGTTTTTCATTATTAATGTAAGTATTTACTAACACAGACACATCTGCTAACAATTCCTTTTTTATAAAGGTCAGTAATAGTGACATCATCTTTTTTGGGGAGGGTTTAAAGAAATAACCCAACTCTGTTAATTTAATTTATAGATTTTTTTTTTTTTGTACTATGTTAATATATTATCATTTCTAAACTACCTTGTATTTTTGTATATGTAGAAGAATTTTGTTTCTATGAAAGTTGCACTTTGTTATTCCTCATTTTTTATGTTTGCTATTTATAAAACAAAAAGTTAATCCCTTTCCTTGTTTTCTGTTCTTCACAAAAGCAAGCAACTTGTTCATTTGATAGTTATATAGTACAATCTAATCTATTATGTGTGTGGGGGGGGGGTATATATGTATGTGTGCAGCCAGTACTAGGCAATCCTTGCTTAATTAGTTCAGGGCCCCATAGAAACCAGCATGTGACATCGGTCATTAAGTGACGACAATCAGCGTCCACTAACCAGCTACAGCTTTTACTATTTTATCAGAGCAGCCACTGATTAGCTGCGGCGGTAATGTAACACAACGTCGCCCTATCCGCCGGGAGCAGCAGCGTGACAGAGCGGTGCCACTGCAGGAAATGACTGTATATCATCACAATTTTTTTTTATATATCTTCAGTTAAGCAGTGGACAACCCTTTTAATAGCATTCAATGTTAGGCCTCTTTCACACTTATTTGCATCAGTTACAATCCGCCAAAAAGGCGGAAAAGCGGATCCGTTCTCAACTGATATGAATGGATGGCACAGGATCCGTTTTTAGACGGATCCTGAAAATGAGGAAATTTAAAGGAACCGCTGGGGGGGGCGGGGGGGGGAAGAGATAGAGAGAGATTTTTGTCCGGCACCCAGAAAGAATTTCGGGTTAAATGAGTGTCTGGAGGATCCGCCAGAGAAAAAAACATTACAAGCTCCATTTTGAAATCTTTGAGGATGGTGACGGACAGCAACTTTTGGCGGATCCTCAAAAAAAGCGGATGCAACGGACAGCAATCCGTCACAATCCGCCATTAATGCAAGTCAATGGGGGAAAAAAAACGGATCCTCAAAAAAAAATTGAGGATCCGTTTTTTTTCAAAACCTGGCGGATTGTGACTGATTGTAAAAAACTGAAGTGTGAAAGAGGCCTTAGGCCTTTGTTATATTGCTGTGTATTAAGACATGGACTTGTGAGATGTAGATACTATCTTAGGGCCCTGTCACACACAGCGAGATCGCTGATTTTGTTATGCCACAGCGATCTCGCCAGCGATATCGCTGTGTGTGACATGTATCAGCGACCGGCCCTCCAGCCGGGTATTGCTGATCGCGCTCAATCGTCCTGGGCCATTTTTTTGATCGTTGGTCTCCCGCTGGCCAGCACGCATCTCTGCGTGTGGCAGCGAGAGACCAGCGACGCTGGGAGCTGGTTTCAAATGTAAACAACGGGTATCTAAGAGCTGGGCCGGCTCTTAGATACCTGCTGTTTTACCTTGGATACCAGCTTGCTCGCTGGTCCTGATTGCTGGTGGGTCTGCCTATGTCCTATGTCATGGGACACTCGTGGATTTCTGCGGATCAGGGAGTATATTGGTTGTTTGTTATTTTAATATTTTTTACAGATGACACTGGCTTCGGGGATCAAAGTGACAAGTGATGGTGAGTATGTACTCTGTTATATGTACTGTATGTCTGTGTGTATTGTATTAATGTATTGTATGTAGTATGTATGTTATATGTATGTAGCATGTTGTATGTATGTAGTATGTATGTTGTATGAATGTAGTATATACAGTGGGGAAAAAAAGTATTTAGTCAGTCAGCAATAGTGCAAGTTCCACCACTTAAAAAGATGAGAGGCGTCTGTAATTTACATCATAGATAGACCTCAACTATGGGAGACAAACTGAGAAAAAAAAATCCAGAAAATCACATTGTCTGTTTTTTTTTTTTCATTTTATTTGCAAATTATGGTGGAAAATAAGTATTTGGTCAGAAACAAAATTTCATCTCAATGCTTTGTGATATATCCTTTGTTGGCAATGACAGGTCAAACGTTTTCTGTAAGTCTTCACAAGGTTGCCACACACTGTTGTTGGTATGTTGGCCCATTCCTCCATGCAGATCTCCTCTAGAGCATTGATGTTTTTGGCTTTTCGCTTGGCAACACGGACTTTCAACTCCCTCCAAAGGTTTTCTATAGGGTTGAGATCTGGAGACTGGCTAGGCCACTCCAGGACCTTGAAATGCTTCTTACGAAGCCACTCCTTTGTTGCCCTGGCAGTGTACTTTGGATCATTGTCATGTTGAAAGACCCAGCCACGTTTCATCTTCAATGCCCTTGCTGATGGAAGGAGGTTTGCACTCAAAATCTCACGATACATGGCCCCATTCATTCTTTCATGTACCCGGATCAGTCGTCCTGGCCCCTTTGCAGAGAAACAGCCCCAAAGCATGATGTTTCCACCACCATGCTTTACAGTAGGTATGGTGTTTGATGGATGCAACTCAGTATTCTTTTTCCTCCAAACACGACAAGTTGTGTTTCTACCAAACAGTTCCAGTTTGGTTTCATCAGACCATAGGACATTCTCCCAAAACTCCTCTGGATCATCCAAATGCTCTCTAGCAAACTTCAGACGGGCCCGGACATGTACAGGCTTAAGCAGTGGGACACGTCTGGCACTGCAGGATCTGAGTCCATGGTGGCGTAGTGTGTTACTTATGGTAGGCCTTGTTACATTGGTCCCAGCTCTCTGCAGTTCATTCACTAGGTCCCCCCCGCGTGGTTCTGGGATTTGTGCTCACCGTTCCTGTGATCATTCTGACCCCACGGGGTGGGATTTTGCGTGGAGCACCAGATCGAGGGAGATTATCAGTGGTCTTGTATGTCTTCCATTTTCTAATTATTGCTCCCACAGTTGATTTCTTCACTCCAAGCTGGTTGGCTATTGCAGATTCAGTCTTCCCAGCCTGGTGCAGGGCTACAATTTTGTTTCTGGTGTCCTTTGACAGCTCTTTGGTCTTCACCATAGTGGAGTTTGGAGTCAGACTGTTTGAGGGTGTGCACAGGTGTCTTTTTATACGGATAACAAGTTTAAACAGGTGCCATTACTACAGGTAATGAGTGGAGGAAAGAGGAGACTCTTAAAGAAGAAGTTACAGGTCTGTGAGAGCCAGAAATCTTGATTGCTTGTTTCTGACCAAATACTTATTTTCCACCATAATATGCAAATAAAATGAAAAAAAAACAGACAATGTGATTTTCTGGATGTTTTTTTTCTCAGTTTGTCTCCCATAGTTGAGGTCTACCTATGATGTAAATTACAGACGCCTCGCATCTTTTTAAGTGGTGGAACTTGCACTATTGCTGACTGACTAAATACTTTTTTTCCCCACTGTATGTAGTATGTATGTATGTTGCATGAATGTAGTATTGTATGAATGTAGTATATATGTAGTATGTATGTATTATGTAGTATGAATGTAGTATATATGTTGTATGTATTATGTAGTATGTATGTTGTATGAATGTAGTATATATGTAGTACAATATGTATGTATGTTGTATGAATGTAGTATATATGTAGTACAATATGTATGTATGTTGTATGAATGTAGTATGTACAGTGGGGCAAAAAAGTATTTAGTCAGTCAGCAATAGTGCAAGTTCCACCACTTAAAAAGATGAGAGGCGTCTGTAATTTACATCATAGGTAGACCTCAACTATGGGAGACAAACTGAGAAAAAAAAATCCAGAAAATCACATTGTCTGTTTTTTTTTCATTTTATTTGCATATTATGGTGGAAAATAAGTATTTGGTCAGAAACAAGCAAACAAGATTTCTGGCTCTCACAGACCTGTAACTTCTTCTTTAAGAGTCTCCTCTTTCCTCCACTCATTACCTGTAGTAATGGCACCTGTTTAAACTTGTTATCAGTATAAAAAGACACCTGTGCACACCCTCAAACAGTCTGACTCCAAACTCCACTATGGTGAAGACCAAAGAGCTGTCAAAGGACACCAGAAACAAAATTGTAGCCCTGCACCAGGCTGGGAAGGCTGAATCTGCAATAGCCAACCAGTTTGGAGTGAAGAAATCAACTGTGGGAGCAATAATTAGAAAATGGAAGACATACAAGACCACTGATAATCTCCCTCGATCTGGTGCTCCACGCAAAATCCCACCCCGTGGGGTCAGAATGATCACAAGAACGGTGAGCAAAAATCCCCGAACCACGCGGGGGGACATAGTGAATGAACTGCAGAGAGCTGGGACCAATGTAACAAGGCCTACCATAAGTAACACACTACGCCACCATGGACTCAGATCCTGCAGTGCCAGACGTGTCCCACTGCTTAAGCCTGTACATGTCCGGGCCCGTCTGAAGTTTGCTAGAGAGCATTTGGATGATCCAGAGGAGTTTTGGGAGAATGTCCTATGGTCTGATGGTCTGATGTTTGGTAGAAACACAACTTGTCGTGTTTGGAGGAAAAAGAATACTGAGTTGCATCCATCAAACACCATACCTACTGTAAAGCATGGTGGTGGAAACATCATGCTTTGGGGCTGTTTCTCTGCAAAGGGGCCAGGACGACTGATCCGGGTACATGAAAGAATGAATGGGGCCATGTATCGTGAGATTTTGAGTGCAAACCTCCTTCCATCAGCAAGGGCATTGAAGATGAAACGTGGCTGGGTCTTTCAACATGGCAATGATCCAAAGCACACCGCCAGGGCAACGAAGGAGTGGCTTCGTAAGAAGCATTTCAAGGTCCTGGAGTGGCCTAGCCAGTCTCCAGATCTCAACCCTATAGAAAACCTTTGGAGGGAGTTGAAAGTCCGTGTTGCCAAGCGAAAAGCCAAAAACATCACTGCTCTAGAGGAGATCTGCATGAAGGAATGGGCCAACATACCAACAACAGTGTGTGGCAACCTTGTGAAGACTTACAGAAAACGTTTGACCTCTGTCATTGCCAACAAAGAATATATCACAAAGTATTGAGATGAAATTTTGTTTCTGACTAAATACTTATTTTCCACCATAATATGCAAATAAAATGAAAAAAAAAACAGACAATGTGATTTTCTGGATTTTTTTTCTCAGTTTGTCTCCCATAGTTGAGGTCTACCTATGATGTAAATTACAGACGCCTCTCATCTTTTTAAGTGGTGGAACTTGCACTATTGCTGACTGACTAAATACTTTTTTGCCCCACTGTATGTAGTATATATGTAGTATGTATGTTGTATGAATGTAGTATGTATGTATGTTGTATGAATGTAGTATATATGTAGTATGTATGTATGTTGTATGAATGTAGTATATATGTAGTATGTATGTTGTTGTGTTTTTTTTTTTTTTCTTTTTTAAATTCAACACGTTAGCCGGATGATGGGACTACTACTGTCCCATCATTGGCTATTGTGTCAATCACTGTCATTGTAGTAGGCATAGCCCGATGGGACTTGTAGTCCCATCGGACGATGCCTGCACACACGCAGAGACCCCCGGCTGGCCCGCACAGACCCCGCATCATGATGACATCATTTCAGCAGCCAATCACAGCCATGCCATTAGTTAACATGGCTAACACAACTGGCTCATTGCATTATGGGAACTTACGATTCCGGTATTCGATATTGTAAAAATATCCGAACTCTGTATCGGAACTCCGATACAGCGAATATCGGCCGATACCCGACATTTGCAGTATCGGAATGCTCAACACTAATGGTAGTGTATTTTGTCTGATTTCTTTGCCTGTGTGGATTGGATGGTATTTTACAGACATCTGGTGAGAATTTCATGTCAATAGAAATATATACTGCTCAAAAAAATAAAGAGAACACATCCTAGTACATTGTGTTGTTTAAGTGTTCCCTTTATTTTTTTTGAACAGTATATTTACTTAAATTGGTGACGTTTTCAATTTTTATTTTACCCTCTGTTATAATGTGCCCAAACAATATTAAATATTGAAACTATTATATTTGCTTCAAGGTGGAGCAAACTATGATCCAGCAATGAGCAGGTTAATGCCTACATCAGCCATTCCTATTAGGGAGACTTTTTTTTTTAATTTAGTCATTAACTTTGTTGTTCTTCTGAATAGCCTAAATAATCTGCATACAATGAGAACAGTGTCTGGAGCTGATAATTATAAAGAAGTTCCAGTAATAGAAAACCAATGTTCAAAGTCCATGTGAAGAAATGAGGTTAAAGTAGCAAACGCCAAGGCCAAGCTCAATGTATTTGTCACCAATGTACAAAGTCCTCTAAAATGAATATAATTTATTCATCCTGATTAGAACAGACTTTGCAGGAAAGGACCCCGAGAACAAGATTTACCTCTCAGTAATCAGAAGTCAGTATGATAAACAGGATTCTACGGCTGAATGGAAAGACTGCAACTATTTGTCACAAATTTTGTGGAATTTTCCAGGATGATACTGGTGATGCTTCATCCATTTCTTAAGAGGTAATGTAATATTGAGTGATATCCATTCAGTTATTGTTGGAGATTGGAAACTTCCTCACCACCATCTTTCAACAAAATGGAAATTGTCTAAAAGGTATACATGTATCTTGTCTCGCATGCTTCCAAGTTAATTTATAGTAAACATTTTTGGAGGTAGAGACACTGGTGATCCCATTAGGCCACTGAAAAATCTAATCTTATGCTCCCAACACCCCAGTATCTGTGGACAGTGCTGAATGAGATGGAAGAAAGTACCATGAACTCTGTGATATCTGGGGCATTCATAAGGGTAAGGGTACCGTTACACCTAGCGATGCACCAGCGATCCCGACAACGATATGACGCGGTCAGGATCGCTGGTGCATCGCTAGGTGGTCGCTAGTGAGCTGCCACACAGGCAGATCTCACCAGCGACATCGCTGGGGTAGGGGATCGCTACTTAGCTGTCAGACGCGGCGATCCTGCGTCCTCTCGCCTGCATTCACGCGTCGCTCGTCGGCGCCACAGGAAGCCCAGCAGGAAGTGGCCGACGAGAAATGGTCCAGCAGCTTCTCGCGCATTCAGTGATAACCAGCGGGGGAGCCGGTCGGAGGTAAGTATCACATGCAGCGATATCGCTAGCAGTATCGCTATAACGCCACAAAATCGGTGACTTTACAGCGATATTGCTAGCGATATCGCAGTGTGTAACGGGGGCTTTAGAAGGTCTAAACTTAGCTAGTCGTGAAGTACTGTAATACGCCATATGTAGGATGTATAATCATAAAATATGTTTATTGTGATTCAAAGAAACTCACTTAGGTGGGGGTTATTGCACCCTCTTACTCCTTTTAAGGGCTCATACTCACTTGCGAGAGACTCGCACGAAAACCGGGCACTGCCGCTGGCATGGGGACCGGAGCGTGCGGTTACATGTATTTCTATGCAGCTGCACGCTCCGGTCCGAGTGCCGGCGGCAGTGCCCGGTTTTCATGCAAGAGACTGCGAGTCTCTCGCAAGTGAGTTTGAGCCCTAATTGTGATATCTTCCTCCACATTTCTCCCTTAAAGGAATAAGGGCAGCTTCCCTAGACTTATTAAGGATTTTTGAACAAAAGGAGGGTGTCAACTGGGAGAGAAGAGCGTTCAGCAACCGCTCCTAACACTGTGTAAAGGTAGGCAAGGGCCATGGTCTTTCACCCATCTGTGCGCTCATTGCGTGTTTGAAAGGAAAGTAATTAAAAATCAGGCTGTGTGGCAGATCATAGCTTGCCTGAAAGACAGGATAGCCTGTTACCCCCGATTCAGTACATACAGTGGGGAAAAAAGTATTTAGTCAGCCACCAATTGTGCAAGTTCTCCCACTTAAGATGGGGGGGGGGGAGGGGGCAAAACATATGACTGGGCCCCTAATAGGAAAACATATCATCGGTGCAACCGCACAAAACGTAAGGGAGCCCATTTCTACCTTCAAAAAAAGCTGCAAAGGGATATATTGTTCTTGCACAGGGGCCCTTTCTGTCTGTGTCTCCTTGTGGCCCCTAACCAGGTCATCATGATTATAACTATGGTGGTATAGGGGAACCTCAGGAGATGACCGCCTGTTATTGGAAGTAAAAGTCTATATAAAGACCAGCACTGATATTACCGCCTTATGGTGACACATAGTGGTAGATACCCGTCCTGCAGGACATATAGAGATTACTGCACAGTTATAGATGGTGACTTACAGCTGACGTTCTTTCTGGTGGAGTCATTCACTTTTCCCGTCTTTTCCATCTGGCCCAGACCGAGATGTCGACTTCTCCAGCCAGGACTCCTCTGCAGAGATTACAAGAAAGACACATCTGACTTCTCACATGTCCAGCATCGTTCACATGTAGAATGATGAAATCCTAGAATGTTCGAGTTGGAAGGGACCTCCAGGGTCATTGTGTCCAACCCCCCTGCTCAATGCAGGATTCAATAAATCATCCCAGACAGATGTCTGTCCAGCCTCTGTATGAACAATTCACCACCTCTCGTGGCAGCCTGTTCCACTCACTGATAACCCTCACTGTCAAATAGTGTTTTCGAATATCTAATCTGTAACTTCTCCCTTTCAGTTTCATCCCATTGCTTCTCGTGTTTCCATGTGCAAATGTATTCCTAACCTGCACAAACTCCTCATCCTGCCGATACCTCAATTCTGAGCCCCTGCTGCCGTGTCCCTATTACTGCACCTACTGTGTGGTACAAAAACAGAGCTCCTCTTACTGCCCCACATAGTAATGCCAACACTGTGCCCCTTACATTGTAATAATGCCTCCTTTGTGCTCTCTAGATGGTAAAATTGCCCCCTAGAAAATATTAATTTCATGTGCATGTGCCCTTCAAATTTTGTCCCTAGAAAGTAATAATACTCCATGTGCAACTTTGATGATCACAATACTGAGAGCCCCTATAACAATGTTTAAGTGCCCACTTAACATTTAATAATGTCCCCTGAGTTCCCCATGTATAATTCCTCTATATACGGTATGCTGGGACTACAGCTCCCCTATATACAGCTCTGACAAAAAATTAAGAAACCATCACATCAAATCCCTGTCATGGTCAGCCCATTCTCCAGACTTGAACCCCTTTGAAAACCTCTGGAATGTTATCAAGAGGATGATGGATAGTCACAAGCCATCAAAGAAGAATTGCTTAAATTTTTGCACCAGAAGCAGTGTGAAAGACTGGTGGAAAGCATGCCAAGACTCATGAAAGCTGTGATTAAAAATCATGGTTATTCCACAAAATATTGATTTCTGAACTCTTCCTGAGTTAAAACTTTAGTATTGTTTCTAAATGATTATGAACTTGTTTTCTTCGCGTGATTTGAGGTCTGAAAGCACTGTTTGTTTTTTAAAAAATTTTGACCATTTTTCTTTGTCAGAAAAAAAATACAAAATTTATTGCTTGGAAATATGGAGACATGTCAGAAGTTTATAGACTAAAGAACAATTTACATTTTACTCAAAAATATACCTATAAAGAAAAAATCAGACAAACTGGACAATTGAAAGTGGTCTCTTAATTTTTGCCAGAGCTGTATGATGATCCCACAGCTCCCTTATATACAGTATGATGGGCACGCAGCTCCCTTATATACAGTATGATGTCCCCCAGAGTTCCCCTATACATATAATGCTGTCCCCACTGCTCCAATACACAGTATAATTAAGTGTTCTGACACCGTGCCGTGCCTGCACTGAGAGCTCCTCTCCATCATAATTTTGTGGTCTGTAGTCTGAATGACTGCAGACAATTATCCCAAGCACTTTAGAATAATAATAAATTGCTTATTAAATAGAATGCAGCTCGTGGTTACTATATGGTTATACTTGTTAGGGGGCAGACAGACGCACATACTTCTGCGAGGATCACGTTGCAATCCTTGGACTATCAGCTCTCCACACCTGAGTGTGACAGCAGCATAGTAATCCATCACGCTCATGTCAGGAGCGGTACCGGCCAGTCTGAGGATTGCGGTGCGATCCTCACGTGAGTTATACGGCCGTCTGTCTGTGCCCTTGTTATACTAATACTGAAATATTAATCTGTTATTAAAGTATTAACGAGGTCACAAATGTAAAAAAAAAAAATGCCCCCTCACAATCACCCCCTGTGCCCTGTCCCCCCACCTCACAATACCCCCAACTTCTCGCATTCACCCCCTATGCCCTGACCCTGCTGCCACACAATACGCCCATCCTCTCACATTAACCCTCTTGTGCCCTGTCCCCCCTGCCTCACAATACCCCCCAACCTCTCACATTCACCCCCGTTCTGTCACCCCTGCGTCACAATACCCCATCCTGTCACATTCACCCCTGTGCCATCCCCTCTGCCTCACAGTACCCACATCCTCTCACATTCACCCCCTGTGCCCTGTCCCTCCCTGCCTCACAATACCCCTATCCTCTCACATTCACCCCCTGTGGCCTGCCCCCCCCCCGCCACACAATACCCCCATCCTCTCACATTCATCCCTTGTGCCCTGTCTACGCTGCCACACAATACCCCATCCTCTCACATTAACCCCCGTGCCCTAGCCCTCCACAATATCTCCATCCTCACATTCACCTCCTGTGCCCTGTCCTCCGTGCCACACAATACCCCATCCTCTCACATTCACCCCCTGTGCCCTGTCCCCCCGCCACACAATACCCCCATTCTTTCACATTCTCCCCCTGTCCCCCCTGCCACACAATACCCCATCCTCTCACATTAACCCCTTGTGCCCTGTCTACGCTGCCACACAATACCCCCATCCTGTCACATTCACCCCTTGTGCCCTGTATACGCTGCCACGCAATACCCCATCCTCTCACATTAACCCCGTTCCCTAGCCCCCCACAATATCTCCATCCTCTCACATTCACCTCCTGTGCTCTGTCCCCCCTGCCACACAATACCCCCATCCTCTCACATTCACGCCCCGTCCCCCTGCTTCACAATACACCCATCCTCACATTCACCCCACAGTGACCATGACATGCCTAAACTGAATGAATTTAACAAATTCCATCCCCACTTACCATGAGGCTTGCAGGCAGTGACTGAGGCAGGACATGGAAGTGTCCAGTGTATGCACAGAGGGCAATAGGACCCAGTGTGGCTGAGACAACCAGAGCCTGCACAGCGCAAACTGCTGCCTGCCAGGAAACCGCTCCTCCGGTGAGACAGCAGCACCGTACACTGTGCAGTCTATCAGACAGGGGAGCCAGCATTGTGCTGTTCTCTCTCCCTGACACCTCATACTGGCCATATCTCCCAGTGGGCCCCTGCATGTGACTGGGGCAATGGCCCCTTCTGCCCAATCAATAACTACACTACTGGTGAAGCCATTAATTGTCAAACTACTGTCTTCTCTTTTTAATTAAAATCATAATGACAACCAAAGCATCCAAATGACCCTGATCAAAAGTTCACATACCCCATTTCTTAATACCATGTATTGCTTCCTCTAACATCAAAGAAAGCTTGAAGTCTTTTGTGGTAGTTGTGGATGAGCGTCTTTATTTTCTCAGATGGTAAAACTGCCCACTCTTCTTGGCAAAAAGTCCACAGTACCTGTAAATTCCTGGGCTGTCTAGAATGAGCTGCACGCTTGAGATCTCTCCAGAGTGGCTCAATGATATTTAGGTCATGAGACTGAGATGGCCACTCCAGAAACTTCACTTTGTTCTGGTGTAGCCAATGATAGGTCAACTTGGCCTTGTGTTTTGGATCGTTTTCATGTTGGAACGTCCAAGTACGTCCCATGCACAGCTTCCAGGCTGATGATTGAAGTTTGCCTCCAGTATTTGTTGATAACGTGCTGCATTCATCTTTCCTTCAACTTTGACCAAGTTTCCTATGCCTTTGTAGCTCACACATGCCCAAAATATCAGCGATCCGCCTCTGTGCTTTACAGTAGGAATGGTGTTCCTTTCATCATAGGCCTTGCTGACCTCTCTCCAAATGTAACGTTTATGGTTGTGGACAAAAAGTTCAATTTTGGTGTCATCACTCCAAATTATCTTGTTCCAGAAGTTTTGAGACTTGTCTCTGTGCTTTTTTGAGTATTTTAGGTGAGATATTTCGTGGCATTTGCGCAGTAATGGCTTTCTTCTAGAGACTTGACCATGCAGCCCATTTTTCTTCAAGTGCCTCCTTATTGTGCATCTTGAAACAGCCACACCACTAGTTTTCAGTGAGTCCAGTATTTCAGCTGATGTTATTTATGGGTTTTTCTTTGCATCCCAAACTATATTCCTGGCAGTTGTAGACAAAATTTTGGTTGGTCTACCTGACTGTGGTTTTCTTTTTAAAGAGCCACTGATTTTCCATTTGTAAATCACAGTTTGAACGCTGATGACTGGCATTATCAATTCCTTGGATATCTTTTTGTATCCCTTTCCTGTTTTATAGAGTTCCACTACCTTTTCCCGTTCTAGATTCATTGACATTTCTTTTGCTTTCCCCATGACTCACAATCCAGAAACGTCAGTGGCTGGATGAAAGATGCAGGAGTCTGTCTGGATCCCAGAAACTCACTAAGCTTTTATGTACGCACAGTGATTACAAGCAAACAGGTCTCAGGTGATGATGTTACGTTTAGTAGCATTTCAAACCCATTTGTGTCGACTTCTTCTGTGCATGTTATCAGGCCAAAATTAACAGGGTATGTGAACGTTTGATCAGGGTCATTTGGATGTTTTTGGTTGTCATTATGATTTCAAAAGAGGAAACACAATAGATTCACAATAAATGGCTTCACCCAACCACTAACCATGAGTGGAGAAAAAGTTTTGGTGTTATCGCTCATATTCACTGAAAAAAAAGGCCAAGAAAGCAAAAATTCTGCCTGGGTATGTAAACTTTTGAGCACAACTGTAATATAGAAACAATCCATACTGTGTTTAACAAATGATGGTCCACAAATAATCAGTATCATCTGCAAACAAACTGACTTGGTTGCTCTCCAGGAGTGTATCAAAACGAGTTCTGCAGCGTCCTGAGGTAATTGCCAAGGGTTCTACCTTAATGCGAACAATAGTGGTGATAAAGGACAGCCGTGCCTGGTGCTGTGTTGTAGTAGTGATGAGTGAACGGGCTTAGATAAGGTGGTATTTGAGGATGCTCAGGTTTTAACCAAGTGAATTCGGCGTGCTTGAAAAATTTATTTTAGTCCCCACAGCTGCATGTCTCGTGGCTATACAACAGTCTCAACACATGCAGGGATTGCCTAACAGCCGCGAAACGTGCAGCTGCGGGGACTCGAACATATTATTCGAGCACGCCAAAGTCACTTGGTTAGCATATACATAACACCTCATCCAAGCTCGTTCGCTCATCACTAGTTCAAAGGTCCATTCCACCAATGCTTTGGAGACCTCAAGTGACAAAAGTGCCCTGGATCTGATATGGCAGTGAACATGTGAAGGTTTGTAAAAAGTCTACATAATTTAAGGCTCGTTGAGCAACCAAGTATGAAGCTCATTTGGTTGAAGTGTAATAATGAACAAATAGCTGAATTTAACCTAGAAAGCACCAAAAACAAAAACCCCTTAAAATTTAGCTTTTAATAGAATAATTAAAACAATCCATATATTGGACATAACTATATATCAGGGGGTCAAAGGTCAATCGCTCATATAGACAATGTTAGGGATAAATATATAAAGGGGCAAAACGCTGCACTGACCGGACAGCCAGGGGTGATGAGACCCCCTTTCTCTGACCCCTGATGAACCCTCACCTATCTTGAGGGGGAAACGCGTCGGGTCCTGTTTCCATCAATGGCTGATAAGTATCTTTACTGCACATTTTATTTGGCAGACTGTCCATTAATGGACGCTGAGGTGAAATGGTGTACCTCATGATAAACAGGTGTATTGATAAACCTGTTTTTGCTGCAAGAAACACTGCACAGTCTATGCATAATATTATGTCTGTCTCTGCTTCAGCTATTATTTGGCGGAGATAGCATCTTGACATATATGGGGCCATTATTTGTTACCCTTTTTGTTGCATAGAATACTGGGTGATTGCATACCTCTGCCTTTTTTCCTGCAATTGATATTGCGATATTGTGTGTTTGTCTACTGCAGCCTGCTGTCTTTTTGACTACGAGAGAAATTCTATTGAAGCTGCATTTTTCATATTTTTGCTAAAACTTCAAGATAAGACTGTATTTATACTACGAGATAAGGTTTACAGCGCTATAACACTTTTAGATGAGACCTATTGTCTGCTCACTTTTGTTTTTTCGGTACCATAGGTGTGAGTGTGTGTTTTCTTTTTGTGTCCCTTTTTGTATACGTAGGGTGGTCTAGGGCGTAACTAGGGACGCCGACGTTGAGCGGGGGCGCCATATCGTCTACAATTAGGGTGCCAACCTCCGCAGTCAGGAAGGGTCATTTTAGGGCCCACTAGGGCATTATAGCTTTTTGCCCCTTTATATATTTATCCCTAACATTAATTTTCTTTGAGTGATTGACCTTTCATCCCCTGGTATATAGTTATGTCCAATATATGGGTTGTTTTAATGATTCTATTAAAAGCTAAATTTTAAGGGGTTTTCGTTTTTGGTGCTTTCTGGTCTTGATATTTGATTCTTGATCATTGAATATTCTCGTTTGAGGTTTTTTTCTGAATTTAACCTAGCTAATATTGGCCAAAATGTTAATATCCAATTGTAGAAGGGAAATTGGCTTATACAGATCACACATTCTGGGGTAATTTTTAGGTTTGAGAATAACTATTATCGCTTACCCCACTGAGGTCGGCAAAGCCTAGTTTTCCTAGGCATGATTTTACATCCAAAGAAGCTACATGCGAAAGTGAAGCTAATGGGCACCAATCTCTAAATTCCGTGATTGCCGGCAATCCTATTATTGGGAAACCTAGACCATCTGAAAAGTCTTCTTGGTGGTGCCTCTTCGTAGAAAATCAATTATGCATGCTGTGAAGAGAAAAAGAAAGCTGGCACTGGTGTGGTGAACTGGTCCAGTTCACTACACTCCCGCACAACCCCTGCCATCGCTCCTGCGGATGTCTTTGATGCAATAAAGGACTGTTTTACGAAGCCGATGGTGAGTGCCACTTTTCTTTGTTTTCTCTTCACTGCACGAATAAATGCAAATGAGGATTGGGTCCAAAAATTGTTGAATATGTCTTATAAATCTACATGGGAAGGCTATTGCTTCCAGGTGGTCTCATGTTCTGGAAGGCCAGAATGTCCTCTTGAACTTCCTTAATCGAAAAGGGACTATCTAATAATATGTTGGGGATACTTAAGGGTACTGTTACGCGTTCCAGCCAGGTGCTGCGTGTAGTTGTAACCACACCCTACACTGTAGATGGCGTTTTTCAGAAATATTTTAGCTAAAGTTTTTTTGGATCAAGGTGGTGAAATAATATAAGCAGAAAAATGAAATATCACTTTCCTGAGGAGCGCTGCTTATCCGACCACTGCTAAAATCAGCTGGGGGCGTCGCGGAAACCCTGCAGCCAACCAGCAGAATGACTTGGACAGAATGAGAAAACTGCTACTGCTTCATTCTAGCGGGATAGAAGTGCCCTGTTCGGGTGATCGGTGCCAGTCCTCCTTTCATTTGATCCTTCTTTGTATCATGACTATGTAACCCTTGGCTGAGCCCCACTCCCTCCAGCTGATTGCCTGCAAGTTTCCGGACCATTCAGAATAAATAGTGAAGGCAACTACCGTATATTGATTAATTTTTTCCATTCATTTATAGGTTTAATATGCCTTTAAAACTGGTTTATAGATTTTTTTATTTTTTTTTTCTTTCAGTAGTCACATGGACCATAGTTGTTGGAATATTGACATCTATTGAAAAGTCTTCTAGGCATGCTCTGTGATGTGTGCAGAAGTCATTGTGCAGAGATGGGGAGGATGTGAGCTGACATAATTTGCTATGAATGCTGGATCCTTTTGTTACTGTATATGGAGCTGAGAGAAAAATTGTCTTTAATGCACAATGAAGCTTTAAGCTGTTTTCGCTCTATAACATGGGTGAATTTTCACACCTAAACCATTCCAAATCCTCAACTGACCATAACTAATAGCAACATATACAGTGCTTTGCGAAAAAAAGAGAGAAGAGCCAGCACTGCCAGTGGTCAGAACGCATAACATGAGGTGCATATGCACATATCTTACTGCATTCAAAATGAGACATTTAGCAAAATATTGATCAATATATTGAGCCACCCCGCCACGCCAAGGCAATTTCATATGGGGGGTCCTACTCTACATTTTTATTTATTCACTGTGCCATTGCGGCCTCCTAAATGTTTTAAAAGCAAGACCATATCAAATGCAATCCATACCTGAAGCATATCTGCATCACTCCCGTGCAGCCAGATGGAGCAGGTGCAGATAAAGGCCAACCAGGTCTGAACACAGACATCTCAGGTTTGACCTCCACACACTGCCTGACCAGCAAACACAGATGAAGGGCAATGCAGGCTCAGACATGGATGCAAAAATAAATAAAGCCTGGGGCAGGACGGGGCTGCTGTGAGTGTGCACAGCAGCCTAGATCAATCACAATAAACACAGAAAAGATGGCGAACATGTATGGATTGCATTTGATATGGTCTTGCTTTTAAAACATTTAGGAGGCCGCAATGGCACAGTGAATAAATAAAAATGTAGAGTAGGACCCCCCATATGAGATTGCCTTGGCGTGGCGGGGTGGCTCAATATATTGATCAATATTTTGCTAAATGTCTCATTTTGAATGCAGTAAGATATGTGCATATGCACCTCATGTTATGCGTTCTGACCACTGGCAGTGCTGGCTCTTCTCTCCTTTTAGTGCTTTGCGAAAGTATTCGGCCCCCTGGAAGTTTTCAACCTTTTCCCACGTATCATGCTTCAAACATAAAGATACCAAATGTAGATTTTTGGTGAAGAATCAACAAGTGGGACACAATTGTGAAGTTCACCGAAATTTATTGGTTATTTTAAATTTTTGTGGAAATTCAAAAACTGAAAAGTGGGACGTGCAATATTATTCGGCTCCTTTACTTTCAGTGCAGTAAACTCACTCCAGAAGTTCATTGTGGATCTCTGAATGATCCAATGTTGTCCTAAATGACTAATGATGATAAATATAATCCACTTGCGTGTAATCAAGTCTCCGTATAAATGCACCTGCTCTGTGATAGTCTCAGGGTTCTGTTTGATGCACAGAGAGCATCATGAAGACCAAGGAACACAACAGGCAGGTCCGTGATACTGTTGTGGAGAAGTTTTAAGCCGGATTTGGATACAAAATGATATCCAAAACTTTATACATCCCAAGGAGAACTCTGTGATCATATTGAAATGGAGGAGTATCATACCACTGCAAATCTACCAAGACCCGGCCATCCCTCTAAACTTTCATCTCAAACAAGGAGAAGACTGATCAGAGATGCAGCCAAGAGGCCCATGATCACTCTGGATGAACTGCAGAGATCTACAGCTGAGGTGGGACAGTCTGTCCATAGGACAACAATCAGTTGTACAATGCACAAGTCTGACAACTGATGGTCCCAACCCCATTTATAAGGCAAGAAATCCCACTTATTAAACCTGACAGGGCACACCTGTGAAGTGAAAACCATTTCCGGTGACTACCTCTTGAAGCTCATCAAGAGAATGCCGAGTGTGCAAAGCAGTAATCAAAGGTGGCTACTTTGAAAAACCTAGAATATAAGACATATTTTCAATTGTTTCAAACTTTTTTGTTAATTATATAATTCCACATGTGTTAATGCATTGTTTTGATGCCTCCAGAGTGAATCTACAATTTTCATAGTCATGAAAATAAAGAAAACTTGTCTTCTAAAGTTGTATATAAATAAATATATATTCTATCTAAGTATCTTGATTATTGTATCATAGAAATGATTAAATGTCTGATGTTCACATTGTACTACAATAAATTTTTCCCTTAAATATAAGCAATATATGTGGGAGTTGGAGTCGGTGTAAGGGAAATTGAGGAGTCGGAGTCGCAGGTTTGGCTTACCGACTCCACAGCCCTGGTGCCAACACTAATCATTTATGATATAGCAAGTTGTCTGCTATAGTGGACAGCCGACAGCTGCTGGATTGTCACCTGTACGGGGATGATATTCTCTTATATCTCAGGTCAGTAAAAAGACGTATTGGCTGTAGTTAAGGGGTTAAGCTGTTTCCCGGTAATTATGTTTGGAATATGAGGATGCAGTTTTATGTCTACATGTTTCGTTAGAACAGATTTCCTAACTCTCCACAAGAGGGTGAACAACCTTCATAAATGGTCTCCTCTCGCATGCACTAGTGGAAATGAACGGTTATTGATCTGATCGTTACTCTTATTCATTAGTCTAACGCTTTTCTCAGAATTTTGTTTTATTAGTGAACTGCCAGTACATGAAGGACACACATGCTGGAACAAGGTTGACTATATTAGCTTTGAGAAGTACCACTTGGTGAAGAGCCGCTGTCTAGTCATATACCATAGCCGTATGCTTATGTTAAAATATTTAATTTTTTTCTATTGTGTATTAATTACTTTTATATAAACCAGTAGCCATATATTGACCTTAATATAAAGGAGACAAATATACAGTTGGGAAAAACGCATTTAATCAGCCACCAATTGTGCAAGTTCTCCCACTTAAATAGATGAGAGAGTCCTGTAATTGACATCATAGGTAGACCACAACTAAGAGTCAAAATGAGAAAACAAATCCAGAAAATCACCTTGTCTGATTGGCAAGATTTATTTTGCAAATTATGGTGGGAAATAAGTATTTGGTCACCTAAAAACATGCAAGATTTCTGGCTCTCACAGACCTGTAACTTCTTTAAGAGTCTCCTCTGTCCTCCACTCATTACCTGTAGTAATGGCACCTGTTTGAACTTCTTATCAGTATAAAAGACACCTGTCCGCAACCTCAGTCACACTCCAAATTCCACTAAGGTGAAGACCAAAGAGCTGTCGATGGACACCAGAAACAAAATTGTAGCCCTACACCAGGCTGGGAAGACTGAATCTGCTCTGCAATAGGCAAGCAGCTTGGTGTGACGAAATCAACAGTGGGAGCAATAATAAGAAAATAGAAGACATACAAGACTACTGATTATCTCCCTCGATCTGGGGCTCCACACAAGATCTCAGTATAGACCCTAACACTTTAGAAATGGTCCTGGAGGACACAAGTTATAGAAGAAAAATATCAGCAATTCCTGCCTTAAAAAATGGTCCACTACAATATCTAAAGTGCCCATCAATTTACTGTACATTTTTTAACATAAGGTATTTGCAAAAATACTTATTTGCCTGTGAGCCGTGCTATTGGTACAAACTGTACTCTTCCCGGTTCTGCTAGAACTCTGTTTTTCATAGTAATGTCTGTAGATGATTGAAAAACAGACATCCGCTTTTACATTTTTTGTCTATCAGTCTCGATCACTTGCAGAGCAAAATAAAATGTAAATGTACTACTTCTGTACCTTATGTCATCTACCACATTTTTCAGCAGTTTTGCAACATGGTTTTTGGCCACATGTATTTTACGTGTAAAACTCGTTTTAAAATTGTTTCAGCACTCCAAAAAACCAAGGCAATTCTCATTCAACCCCCTGCTGATTTGTCCCATGGTTTATGACCATGGGATACACTAGTGACCCATGTAACTACGCTTTTATAACACTTTCTTTTTATTTTTCCTTTCATTTTCTTCTTTAACCTTTTACGGATATATACCATTCACATAAAAGCCAAACCATTGTTACTGTTTCTTAATGTAATAATGTCACGAACCTATGTAAAGATTAAAGATGAGACTGTCTTTCCTGTTAAACCTGTCTTTAATCGCTTGTACTTTATAGATAAAAAAGAAGCATAAAACCCTCAATGTTTTGTTTTCAAGATGGATAAAAGTTAAGGGAAAAAATAAGACAAGAAACGTTTAGCATCAAGTATACACATGGCAGTAGAAAGCCATTGTCCCTGTGTTGTATATGTCAGTAGTGATGAACAATGCACTGGAGTAAGATGCAGAAAATTTATTAAGACTAAGGGGAAAAAAAGTAGACAAGAAACGTCTGGGGTCAAGCATAAACATGTCAGTAGAAAGACACTGGCCACCATTCATCAAGACTGGTGTTTTGTACGTCAGTCATGATGAACAATGCGCTGGAATGAGTGGTCCTTTTAATAAATTTTGCACATTTTTCAGCTGCCGTAAACGACTGGACAACATTTTTAGTGTGATTTACACCGCTTTTGTGGTGTAAATAATGATGAATTTGCCGGCCGTACTTGGTCTCGCTCCCTCTCGGCAAAGCTGCATCAACTTTTCAAAAAGTTGCTGGGACAGGCGTAAAAACAACTAAAGTTGCTACATTTTTGTGCAGTTACGAGATATGAAGTTTTTTTGACATTTAAAGAGTTTTACGCCAGAATTTTCAGTTGAGAAGGACTTGCTGTTTTTGCATTCAGTGCAGTTTACAAATTATTTCTCAAACTGGAATAATAAGTGAAGGGAAGAGTCATCCAGTGGTTCCCACTCGTAAAGAGATATTGATAGATCATCTTTAATTGTGAAAAGGATATTTTAGCGTTTCTTTTCACCTTTTATTTTTTTTATTTTTTATGAAAATATCTGTTTTTAATCCCCCGCAGCCCTAGCTCAGGTTAGTAGTGCCTTCTGTTGGCTTTGATGAAGAAAAAACACCATGGTGGAAACCACATCTACAGTTTTGTGTAAGTGTTTGATTAGAAATGTCTACAGTTGGAAGAAAAAAATTATGTGCAGTTTTAAAATATTGTATTTACCTGCAGTTTCACTTAAAGGGATTGTCTTGTTGCGAGAACCCAATGTATTTTAACCTCACATTATGTAATATGAGTGAGAAAAAAAATATCTCCATGAGTTTCATGTAGAATTGTCAAGGATTTTGCTGTGGGTAATATGCACAGCAAATATTTGCAACATTGATTTAAAATGAAAACTTGGCTTATAATCACCGTTCTATAATCCCAGAGATGTAATAAAGGGGTTGCCATTAAAGCCCTGTATGGCCAGTCAGGTTCTTCTACACTAAACACTCCCAAACATGTCAGGACCTTGATCTGTCACTGGGGCACAGCCATGGGGAAGAGAAAGAGGTCTTCACCATATGGTTCCTACAAAATTGAAATTTATGATTGTTTAATATATCTTGAATGATGAAGGATTAAAGGGAGTCTGTCACCCCATTTTAGCCCTATAAGCTGCGGCCACCGCCATCAGGGGCTTATCTACAGCATTCTGTAATGCTGTAGATAAGCCCCAGATGAAACCTGAAAGATAAGAAAAACATGTTAGATTATACTCACGGGGGTGGGTGCGGTGAGTTTCGCGGTCCAGTCCAGCGCCTCCCATCTTCATACGATGATGTCCTCCTCCTTCTCCCTCGGCTCCTGCGCAGGCATACTTTATCTGCCCTGTTGAGGGCAGAGCAAAGTACTGCAGCGCGCAGGCGCCGGAAAAGATCAGAGAGGTCCCGCGGTACTTTACTCTGCCCTCAACAGGGCAGATAAAGTATACCTGCTCAGGAGCCGAGGGAGAAGCAAGGAGGAGGACATCATCGTATGAAGATGGGAGGCGCTGGACCGAACACCAGGGTGAGTATAGTCCAACTCTTTTTTTTTTTTTTTTTTTATTATCTTTCAGGTTACATCGGGGGCTTATCTACAGCATTACTGAATGTTGTAGATAAGCCCCTGATGGTGGTGGCCGCAGCTTATAGGGCTTAAAATGGGGTGACCAGATTTGGTTTAAGATTTCCATTCACTGGAACAAATATGCCTATGCCGACCCCAGAAGAACAACCCCATAGTATTATCCTCCACCAATCGTTACAGCTTGCACAATGCAGTCAGACAGGTAATATTCTCCCGGCATTCTCCAAACCTAGATTTGTCTATCAGATGACACAGAAGGGCGATCTGTGACTGCACAGGACACGTTTCCAAGAGTTTAGTGTCGGTTGCTTTACACTACATCTGACTCTTGGCAATGTGCTTGGTGGTGTAATGCTTTGCATGCAGCTGATTATCTACTGCCCATCCCACCCCCCACCCTCTCCAGGGCCTAGCTCTAGGGAGATACAGGGCTTTGGTTGCCTGCTTGGTGAGGAGCCAATTTGGGGACAGTAGGGCAGGTAGAGTGTTATTAGATCTGCCTAGGGATCTCCACTCACCCTAGTCTTTCCCACACTGTTCCAATACTTTTTAAAAAATAGTTTAAATAGACAATGATCAGTTTAAATGATAAGCTTTATTGGTTCCTTTTCTTTTTGCTGTCCCTTCCTTTTTTAGTAAAACTCCAGTCTCGAAAGAAATGTCCTCAAATGTCAAATTAAGAGAAATGTCCCAGGAAATGTCCTCTTACTAATAAGATGTGAAATGTTCCTTTCTTTAAAGGGTTGAACTCTTTGAAGCATGTGAGCAGCATATTCTTGTGACATAACCCACTGATCACTAGCTTCATAATCCATCATAATCAGTTAAGAAATATCATGAGATCTAAAAACTTATAAGAAATTAAAAATAATTAAAATTAGTTGCTGACTTTTAACTTGAAAGCAAAGCGGTAAGATAAATATTTCCATAGCAAATTATGAAATTCCAGCCAAAAATGTTTCCAAACCTCTGATATCATCTCATTAGAATAAGCCTGTTTTTCTGTTTCGGTTAGGTTTAATCTGGTGACAGATTCCCTTTATCTAAACTATTAATATGGGCATACAGGTTACAGAATGCTGAAAACAGTCCTCCCTGTGTGTCTCCTATCAGCTGTGTTGTTGCTGAGAAATCATTTTTTATCATTTTATATAAGTGACCTATTTTAGGCTTTGGGGCGGATGGTGTCTGGAGATAACTCTGCCTCCAGAGCTTATTTTATACTAGCTGAAGAGTCCCGTGCCCATATACCCATCATACATATCCACCATCCCATAGGCCCGTGCCCATATACCCATCATACATATCCTCCATCCCATAGTCGAGTGCTCATATACCCATCACACATCCTCCATCCCATAGTCCCATGCCCATATACCCATCATACATATTCTCCATCTCATAGTCCCATGACCATATATACCCATCATACATATTCGCCATCTCAGTCGAGTGCCCATATACCCATCACACATCCTTCATCTCATAGTCCCATGCCCATATACCCATCATACATATCCTCCATCCCATAGTCCCGTGCCCATATACCCATCATACATATCCGCCATCTCATAGTCCCGTGCCCATATACCCATCATACATAGCCTCCATCCCATAGTCCAGTGCCCATATACCCATCATACATCCTACATCCCATAGTCCCGTGCCCATTCACCCATCATGCATATTCTCCATCCCATAGTCCCATATACCCATCATACATATTCGCCATACCATAGTCGAGTGCCCATATACCCATCACACATCCTTCATCTCATAGTCCCATGCCCATATACCCATCATACATATCCTCCATCCCATAGTCCCGTGCCCATACACCCATCATGCATATTCTCCATCCCATAGTCCCATGCCCATATACCCATCATACATATTCTCCATCCCATAGTCCCATGCCCATATACCCATCATACATATTCTCCATCCCATAGTCCCATATACCCATCATACATATTCGCCATACCATAGTCGAGTGCCCATATACCCATCACACATCCTTCATCTCATAGTCCCATGCCCATATACCCATCATACATATCCTCCATCCTATAGTCCCGTGCCCATATACCAGTCATACACATCCTCCATCCCATAGTCCCATGCCCATATACCCATTATGACATCATTATCACCATGGCAAACGTTATGACATAACCGTCACCACAACAACCTATTAAGACATCATTGTCACCATGACAACCATTGTGACAGCATCTTCGCCATTGCAACCTATTATGACATTAGCGTCGCCATGGCAACCATTATGACATCATAATGAGGGGCGGGGCTTGATACACTTTTTTCCCCATTATGTAGATAGAGCAAAATTGGTGAATTGGAACGCGCAGGGTTAAAATTTCGCCTCACAACATAGCCTATGACACTCTCGGGGTCCAGACGTGTGACTGTGCCAAATTTTGTGGCTGTAGCTGCGACGGTGCGGATGCCAATCCCGGACATACACACATACATACACACACACATTGAGCTTTATATATTAGATGAAGGAGGCGTTCCCAGTGTGAGACAAGTAACCAACACAAAACAGGAGAAATGACATTTGTCTTCTTGCAAACACATTTTTGCTTCTCTCTCAGCTCTGCTGTATTGCAACAATATTGCATCCTTGTCTGCATGTGAGCTGGAAGCTGAAACTCAGGGGAAGCTGCAGATGTGTCAGGCCGGAGTCACACTACAGCGAGATACGGCCGAGTCTCGCAGGTTAAAACCAAGCTCTGGCACCGGCACTCCGGAGCGGAGCGTGCAGCTCCATGTATTGCTGTGCGGCTGCATGCTCAGCTCCGGAGTGCCGGTGCCAGAGCTTGGTTTTAACCTGCGAGACTCGGCCGTATCGCGCTGTGTGTGATCCCGGCCTTGTCAGGAGAGCAGCCATCACACTGGTAACTCCCCCTTATATTTAAAAGACGCTCTGGGGGCAGAGTTATCTCCAGGCACCATCCTCATCGGAGCCTGGATGAGGTCACTTATGTGAAGTGATAAAAGATGATTTCTCAGTAACAACACATCTGATATGAGACACACAGGGAGGACTGTTTTCAGCATTCTATAACCTGTATGCCCATAATAATAGTTTAAATGAGTCCAATGTGGTGACAGATTCCCTTTAAATAAAAGCAAAATGATCTGAATTATGTTAATAATAACTATTTTTATATTCAGCAGTTCATACACAAGTCATAAGTAACAACGTTAAAGATAATACAATAATTAAAGCAAAATAAGACGACCCTGCTTGTGAAAGCTTAAATGAGCTACAATGAGGTGGGGGAGACACAGAGCAGGGGCTTATTTACAGTGATGGTACAGCCATCTTGAGGGACTGGGGATAGATAAAGGCTGCATGACCTAGTCACAAGCCAATATTTGTGGTGCTTTTGATTTCATTTTTGATTAGGGAACGTGATAAGCCTCTCTAAGCAAATGTGTTTTTAGGGAGTGCCTAAAACTGTATACGTTGTGGTTAGGCCTGATTTCTTGGGGTAGAACATTCCAGAGGATTGGTGAAACTCAGGAGAAGTCTTGGAGCCAGGAGTGGATGGTACGGATTATTGTAGATGTTAGTCGAAAGTCACTTGCAGAGCGTAACAAGCGTGTAGGCCAATAAACAGAAATGAGGGAGGAAATGTAGGGGTGCCACATTGTGGAGAGCTTTGTGGGTGAGAACAAGCTGTTTAACCCCTTAACGTCCTGAGGTATTTTCGTTTTTGCGTTTTTGTTCCCCTTCTTCCCAGAGCCATAACTTTTTTATTTTTTGGTCAAAATGGACATATGAGAGCTTGTTTTTTGCGGGACAAGTTGTACGTTTGAACGACATGATTGGTTTTAACAAATGTACTGGAAAACAGGGAAAAAATTCCAAGTGTGGAGAAATTGAAAAAAAAAAGGGCAATTCCACACTTGGGGTTTTTTTTTGTTTTTTTTACCATGTTCAATAAATGCTAAAACTGACCTGCCATTATGATTCTCCAGGTCATTTTAAGTTCATAGACACCAAACAAGTCTAGGTTCTTTTTTATGTAAGTGGTGAAACAAAATCAAAACTTTATTTAAAAAAAAAAAACGCCATTTTCCGGGGCCCGTAGCATCTCCATTTTTCGTGATTTGGTGCTTGGTGAGGGCTTATTTTTTGTACGGGCAGCTAGTGGGACACGTCTAAGTACCAATTAGCCAGATAGATGACCCTGGCTGCTGCATTAAGGATGCGCTGGAGAGGAGAAATTCGAGTGAGGGGGAGGCCAATTAATAGAGCATTGCAGAAACCCAGGTGGGAGTGGATCAGGGCAGCTGTGAGGGTTTTTGTTTCCATTTTAAGAAAGGGCCAGATTCTAGAGATGTTCTTTAGGTGCAAGCGACAAGAAGTGAGCAAGACATTGTATATGGGAAATGAAGGAAAGAATGGTGTCAAACAGAACACCCAGACACCACACAGGGTCCCATCCAGTGTAAGGCCAGTTTTTAAAATATATAAGTTTATCTATAAAATGATCAACAATTTGCAGATGATACATAGAGGTGTAGCTAGGGGTTCGGATCAGGGGTGGGTGAAACCTCTGAGTGGGTCCCTAATCGGTAACCCTGATTACAGCTACGTCTGTGCATCCTAATTGTGGATACAGGAAAACCTCAGCAGATGACCATGCTGTTACTAAAAAATAAATCTCTAAGGTAAAACAAGTTTTTAAACAGGCACGGAAATTGTTTTCCATAGAGATTGCAGCCTCTGTGATCCTGTGCTCTCCTGTCTGTATAATCTTTTGCTCCCTCCCCAGGAGCTGTGGTATGATCAGACCTTGTTTCTGCACAGACAGACACAGACATTACACAGTACACAGCAGGGGCACGTTTGAAAGATTATCTCAGCACAGGAGCATTTTTTTTTTGTTACACATCTACTTCTGAAAACTTATTTTTATTCCACAATCTATTCATTAAAGTGTACTTTATTCATGGGACAAGCCCTTTAACTAGATGTGTGCAAACCACGCTGAAACAATTAAGAATACTGGTGACTCCGGGAGATCCCCTCTGAGTGTGGGACCTGGGGCAACACCACCCTCTGATCCCCCGGTATCTATGCTACATATGCTAGAAAAAAGGTTAAGTCCTGCCAGGGTAACCATACCCTAAAACGCACCCCAAAGAGAGATTGGAAAGTACTGGTGAACATCATAAGAAGGCTGAAGTCACAGTGTAGAAGCCACAATGTTGATTATATTCTAGTTGTCCCTCCATGATCTGCTTTTCGATTCTGGTAGTCTGTGCTGATGCTAGTCTTTGGACCTGCATATTTAGAGGTCCATTTTGCGCTAGAAGGACCCCTATATACGCTGATCACAAATTGTCCTGTCACTGTGACCACAGCAATTGGTTTGCGGAATATAGCGATATGTTTTCAATTCCCCTGCAGTTTCAGCACAGTAGTACTCAGCTGTACTAGCTCCTGTGCTGGATGCCGCGTCATTCTCCTGCCTCTGCTCCGCTGCGTGTTTATGGTAAATCGCTGCACTCATGTGATGTCACTTTTTCTGGCTCTATCAGGCAGCTGACTGCCACTTGAGTATTCAAGAAGGTGCTTTCAGCGCCACCACTATGGACTGCTTTATCATCCCCTGGATTCCTAGATCTACTTGAGAAAATCAGCTCTGCTCCATCACTGGGCACTGCTATTCTGCTGGCCAATTCTGTCTAGGAATCGTGACAATCCTCACTTCTAAATCGCCCTGTATTCTGTTATGCCCCTTGTTTATTTTGCCTCGGGCTTGTAACAAACCCAGCTTTGCTACATAGCTGATTATTTTGCTTTATCTCTGCCAGCTGGGTATTGGATTCCATGACAAACTTAGCTCTGCTACATCGCTGATTAAACTCTACTCCACTATCAGCTCTGCGTTGAACTTCTGTAAATTCAGGTCTGCTACACCGCTAGTTAAGTCCTGTCTTAGAACCACCCGTGTAACTCTGCTCTACTATACCAGTTCGGAGTTTCCTCTGATTTCCTGTGGACTTGTCACAACTGTTGCAGTTTTCACAACTATTCTTGATCACATCCTGATATTCCAGTTTGCTCATCCTATTACCATTCTGCCATCATACCGTTCATTGTTCCATCTGCTGCATAATCACTGCTCATAAAGACAAACACTATCAAGGATCCGTTGAACCACGCAAGACATATTACCTACTAATACACGGACATGTCAGGTCCTATTGAGTGAGATCTCTTTGTAGCCGCTGTAAAGCCTGACAGATTCTATTGAGTACTCAGAATTTATTAGAGGAGTATTTGGAGTCACTTCCACTAAGAGGCATCTGTGCATTATTATGGTGGCCAAGGAGCGGAGTATAGGTATAATTTTGGTTGGAGTCTGAGTCATGGGATCCGCATTGATTGGCAGAATGGCAAATTTTTATCACCAACCGTGCACTTTAATGCTTGTTATATCATGCAGCAGCAGATGGAATCCTAAACACTACTCCATTCATTCTTTATGGGGCTGATAGAAAAAGCTGAGTGCTTTGTATGGCAGCCCCATAGGGAATGAATGGAGCGTCGGTTGAGCATGCGGTCGGTTGAGGGCAGAGCAAAGTACTGCAGTGCGCAGGCGCTCGGCCTCTCTGACCTTTCCCGGGGCCTGCGCGCTGCAGTAATTTGCTCTGCCCTCAGCAGGGCAGAGAAATACGCATGCACAGAAGTTTGATGCTGCGATCGAGAAAGCAAGCAGGAGGGCGGCGTTGCAAGTAGATGGGAGGCGCCGGACCTGCGAAACCCATTGGACCGGACTACCCCCCCCCCCCCCCCAAGGGAGTGTAATAAAACTAATTTTTCTTATCTTTCAGGTCAGACCCCGGGGGCTTATCTACAGCATTATAGAATGCTATAGCTAAGCCCTTCACAGCAGTGGCCGCCTCTTATAGCTGCCAAAACAGGTGACAGGTTCCTTTTAAGATTTTGAGGCTGTCGCTTGGCAACTCAGAGCTTCAACTCTCTCCATAAGTTTTCTATGAGATTAAGGACTGGAGACTGGCTAGGCCACTCCTTTGTTGCCTTGGCTGTATGTTTTGGGTCATTGTCTTACTGGAAGACCCAGCCACGATCCACTTTTAATGTCCTGGCGGAGGGAAGGAGGTTGTCACTCAGGATTTTACTGTACATGGCTCCATCCATTCTCCCATTGATGTGGTGAAATAGTGCTGTGCCCTTAGCAGAGAAGCACCCCAAAACATAATGTTTCCACCTCCATGCTTGACAGTGGGGATGGTGTTCTTTGGGTCATAGGCAGCATTTATCTTCCTCCAAACACAGCGAGTTGAGCTAATGCCAAAGAGCTCAATTTTTGTCTCACTGACCACAGCACCTTCTCCCAGTCACTCACAGAATCATCCAGGTGTTCAATAGCAATCTTCAGACAAGCCTGCACATGTGCTTTCTTGAGCAGGGGGACCTTGCGGGCACTGCAGGATTTTAAACCTTTATGATGCAAAGTGTTACTAGTGGCTTTCTTGGTGACTGTGGTCCCAGCTGCCTTGAGGTCTTTAACAAGTTTCCCCCATGTAGTTTTAGTCTGATCTCTCACCTTCCTCATGAGCAAGGATACCCCACGAGGTGAGATTTTGCATGGTGCCCCAGATCGATGTCGTTTAAGTCATTTTGCATTTCCATTTTCTTACTATTGCACCAACAGTTGTCTCCTTCTCACCCAGTATCTTACTTATGGTTTTGTAGCCCATTCCAGCTTTGTGCAGGTCTATGATCTTGTCCCTGACATCCTTAGAAAGCTCTTTGGTCTTGCCCATATTGCAGAGGTTAGAGTCTGACTGAGTCTGTGGACAGGAGTCTTTTATAAAGGTGACTATGAAATACAGCTGTCTTTAATGCAGGTATTGAGTTGATTAGGAGCGTCTAACTAGTCTATAGGAGCTAGATTTGTCTGTTGTGCATGCTGATAAAGTTTAGTGTTGGGGGGAAAAAAAGTCCTATTGCAAAGAATCAGGTTTTGGCACAAAAAAACGCAGCAAATCCTGAAACCTATGTTTTTGATGTTTTTTTTCACCACCCATTCAAGTCATTGGGTGGAAAAAAGCTGAAAAAATGCTGAAAGAAGTGACATGCTTTATGTCCCCAAAAAAATAAAGAAACACGCAAAGCACAGAATACTAAGGACAAAAAAAAACCAATGTGTGTACATGAGATTTCTGAAATCTCATAGGCTTTGCTGCTACTGTAAAACGCAGCTGAAAATTAGCATAGTGTGAACATAGCCTTGTACTGCTTTCTTGACCTACACACAGTATGATGCGCCCACAATACATCCTCCCACACAGTGTGATGCCACAGTATGTACATAACCCCAAACACAATATAATGTCACCACAGCACCCCCCTCACACACACACTGATGATCAATATAACCCCCACACACTGTTTCTCCACATAGTAAGTTTTCACACACACAGTAGGATGACCCCACAGTGGCTCCCACAGTCGCCCAACACAAAATTATGTCCACCTCTCACACAGTCTCACGCGCAATATGATTCACCCACACACTGTATACAACCACAGCCCCACACAGGTTTAATGCTACCACACACCGTATGAGGCCCCACGTTTCACCTCCAAGAGTCTCCCACACACAGTATGAGGCCTCACACTTCACCTCCAAGAGTCTCCCACACACAGTATGAGGCCCCACATTTCACCTCCAAGAATCTCCCACACACAGTATGAGGCCCCACATTTCACCTCCAAGAGTCTCCCACACACAGTATGAGGCCCCACATTTCACCTCCAAGAGTCTCCCACACACAGTATGAGGCCCCACATTTCACTTCCAAGAGTCTCCCACACACAGTATGAGGCCCCACATTTCACCTCCAAGAGTCTCCCACACACAGTATGAGGCCCCACATTTCACTTCCAAGAGTCTCCCACACACAGTATGAGGCCCCACATTTCACCTCCAAGAGTCTCCCACACACAGTATGAGGCCCCACATTTCACCTCCAAGAGTCTCCCACACACAGTATGAGGCCCCACATTTCACTTCCAAGAGTCTCCCACACACAGTATGAGGCCCCACATTTCACCTCCAAGAGTCTCCCACACACAGTATGAGGCCCCACATTTCACCTCCAAGAGTCTCCCACACACAGTATGAGGCCCCACATTTCACCTCCAAGAGTCTCCCACACACAGTATGAGGCCCCACATTTCACCTCCAAGAGTCTCCCACACACAGTATGAGGCCCCACATTTCACCTCCAAGAGTCTCCCACACACAGTATGAGGCCCCACATTTCACCTCCAAGAGTCTCCCACACACAGTATGAGGCCCCACATTTCATGAGTCTCCCACACACAGTATGAGGCCTCACATTTCACCTCCAAGAGTCTCCCACACAGTATGAGGCCCCACATTTCACTTCCAAGAGTCTCCCACACACAGTATGAGGCCCCACATTTCACCTCCAAGAGTCTCCCACACACAGTATGAGGCCCCACATTTCACCTCCAAGAGTCTCCCACACACAGTATGAGGCCCCACATTTCACCTCCAAGAGTCTCCCACACACAGTATGAGGCCCCACATTTCACCTCCAAGAGTCTCCCACACACAGTATGAGGCCCCACATTTCACCTCCAAGAGTCTCCCACACACAGTATGAGGCCCCACATTTCACCTCCAAGAACCTCCCACACAGTTTGTTGCCCCTATGCTAGCATAACCCTTTGCTGCCCTCGTGTGTTACTGGTTTCTGCTGGTAATCTAGGTAGTGCCTGAAAAAAAATCTGCCAAGATCTTTGTCACATGATAATGCCACGTGACTCGAATGTCCTATCAGGACTCCATTGGGATGGTGCATAGTGCATCCTGTGGTAGCATACTCTCCAAAAAGCATAACTGTTCCGCAAATAAGCTAAGAAGTAGGTTGGGCTTTTGCAAATTTGCATGAAGTGACTCATCACTGGTTGTTTTGTGGCCATTCCCAGGCAGATTGAGGCTGGGACTTATAAGTGTCCAATGACTAGAGATGCAAATATTGGGAGTTACAAATAGATGATAAATGTTGTTGGAACAGCCACTCTTAACCTCCTCACGACCTTGGGATTTTCTGTTTTTGCATTCTCATCTTTTGCTCGCCTTCTTCACAGAGCCATAGTTTTTTTTTATTTTTTAGTAAATATGGCCGTGTGAGGGCTTGTTTTTTGAGGGATGAGTTGTACTGTTGAGCAACACCATTGATCTTAAACACATAGGGAACTGGTAAGTGAGAAAAAAAACTCCAAATGGGGTGAAATTGCAAAAAAAAAAGTGCAATTCTACAATTTTTTAATTTTTTTTATTATGTTCACTAAATGCTAAAACTTACCTGCAATCATGATTCTCCAGGTCACTACGAGATCGTAGATACCAAACATGTACAGGTTCTTCTTTTCAGTTAAGTGATGGAAAAAAAAAAAATCCAAAGTCGTAGTCCGAAAATGGGGTTAAAGGGAATCTGTCAACAGGTTTTTTTTCACCTAATCTGAGCACAGTACAATGTAGAGACAGAGACCTTGATTCTAGCCATGTGTCACTTACCGAGCTGCTTACTGTAGTTTTGATCAAAAGTTTTATCAGCAGGAGATTACCACTAGAGGACTAGTAAACCTGCTGCCATGTAGCCCTCCATATTCATGAGCTCTGTATAACCACACTCGCAACTTTCTGTGTACACTGTGCATAGACAGAAAGCTGTCAATTCATGGCATGGGCAGAGTTAGCTCTGTATTCAGAGAACGGGTAGATCTGCGGCAGATATACATGGATTTGGTCAAAATGTTTTCAAGCAGCATGTAAGACATGTACCAACAGGATAAAGGATAATTTATTAATCGGTGGGGTCTGACCACTGGTACCTGCATTGATCAGCACAATGGGGAACTTCTATCCCTGTTAACAAGGAGCGGCCGTGCACACGCTCCATTCATTCCCTTTGTTGCTGCTGAGAGAATGAGTGAAGCTGCAATCAAGTGTCCATCCTGCTGCTCTCTTATGTCTCTGGGATTAAAGTTTCCCGATCGCTGTGATTCCCAGCGGTCGGACAGTCACAGATTAGCCAGTTATCAACTATCCTTGAATAGGTGATGATTTCACCAGACAAACCTTTTAAAGACTTGCTTGGTGAGTGATACAAGAATCGTGTTCTTGGAGAATCAGTTTGCTCATCTACAGAAGAATCACATCTAAGGACTCATTCATCCGTCAGGTTAGTTTTTTTTTTTTTTTTTTTTTTACATACTAGAAAAATGGACCAAGTCTCATCAGAGTTTGGATTGAGATTCATAATTTTTTTTTTCACTGATGAGAAATGTTTTTTCCTCCTTCTCTCTTGATCAGTGAGAAGCATCTGCGTGCCGTCAGATTTTTTCACTGACCCATAGACTTATGTTGCATGTTTTGGTCTGACACTTGGATCAATATCATACATAGCTCCATGATTTTTCATGGACCACTCTGGCCGAGGGAATACACCTGATATGTGAACAGCACCATAGACTGTCGTAGGCAGCGTGAAAAAAACGGCGTGCGACTGACTGAATGAGCCCTTACTTGTATTCTTACATCTGTATTATACATTTTTTAAAGATATTATACATCATAGCATAAACATTGCTGCGGTCTAATAGTTGAACTTTCAGCACATTGACTTTCTGCGACCTTTAGTCAAAAAGCGCCAAGTTCAAAGTTCACATGAAAGTCGTGAAAAACGCCATGTCTGGTTGTAAACACGTCACTTGGGTTTAGGCATATAATAGGGTATAAAGGTCTCTTTACAGACACAAAAACGTCTGAATCCTCCTAATAACTGCCTTTATCTGTCTAGACACATCCGAGTGTCTTGTCTTAAGTGCTGTCACTCATTTCCTTCAAGACATAAATATTTACTTGCTAAAGGTCTTCCTGTCACTATCATTCATAGACTCTGACATTCCTACATTTTTAGGGTTGTAAGAACCGGAGGTCAAGTTTGTTCAGATCACTGTCAGCGTCAGTAGGAGATAAACGCTGATCAGTCTCCATATAGGGTAAGCTGTGTGCTTGCTGTGTTTCCCGCTTTCTCTTTTATTTTTGGATTTTAGGCAATGTGTGATCCACAGCAAATGATTACAAAACTTAAATGGCATCATTAAAAAAATAAAAATACATCATCACAAAAGCATCAATTGCGCTATCAGTGTAGGATATTAGGTCGCTTGTAGAGATGAGCAAATCTTTTGAAATTCAAATGCTACACTTTCACAGAATTTTCCCCAAAATTTGCGTAAATTTCAATAGGCCAGGGTGGGATGACTGAATTCCGTCTTAGGCCTCTTTCACACATCAGGTTTTTGCCGTCAGGCGCGATCCGGCTCTTTTGACAAAAACCGGATCCGGCGAAATGCAATGCCGGATCCGGTTTCCCCCCCCATTGACTTGCATTTGCGCTGGATGGCCATGCGTTTCGTCCGGTTTTCGCCGGATCCGGCAATGTGTCGCAATCCGGCGTCTGGAAAAAACGGCAACTGTAACGTTGTAACGTTTTTTGTCTCCGGCGAAAAAGCCGGATCCGGCGCGTCCGGCTTTTTCAGACAATGAAAGTCTATGAGCGCCCGAATGCGCCGGATCCGGCGAAAGTCGGATCCGGTGGCCGGATCCGTTTTTTTTGGGTCTGAGCATGCTCAATAGCTCTGCCCACAGCACACATATATAAAACCATGACAGTGGGACCCTCAGCCACACCCAACTTGCCACCCAAGACAGGAACCAGGCGCAGGAGAAGGCAGGAGACCACTGCATCACCATCAGCACCACCACCACCACCCCAAATGGAGCAGCAAAGCGAACATGCTGAACAACGGGAGGGGAGTCCACCAGCAGATGAGAGACTGTAATTATCAAATCCCCCATTCCTCAAAACTAGGGCCATGGAATATCAAGATATTCATTGCCCCTTTGTTTCTGTAAGTTTTTATTTCCAAAATCCATCATCTCTGTAATATATGTCTATTCATTGGCTTTTATTTCGAAACAGGAATCACAAGCTGAAGAGGAGCTCCCAGAAGAAGAAGGAAGGGGTGGACAGACACCTGGAGTGGGCTCACAATTGGTAAGATTTTTTCATCAAACGCAGAAACACAACATCACACTACACACAACACATAGAAAACAATGTACCGCAGACATCACACAGCAAACAAATATGCCAACATCCAAACACATACATTTTTTTCTTTTCTTCTCTAGTCTTCCCAATCTGGTGCTCGGCCAAGAGGTCCTCGCAGTGCCTCCCAGGGTCGTCGGCGACAGCAACGCGGCGGTCACCAGCGTGTAAGTATAATATTTAAGTTAAATTTTGGTACACTTTTTATTTCATGTCTTAAAGTGTGGTGACTAATTTTGCTATTTTTCTCTTTTACTTTAACAGCCTTCACAGCGTGCTCCCGACTCTGACGGTGAGGATGGAGGAATAGATGTGGACCACCTCATCGATCTCGTCAGAGAAAGGGAGACGCTATGGAATATGGCTGACCGCCGCCATGCTGACCTGATAGTTACCCGACGAGTCTCGGGGAGGAAATCTGTTCGTTCCTTGTGGCCCGCTGGGAGGACCTCGATGCTTGGGCCCAGATTAAAGAGCGTAAGTTTATACAGTACCGGTTGCTTGATGTAAACCAGTGTTTCCCGAACTCCAGTCCTCGTGGTCCCCACGGATCATGTGTTCAGGATTTCTATTTACTATGGAAATCCTGAAAACATGACCCCTGGGGGACCATGAGGACTGGAGTTTGGGAAACACTGATGTTGTATACTAACCACTTTGTCCTTTCTCGCTTCAGGGGACAGAATTGTGAAGCGGTGGCGGTCTGTGAGGGATCGTTTCAAGAAGGAGTTCAATAAAGAGATGCGGGCCCCGAGTGGATCTGGAGGACGCAGGAGCAAGAAATGTACGCACGAGCCCTGTCGTTCCTCCCGGATACAATGGTCACCAGAAGGTAAATATTACACACCACATGTAAAAAAAAAAAAAAAAATGTTTAGATGTAAAAAAAAATTTTCAGCCAGGGCCATACCATGTCACTATTTTAATTGTTTTTTTTTCTCTTTATTCCACAGCACGGTGAGCAGCACTCGGGAGCCTGCACGGTTGGACCCTTCTGAGGCGATCCCTGAGGAGACCGGCACCGAGGGACACTTCGACCGCCCCGGTACATCTGCACCTTCCCACACATTACACCCATCTGTCCCATCCACCAGCGCAGGAGCATCGTGGCCGACAACATTACATGAAGCTGCTGGTGAGGAGATCGCTTTCCCTTTACCCCACCCTTCTGCCCCTGCCACCTCTAGTACACCTGCGGGTACTGGGCGGCAGCGGCAGAGGGGTCAGGAAAAGACTTATGCACCAGAGTTCTTGCATCTGAATGCATCTTTCCAGAACTGTCTAAAAGTCTTGTCAGAGCAAATCTCCGCAGGCTTTCAGCAGATCAACTCCAGCATTCTGGAGGTGAAGACACTTCTGCAAACCATGCATTCAGTAGCAAGATCTTCGCCAAACCACACCTTTTTCAGGTCTGTTGTGGAGCGCATGGAAACGCTCTCTCCTAGCCAGCAGATGCATGTAATGCATTCATGCCACGCTGCTCTCCAGCACGTTACCTCCCAACCTCCTCCTCCCACCCCAGTAGTTCCTCCACCTGCACCCCCTCCAGCTACTTTCCATCCTCCCCCTCCTATTACATACCAGCCACCTCCCCAGTACCAGCAACCTCCCCATTACCAGACATCTCCCCACTTCCAGCAACCTGCCCCGTACCAAACTCCTTCCCCGTACCAAACTCCTTCCCCGTACCAAACTCCTTCCCCGTACCAAACTCCTTCCCCGTACCAAACTCCTTCCCCGTACCAAACTCCTTCCCCGTACCAAACTCCTTCCCCGTACCAAACTCCTTCCCCGTACCAAACTCCTTCCCCGTACCAAACTCCTTCCCCGTACCAAACTCCTTCCCCGTACCAAACTCCTTCCCCGTACCAAACTCCTTCCCCATACAACTTTCCATCAACATCATCTGCTCCTACAGTCCCTGCCCAACCTTCCACTCCACCGCCCACCACCTCTTCTGCCTCCCACATGTCCACCCATTCTGTAGCTTTTTCCACACCTTCACCTTTAACTGTTCCTTCCCCACCACGATCCCAGTCCTCTCTCCACACTCCCAGTGTCGAAGTGTCCCGCAGCCCCTCCAGCAGTATTTCCACCCCACACTACACAAATTTATAATATGTGTGTATTTTAATAAAAATGACCAGTTTTATGGTTTCAAAGCTTTATTAAAAAAGTTTATTTAAATTTAAAAACAGTTTACTCAAAAAAAAAAATTTTCAATAAAAGTTAAATTATCGTTTACACTGGTTGTCTGTCATTTCTTTCTGCGGTGAAATATGTTTAAAAAAAAAAATAGGTTAAATACAGGGTATTTAAAAGGTAAAAAGGTATTCAAAACCAGGTATATAACTGTAGGTAAAAGGTAAATAAATTTTAGCTTTTTGCCACAGTTGTGTTCCTGGTTGTGTTTGAAGCAAAGTATTTCACCTAAAAAGTTGTGTTTATTGTTGGTGATTTCCTAACAATGTACACAACTTTTGTTAAAAGGTGAAATACTTTGCATAAAACACAACCAGGTACACACCTGTGGCCTAAAGCTAAAAATAGTAAGACCATGACAAGATAGCCAACTTTGGTTGGCAAAGGTATATACTGTTAGTACAGAAGGTACACAAGTTTGGTTAAGGGCACAAATCTTTCACACTCTGTCATGCTGCCAGTGTACTCTGCCTTGAGGTGACATAAAGTATAGTGCAAAATTGTCCCTCATTACTGAAACCGTCACAGAACTTCTAGTGGTAATGTCCTGGTAATCTTGCAAGGTGGTTTCTTCAGAGGTGTCCTCAATGGAAATGGGTTCCTTGCAGATAACAAAATTGTGGAGTACCACGCAAGCATTGATCACCTCATCCACAGTTTCTGTCTTGAGGTTGATCGCAGTCAATAGGACCCGCCATTTGGCTGTCAGAATACCAAAGGTACATTCAACCATTCTTCTTGCTCTTGTGAGGCGGTAATTAAAAATGCGTTTTGTTCTTGACAATCCTCTGCTACCGTGCTGTTTCAAAAGGTGTTCTGACAGCTGGAAGGCTTCATCCCCTACACAGACAAATGGCATAGGTGGACCAGATGTTTGCGGCAGCGGTCTAGGGGATAGGAACTGGAAGGTATTTCCATACAGTTTACGCCCCATGGCAGACAGTTTGAAAGCTTGAGAGTCATTTGAGCGACCATAGGCCCCAATATCAACAGCAATAAATTTGTATTCCGCGTCAGCAATGGCCATGAGGACAATTGAAAAATATTTCTTGTAATTGAAATATTCCGATCCAGCTGGCTTTACAATGCGGATATGTTTCCCGTCCACAGCGCCCAAGCAGTTCGGAAACTGACATATCTGTTGAAACTTTTCAGAAATTTCAATCCACCTCTCTGTTGTGGGCTCTGGTAAAAACTCTTCAGCTAAGGAGTCCCACAGTGCACGGCATGTGTACTTCACTATTCCAGATATGGTGGAAATCCCGAGTCTGTACTGGAAATGCAGTGACGAAAGGGATTCTCCAGTTGCAAGAAATCTGTGGGGAATTAAAAAACAATCAATTAGTTTAAAATCACAGCATTACATACCAAAACTCAGCTATAACACTTGGAGATGCAAACTACCACCAACAAGATTGCAGTGAAAGTGTGCTCTGATGCGAGCATATCCAATAAATGTGGCTTACCTTAAAGTCACCATCAGACGCTCTGCGGGTGAAACAGAGAAGCGGCAATAGGTGTCCAATTTTCTTATGAGGTGTGCAATGCGCTCCACCAAGTAATCAAAATTCTCCATTTTCATCCGAACATATCCAAAAAATTTCTCCGGGTTTCGTCTAAGGTTCACGCAGAGTGTAGAATAGACCCCACGCGTCATTCTCTTGGCTGTGATGGGGTGGAGCCACAAACGTCGTCTACGATGCCTGATGCGCTGCTGTCTCGCCCTCTCCTTCTCCAGAACAATCACCCTCAAACGATTCGCCTCCGCTGTAAAATCCGCCAAATTCTTCAAAATATTTCCAATCACAACATCCATCTTCGCCAGTCACTTGCTCTTCTCTCCAACCTGCACTTTCTCCTCTACAATCTGTCAAAGAAGAGCTGTAGGAACACGGTATATATAGTTTTTCAGTAGCCAATCCCGTTCGGAAGGCCACAAGGGGCGTTTTTAAAAACCGGATCCGGCGTAATTCGTCGAAAACCGGATGAGACGGATCCGGTTTTGGCTGTGATGCGCAAGACGGATCCGGCAGAAAACCGGATCCGTCACATCCGGTTTTACAAAACATTTGCCGGATCCGGCGCGACGCCGGATTGCGCCTGACGGCGAAAACCTGATGTGTGAAAGTAGCCTTAAGGAACTGATTTCTCATTTAATTTGTCTCTCAAAAGCAGTTTATTGTTATATCATGGTAGAAAACTGCTGATAAAGCTATCCCCAAATATGTGAGACAGAAAATTGACACCTGGAACCCAATGCAAGATTTGTAACCTGACCACCATGTATTTCTAATACTGGTCTCATCATTTGGGGCAGTGGAACTTTTTGGCACACATTAAGGCTCATGTACCAAAAAGGTAAAAAAATCCCACCATAAGACCCATATACACATTAGATGAAAGTTGTCCAATTTTGGTGAGACCATGTAATGCATCGCATCTGTCCCTAATAAATTGTGTAGGGGAATCGCCTATTCCTTTGTCAAGGTGAAAATATATTTTCTTATATAACTTTTATATTTTTATACTGTGAAACAATAAGTTTTTCCTAATTGCTTGCTAATGCAAATGTAACTGTATTAAAGATGGCTGCCAGTGTTCACTTTCACTTAAATTCAGTGTCTAAAGAGTTAAGTTAAGTTTCATTTCTCCTAAAAAAGATAACTCAGGAATGTGAAGAAGAAGTAACCATCGGGAGACGTTTTGACGAATCAGAGAGAGACTGGACACTAGATGTATACTGCATAAACCCCGCCTAATGCACGCCTTCCCCTAACACTCAATATAGTATTGTGTATTTGTAAATAAAGCCAGTTGTTGTACTGCTCCTGACAGGTGTGGATGCGGGACATTAGCTAAGACTGAATCAGCTGCGTGTCTGAGTCATTCTTAATCGGTACCAGATGTTTTGCGCTCGCACAATGATTTGGAATGACTGGTGAATGAGGATTCATTGTCGTTTACGACCCCGACACCTTTTGTTTGGCAGGTAAATAAGCTGCTGACAATTTTTTTGGCAGTGGCTTTATCATACAGATCACAGGAGCATTTTACTGAATTTTTGACAATATGGTGGAGTTGGGAGAATGTTTATGACCAGCTTTAGGCTTCAATGTATCAGTAACTTCCGCATTTCCCATAGCTATGCCTTCATCAGCTTTTGTGCCCCTGTATTGTGCATGTTCCTTATAAAACTTTTATTTTTCATGCAGTTTGGGTGTTTCGACAATATCAGGCTTCTGTTCTCTTTTTTTATTATGTGTTGTATGGTTTCCTAGGTTAAAAATAAAATACTTTTATATTGTTGGTGTTTCTGGTAAACACCCAGCTCTTGTTCTTTATTCATTACATGTGACCTCAAGACACAAAAGACTCTCATAGTCAAGTGTACGTGACATATAGTCCTGAAAGAAGCCATTACTAGACATATATATTTATAAAATACAGCATTATACAGAAGTAATAGTGATAGGTTTAGCATCCATAATATAATGGGGGAATAGTGTAAGATTATGGAGGGGCAGATTCTTTAGTGGGCACGAGGGGCAGTAGTTCAGAAGTCAAGTTTTACATAGTGTTGAGGAATAACACTATTTTTGACCATTTTTAACTTGGCGTATCCTACATTTTTAATCACTGTTCCACCCTACACAGCAAGCACAGACATGCGGAATACTTGTCCTCCTGTATCTATGGAGAACAAGTTCAGAAGATGTGACAGCATCATGATGGACATTGTATAGCAGAACTGAGCAGTGTAGCAGTGAATTCAGCACTGGATAAATAGACCATAGTAGCACAACATTAGTAATACAAATCTGTCTGTGTCTTTGCTGCTTTCACTCTGCTTCTCTGTCTCCTCCACTTTCCCCTCTCCATAGACTTCAGCTATTTTCTTACCCCCCTTTGAGCTGGCAGTTTGTCTTGTTCAGGAGGCACAGAGGGAATGAGAGGTGGCTTATAAATGGAGTAAAGAGCCTATTTCTCTGAAAATATGTATTACAATGTTTTTTTTGTCTCTTGTATTATTGATTTTTGCAAAGTTTGGTGGAATGACAGTCAGCATTTAAAGTTACGTTTTTTACTGATCTCTGGGGCTCCAATTGGCTAGGATCTTCATCTTCACCGTTTACGAAATCAGGACTCTTCAGAGTCTCATCTGCTCCTCTTCATACAGATCCCAATTCAAAGGATCGCTGGGCATCTTACTTGGCTATCAGAAAGTCATCCTCTCTCCTATGAATAAGGGATAACTTTCAGAACGTGACCACCCTCCATCAGCTTAGCATTTACATGGTCTTAACACAGTCTTCTAAACATATTCGCATACTGAGTTGGTTACGTTATGGCCCATATGGGTGAAGTAGTAACAGTGGAAACATGATGAAGGAGAGTTTAGCCCCTTTCACTGGTCAAAACTAGGTCAGTACCAAACCACTTGAGTATGACAACTAGAAAATTGGTTCTTGGCTCTGGGGCTTCCATTTGTTGCCAAATGCATGTTCTCCTCCTACCCAAATTAACTAGCAACTTGTAGGTAGCTTCTAGTCAGCAGTGACACATGGTAACAAGTAATAGGTACAGTATGTTGGAGAAGGGTGAGGCTTTGCTGCAACTACTGGAACAAGGTGGCTTTGCCGTTACTTCTGGCAATGTGATGAGCGCTGGGGTACCTGGAGTGACCAACTGTTGAGAGATATGTTCATGGGTTTACTGAGACCACTGGAAAAAAAAGTAGGCTTGCTGGATAGGGCAGCTGACCTATCCCTACTGTGTGTCATTGCTGCTTTTCATGTGCTATGAAGATTACATATTTAGGGCCTCATGGTCAAATTGCTTCAAAACAAAATACCTACATGGACTATTATCAAAAACATCCACATCATTATCATCCTTGTAAACTGAGCATATTAAATTTATAGGTGATAGACTATCATGTCTGCATATAGGTGGCCATGTTTCAGAGAAAGCAGGACTTCAGGGGTCTTTCTTGTGATACAAAGTGATGATATATCACTTAAAGGGAACCTGTCAGGTCCCCCATTCCCTTCAACCCAGCAGGATTCACTTATTTATGAGTAAACTCCCTGCCTAACCAGCCGTGTATATTTTTCTGTGCAAATGAGGTTTAAAAAAAGCATTTATATTTCCCCCATTTCCTATGCAAATGAGGGCTTTGACTAGTCGATGGGGCGTTGGCTAGTGCATGCGCACCGCTCATTCCAGCAACGTCACTGCGTCTCTGAAGCCGGGTGTTTTCTTCCCGGCTTCAGAAGCGAATGTAAATAACTGTTCACAATACCTGTAATTTTGCCCAGGGGTGCCCAAACTTTTATATGCCACTGTCTCTAGCTTCTGCTCGAATTCCTGATTTTTCATCACTTTTGAGGTATTTTAGAGCTTGTATGATGGCAGTAGATATGTAGACGTGAAGCTATATGAGCTTAATAAATCACTTGGAATCGCCATTGTAACACCAAATCTGAAATTTTCCTTTGACACGAGGTTTATGCTGAGTGTGTGAGAGAGAAGTAGTAAATGCTTTTATTTCCTGTGACTAAGTAAGCAAGACGGCGCAAGCTGTAGAGATGTGCGACGTAAATGTACCACTCAATTTGTTTAATGTACCGAATATGGATGTAAATTCAAAAGAAAGCAGCATTTTATATGGACTTTTCAAAATAATACTGAAAAACAAGTAAATACTTGGTTATTTCTTCTGTATATACAGTATGGCCCACTGACCGATGCACTGCAGACCGTGGCCTAGTTTGGCCTTGTAGGGAGGAGGACCCCCATAGGTTGTCTGGGTCGGAACCAAGGGAACCGCCATCTGGGTCCTGGACCCGTAGAAGCGAGTAATCGTGAAACAACCTATATGACAATCTGCCAGGCAGTTACGCCCGGAGCCCTACTCCACAAACTGGCTTGAGAAGCCCATGAAAAAGGGGCTCATTTAGGGGCTCAAAAGACTTTGCAATGGTTACAACAGAAAATTTACCAGCCACGCTTACAGGCTGTTGTGGACGAGACTTGCCGGACCTGTCGCCCATGTGAATCAGCTAAACCGCCCACACAGTGAACCTCAGTACAAACAATTGTGACCTCAGTGCCCCTCGAGCTTCTGACGGTGGATTACCTGACTATTGGTCCCGCATTCCAGGGGTACGAACACTGCCTCGTCATGGTGGACCATTTCACTAAGTTCGCTGTGGTTACCCCTACTCGAGATCAGACCACGGAGTCGGCCGCCTCCGCAATTTGCAGAAACTTCATTCAAGTTTACGGCTGTCCTCAATGGATACATTCAGATCAAGGAGCATGCTTTTTGGGAAAAGTTATGGAGGAACTATACCGTCTCTATGATATTGACAAATCCCAGACCACGCCGTATCACCTGCAGGGAAACGGGGCCTGCGAACGATTTAATCGGACATTAATCCAAATGTTGCGTACTCTGGAGAGTAACAAGAAGGCTCGTTGGCCCGAATATGTCCCTGAATTAGTATGGGTCTATAACCACCGAGTACATCGAGTTACCGGCTACACCCCCTCCTCTCTGTGGTTCGGACGAGAAGGCAAAGGGATCACGGAGGTGGAGTTGGACCCGGAGGAGCCCCAGCCTGCTCCTCGCCTACGGAGAGACTCTTTGCACAGGCCCAGTCCGTGCGCGTGGCCTACCAACCGCCACTCTTCCAGACTACGTCACTACCCTGCTTAGGGGGGCTGGAGTCCCCGTGGACTCACTAACGAACGGGACCCTGCTGTGGCTACAGGGGGTTACCACAACGAAAGACTCCCTTAGGGCCTGTTGTGCCCCAACTTCTCCTGGGTGCTGGACACCTGAAGACTACAACAGTTCCTCAACAGCTGGGCCCAGCGGCTGCGACGTCAAAGCAGCCACATCAGCGACACCAAAGGAGCCACACCAGTGACACCGAGGGACGTCAGGAAGGATAAGTTGACATTAGAAAATAAGGACCCATAGTTGGCCGTTTCGTGGCCCCATAATAGCTGGCCTTGCTGGGTCAGTCACATTCTCGTTAAAGAAAAGAGTTGTTATTGTTGTTGAGTCCCTGCGAGGACAATTAGTGTTACCCCTTTTTGGTTGCTCAGTATAGCCCTAGCGGCTCCAGTTCATAAACGTTATTTTCCAATACAACACTCAGTCTCGTGTCTCGTCACTGCATCCTGCGAACCTGCTGTTACCTACAGCCTTATGTGAAATCTTTCCCTGTGCAGACTTTCATCCCAAACTTGGACAACCTTTGTAAGAAAGTGACTTCTCCCCACACATAAGCTCCTTTGTGAGCTAGATAGATCACGTGGTTCAGAAATGTCCCCAAGGAGCTGTGGAAACTGGTGAAGATAGCGATCGGTAAGTATTTTAATGCAGGTGCACTACATTACATACAGAATAAGAGAGTTTAGCGCAGAGGTCTCAACCACGGCGGCCTGTGGGCGGCTCGTGATGCACCACGTGTCTCACTCCCTGAGGAAGGGGGAAGGTGCGCATTCAGGAGTGTGCAATCCACGATGGGTGTTCTGTGTGAACACTCTGCACAGGACCTGGGATGAGGTCACAGGAGGGGGAGGAGTCAGGGGTCACATGATCAGGGGTCTCCATGTATGCAAGATGCTGCTGTCTGTGCTGGTTGTCATGGTGCTGGCTGAAGGTAAGTTTATGTGTGGGGTCAAGAGGGGTATACTGGGTGGATGTAGCAGAGCCGTGTGTGTACGAGGTGTACGGAGCAGAGCCATGTGTGTATGAGGTGTACGGAGCGGAGCTGTCTGTACGAGGTTTATGGAGTAGAGTCATGCCGTGTGTGTACAGAGCCGCATGTGAACGAGGTGTATGGAGCAGAGCCGTGTGTGCGGAGCGGAGCCGCATGTGTACGGAGCTGAGCCGTGTGTGTACGAGGTGTACGGAGCAGAGCCATGTGTGTATGAGGTGTACGGAGCAGGGCCGTGTGTACGAGGTTTATGGTGTAGAATCATGCCGTGTGTGTACAGAGCCGCATGTGAACGAGGTGTATGGAGCAGAGCAGTGTGTGCGGAGCCGCATGTGTACGAGGTGTACGGAGCGGAGCCGTGTGTGTACGAGGTGTGCGGAGCCGCATGTGTACGAAGTGAGCGGAGCCGCGTGTGTACGAGGTGTGCGGAGCGGAGCCGCGTGTGTACGAGGTGCGCGGAGCGGAGCCGCGTGTGTACGAGGTGTATTAAGTTTGAAAGGAATGTGGCCCCCCAGCTCAAATTTTTTTTATGTGCGGCCCATTTACTCTGCCATGTTTGAGACCCCTGGTTTAGAGGAAAAAATGGCTTAAACACTAATAAGAAGAAATCCATAAAAAATCATTGGAAAGGTAACTCACCAAAACCTGACTGATGCACTGGCAGGATGCAGCAGAACCCCATTGATAAAGGTTGGGGCAGCACAAGTGCATTCCACTGATGAGGACAGCCAGTAACCCATTGTGGTCTAGCCATACAAGAGGGGCTGCAACCCCTTTATTCTCAGGAACAACGAGGGTCGGACCCACGCTGATCATAAATGTATTCCATCACTTTACAAGATGCCTGTAACCCTTTAAACTCTAAGAATATTACATTCTAAGGTTTTCCATTTGTGCTTGGAGTTACACTATCAGAAATAAAAAGAACTTATTTATATTTTTAACCATTTGTAATTTAGAAGAAAAGAATTCATTTCCAGAAAACATGTTTTTGTAAACCACGAGGTGAAATGAATCTCAGAATCGTATTAGTGCCCATGTGATATACACGGCTCCAAAAGGCCTCAGGCAATAACAAAGCAAGTAGAAAACTTTTTAGAATTAAAAAAAAAAAAAAATCTTTTGCGATAGGCACATGATTTGTTAGAGATGTCATACGTGCATTTGAAGATCAGAATATTGAAGCTGAAAAAGAGAAGAATATCTGTAATTCATCCTCAGGAAGCATCACAAGGGCATTCAGTCCCTTTCGCACTGGTCAGACTTTTGGTTCATGAGAATATTTCCAGGAAACAGAACCATCATCACCTTTATAAAGGAACATCTACTACATAGAAGCAGATCACGTCTATCCTAGGGTGTGACATTTGTAAGGTAGCGCTTGTCATTCAGGTAGGGGACACTCGCTAGGCAGCCAAATAACCAGGTCCGGCACGGGTTTCTCATATAACGCTAACAGTCCATGTGGTTTATTAAGCATCACAAACCATGAACAGCAACAGAACATTCATATACAATAGCATAGCTTCCATGACAGAGCTCCACTCTGTTAACCCTGTAGTCACACAGGTTATGCAATGTCCAATACGCAGGCTCTCTAGCCTCACCGTTATCTCACCCCTTGGCCGGGTTACCTCATGGTTGCTTCAACACACTGCAGACGTTCATTCCCTCCAGGGAACTCACACACATGTCTCAACATGTACAGGAAGGCAGACACGTCTTCCTCATTCGGTCTCACGTCAGCCCAGACGAGACCTTCCATACGGACCAACCGGGTCCAAGCATTCACTCATGTGACCTACCCTGGTCACCTTATATGGTCCGTAGCCACGCCCACCGGATCACATGGCTATGACCTCATCGCAGGTCCTTCACACATATCCACTTTACTATGGCGTCCTAGACACCGCCCCTAGGCTTTCATTACGTCTAGCCCAGTGTGAGGCAAGATGGATATGGACCTTAATCACGGTCCATCCGAATGGGTTAAATGAATGCCTTAATTTTGCGTCTTTTCTATGATCACCTGCTGGCTGTATCATTCTGTGCATCTAGCCATCCACGTTTGTGTGATTGTTTTTATCTGGCTGTTATTAATTTTTATTTTATTTTATATTTCTCACTTTTAGGCCTTTAGTTTATTATGCTGTGTTACATCGGGAGCCGGATCCGTGGACCTTTTACATCTTGATCTACGCGGGCCATATACCAACTTGTTATATCTATAATCTAGTATACATGTCTATCCCTGTTGTACTTGTACAAGTATTGTCTTATGATAACCAATGAACCATTAGAGGCAATACATGGGATCGATTAAACAATTTTTTGCATGGACATTTATATTTATCTCCTTTATGTATGGGACAAATATGTACTGTATTATTGTTATCTAATGTAAGGGAAATAGGATTGATCTATGAATCTGCTTGTTCCATAATATACTATATAATCTTTATTCGTTTGTGGCTGGTATAACATATATTACACTGGTCAACAGCATTTTTGGTGCCAAAGATATTTCATCGAATTTAGGGTATTTTTGGGGTGCTGATTCTGAATATGTCATCAGTTTTGCCAGATTGGCTCAAGTTTTTGAGATTTTTGGTATCTTATTTATAGCACTTGTTGGTAAATGCGACGCATCATCTCATTAATTTCTTTGGATTAGTACTTGAACTGAGCAGTTCTCAATATAGTTTTGTGTTAATTAGTGTTCTAAAAGTTTGTTCATAGCTTGATTTTTGCACTAACTTTATGTTGTTGTCTGTTTTCCAGTGAAAAGCATGAACTCATCATGAAGAAGTTGTCTTAACGATCCAGACTCATTCTGTTACATTTGTGGTGAATATACACTGCCAAAACATAGAAGAAACATAACACACTTCGTAAAAAAAGTGTATTTTGCCTATTTTGGGGTTATGCTTGGGGACCAAGACAAGTTTTGGGCACCACACATAGTGTGCAAAGCATGTATCGAATTATTACGAAAATGGAGCAAAGGACAAAGAAAAAGCTTCAAATTTGGTGTTCCAATGGTGTGGAGAGAGCCAAAAAATCATCATGATGACTGTTATTTATGGTAAACACAGGTACAGGCACATCTTCACAATGAGGGACAGGCCTTCTTGCAGATTCCATGTTACTCCCATTTTCGTTTCTTATGCTTATTGAATCCTTGCACTTGCACTGCACAGAAATAACAGTCATCATGATGATTTTTTGGCTCTCTCCACACCATTGGAACACCAAATTTGAAGCTTTTTCTTTGTCCTTTGCTCCATTTTCGTAATAATTCGATACATGCTTTGCACACTATGTGTGGTGCCCAAAACTTGTCTTGGTCCCCAAGCATAACCCCAAAATAGGCAAAATACACTTTTTTTACGAAGTGTGTTATGTTTCTTCTATGTTTTGGCAGTGTATATTCACCACAAATGTAACAGAATGAGTCTGGATCGTTAAGACAACTTCTTCATGATGAGTTCATGCTTTTCACTGGAAAACAGACAACAACATAAAGTTAGTGCAAAAATCAAGCTATGAACAAACTTTTAGAACACTAATTAACACAAAACTATATTGAGAACTGCTCAGTTCAAGTACTAATCCAAAGAAATTAATGAGATGATGCGTCGCATTTACCAACAAGTGCTATAAATAAGATACCAAAAATCTCAAAAACTTGAGCCAATCTGGCAAAACTGATGACATATTCAGAATCAGCACCCCAAAAATACCCCAAATTCATTAAAATATTTTGGACACCAGAAAAAAAAATTTTTTTCGTTGACCTGTGTTATTTATGGTATATTTATCCTTAAAGTGATGTTTAGTAATTTGTACACAGGCAAACATTATTTAGTAGTAATAACATGTGTATTGGTGTGCCTCATATGATATATATGGTTAATGTGGCTTAAACTATATATATATCGTTATAGATATGTCTATCAGAGTGCATATGTGCGTAGGGCCACTCTATACATGGTTTGTGTGACTGATGGGCTAAAGTAGATGTATGCTGCTACTGATATATTTATTAGAATACATATAAACGGCCATTTATTATATTTTATATGCCCCTTAGTATTTTCAAACTGATTCAGTGATTCGGATTATCCCTATGTCCTTTCCAAACATTATGTCCCTTTTATGATTAGAAATTTTCCCTGTGCTAATTGTTATTGATTCTAGTTTGACCCACATGATCTGTCCTGACCAGCACGCATGCGTGTCATGGTCTGGGGCTGTGACGCGGCCTCTGGCGTCTGTGATCGGCGCGTTGCCATGGTGCCGTTCTACACCTTGGCGCGCGCTGATAGACGCTGGCGCCGCCTCACATCCCTGGTCTTCATGACTGCGGATGCGTCACTTCCGGTCCACGGCCTTTTTAAACCTCCCGGTCTCGCTGTTTACCACGCCCCCTGACGAAAGACGAGCATCCGAAACGCGCGTCGGGGCAGACGCACGGACCCCCTCAGGACTCTCCGACCTACCGACCTATTTAGGTGAGATTATACTGCTTCCGGTTTGAAATTCTGAAATTGGTGGGAATTGAGCTAAGTACTATCTGACTGGGACTATGGCTAGAGCTATATTATATTCATCTCGGTATGGTGGGACTGTGTAGGAATCTATACCTCATATATATTTGGACCTTCTCTTGTGTAGCGCTCCTCTGGTAATTTTGCTATAGTGATTCATGGGCTCATACTGATGCTGTGATTTATGGGGATTTGTATGACACATGAAGGTATTTAGATGACCATAGATGCATTCCCTATATATATATTTGTTTTGTTTTGGAATATAATATGATGAGTTTCTGAGGTGGGTCTGTTCTGCAGTTCACACTGCGTGGGTTGTTTTTATGCACCATTCCACACTGTCTTTGTCCTGTACTGTGTACTTGCCTTAATAAAGATATTCTATTTTTACACTGGATCTGTAGTCGCATTTTAGTGGTTTTTCCACCCCTTTGGTATATTGCTTTGGCGATGGATCTGAATTTAGGTCCTATTTAACAAACAGAGACATCTAGGTGTGATATACATTATGCCAGGAGTATGTTCTCTTAGTTTGTTTTTGTTTATGAGTATTTCTGTGGGTTTGTAGGTAGCTGGTTCCACCCGTCTCACCAGCTACCTGGAAAGCTCTTCCTGACACAGCGTAACGAAAGCTCAGCAGTACCTCTGCTGATCAACACACATATTCAAGCTTCCATCCCAAGACCACCTACCTTGGGATACATAACAATCATTCAGCATCCTGCCACTCATCCTCTCTCCTGGGACACCCACACAGCGCCCCCTAGCGGACACAGTGGTCACTACACCACACATTCACTATCGCAGGGATGCAAAAGTAAATGGCCGTGGAGCACTATGGGTGTGCTGCTACGCTGCCGTCCATAGCAGTAGGTCTCTTTAATCTCGCCTCATTCGCATTAACATCGGAGCTATAGAAATATTTCTCCCCCTAGTGGTAACTAAAGCAAATGTGATTTAATTTAATTATTTCACTCATATAGACACACCAAGACATTATTCTGGGAGGTCAGTGGTGAGGGATGTTGTATATTACTGTACCTGCTTATTACCACCTGAACCAATGGACAGACAGAGAATAGTTTATAAGTAACTAACTGAAAGCTGTTCCCCTTTAAGACAAAAAAAAACGTCTTTACAAAATTTCCCTCGTGATAAAATCGTGATAAAATCTATTCATGTTTTATTCACATTCATGATGTTGAGAAAACAGCAAATAGAAAGATGTAATTTTAGGAAATTAAATGGGTGAATCATTCGGTTTCTGAAATAAATTGTAGGAATGTAGACAATAAGAGAGGAAAGGAAAGGTAGCGAGGTGTGAACAGATTTCAATAACATTTATGAGACAGACAATAGGAGGCTTCTCTGGAGGGAGTAATGTTTTACATCGCTCTGCCTGACTGACTGCAGACAAGATATAAAAACTAACTCTTCTAAATATGTAACGGAAAACACGGTAATATGTACAAGTTATTTCTTATCAATGTCATTTCCGCTTACCAAAATGTCTTATTATACAGAGCTTCCTACACAGGCAGTAAGTTGTATAACTCCATCCTGGGGGACTCGACAATTTCTGAATTCATACCTTTCGACCCCAGAAACCAGTGGACATTTAGGGGACAGTTCACATAGACAACCAGAGTTTATATAGATCATTTATGACTCCACAATGTTCATTTAACCCCTTTAGGCCTCTTTCACACTTCCGTTTTTTACAATCAGTCACAATCCGCCAGGTTTTGAAAAAAAACGGATCCTCAATTTTTTTTTGGAGGATCCGTTTTTTTCCCATTGACTTGCATTAATGGCGGATTGTGACGGATTGCTGTCCGTTGCATCCGTTTTTTGTGAGGATCCGCCAAAAGTTGCTGTCCGTCACCATCCTCAAAGATTTCAGAACGGAGCTTGTAACGTTTTTTTCTCTGGCGGATCCTCCAGACACTCATTTAACCCGAAATTCTTTCTGGGTGCCGGACAAAAATAAAAAAATTCTCTCTCTCTCTCTCTCTCTTTCTCTCTCTCTCTTTCTCTCTCTTTCTCTCTCTCTCTCTCTTTCTCTCTCTCTTTCTCTCTCTCTTTCTCTCTCTCTTTCTCTCTCTCTTTCTCTCTCTCTTTCTCTCTCTCTCTCTCTCTCCCCCTTCCCGGCCAGCGATTCCTTTAAATTTCTTCATTTTCAGGATCCGTCTGAAAACGGATCCTGTGCCATCCGTTCACATCAGTTTAGAACGGATCCGCTTGTCTGCCTTTTTGGCGGATTATAACTGATGCAAAAAACTGAAGTGTGAAAGAGGCCTTACCCCCAAGGGTGGTTTGCATGTTAATGACCGGGCCAATTTTTAAAATTCTGACTACTGTCTCTTTATGAGGTAATAACTCCGGAACGCTTCCCTGGATCCTGGTGATTCTGACATATTTTTCTTGTGACATATTGTACTTCATGACAGTGGAAAAATGTCTTTGATGACTTGCGTTTATTTGTGAAAAAAATGGAAATTTGGTGACAATTTTGAAAATTTCTCAATTTTCCAAATTTGAATTTTCATGCCCTTAAATCACAGAGAAATATGTCACTCAAAATAGTTAATAAATAACATTTCCCACATGTCTACTTTACATCAGCACAATTTTGAAACCAATTTTTTTTTTGTTAGGAAGTTATAAGGGTTAAAAGTTGACCAGCGACTTCTCATTTTTACAACACCATTTTTTTTAGGGACCACATCTGAGGGGTCTATATGATAGAAAATACCCAAAAGTGACACCATTCTGAAATCTGCACCCCTCAATGTGTTCAAAATCACATTCAAGAAGTATTAACCCCTCAGGTGCTTCACAGGAATTTTTGGAAAGTTATAAAAAGTTGAACATTTAAATTTTCTTCACAAAATATTTACTTCAGATCCAATTTGTTTTATTTTACCAAGTGTAACATGACAAATTAAACCCCAAAAGTTGTTGTACAATTTGTGCGGAGTACGCTGATACCCCGTATATGTAGGTAAACCACTGTTTGGGCGCACGGCAGAGCTCAGAAGGGAAGGAGCGCCGTTTGACTTTTCAGTGCAAAATTGGCTGGAATTGAGATCGGACGCCATGTCGCCTTTGGAGAGCCCCTGATGTGCCTAAACAGTGGAAACCCCCACAAGTTACACCATTTTGGAAAGCAGACCCCCTAAGGAACTTATCTAGATGTGTGGTGAGCACTTTGAACCCCCAAGTGCTTCACAGAAGTTTATAATGTAGAGCCGTAAAAATATAAAATCTTATTTTTTTCACACCCCCAATTTTTTATTTTCCCAAGGGTAACAGGAGAAATTGAACCCCAAAAGTTGTTGAGCAATTTGTCCTGAGTATGCTGATACCCCTATTTGGGGGTAAACCACTGTTTGGGCGCATGGCAGAGCTTGCAAGGGAAGGAGCGCCGTTGGACTTTTCCAACCCAGAATTGGCTGGAATTGAGATCAGACGCATGTCACATTTGGAGAGCCCCTGATGTGCCTAAACAGTGGAAACCCCCCAATTCTAACTCCAACCCTAACCCTAATCCCAACCATAACCCTAACCACAAACCTAACCCTAACACACCCCTCACCCTAATCCCAACCCTAGCCCTAATCCCAACCCTAACTTTAGCCCTAACCCTAACTTTAGCCCCTACCCTATCCCTAACCCCAACCCTAACCCTAATGGGAAAATGGAAATAAATACATTTTTTAAATTTTATTATTTTTCCCTAATTAAGGGGGTAGTTTTTATATTTGACAGCTGTCACACAGTAAAAGAAGCTTTTTATTGCAAAAAGTAGTTTTTGCATCACCACATTTTGAGAGCTATAATTTTTTCCATATTTTGGCCCACAGAGTCATGTGAGATCTTGTTTCTTGTGGGGCGATTTGATGTTTTAATGTTTTTATTGGTACCATTTTCGGGCACATGACATTTTTTGATTGCTTATCATCCAGCAATTCGTGAATTTTTGTTTTTATTTGGGGGGGGGCATTTATACAGTTCCGCGCATGGTAAAATTGATAAAGCGTTTTTTTTCTTCGGGTCAATACGATTACAGCGATACTTCATTTATATCTTTTTTTTATGTTTTGACGCTTTTATGCAGTAAAAACTGTTTTATAGAAAAAAATAATTTTTTGCATGGCTTTATTCTGAGAGCTAGAACTTTTTTATTTTTCCTGTGATGGAGCTGTATGGCGGCTTGTTTTTTTTGCGGGACAAGATGACGTTTTCAGCGGTATTATGTTTATTCATATCCATCTTTTTGATCGTGTGTTATTCCACTTTTTGTTCGGCGGTATGATGATAAAGCATTGTTTTTTTGCCTTGTTTTTTTTTTTTTTTAAATGGTGTTCACTAAAGGAGTTAACTAGTGGGACATTTTAATAGGTTGGGTCATTACGGACGCGACAATACAAAATATGTGTACTTTTATTGTTTAGATTTTTATTTAAATATTTATTGATTGAATAAATTGTTTTTTTATTATTTTTTATTTTTACTTTTTTTTTTTTTAATTTCTTTCTGTGTTTTACATTGTGTCCCACTATGGGACACTCATTTTTTGCAGGCTGATCGCTTACATGGTATGCAGATTTGCATGCTCCCGGAACGCTATGATCATGTTTGATCGCAGTGTTCCGGGGTTAAAGTGCCCGGAGCGGTCCATGACCACTCCTGGCACTTAGTGCCGGGTGTCAGCTGTGAAAATCAGCTGACACCCATCCGCAATCAGCCGCGCTCTTCGCATGAGTGCGGCTGATCGTGTATGATGTACTATTCCATCCATGGGCAATAAGTCCCAGCACACATGGACGGAATAGTACGTCCAAGGTCAGAAAGGGGTTAAGGTTTGATTATAGTCAAACGGTAAGCTTCTGTTCCCACTTGCTTTTGAATCCTTCAGACATCTTGTGTCCCAGTCCCGGTGTGCTGCTATGTGTGAGGGAAATCACACTTACTTTGCGACTGCAGGCCTCTTCTTTCTCTTAGTCCAGGAATCCCTCTTCTGGAACCAGGGAGCAATTAATCCAGGAAACACGAGGTTTATAAAAACAACCCAATGTTTACTTGGTAATAGCAGTATTTACAGTATTTAAAGGCAGTTATAGAGGATAAGGCCCAGCGAGTTGTCATCTTTCCCACAGGTACCATTACAACTTCAGCCCTGGTTCTCGGGAAAAGGGGATCTTCACCTCTAGCAATATATCCGGATTGTAATACCTTCCGCCCCATGTAATCTGAGTCCATCTTTCCCTATAGCGTCACAAGCTGAGTGTTCCCCAGATCCCCAACGTCCTTCTCGAGGTTGCCCCAGGCCATTAGATGGAATCACATGGAAAGGTACTGTATGTTCGACAATCCACTGCCCGGGTATTAGGCCCACGCTGTCCCTAGCAGCCCCAGGCCTGCTACTTCACTCACTGTTGTCCACACTCTGACTGACCCTGTCACTTCCTGGACCTACTACTAACACTCAGTTCCCCCTCCCAAACTGGACCTGCCACTACAGTTAACCCTGTCTTAGCTAACTGTAGCTCCAGTGAGTATCATACCTTCATCACACATGAATATCAAATGCATTTAGGGATGCATGTCAGGGAGCAAACCATCAGCCCCCACCACTGCTACACCTCCAACATGGATCTGCTCTATTAATCCAATATTATTGTCTGATCACACTACACTCAATTATGACTTTTCTAATGGTAAAACTTAAGAGTTCAGCGTTGACTACTTAGAGTCCAATCTTCAGGTCTTATGGTCTCAGGTGCTATCAGGATAGACTGATAGTACACCCAGACTCTCAAAAAGTAAAGGGAATTTGTCCACAGGTTTTTCTGAGAGCAATATTGTAGAGACGGAGACTCTGGTTCCATGGATGCGTCATTTACTGTGCTGCTTTCTGTAGTTTTGATAAAACTACTAGAGGCACAGTAAACCTGCTGCCAGGTAATCCTCCATATTTATGAGCTCTGTATAACCCCACCCCCACCACTGATTAGCAGCTTTCTGCCTATGCACAGTGTACACATAAAGCTGTGCAGGCAGGGATATACAGAGCTCAGCACTGAGAGAACTGTTAGATCTACAGCAGAAAAAAATTGTGATTTTGTCACAACTGCAGCAAGCAGTCCACCAAGTGACACATTGCTGAAATCAGTGTCTCTGCCTCTACATTATGCTGCTCTCAGATGAGGTAGCAAAAACCTAATGACAGATTCTCTTTAATATAAATTCCGGACAGTTTCCTTTAATCCAACTTTAGCCAGTACGACAATGTTAAAGAAGCTGTTTTTTATGCACGGTATATTGTCTTATCATAAATAACTGTGCGCCCTACTCTCATCGGCCGTGTACTACTGATCCCCAGTCGTGCCCTAGATTATAGAAGGACTTGTTTACTTAACGGTGAAGTTGTGTCTTGTAGTTTTGTCTTTCTTCTTCTCTACTTTGGATCCAGGGAGATAGATAGTAGATTTTCTATCATACTCTAATTCACATTGTCAGGACTAGGTCTGTGTGGATTTTCAACCTCTGGTTATAGTAACACGTATATAATTTTTTTCTGTAATAGCAAACATTAATCTTGTAAAGGGTGTGGAACTGAAATCATATTAGGCATTTTCAGAACTTTTTTCATACAGCGCACGTGAATAATCAAGCACGCTGCGGGTCACCACGAGGACTGGGTATGTAACACTGGCTATTTCATAAATGATTATTCTGGTGCTTGGAACACATATCTGCAATATGGGAGGAAGGAAGCCAAATGATAAGAGAATGTATTTCATCTATGCTAAACCAAAATAAGGTCATGGGAATGTAGGCAAAGGATGCTTAAGAGATAATTCTTCTATTCTGAGCACAATAATCTGTTTTGGGAATTGAACATTATTTAGTATCTATTCATAGAAGCAATCATCACCCTTGCATTAATAAACAATCATACTCCCTTCCATCAGTTCCTAGATGCAAGTAGGACCTCAGACGACACAAGGGTTGTTTGTAGTCTGTAACCATGGAGACAGAAGGAAATGTTTCAACAAGACTATTCACAAAGTTTATTTTTTCATTTGTAAATACATTATTGCTATTCAAGCAATTAATTGCATAGATGTTCAAAACCTGGCAAATTTATTGCTAAATTGCTAAAATGAAATGAAACCTAAAAAAGCCACATGAGTTCACAAAAATGCCCAATTTCAGAGGTGTTTTTTAAAAAAAAAATAATCACACAAAAACAGTTTTTTTGTGCAAAAAAAGTATAAATAATTATTAATATATAAAAGCACATGTAAATGTTTACATGGACGCTGTGACGCGCGTCGACTTCCGGGATGGCCGGAAATGACGCGGCGGGGACACCGCGTCTACCACGCATGTGCCGCCATGATGGCCGCGCACATCAGGCATTCTTCAATTTATGACCGTATAAAAGGCCCCTGGCCCATAACATAGGCCACACAGCCCCCCGAGGAAGGCCTTAGTGCGAAACGCGTCGAGGCGGTGCCAGCGCCACTCAACCCCCCCACATGGGTAAGATATATCAATTTTGTGCACTTATACCATCAGTGTGATCACTGGGCATACCTGCAATATATAGGACAGACAGGGCACTTACTTTTGGCTGGTGCTATTAGTGTGTGAAGGGAGACTCTTTCTCAGTGGCAGATAAAATATGTTGTTTTCACACTATCTCTGTGTAACTTTGGCACTTTATAGGACACACAGGTGTTTTATTTAAGCACTTGCTTATAGGACAGATAGGGCAGTTGCCTTCTTATTTTTGAAAGGTGATATTAGCATGTGAGGAAACTTTTTGTTTCTAGCCGCTGACAACAATAGGATGTTTACACACTATTTTTGTATGACTTTGGCACTTTAATAGGTGCACAGGTGTTTTATTATAAAATACTTGCTCTTAGCCTTGCACTTTATGTCCCATGCTAGACCCTTCTCCTTTGTCATCTGTTTATACGGTATTTTGTTGTACTCTGTATCAGGTCGTTTTGCTGCTCAGTCGTCCACCTTATATCTACTCACTGGTTTTGTATTTACATGTGCTTTTATATATTAATAAATATACATTTTTTGCACAAAAAAACTGTTTTTGTGTGATTTTTTTTTTTTTTTAAAAAACCTTTGAAATTGGGCATTTTTGTGAACTCGTGGCTTTTTTAGGTTTTGTTGCATTAAGGAGTTGCCCTTTTACATACTTTTTAAATTAATGTGATGATCAATTATAGGTATGAAACCTGGTGTTAAAATAATTATTCTTCTGTGTATATTCACAGCTTTTCTATCTGATCATATGGATCATAAGACCCGCGAAAAAGCGTGGCTTACAAAACTAAATGAGGTATTTGATGGTGACGAGAGTGTGGCTGTTAATTCAAGAGAAACTGAGGATCTAATTTTAAAATTAAAACAACTTTTAAATAAAAAAACTGGCTATGGTGGAATAAATTGTTTTTGGAGCAATATATAGACAAAGGCCTGATACCTAGGGGACTTCGGGTACAAGTCTTTCCTTCCTTTTCTACTGAGGATGATGTTTTTAAAAAACAATGGGAAGAATTGTCCTCCAATTGTTCAAGAGGCTTCATGGGTATTCTGATTAAATCGAATGATAAAATGCTTAAAGAACTGGAGATTGAAATTGGTTCTCTCCAGAGTAGTTTAAAAGACAAATTGACGACTGAAGCCCTTACTAAACTGAATAAGGATCTGGAGGATGACTTCAAGAGATGGTTGAAGGATATTGTGACCTCAAAAACGAAAAAATACCAGAGAGATGTGGCCGATTATTCTAATGATCGAGTGTATAAATGGAGGAAGAAACAGGTGCCTGTCAGGGGGACCTCTAAAACCCATCGTAACTCATTTTCATCGGCATCCTCTATAGATGAGGAGGGACCAGTTGGGCCCTCGTTCCCATCTCTTTTGAATGAAAGATTGGGAAATGTGAAATCAGGCCCAAGAAAGGGCAAAGGACAATACAAAAGAAAACTTACTTCACCACAATCACTGGAGAAGAAATCTAAAAATACCTTAGAGGTAATAAATTTATCCAACCATATCCTCTCACAGCCTCAACTAGAGGTTTTAAGTAAGGTCTTATCATTTTTTCCTAGTAACTCTTTTGACTTTTCTCAGCTATGAAGGATTTGCAACTTTTTTTAAGGAAAGTGATTTTGCGTAAAATACATCTCAAACCTGAGGGCTGTGAGGATTTACCTACCATCCAAGAACAAGAAGCTTTAACTATCCTGGAGGAACTGGAGATGGGCGTGCCTCCTTCTAATACAGGTACCTTTCCTACATCTATCCTTCCCAAATCGGCCACGTTCCCCTCCTTTTCTATTTGTCCACAGGTGGATATCTTTAAAAAATTGGTACTTGAGGACTTTATGAATCTACCTAGAAATAGAGGCGGACAGAATCTTACTCATGTACAACAAAAAGCAATAAAGGAACTTAGTAGTCTAAGGGATATTGTTATCAAACCAGCAGATAAGGGGGGGAACGTGGTCATTTGGCCATCAGGAATGTATGAAAGGGAGGCATTCCGACAGCTGAGAGACCGTGAGGCATACACTCAGTTGTCTGGTAATCCAACTGAGAAGTTCCAGGGAGAATTATTTAAAATCTTGGATGAGGCATTAACACAGGGTATAATTCCCCAAAAAATATTCAATGGTCTGATGGTTGAAAACCCGGTGATCCCCACATTTTACTTATTACCGAAGGTACACAAAGATCCTTTGGTACCCCCAGGGCGTCCGATTGTCTCTGGCATCGGAGGGCTATGCGACTCTATTTGTAAATTTATAGACCACTACCTGCAACCCTTGGTTGAGTCGCTTCCCTCCCATGTCAGAGACACTACGGACATCCTGAGGAAGATCGATGGCCTATGTATAGATTCTGATATGCTTCTAGCTACAATTGATGTCGAATCGCTTTATACCAGCATTCGACATTCAGATGGTTTGATGGTGGTGGAGTACTTTCTGGGCATGAGCAATTATGAACCCACCCTGCGCTCACTGATCCTGGAGTTTTTGGAGTTTGTGTTGACGCACAACTATTTTACCTTTTAAGGACCGGTACGATCTACAACAACGGGGTACTGCGATGGGTGCGGCCTGTACGCCGTCATACGCAAACCTCTTTTTGGGGTTCTGGGAGCGTGAGGTTTTCGGTGGCGGCGCGCAGGCCGCATGCCATGCGCAGTGCTGGTACCGGTTCATTGATGACATCTTTCTGATTTGGCAGGGGTCTGAGGCTGGCCTTCTGGACTTCATCTGTGGACTCAACCAGAATACAATTAACATTAAAATAACGCATAAGATTGATGCTAAAATTATGGAATTTCTGGATATCAAGATTATGGTTGATGGAGAGGGCAGAATTCAGACGGTCATTTTTCACAAAGATACTGCGATCAATGTCTTGTTGTATACGACCTCTGCCCGTACCCCTTCAACCATAGGAGCAATACCTACCGGACAATTTCTACGTATGTGGAGGGTGTGTTCCACGGATGTGGCCTTTGAGGGTCAGTCTCGTGACCTTAGCTCCAGGTTCAGTGAGCATGGATATAGTAACAGGTGTATTAAGAGAGGTTTACGCCGGGCCCGGGTTCTCCACGTAGCCAACTCCTCTGCGGTTCTGTGCGCAGTACTAGTAAAGATCAACCACTGAGGTACATTGCAACCTTTAATAACCAGTGGACAGATATGCGCCAGATCCTTCAGAAACATTGGCCGGTTCTCAAAACAGATACCTCTCTGAGCCGCATTTTACCTGATTACCCCCTCATGACAGCAAGGAGGGGGAAAAATTTGAGGGACCTATTAATCAAAAGTCACTATGTGGCAGCTACCCCTAGCCCTTTTGGAGTACAAAAACAACGTTGAGGCTGCTACCCTTGTGACTCATGTCGGGCTTGCAGTAACATTGTATGGGCCTCCTCATTTGCGGCCTCAGGTGGTGGTAAGGAATATCGTATCCTTACCTACATTTCCTGCAGTTCACGGTATGTTGTATACTATGCGATGTGCCCCTGTAATTTGATTTATGTGGGCCTGACATCCCATGAACTGTGGGTTAGGACCCGTGAACATGTCAGGGATATTCAAGCAGCAAAAGAAGCTACTGATATCCCTGGCCTGAAGACAATCCCCAGGCACTTTAGATTATGTCATAACTCTGATCCATTTGGATTATGCATACGGGGGATTGATCGGGTCCATTGTGGGATCAGAGGTGGCAATCTGAAGCGCACTCTGGCACAGCTTGAGTGCCGATGGATTGTCACCCTAGGTACATTGACTCCGAGAGGTTTAAATTAAAAATTGTCGTTTTCACCATTCCTTTAAGTATCCTTGATTTTTCTGGTTTCTTTTATTTGTTATGGATTTGGTTTTAATATATGTTTTTTATTTTTAATAGTTCGTATATATATGAATATGTTACGATTTTGGCTCCTGAAGACCTTTTCTGGCATCACTAAGTCATGAAGATGTGGACCCTTATACTGGCCATTTTGGAGATGAAAGAATTAAGTGCCAGCGATAATTAATCTGATGGATGTTGGGGCATTTACATCTTTACATATACAGTATGTGTGTGTATATATATATATATATATATATATATATATATATTGTTTGTAAACACTATTCTTAAACTCCATTATATGCCCCTTTAATTGTTATCTAAGGCCACTTTCAGACATCCGTCTTTTGTGTTTCGGCGCCGTGCGGTGAAAAGCCGTATTGTCGGATGCGGCGTGCAGTGCTGACACTGGATGTATGTGCGCGGCCGGATACGGTGTCGTGAAGATTTAAAGGAGCCAGACCGCAAAGAGAACGAGAGACGCAGACAGGTGAGAGAGAATTTTTCCTATAGACGGCAGTCACTTATGGGGTTAAATCACAAAGTGTCCGGGCATGAGCTGTTCGGAAAACCGTTCCAGCGCTGTCAAAAAACGTTCCAGGGAGCGTTTTTTGCAGATGCTGGACGGCGTATTTTTGCCATCTCCGGCAGAAACCCGACACGCCGCATGCCCATCCGGCATGATGCGGCTATAATAACAGTCAATGGGGAAAAAAACGGATCCGGTGCCAACCGGCGCCGGATCCGGTTTTTTACATTTTCGCAGCATCGTGACGGATTCCGGAAGACGGATGTGTGAATGTAGCCTTAGTGTGGGTTGTTATAGTATTGGGGGCATTTGTTTGTGATAGAAATCTCTCTCTTTTATATATATATATATATTTATATATATATATATATATATATATATATATATATATATACACATATATATCCAACAATGTAGACCAGCTCACTCCTGTGAACCACCTGGAACCTCAGCTGACCTGGTTAACTCCGTTGTGCCCGGATCTGGATGTAGGAGTCCATCCACACAAATGTGAACAACGACAGAGCAAAGTCCAGCAATAACGTGAGCAATCCAGGATGCTGTTAAAAAAAAATTTTTTCTCTTTTTTATTCATAAATCCATTAAAATACAATGGTCCAAGCAGTTCAAAACAGCAATAACGCAGGAAAGTAGTGCAGATAGGACTACGCGTTTCAGCGGTAAAACCCGCCTTCTTCACGGTCCAGAATCTAATCTGCTTTCCAAACATGGAACCTTATATACATACCACTCCCATCAGGGTAATTATAAACATATGTGAGAGACTAAAAAACATGTGTTATAAAAGCAGATCAAACATATAAACTATCCACATATTGATCAGTATACAACATGCATAAAGATTATAAAGAAAGGATTCAACATATTGGAGAAAAATACATTAGGAATGTCCGATAACCTGACCATAAGATTTAAGTGGTACAAAAACATATAACAATAGTACTAACCAGTGTTGTATAGTACAAATATATCCATAGTGCATAATGATATCCAGGCGGTTATTAAAGCCCTGTGGCATACGTGTCCCCAACTCAAATATCCACCTACTTTCTTTTGCAAGCACTTTTTTGTGAAAATCTCCCCCCCCTCAATGGTTTTTTTACATGCTCAATGCCCATAAAGGAGAAACCACGTAGATCTCCATTATGTTTTTTTGAAAAATGTCGGGATACTACTGATGCACCAACCATAGGCAGATTACTAGCGTCTGACAGGTGTTTGCGGATTCTAGTTTTAAGGGGATTCATCGTACAACCTACATATTGCATACGGCATATATTGCAATTAATTAGATACACTACATTCTCCGTATTACAGTTTATAAAAGAACAAACATTAAACTGTTTTTTATTGGAGATAGATGTAAATGTTTTAGATTTATTAGCAAAACCGCAGCACTTACAAATATTGACACCGCATTTAAAAAATCCTGTTGTTTTTAACCAATTGCTAGGGGAAATTTTATCCGGATCTTTAAACATGCTGGGTGATAATAATGTAGCTAAAGTCGGGGCTCTTCTTGCTACAAAGGCAATATCATTATTTTCCACAATATTTTTCAAAACATCGTTCTGAGACAACAAAGGAAGATATTTTTTGATGATTTTAACAATAGAATTAAACTGAGGACTATAATTGGCACTAAAAACCACCCTAGATTTTTTTAGAGTCAAACTGTCTTTTTTTCTCAGTAGATTCCAACAGCTTAACCCTATCCATGCCTGCTACCATTTTCTTGGCTCTCTCCAAGGACCAACTAGGATACCCCCTGATATCTTCCTGAAAATGATTGCAAACACAAATTCTTTGGTATTATTATCTTCATTTAATTTGTCTTAAATGAAAAAACACAAAAGAGAATGAAGCAAAAAGCAAAACATTGATCATTTCACACAAAACTCCAAAAATGGGCCAGACAAAAGTATTGGCACCCTCAGCCTAATACTTGGTTGCACAACGTTTAGCCAAAATAACTGCGACCAACCACTTCCGGTAACCATCAATGAGTTTCTTACAATGCTCTGCTGGAATTTTAGACCATTCTTCTTTGGCAAACTGCTCCAGGTCCCTGATATTTGAAGGGTGCCTTCTCCAAACTGCCATTTTTAGATATCTCCAAAGGTGTTCTATGGGATTCAGGTCTGGACTCATTGCTGGCCACCTTAGAAGTCTCCAGTGCTTTCTCTCAAACCATTTTTCCTAGTGCTTTTTGAAGTGTGTTTTGGGTCATTGTCCTGCTGGAAGACCCATGACCTCTGAGGGAGACCCAGCTTTCTCACACTGGGCCCTACATTATGCTGCAAAATTTGTTGGTAGTCTTCATACTTCATAATGCCATGCACACGGTCAAGCAGTCCAGTGCCAGAGGCAGCAAAGCAACCCCAAAACATCAGGGAACCTCCACCATGTCTGACTGTAGGAACCGTGTTCTTTTGTTTGAATGCCTCTTTTTTTCTCCAGTAAACTCTATGTTGATGCCTTGGCCCAAAAAGCTCTACTTTTGTCTCATCTGACCAGAGAACATTCTTCCAAAACGTTTTAGGTTTTTCAGGTAAGTTTTGACAAACTCCAGCCTGGCTTTTTTATGACTTGGGGTAAGAAGTGGGGTCTTCCTGGGTCTCCTACCATACAGTCCCTTTTCATTTAGACGCCGACGGATCGTACTAGTTGACACTGTTGTACCCTCGGACTGCAGGGCAGCTTGAACTTGTTTGGATGTTAGTCGAGGTTCTTTATCCAACATCCGCACAATCTTGCGTTGAAATCTCTTGTCAATTTTTATTTTCCATCCACATCTAGGGAGATTAGCCACAGTGCCATGGGCTTTAAACTTCTTGATGACACTGCGCACGGTAGACATAGGAATATTCAGGTCTTTGGAGATGGACTTGTAGCCTTGAGATTGCTCATGCTTCCTCACAGTTTGGTTTCTCAAGTCCTCAGACAGTTCTTTGGTCTTCTTTCTTTTCTCCATGCTAAATGTGTTACACACAAGGACACAGGACAGAGGTTGAGTCAACTTTAATCCATGTCAACTGGCTGCAAGTGTGATTTAGTTATTGCCAACACCTGTTAGGTGCCACAGGTAAGTTACAGGTTCTGTTAATTACACAAATTAGAGAAGCATCACATGATTTTTCGAACAGTGCCAATACTTTTGTCCACCCTCTTTTTTTTATGTTTGGTGTGGAATTATATCCAATTTGGTTTTAGGACAATTCTTTTTGTGTTTTTTCATTTAAGACAAATTAAATGAAGATAATAATACCAAAGAATTTGTGTTTGCAATCATTTTCAGGAAGAAACTGAGTATTATCTGACAGAATTGCAGGGGTGTCAATACTTTTGGCCACAACTGTATATATACATATATAACTTATTTGTAGTGGTGCCGTCATTTTGACAACTGTATATCCTTTGATTTATTCTCCCGATATTTATCAAACTTGCTGCTATGAGAGTTTTAATGTTTACAGGGATATAAGGACGAGTACGAACTACACTAATTGCCACTACTTCCCATTATACTGTTCATCTGCCCATTTTATATATGGCCACTTCAGGTGGTGCCGCGCACATCAGGCATTCTTCAATTTATGACCGTATAAAAGGCCCCTGGTCCATATCATACGGCCACACAGCCCCCAAAAGAAGCCCTTAGTGCGAAACACGTCGGGGCGGAGCCAGCGCCACTCGACCCCCCCACATGGGTAAGATATATCAATTTTGTGCACTTATACCGTTAGTGTGATCACTGGGCATAGCTGCAATATATAGGACAGACAGGGCACTTACTTTTGGCTGGTGCTATTAGTGTGTGAAGGGAGACTCTTTTTCCCAGTTGCAGATAAAATATGTTTTCATACTGTCTCTGTATAACTTTGGTACTTTATAAGATACACAGGTGTTTTATTTAAGCACTTGATTATAGGACAGATAGGGCAGTTGCCTTCTTATTTTTGAAAGGTGATATTAGCATGTGAGGAGAGATTTTTTGTTTCTAGCTGTGGGGAAGGTGACTTGACGGATGGACAGACTGGAGGAATAAGGGATGGTTTGTGCACTGTAGACGGATATTGGCAATGACAGAAGGGAAACAGCTGGGGAAGATGGAAAAGGAGTGCAGTACCTAGATTTGACCACAGGATGGCAGGGGGGAGCGCAGTTCAGAACTTGACAGCAGCTTAGGGCCCTGGGAGGAGCTCAGGAGGAGAAGACTCAGTATGGAGGACTGACGACAGTGGAGAGCTCGACCAGGGGACTGGCAGGAAGAGGCAGTCAGGGGGTGGCCTTGACACAAAGAACCGCAGGACAGACAAGGCCCCGGGGGTACCGATTGGACGACGACCTCGGACTGGTGAAGCGCTGGCGGTAAATAGGCCTAGGGCAGCCCCAGCGAAAGATCTGCGAGGAACGTCACTACGACTGAAGGAAGGTGAAGGTACCCGGGCCTGGATACGGAGAACTGTAAAGGTGCTGCGGTGTATGGCTACGGTCGTCAGGAGGACGACCAATAAACTCGGACCTGTTGTACCTGGAAATCTGCCTCCGACTCGTCTGTGCGCGGAAAGGCCTCTTTCACACTTCAGTTTTTTGCAATCAGTCACAATCCGCCAGGTTTTGAAAAAAAACGGATCCTCAATTTTCTTTTGAGGATCCATTTTTTTCCCCATTGACTTCCATTAGTGGCGGATTGTGACGAATTGCCGTCCGTTGCATCCGTTTTTTTTCAGGATCCGCCAAAAGTTGCTGTCCGTCACCATCCTCAAAGATTTGAAAACGGAGCTTGCAATGTTTTTTTTCTCTGGCGGATCCTCCAGACACTCATTTAACCCGAAATTCTTTCTGGGTGCCGGACAAAAAAAAAAAAGATCTCTCTCTCTCTCTCTCTCTCTCGCATCCGATCTTTTGGCGGATTTTGACTGATGCAAAAAACTGAAGTGTGAAAGAGACCTAAGCAGTGGACCACCCACCAATCTGGGCCCCTACTACATTGCCGCTGACAACAATAGGATGTTTACACACTATTTTTGTATGACTTTGGCACTTTAATAGGTGCACAGGTGTTTTATTATAAAATACTTGCTCTTAGCCCTGTACTTTATGTTCCGTGCTAGACCCTTCTCCTTGGTCATCTGTTTATACGGTATTTTGTTGTACTCTGTCGGGTGGTTTTTGCTGCTCACTCGTCCACCTTATATATACTCACTGGTTTTGTATTGACATGTGCTTTTATCTATTAACTAGATGGTGGCCCGATTCTAACGCATCGGGTATTCTAGAATATGTATGCAGTTTATTTTTGAAGATTTAATAATATTGCAATAATGCACCCCCCAATCCTGATATATATGTTTCTCTCACCCCCAATCTTTTTTATCCAATAAATTTTTACTGAAATTTTCAAAGACAGAAATGATCTTACAGAAAGAAAACCAAAGATCATAATATAGACAGACAGAAATGCAAACAACAATAACAATAACAATATCAGACAATGAGACCGTAGGAAAAGGAAGGGGGGGGGGGTGATCCGGTAAGACTCAAGAAATCCTAATCCGATCCGATGTATAGACTAAGTACTAAACTTTATGGGAGATGCCAAGGGGTGGGAAACCCAACCCGCCCAGTTCTTCATTACCCTGTCTCTGACCCCTGCATCTAGTGAAAGAAAGTACTCATGATGAAATGTTGAGTTAAGTCTGACCACCAACTCCGCGAGGGTAGGCGGGAGCGGGGCCTTCCATTTAGCAGCGAGGCTAATCCTAGCAGCCATCAATATATTCGAGACCAAGGGTATGAATTCTAGGGGAAGTGTTTCGATCCCAATGTTTAGAACTGCCAGTTGAGGAGATAGAGTGAAATCAATACCGTCACAGATTTAAGTAAGTTTGAGACACCTAACCAAAAGGAAGTCAAACTAGGACATTTCCACCACATGTCTCATCCCCAATCTTGATATGCATGCTACCCCTCAACCCCCTATCCTGGAATGCATGGTCCTCTCACCCCCCAATCCTGGTATGCATGGTCCTCTCACCTCTCTTTCCTGGTATGCATGGTCCTCTTACTCCCCTTTCGGGGTATGCATGGTCCCCTCACCCCCCAATCCTGGAAGGCATGGTCCTCTCACCTCCCCAGTCCTGGTATGCATGGTCCTCTCACCCCTCTTTCCTGGTATGCATGGTCCTCTTACCACCTTTCGGGGTATGTATGGTCCCCTCACCCCCCAATCCTGGTATGCATGGTCCTCTCACCCCCCAATCCTGGTATGCATGGTCCCCTCACCCCCCTATCCTGGTACGCATGGTCCCCTCACCCCCCCTTTCTTCGTATGCGTGGTCACCTCACCCCCCAATCCTGGTATGCATGGTATCCTCACCCCCTTTCCCGGTATGCATGGTCTCCTCACCCCCTATCCTGGTATGCATGGTCCCCTCACCCCCCTTTCCTGATATGCATGGTCCCCTCACCCTCTTTCCTGATATGCATGGTCCCCTCACCCCCCAATCCTGGTATGCATGGTCCTGTTACCCCCCTTTCAGGGTATGCATGGTCCCCTCACCCCCCTATCCTGGTATGCATGGTCCCCTCACCCCCCTTTCTTGGTATGCATGGTCCCCTCACCCCCCTTTGTTGGTATGCATGGTCCTCTCACACCCCAGTCCTGGTATGTATGCTCACTGTCACCTCCCTTTCCTGGTATGCATGGTATCCTCACCCCCAATCCTGGTATGCATGGTATCCTCACCCCCCTATCCTGGTATGCATGGTCTCCTCACCCCCCTATCCTGGTATGCATGGTCCCCTCACCCCCCTATCCTGGTATGCATGGTCCCCTCACCCCCCTTTCCTGATATGCATGGTCCCCTCACCCTCTTTCCTGATATGCATGGTCCCCTCACCCCCCAGTCCTGGTATGCATGGTCCTCTCACCCCCCAATCCTGATATGCATGGTCCCCTCACCCCCTTTCTTGGTATGCATGGTCCCCTCACCTCCCTTTGTCGGTATGCATAGTCCTCTCACACCCCAATCCTGGTATGTATGCTCACCATCACCCCCCTTTCCTGGTATGCATGGTCCCCTCACCCCCCAATCCTGGTATGCATGGTCCACTCACCCCCCTTTCCTTGTATGCATGGTCCCCTCTCCCCCCCAATCCTGGTATGCATGGTCCCCTCACCCCCCAATCCTGTTATGCATGGTCCTCTCACCCCCCTTTCCTGGTATGCATGGTCCCCTCACCCCCCCCAATCCTGGTATGCATGGTCCCCTCACCCCCCTTTCCGTGTAGCCGCGACCAATCAGCGTCGCGGCCTTCTGTCCGCGACCAATCACTGCCACGGCCCTCTAGCATGTAAAAAAATCATATTAAAAAATGAAAAAAGTTATTCTCACCTTCCGACTGCCTCCTGTCTTCTTTCCACGCGCCCGGCCTCGCGTTCCCAGTAATGCTTTGCAGCTTATACCGCTGATGACGTCGGTCTCCTTTCTCGCTCTCGCGAGAGTGACGTCGGTCTTCTTTCTCGCTCTCGCGAGAGTGACGTCATCAGCGGTCTAAGCCGCAAAGCATTACTGGGAACACGAGGCCGGGCGCGTGGAAGGAAGACAGGAGGCCGTCGGAAGGTGAGAATAACCTTTTTTTTAATTTTAATTCTCTTTTTTACAGATTAAGGCCTGTGCCCGATTGAGCGCTGCGCCCAACTGCGCCTGCCACATTTTTTGCACAAAAAAACTGTTTTTGTGATTTTTTTGAAAAAAAAAAAACACCTTTGAAATTGGGCATTTTTGTGAACTCATGTGGCTTTTTTAGGTTTTGTTGTATTAAGTAGTTGCCCGTTTACATACTTTTTGAATTAATGTGATGATCAATTATAGGCATGAAACCTGGTGTTAAAATAAATTGCTAAAATGTCCGGAATATAGTTAAAGCATCTGTACAGCCCTGAATTTACTGTAAGCCCTTTATGATTGGCAATATGCCGTCATTAGCAGGCATTATTCTACAGCAACAACATTTTATGGCTGTCGAAAAAGATTGCTGCTGATGCTGAAATCTCCATCACAGCTGAGGCATGGAGGAAGATTGCAATTGATGCATCAAAAGGTGCTATCGCATTGTGTTGTGTGTCCCTGTCAGGGCATACATCCGACATCCCTTGCAAAATGGCGTCTTGATGCATGCGCCGACGGGGCCATAGACTGGTAATGGTGATGGCAGAGCAAACGTGCTCTGCCGTGCACATTTTTCAGGAGTGTATAAAAGGAGCCCATAAAAGGAGGACACTCAGATGTAGTAGACTGCGTTTGAGTGTCCACCTCCTGTAGGAGTACACTCCTGAAAAAAGTGCACAACATAGCGAACGTGCATTACATTCTATGGCCCCATCAGTACATGCATCTGGACCTCGTTTTGCTTGAGATTTTGAACACATGCCCCGACGGGGACACAGAACGCAATGTGAAAGCACTAAAAGGGGTAACAGTCTTGCTATGTCCTGCCACAGCTGCCCCTTTATCGTCTCATTTGTAATTGTGTCCCCTGTAAGAATTAAACAAAACTATACATTATAATACAATTTTCTTTTTTTTATACTTTATTTAACCTTAACTATGATCAGTGCTAGTAAATATATTATATAGATGAATAAAAATTGTTACATAAGAAATTGAAGAAAACTGTATTTTTTACATATTTTTGGCCTCTTGGTAAAACTAAGAAAAAAGTAAGAAAAAATGCCTATAACTTATCACCCAAACTCGTTTCTCATGAATAAAAATTATATGAAATACAACCCTAACTCATATCTTCAACCTATCATCACTAATAACTGGTGTTTTCCCATCATGCTTCAACAAATGGCTCAATCACACCTATCCTCAAAAAGCCCTCCATTGACCCATCCTCTGTGTCTAGTTATTGCCCATATAACTTCTCCCCTATGCCTCAAATCTACTGGAACAACACATCCATCTTGAACTGTCCTCCCACCTCTCTTCCTGCTTCCTTTTCGACCGATTAAAATTTGGCTTCCGGCGACACCACTCCACTGAAACTGCCCTAAGTAAAGTCACCAATGACCTACTAACCGCCAAATCTAAGCCACACTACTCTATCTTCCTCCTCCTGGACCTGTCATCTGCTTTTGATACAGTCAACCATTCCCTCTAACAACAGTTTCTCTCTTCTCTTGGCATCACTAACTTGGCCTTATCTTGGATATCTTCATACCTAACAAACTGGACATTCAGCGTTTCCCACTCACACACCACCTCCTCACCTCACCCCCTACCTGTCGGTGTCCCCCAAGGTTCCATTCTAGGACTTCTGCTGTTCTCTGTCTACACCTTCGGCCTGGGACAGTTCATGGAGTCCCATGGCTTTCAGTATCGTCTCTATGCTGATAACACATAGATCTTCCTCTCTGGACCAGATATCCTTACTAACCAGAATAACACAATGTCTGTCCGCTATCTCATCCTTCTTCTCTGCTAGATTTCAAAAACTTAAGATGGACAAAACAGAATTCATCTTTAGTCCTATCTTAATCAACCCCTCCAACAGACCTATCCATTAAAGTAAATGGCGGCTCACTCCAGTCCCTCAAGCTCACTGCCTCGGGGTAACCCTGGACTCTAATCTCTCCTTCAAACCACATATCCAACCCTTTCCACTTCCTGCCAACTCCAACTCAAAAATATTTTCTGATTCCCTAATCAAGAATCTGTAAAAACACTAATCCATGCCCTTATCATCTCCTGCTTAGATTACTGCAAACTCCTGCTCTGTGATCTCCCTTCTAACACTCTCGTACCTCTCCAATCTATTTTAAACTCTGCTGCCTGACTAATCCACCTGTCCCCCCGCTATTCTCCGGCCTCTCCCCTGTCAATCCCTTCACTGGCTCCCATTGCCCAGAGACTCCAGTTCAAATCCCTAACCATGGCATACAAAGCCATCCACAACCTGTGTCCTCCATACATCTGTGACCTCGTTTCCTGGTACATACCTGCACGCAATCTCCGGTCCTCACAAGATCTCCTTCTCTATTACCCTCTTATTTCCTCTTCCCACAATCGCATACAAGATTTCTCCTGCGCATCCCTCCTACTCTGGAACTCTCTACCACAACATATCAGACTCTCACCTTCTGTGACCTTCAAAATGAACCTGAAGACCCACCTCTTCCGACAAGCCTACAACCTGCAGTAACCACCGATCCACCAAACCGCAGCACGACCAGCTCTGCCCTCACCTACTGTATCCTCACACATCCCTTGTAGATTGCGAGCCCTCGCGGGCAGGGTCCTCTCTCCTCCTGTACCAGTCAGGGACTTTTATTGTTTAAGATTACTGTACTTGTTTTTCATTATGTAAAGCGCCATGGAATAATTGGTGTTATAATAAATAATAATAATACACATAATTTGTACAGCATTAAATAAAGGCATAGCAAAATTGCTACATTTGCTTTGATCGTCAAGACTTGGAATGCATAAGGGAAAGGAGTTAAAGGAAAAACATCAAGAAGTCTGTTAAATAAAAAAATCTGAATAATTGTAGAATATTCACCTAATTGATCCCCTACTGCTCCTGTTTCAACTCTGCCTGGGTCCCCCACCAGTCTCTAAACTGGCTGCAATGGTCATATGTGACCACAAAACAAAGAACAAGCCAACTTTACTAATAACGGTTAAGTACCGTATATTATATCAGTCATTTACCACCCAACCCTCCATAATAATCAACTGAAATCAGTAATGCACTATGATTTTATAAGAATGACAAAAATGTTTGCATTCATTTTAAAAAGCATTAGAATATCAAGAAATTCAATGAGATCATTAAAAAATACAAGACTAGAATACTACAATAGCACAAATCAGCTTGATAGTGACGTGCCCGTAATGATACCCCGTCAGATCTATATACAAATAGCCCCAGTACTAACCACTTTATTGAATGTAGGACAAGTTCCCTCACCAGTTTCTGTTATATTAGGGACGTTTTAACAATATATTCAATGTTACTCCCATCCCAGTGCCATTCTGACAATCTCTGTGTTGCAACCCAATGCGAGTTTCACATACCAAGTCCTTTCTTAGACAGTTGCACCACCTCCGACAATGATTTTTATGCCACTAGTTGTGATTTTATATTTGGTGATAAAACAGCTCAAGTTTTAGGCTGAGCCTATACAGGTGCTTCTCACTAAATTAGAATATCATCAAAAAGTTAATTTATTTCAGTTCTTCAATACAAAAAGTGAAACTCTTATATAGAGTCATTACAAACAGAGTGTTCTATTTCAAGTGTTTATTTCTCTTAGGGTATCTCGCCACGTTTAGGAATTGCTGTGCTTTGGACGCAGTGGATACCCGCTCCGCCCAAAGCGCCGCCCCCTGTTGTACGCACTGTGATTCTGCATGTGTTCATTGAACAATTGTGGAATCACCGCATCCTATTCATAGAACAGTGCTATTTATCTTGCGGAGACCGTGCGTCTCCGCATGATAAATAGACATGCTGCGGTCTAGAAACACGCGCAGCATGTGCGTATACGCAGTGATGCCGGAGGCATCCCTGCACGCATAGTGGAGATGGGATTTCATAAAATCCCCTCCACTATGCTGTAACATCTGGATACTGCGGATTGGACGCTGCTGCTGTACGCAGTGTCCAATCCACAGCAAACCCTGACCAATGAAAACCCAAAAGTCATTATCTCAGTAAATTAGAATACTTTATAGCACAAGCTTGAAAAATGATTTTAACATCTGAAATGTTGGCCTACTGAAAAGTAGGTTCAGTAAATGCACTCAATACTTGGTCGGGGGTCCTTTTGCATCAATTACTGCATCAATGCGGCGTGGTATGGAGGCGATCAGCCTGTGGCACTGCTGAGGTGTTATGGAAGCCCAGGTTGCTTTGATAGCAGCCTTCAGCTCGTCTGCAGTGTTGGGCTGGTGTTTTTCATCTTCCTCTTGACAATACCCCATATGTTGTGAGTTCATTTTCCCCTTCATCACTGAGGTCTGGTCAACTCCCTATTCTGGTAAAGGAAGGTAATGAGCCTGATTATCAGGCACCTGAGCCTAATGAGGATGACTGGCTGAGTGGAGTCACGGACTGGATATAAGGCTGCCGACGCCCTTCTGCCCTGCGGGTGATTTCTCTGTGGACTTCTAGGACATCAGTCTGACTCCTGCTCCTCTAAAGCTAAGTTTTCTGCTTTGCCTGTTAGAATTTGTGTTTTGTTTTTGTTTTCCTTGCTTTTCTGGATTCTGCCATTCCCTGCTGGGGTGAGCTGAATCTCCTTTTGCCGGTTGCTCTGTCTTCAGAATATTCCTGAGTACTGACATAGCTTTTTTGAAGCCTAGCGTCTTCAGGGCCTTTTTCACTGTCAGTCTGTTGGCTCTTATTTTCATAGGGTTTTTCACGGATTGCAGACAGCAGCCTTCCTGTCCTTTCCTATCTAGTTAGCTTGGGTTCCGTCTTTGCTCAGTCTATTTTTCTGTCTGTGTTAGTGTTTTCATCTTGCTTCACCGTCATTATATGTTGGGGGCTGCCTATTGCTTTGGGGTCTGCTCTGGGGCAGTTTAGATTTCCCCTTTCTTTCTTTAGGCCTATTTAATTCTCCGGCTGTGATCGAGGGGTCTAGGGCATCGTAGGAACCCCCCACGGCTACTGTTAGTTGTTGTGGATAGGATCAGGGGTCTGCAATCCGATAGCTGCCAACCTCTCTGGTTTTCTGGACTTAGCTAGCATTTCTGTTTTTGCCTCCTACGGTGACTCAATCATAACAGAATCACCTGCCATACCGCAGATCCTAGGGTACTCAATAGCAGGAAAGAATTGTGTTTAAAAAAAATAAAAAAAAAGTGTGTGTATGTTCTTTCCTCTATATCTCTGAGGCCGTAGGGAATTTTTTTTTCTCTCAATGGAGATAAAGCAATTGTCTGATCGTGTGGAGCAGCTCGCTGCGGAAGTGCAGGGAATTTCCGCCTCCCTTGCTCGTTCGCATGCTGTTGAACCAAAGATCCCTACACCTGATGTATTTTTTGGGGATCGATCTAAATTTTTGAGTTTCAAAAATAATTGTAAATAATTATAATTCAAATAATTCAAAAATAATTGTAAATTATTTTTTGCCTTGAAGCCTAACTCGTCAGGGAGCTCCGCGCAGCAGGTTAAAATTGTCATCTCTTTGCTGCGTGGTGATCCCCAGGATTGGGCGTTTTCTTTGAAACCGGATGATCCTATTCTGACTAATGTGAACGCATTCTTTCAAGCTTTGGGGTTGTTGTATGACAAACCTAATGCCATTGATCAGGCTGAAAAGACCCTGCTGGCATTGAGCCAGGGTCGTGATTCTGCAGAGTTGTACTGTCAAAAGTTCCGAAAGTGGGCGGTCCTTACTACCTGGAATGATAATGCCTTGGCTGCTCTCTTTCGGAAGGGTTTGTCAGAAGCCGTAAAAGATACTATGATGGGATTTCCTGTTCCCTCTGGTCTGGACGATTCTATGTCATTAGCCATTCAGGTTGATCGGCGTTTACGTGAACGCAGGATTGCACGAGAGGTGTTGCCACCGGTTGAACAGACGTCTGAACCTATGCAATGTGATAGAGTTTTGTCTAAGGCGCAACGTCAGGAGTTCAGAAGGCGTAATAAGCTGTGTTTTTTCTGTGGAGATGCCTCGCATTTTATTTCTGTTTGTCCTAAACGAGAGAAACGCTTTGCACACACGTTTTCTATTGGTGGTGTTCAACCTAAGTTTCTTCTGGCAATTACTCTGATCTGCTCCCTGTCCACATTTTCCGCCAAGGCTTTTGTGGATTCGGGAGCAGCGCTAAACCTAATGGACTTGGATTTTGCTAAACGTTGTGGATTTCCGATGACACCTCTACAGACGCCTATCCCTTTGAGGGGGATTGATGCTACTCCTTTTGTCCCAAAAGGATCCTGTAACATCTAAAATGAATCCCTGTGCTTTCTTTTCCCGAAAGTTCTCTCCATCTGAACGTAACTATGATGTGGGGAATCGGGAACTGTTGTCCATGAAATGGGCATTTAAGGAGTGGAGACATTGGTTGGAGGGAGCTAAACATCAAGTTGTGGTCCTCACTGACCACAAGAATTTGATTTACCTAGAGTCGGCTAAACGCTTGAACCCTAGACAGGCTAGGTGGGCCTTGTTTTTTACACATTTTGATTTTGTGGTCTCTTTTCTTCCTGGAACTAAGAATGTCAAGGAAGGCGCACTCTCTAGGAGTTTCTTTGCTGATTCTCCTGTGGTGACCAAGCCTGCTACCATCTTAGGCGAAGGGGTAGTTCTTTCTGCCATCTCGCCCGATTTGAGACTTGCTCTGCAAGAGTTCCAGGAGGACAAACCTGAGCGTTGTCCCAGTGGAAAGTTGTATGTTCCTGACCAGTGGAAGAAGAGAGTGATGTCTGAAGTTCATTGCTCTGCATTGGCTGGTCATCCAGGTATTTTTGGTACTAGAGATCTGGTGAGTCGCTCTTTTTGGTGGCCCACCTTGTCTCATGATGTCAGGAATTTTGTGCAGTCCTGTGGGACGTGCTCCCGGTCTAAATCTTGTTCTCGCCCTAGTGGGTTGTTGATACCTTTGCCGGTCCCCAGGAGGCCATGGACCCATATTTCAATGGATTTCATCTCTGATATGCCGCTCTCAAAGAATGACTGTTATTTGGTTGATTTGTGATAGGTTCTCTAAGATGGTTCATCTTGTACCACTCCCTAAGTTGCCATCTTCCTCTGAGTTGGTGCCCCTGTTTTTGCAACAGGTGGTTCGCTTACACGGGATTCCTGAGAACATTGTATCTGACAGAGGAGTTCAGTTTGTGTCTAGATTTTGGAGGACCTTCTGTTCCAAGCTGGGAATTCAGTTGTCCTTCTCCTCTGCTTTTCACCCTCAGACCAATGGGCAGACAGAGAGAACGAACCAGACCTTGGAGTCGTATTTGAGATGTTTTATTTCCGCTGATCAGGATGATTGGGTTTCATTTTTGCCCTTGGCCGAATTTGCTTTAAATAATAGAGTTAGTTCTGCCACTTTGATGTCACATTTTTTTTGTAACTTTGGGTTTCATCCTCGATTTTCTTCAGGGCAGGTGGAGCCTTCTGCCTGCCCAGGTGTTGACACTGTGGTGGAGAGAATGCACCAGATCTGGGACCAAGTGGTGGATAAGTTATCTCTCTCCCAGGAAAAGGCCCAGCGGTTTTCCAATCGACATAGAATCATAGAATTGTAGAGTTGGAAGGGACCTCCTGGGCCATCTGGTCCAACCCCCTGCTCAAAGCAGGATTCGCTAAATCATCCCAGTCAGATGTCTGTCCAGCCTCTGTTTGAAGACTTCCATTGAAGGAGAACTCACCACTTCTCGTGGCAGCCTGTTCCACTCATTGATCACTCTAACTGTCAAAAAGTTTTTTCTAATATCTATTCTGTGTCTCCTCCCATTCAGTTTCATCCCATTGCTTCTAGTCTTTCCTTGTGCAAATGAGAATAAAGTTGATCCTTCTACAATGTGACAGCCCTTTAGATATTTGTAGACAGCTATTAAGTCTCCTCTCAGTCTTCTCTTTTGCAAACTAAACATTCCCAAATCCTGCAACCTTTCCTCATAAGACAGGGTTTGCAGACCGGTCACCATTCTGGTCGCTCTTTTCTGAACTTGCTCCAGTTTGTTGATGTCTTTTTTAAAATGTGGTGCCCAAAACTGGACACAATATTCCAGATGAGGTCTGACCAAAGAGGAGTAGAGGGAAATAATGACTTCATGTGATCTAGACTGTATGCTTCTGTTAATACATCCTAGAATTGCATTTGCCTTTTTTGCTGCTGCATCACACTGTTGACTCATATTCAGTCTGTGATCTATTAGTATACCCAAGTCTTTTTCACATGTGCTATCACTTAGCCCTATTCCTCCCATTCTGTATATGCTTTTTTCAGTTTTATTGCCCAGATGTAGTACTTTGCATTTCTCCCTGTTAAAAACCATTCTGTTAGTTGCTGCCCACTTCTCCAGTTTATTTATATCTTTTTGAATCCTCTCTCTCTTCTCTAGTATTAGCTATCACTCCTAGCTTTGTGTCATCAGCAAATTTAATCAGTTTACCCTCAATTCCTTCATCTAAATCGTTGATAAAGATGTTGAACAATACAGGGCCCAGGACAGAGCCCTGTGGTACCCCACTTGAGACATTCTTCCAACTGGATGTGCAGCCATTTACGACCACTCTTTGGGTCCGATCACTAAGCCAGTTATGAATCCACCTAACAGTTGCCTTGTCCATTCCATACTTAGTCATTTTTTCAATAAGGATTGTATGAGAGACTTTGTCAAATGCTTTGCTGAAGTCAAGATATACTATATCTACAGCATTTCCTTGATCCACCCAATCAGTGATTCCGTCATAGAAGGAAATTAAGTTATTCTGACATGACTTATTAGTTACAAACCCATGCTGACTCTGTTTAATCACTTCATTCTTATCCAGGTACTGACATACATGTTGTTTAATAATTTGTTCAAAGATCTTTCCTGGTATAGAAGTCAGACTCACCGGCCTATAGTTGCCTGGGTCCACCCTCTTCCCCTTTTTGAAGATAGGAACAACATTTGCTCTTCTCCAGTCTTCTGGCACTTCTCCTGTTCTCCAAGAATTTTCAAAGATTATGGAGAGGGGTTCAAAAATTTCTTCTGCTATCTCCTTCAGTACTCTGGGGTGTAATTCATCTGGACCTGGAGACTTGAATTCATTTAGGCTAGCTAAGTGTTTCCTCACTATCTTTCTGTTTAAAGATATCATGGATTCTTCTATTCCCTTAGTAGGACAGTGAAGAACAGTTGATGTTACATTTCCTTTCTGAGAGAAAACAGATGCAAAATGGGAATTTAAAAGTTCAGCCTTCTCAGCATCCTGTCTTACCATTTCATCATTTTCATCCTGTAAAAATCCTATAGCATCTTTGACTTTTCTTTTACTTTTGACATATCCCCAAAATCCTTTATTATTGCTTTTGACATCTCTTGCAAGCCTCAATTCATTTTCAGCTTTAGATAATCTGATTTGTGCCCTGCAGGTTCTGCAGACAGCATTATATTCTTCTTTAGATATGCCTCCCTCTTTCCATTTTATAAACATTTTTTTCTTCCTTTTTAGCATGTGCTTAAGTTCTGTGTTCATCCATCCTGGTTTCCTTAAATGCTTCCTATTCTTCCCTCTTTTCGGAATTGTTAACAACTGTGCTTTGAGAATTTCATTTTTCAAGATTTCCCATCCTTCCTGGACATTTTTGTCTTTAAGGATATCCAGCCATTGGATCCCTCCAATTCTCTTTCTGAATCCCTTAAAATCTGCCTTTCTGAAATCTAACCTTGACGTCTGAGTCTTCGCAGGTCTTCCGCCTCTAGTTATCCAAAATTCTAAAATAGCATGGTCGCTACCTCCTAGGGTCCCAGCCACTTTTACCTCCTCAACCATTTCCTCCCTGTTTATAAGGATTAGATCCAAGGTAGCAGTTCCTCTTGTTTTCTCCCCTACCTTTTGGAAGATAAAGTTGTCAGCAAGAGAGGATAAGAATTTCCTTGACCTGTTAGTTTTGCCTGAGAGAGATTCCCAACAAATGTCTGGATAGTTGAAATCTCCCATGACAACTATGTCATATTTTTTGGAGAACTTGGCCATTTGATGCATAAAGAGTTCATCCTTATCTTCAGCTTGCACAGGCGGCCTGTAGTAAATGCCTACAATGGTGTCCTTTCCATTGTTCTATCCTTGTATTCTTACCCAAACAGTTTCCACAGAACTCCCAGTCTCTGAAGCTTCAATCTCTGTGCAGATATACGCGTTTCTAACATACAATGCAACACCTCCTCCTCTTTTATCAAGTCTGTTTCTTGCAAATAAGTTGTATCCTTCTAGTCTTGTATTCCAATCATGTGTAGCGTCCCACCAAGTTTCAGTGATTCCAATGACATCATATTTATTTTCCTGTGTTAGTAGTTCCAATTCTCCTTGTTTGTTGCCCATGCTTTGTGCATTAGTATAGAAACATTTTAGTTTGTGATTGGTTTCTCTTTCTCCAATATTTTTATTAATTAGATTATTTTGTCTTTGTTCTTCCTTTCCACTTCTAAAAGCAGAGTTCTCAATAGCATTTGTCAGGTGTATGGCTTTTTCTGGTCTTTTGCTTCCCTTCCCATGTTGTTCTAGTTTAAAGCTCTCCTTACAAGTGTAGCAAGGCGACTTCCAAATACATGCTTTCCAGTCTTCGTAAGGTGCACCCCATCTCTAGCAAGTAGTCCATCGTATAAGTAATTCACTCCGTGATCCAGAAATCCAAATCTTTGCTGACGGCACCATCGACATAGCCAGTTGTTCACCTGCAGAATCTTATTCCACCTCCTTGTTCAATGGCCATCCACTGGGAGGATGGAAGAGAAGACCACCTGCGCTCCCAGTTCTTTCACTTTCTTGCCTAAGTCTTCAAAGTCTCTGCAGATGGTTTCCGGGTCATTTTCCAGGTCATTGGTCCCCAGTTTAAGATTGGTGATATGGTGCGGTTATCATCAAAAAATATTGCTATGAAGGTGGCTTCTCCTAAGTTTAAGCCTAGATTTATTGGACCTTACAAGATTTTGGAGATTATTAATCCGGTCTCTTTTCATTTGGCTCTTCCTGTCACATTTAAAATCCATAATGTGTTCCATAAGTCCTTGTTGAAGAGGTTTGTTGAACCAGTTGTTCCTGGGGTGGCACCTCCAGACCCTGTATTGGTTGAAGGTAACATGGAATATGAGGTAGAGAAAATACTGGATTCCCGTCTGGCTAGACGGAGACTCCAGTATTTGGTTAAGTGGAAGGGTTATGGTCAGGAGGATAATTCCTGGGTCTCTGCCTCTGATATTCATGCCAAAAGATTGGTTTGTGCCTTTCATCGAGCTCACCCTGATCGCCCTGGTGGCGTGGTTGAGGGTTCGGTGACCCCTCCTCAAGGGGGAGGTACTGTTGTGAGTTCATTTTCCCCTTCGTCACTGAGGTCTGGTGAACTCCCTATTCTGGTAAAGGAAGGTAATGAGCCTGATTATCAGGCACCCGAGCCTAATGAGGATGACTGGCTGAGTGGAGTGACGGACTGGATATAAGGCTGCCGATGCCCATCTGCCCTGCGGGTGATTTCTCTGTGGACTTCTAGGACACCAGTCTGATTCCTGCTCCTCTAAAGCTAAGTTTTCTGCTTTGCCTGTTAGCATTTGTGTTTTGTTTTTGTTTTCCTTGCTTTTCTGGATTCTGCCATTCCCTGCTGGGGTGAGCTGAATCTCCTTTTGCCGGTTGCTCTGTCTTCAGAATATTCCTGAGTACTGACATAGCTTTTTTGAAGCCTAGCGTCTTCAGGGCCTTTTTCACTGTCAGTCTGTTGGCTCTTATTTTCATAGGGTTTTTCACGGATTGCAGACAGCAGCCTTCCTGTCCTTTCCTATCTAGTTAGCTTGGGCCCCGTCTTTGCTCAGTCTATTTTTCTGTCTGTGTTAGTGTTTTCATCTTGCTTCACCGTCATTATATGTTGGGGGCTGCCTATTGCTTTGGGGTCTGCTCTGGGGCAGTTTAGATTTCCCCTTTCTTTCTTTAGGCCTATTTAATTCTCCGGCTGTGATCGAGGGGTCTAGGGCATCGTAGGAACCCCCCACGGCTACTGTTAGTTGTTGTGGATAGGATCAGGGGTCTGCAATCCGATAGCTGCCAACCTCTCTGGTTTTCTGGACTTAGCTAGCATTTCTGTTTTTGCCTCCTACGGTGACTCAATCATAACACCCATAGATTCTCTATGGGGTTAAGATCAGGTGAGTTTGCTGACCAATCAGGCACAGTGATCCTGTTGTTTTTACACCAGGTATTGGTACTTTTGGCAGTGTGGACAGGTGCCAAGTCCTGCTGGAGAATGAAATTTCCATCTCCAAAAAGCTTGTCAGCAGAGGGAAGCATGAAGAGCTCTAAAATTTCATGGAAGACGGCTGCACTGACTTTGGTCTTGATAAAACACAGTGGACCTACACCAGCAGATTTAATGGCTCCCAAACCATCACGGATTGTGGAAACTTCACACTAGACCTCAAGCAGCTTGGATTGTGGCCTCTCCACTCTTCCTCCAGACTCTGGAACTTTGATTTCCAAATGAAATGCAAACTTTACTTTCATCTGAAAACCTCACCTTGGACCACTAAGCAACAGTCCAGTTCTTTTTCTCCTTGGCCCAGGTAAGACGCTTCTGTCGTTGTCTATTGGTCATGAGTGGCTTGACACAAGGAATGCGACACTTGTAGCCCATGTCCTGGATATGTCTGTGTGTGGTGGCTCTTGAAGCAATGTCTCCAGCAGCAGTCCACTCTTTGTGAATCTCCTCCACATTTTTGAATGGCCTTTTCTTAACAATCCTTTCAAGGCTGCCATTATCCCGATTCATTGTGCACCTTTTTCTACTACATTTTTTCCTTCCATTCAACTTTCCATTAATATATTTGGATACAGCGCCCTGTGAGCAGCCAGCTTCTTTAGCAATGACCTTGTGTGGCTTACCCTCCTTATGGAGTGTGTCAATGATTGCCAACTGGACATCTGTCATGTCAGTAGTCTTCCCCATGATTGAGGAGCCTACTGAAACAGATAAAAGGGCATCTGTAAATGCTTAGGAAGCCTTTGCAGGTGTTTTTGTTAATTATTCTAATTTACTGAGATAATGACTTTTGAGTTTTCATTGGTTTTAACCTTAATCATCAACATTAACAGAAATAAACACTTGAAATAGATCACACTGTTTGTAATGACTCTATATAATATATGAGTTTCACTTTTTTGTATTGAAGAACTGAAATAAATTAACTTTTTGATGATATTCTAATTTTGTGAGAAACACTTGAATGTCTGCATATGGTCCATATGGGGCTCTCTACTATAGAACTGTAAGCATACCGTGTGGCCTCAGTATGGCACCATGTTATGGTAGATTGCCATAATTTGGTATCTGATGGAGCATGACTACTAGTTTTAATCCTGAATCGGAGCAGATCTTTGTTTGAAAACGGAGGTGTATAGACATACGTTTCAGCCCCACAACCTTAGAGTAGTGTCACATTTGTACTAACTGGAACTTATGTGGAGTTGTGTGCATGAGTCTTAAAGGCTATGGATACCTTTGACATAAAAAAAGTTCCATATGTCAGTTTATTAGTTAACGAATGAAACCTTTGAGCTTGCTATCTTCATTTTTTTTTCTACCTTTTATATGTAGTTTGCATCCTGATCCAAGTTTCAGAATTTTTCTCTTGTAGGATTGTCTGTATCTGTAATATAGGCTGAATGTCAGCTCTATATGTATCCAGGGTGCTGCCGTCTTCCCTCACTCTCATATCAGCACAGGTTCAGATCTGCACTTATTTCTGCTCCATTTGCTTTCGTCATTGTTCATCGCCTGTTTTCACTCTACAAGACTTTAGATCTGTGTACAACCCCCTCCCTCCTGCTATCCCTTAGGGCAGCCGCTCACATGTGCATAGAAATCGGGCAAGCGCAATCTGATAAATAAAGGGATTGCCCTCGGACCAATGTTATTCAGTGAGGCAGTGCAGATCTGTGTATTGCTTCTCAACTATATTCGGGGTGAGGAAATAATCGCAGCATGCTGCAATTTGACTCTGAAATCTGTACAGTGCGAGAAAAAAATCGGATGCCTTATGGACCTATAGTGTGGCATCCAATTTTTACAGATGCTTTACAATTCTGTAACATAGGAAACTGTAAATGGTCCTTAATGATTAATAGCTGCTGAGTAATAAAACGGATTGTATATGGATGACAACTGAGAAAAAAATCGTCCCACTTTTCTGGATACAAAATTGGAGTGATTTTTCTATACCCCTAACTCAGAGTATGAGCAGAGAGAATTCAGGAGGAGGCGTTCTCATATCATTTATGCAGATAACTCCGTTAGATAAAGGACTTATAGACGTCTGCAGCAAGAAAACGGGAGAATATTTTTAATGTAGACTAGAAAAATGCTTAAAGGGAAGGTGCCGCAATTTTATATAATTTGCAAAAAAAGAGTAAGTAACAAAACATGTTGTTTCAGCAAATGTTGTACTAACTAGGATTTATGGTTTGTTTGTAATAATGTTTTAATGTAGCCACTGGGCGCTGCCATCTTGATTTGCAGATCTGTGGAGGACTCATACAGTCTGCAAATATGGCCGTCCCTGGACATAGGAGACTGCGGTCGGCTCCCGACCCCACCATGCAGCCTCATTAGCAGTGAACTGGGCACGCCCCTGTGGGCTGCACCATTCACTGCTGTAGGTGTGGCTGGGCGCCATTTTACTGTAGCCCAGTGCTATCTGCTGAGCTCCACTTTCTGCACCGTGCTTCCTGCTCCAGCTCCACTGTCCTCCTGCTCTGTCTCCGCCTCCTCACTCACAGCCCCAGTGATCTCCGGTAATCTGACACCTTTGCTTTTATGAGAGATTTTATGGCTGTCTGAGGAGGACAGTGACATATACAGCCCATAGTCTAGTGTATAATTGGGGGCTGGAAGTTTCACCAGTGTGGGCATATCTGTAATACTGTCTCCTGTGATACTGCCTGCTGAGCCGTGTATCTAATCCTCTCCTGTGTGATACTGCCTGCTGAGCCGTGTATCTAATCCTCTCCTGTGTGATACTGACTGCTGAGCCGTGTATCTAATCCTCTCCTGTGTGATACTGCCTGCTGAGCCGTGTATCTAATCCTCTCCTGTGTGATACTGACTGCTGAGCCGTGTATCTAATCCTCTCCTGTGTGATACTGACTGCTGAGCCGTGTATCTAATCCTCTCCTGTGTGATACTGACTGCTGAGCCGTGTATCTAGTCCTATCCTGTGTGATACTGACTGCTGAGCCGTGTATCTAATCCTCTCCTGTGTGATACTGACTGCTGAGCTGTGTATCTAATCCTCTCCTGTGTGATACTGACTGCTGAGCCGTGTATCTAATCCTCTCCTGTGTGATACTGACTGCTGAGCCGTGTATCTAGTCCTATCCTGTGTGATACTGACTGCTGAGCCGTGTATCTAATCCTCTCCTGTGTTATACTGACTGCTGAGCCGTGTATCTAATCCTATCCTGTGTGATACTGCCTGCTGAACCGTGTATCTAATCCTCTCCTGTGTGATACTGACTGCTGAGCCGTGTATCTAATCCTCTCCTGTGTGATACTGACTGCTGAGCCGTGTATCTAATCCTCTCCTGTGTGATACTGTCTGCTGAGCCATGTATCTAATCCTCTACTGTGTGATACTGACTGCTGAACCGTGTATCTAATCCTCTCCTGTGAGATACTGACTGCTGAACCATGTATCTAATCCTCTCCTGTGTGATACTGACTGCTGAACCGTGTATCTAATCCTCTCCTGTGTGATACTGACTGCTGAGCCGTGTATCTAATCCTCTCCTGTGTGATACTGACTGCTGAACCGTGTATCTAATCCTCTCCTGTGTGATACTGTCTGCGGAGCTGTGTATCTAATCCTCTCCTGTGTGATACTGACTGCTGAGCCGTGTATCTAATCCTATCCTGTGTGATACTGTCTGCTGAGCCGTGTATCTATTCCTATCCTGTGTGATACTGTCTGCTGAGCCGTGTATCTAATCCTATCCTGTGTGATACTGCTCTCCTGAAATACTCCGTGCTGCTGTCACCCTGCTGGTTTTCTGTGTGATCTATATGGCGGTATTATGTGAGAACACTATGGCAGTATTATCTGCTAAAAGGGGACCCATTCTAGGGTGGTTCTGGCTGAGCACCTGCACACGGGTTAGGGGTAATAGGTGCAGTCAGGGGAGGGCTGGTGGGGAAGCTGAAGAGAGGGGTCTCATTTTTATCGTTACTGTATGGCTCCATTCCCCCCCAGCCTGCTTCCCAGCGTCACCCCGGACTGCGCCTGTCGCCTCGCTTTCACACATCGCCAGGACAGAATCTGAGGAGGGGAATGGGGTCTTTGCATGCAAAGTCTGGATCAGAACAGGCCATCAATCAGCAGAAATGTTTCCTGGATTTCTGTGCTGCTGTCTCCCTGCTCCTCCCCCATATATCTCCCTCTGTGCCCCCCCATAGACCAGCACACTGCTCTCCTGAAATACTCTGTGCTGCTGTCACCCTGCTCCTAGAATCCTTGCTGCCTGCCATCCTCGGTGACCGAAGACCCCATTCCTCTCCTCAGATCCTGTCCTGGCGATGTGTGAAAGCGAGGCGACAGGAGCCTGATATATGGTGGAAGGAGCAGAGTGACAGCAGCACAGAGTATTTCAGGAGAGCAGTGTGCTGGTCTATGGGGGGGCGCCCTGTTCAGTGCCAGGGATTGTACATAGAGCGCTGTGTTTTATACACATGGATGGACCGTCTTCTTGTCAGCTCCACAGAAATCCAGGAAACATTTCTGCTGATTGATGACCTGTTCTGATCCAGACTTTGCATGCAAAGACAGTCAGTAACTTTGCAGGCCCCATCAAAATGGCTGCTCACTGTGTTCCTAGATGTCATCCTCTCTTTTCCCTGAGCAAACACCCAGAAGGGGAGGGGGGAGGATTGACACCACACCCATGTCAGCAGATTCCGCCCATACAGTGTCCATTTTAGGGCATGATCATATATCAAAATCAAACATCATGGACACTGTATGCCCATAATTACTGCAGGACAGTAATGTGAGCTAGTTGTACACTAGGTTTTTGTGCCAAATTTCAGTATCTGCTCCCCCTAGTGTTAATAAGTGGAAATGCCAAACTTTTTAAAATTATTTTTCATATTTTACAAAATTAAAAACAAATGATAATATTTTTTAAGAAAATGTAAACATTAATTCTTTACATTTTTTCAATTGCTGAAAAATTTTTTTGGGATGGCACCTTCCCTTTAACTAAAGGGCATGTCACACTAAGAGATATCGCTAGCAATATCGCTATACCTTGTGACGTTATAGCGATATTGCTAGCGATATCTCTGTGTCTGATACTTACCTCCGACCGGCTCCCCCGCTGGTTATCGCTGATCGCGCGAGAACGTCCTGGACCGTTTCTCGTCGTCAGCTTCCTGCGGCGCTTCCTGTGGAGAGATGAGCGACGCGTGGAGCCGGGCGGGAGGACGCAGGATCGCCTGGTGTGACAGGTAAGTAGCGACCCCCGTCACCAGCGATGTCACTAGTAACATCTGCCTGTGTGGCAGTTCACTAGCGACCACTTAGCGATGTACCAGCGATCCTGACTGCGTCATATCGCTGGTCGGGATCGCTGGTACATCGCTAAGTGTGACAGTACCTTTAGTATTTAGGAAACAAATAAAAAAAAAAGTAACCTTTAAATCACTGTTTATCCTCAGTTGTTTTATATCCTCCATTTTTCAATTAGACTTTTACTACATTGATAACAAGGCAAGATTTAAAATCCGTTATAAACCCAAGGATAAAACACGGCACATTATTGTTTTATTGACCAATTAGTAGAGAAAAAGTCTACTAGTCTATAGACATGAAAGTGTTAATACTTGAGATTGGAAACTTTTTTACCCACATTCCATTGTTTCCTATTATACAGAGTGTCGAATAGTCTACACTTTGTATTGTCTCGTGTGCGAGAAAGGATTTGCAATCCCTATATATGGCTTTGAAGAAGGCCTGAGTGAAGAAAATTGAGTGCATTAGCCGATTCTTTGGAGTTTATGAGTCACAAACACGTTATAAAGGCGGAATAAAACATGATACGTCAAGGACGGGTGTCCCAAATGAGGCTTAGACTTTATTTGTTCTGTCTTTTATTGGATTCTTGAAAGAGTTTCACTGCTTTACTGCGTCTTTGTATTAAATAGAAGACAAAAAACACTGACAAAGAGCAAAACAAACCGCTCGGTCACATTCTGTCGTCTTAGAGCGAGGATGCAGAATTCAAGGTTGATCTCGAGAACGTCGCATGAAACATTCAGTTACATGAAGTCTGATCACATTTTTATAGCTTTATTTATATGCATTTGTATTGCGTATATAGAAGGCAGAACCGGTAATTGTACCTCTTAGTTCAGCACCAGCCACACTTGACAGCTTTTAATGGTAAATTAACTACTATTTTCTTTCATAGGCGGCGTCTAGAGTAAAAGTGCAGACAAAAGTCATCTAGCTCCTGGGTTCTATAAATTGGCTCAAGCACTATATTTTTATTGTTTGGGTCTGTATAGTTTTTTATCTGTTTTACATCTTATTTTATTACCAAGGATGCCAACCATCTGTTATGGGTTTTTTTACTGACTTCCTGAGCCGAAAGTTAGGCATGGCTACAGATTGGAAAACCAAATGACTAATAATTCAGATTGTAAGTGATATTAATGTATAGTTCAGCTATTAATATTGAAACATTTGCAGCGATAAAGGAAATGTACCATTAGAAAATTATATAGAATTTTAATCAGTCTTTTATAAGAAACATTTTTTTAAGTGACTATACTAGCAGGTTTTTGGCATGTAATCTGAGAGCATTATGTTTTAGGGAAAAAGAGCCTGATTCCAGTGATGTATCGCTGACTGGACTATCCTTTGCTGTTTCAATAAAATCAGTGTTCTATCACTACAGGACTAGGTGTCTCATGTCTCCTTGTCAACTGGTCTATGTAATCCTGCCTCCAAAACTGGTTAACAGTTTTCTGGCAATGTACAGGATGTTGAGAAGGCCGAACTTTTAAATTCCTATTTTGCATCTGTTTTCTCTCAGAAAGGAAATGTAACATCAACTATTCTTCACTGTCCTATTAAGGGAATAGAAGAATCCAGGATAACTATAAACAGAAATATAGTGAGGAAGCACTTAGCTAACCTAACTGAATTCAAGTCTCCTGGTCCAGATGAATTACACCCCAGAGTACTGAAGAAGATAGCAGAAGAAATTTTTGAACCGCTCTCCATAATCTTTGAAAATTCGTGGAGAACAGAAGTCCCAGAAGAGCAAATGTTGTTCCTATCTTCAAAAAGGGGAAGAAGGTGGACCCAGGCAACTATAGGCCGGTGAGTCTGACTTCTATACCAGGAAAGATCTTTGAACAAATTATTAAACAACATGTATGTCAGTACCTGGATAAGAATGAAGTGATTAAACAGAGTCAGCATGGGTTTGTAACTAATAAGTCATGTCAGACTAACTTAATTTCCTTCTTTGACAGAATCACTGATTGGGTGGATCAGGGAAATGCTGTAGATATAGTATATCTTGACTTCAGCAAAGCATTTAACAAAGTATGTCACACAATCCTTATTGAAAAAATGACTAAGTATGGAATGCACAAGGCAACTGATAGGTGGATTCATAACTGGCTTAGTGATCGGACCCAAAGAGTGGTTGTAAATGGCTGCACATCCAGTTGGAAGAATGTCTCAAGTGGGGTACCACAGGGCTCTGTCCTGGGCCCTGTATTGTTCAACATCTTTATCAATGATTTAGATGAAGGAATTGAGGGTAAACTGATTAAATTTGCTGATGACACAAAGCTAGGAGGGATAGCTAATACTAGAGGAGAGAGAAGATTCAAAAAGATATAAATAAACTGGAGCAGTGGGCAGCAACTAACAGAATGGTTTTTAACAGGGAAAAATGCAAAGTACTACATCTGGGAAATAAAAATAAAAAAAGCATATACAGAATGGGAGGAATAGGGCTAAGCAACAGCACATGTGAAAAAGACTTGGGTATACTAATAGATCACAGACTGAATAAGAGTCCACAGTGTTATGCAGCAGCAAAAAAGGCAAATGCAATTCTAGGATGTATTAACAGAAGCATACAGTCTAGATCACGTGAAGTCATTATTGCCCTCTACTTCTCTTTGGTCAAACCTCATCTGGAATACTGTGTCCAGTTTTGGGCACCACATTTTAAAAAAGACATCAACAAACTGGAGCAAGTTCAGAAAAGAGCGACCAGAATGGTGACCGGTCTGCAAACCCTGTCTTATGAGGAAAGGTTGCAGGATTTGGGAATGTTTAGCCTGCAAAAGAGAAGACTGAGAGGAGACTTAATAACTAAATAGAGGAAGGCACCGCGCTCACAGGAGGATTCACAGATGATAACGTGAAAGTGAAAGTCCTGCCTTTCACACATAAGCCAAGCGTGCAGGAGATGAAAATCTGAAACAGCAAGATACACTGATGAATGGTAAAGGACTTGTACAAACTTACCCTAGCTCTGCTGAATGAAGGTGCTGTGCTGATCCTAGTGAATGATCCACAGAAATGCTGGAAAACCAGGTGAGAAGCTGGGAGGATGAAGTGAATGAACTAGCTGACTGGGGTGCAAGTAATGAAGAGAGCTGGGCAGAGCCAGGATAGCTCCGGCAGGTAGCGTCCTGGATGCACAGCTGAGTCGGCCCCCCTCAGCTGTGCATCCAGGACGCTACCGGCCGGAGCTATCCTGGCTCTGCCCAGCTCTCTTCATTACTTGCACCCCAGTCAGCTAGTTCATTCACTTCATCCTCCCAGCTTCTCACCTGGTTTTCCAGCATTTCTGTGGATCATTCACTGGGATCAGCACAGCACCTTCATTCAGCAGAGCTAAGGTAAGTTTGTACAAGTCCTTTACCATTCATCAGTGTATCTTGCTGTGGCAGATTTTCATCTCCTGCACGCTTGGCTTATGTGTGAAAGGCAGGACTTTCACTTTTATGTTATCATTTGTGAATCCTCCTGTGAGCATGGTGCCTTCCTCTATTTACTTATTTAACCCTTTTTTGGCAGAACAAGCACAGCTTCTGTCTAGGCACCAGCAGCCCTCCTTTTCTATTGGTAGCGCCGGTGTATATCTGTATACGAGACTTAATAACTGTCTACAAATATCTCAAGGGCTGTCACATTGCAGAAGGATCATCTTTATTCTCATTTGCACAAGGAAAGACTAGAAGCAATGGGATGAAACTGAATGTGAGGAGACACAGATTAGAAATCAGAAAAAACTTTTTGACAGAGTGATCAATGAGTGGAGCAGGCTGCCACGAGAGGTGGTGAGTTCTCCTTCAGTAGAAGTCTTCAAACAGAGGCTGGACAGGTATCTGTCTGGGATGATTTAGCGAATCCTGCTTTGAGCCGGGGGTTGGACCAGATGGCCCAGGAGGTCCCTTCCAACTCTACGATTCTATGATTCTACAGTGTACACAAAAAGCTGCCAATCAGTGTTGTTGGCAGGGTTATATAAAGCTCTGCATTCTGAGCGCTGCTAAATCTGCAGCACAGAAAACAGGGATTGTATTAAAGTGACAGAATGCAGACTTGCGAGGGACACATTGCTGGAATCAGGGTCTCTGCACTTACATCAACCTACTCTCAGATTACATAGTGAAAACCTGGTGACAGATTTCCTTTTATTCCTCCTGTTAGCTTTTTTATATTATTATTATTATTATTATTATTATTATTATATTATCCACATAAAAATATTGAAGTATTCCATTTTTCACAATGACCACTAGTATTCTGTCCTGTGGCTGCAAATATGGCTCTGTGAGATGCTGAATCTCTTCACCTTACTTACAATTGGCGATGGTCACAGATAGCTCAACTCAGCTGCCGGCACACATGTTATGAAGAATCCAGAAGAGACTTTGATTTCTTTAAGAATTCTTGTTGAATGCATACAAACAGCAGCAGGTAAAAAAGGCTTTCTTCAGTCAGGCTGAAAACACATGTGCCTCTAATGAAGCCAAGATGGAGAATGAGGCACAGGGAGAAGAAGGAAGTGACATCACATCCAGAAGAGGGAGACAGAAGGGACAAACTTGATGGAAAGGGAGGATTTCAGCTATGCAAAACACAGGAAAACATAGCAACAGTAAACAATATGAGAGACTGCAATACAGCATGTAAAATGCACAGGACAGTCTGTAAAATGTCTCATTCATGGGATAAACACTCCCCGTCTGAAATCTATAGATTTCATAATTTTTATGATGTCCTCTGGATTTGTCACTGTAGACCTGAAAGACAAAGGGAAAACAAACATGCAAGAAAATAACAACAACAGTTGTAGTCCAATTGGCATGGTCCAATCTTCAGTTGGAGGCATGAAGTCCTCAACAGCGGAATAGTCCGAGTCAAAACGTAAACCCATTTTCAGATTGGGGAAGCCGCAACGTGCAAACACTTCCACCGACCCAATAATCCGCTGGAGAAAGTTCAAATGTTTCAACACAGCTGGAGGAATACGTGGAGGTAGGCTCCCCACCGTGAGCTGTGTCCATAAACATGACTTTCATGTGATGTCCTCCTTTGGCAAAAGTAGCACAAGCTCAGTAACTGGACGGAAGAAAATACGAGTTGAACTCCCTTTCGTAAACTTGACTTCTACCTTACGGATCTTCCCGTCATTGCTTGGAGTAACCTTGGTAATAAGACCCATTGGCTAGTCGTTGCGATGAGCTTCTTTATCTTTAAGGAGGACGAGGTCTCCCTCTTGGAGATTAGGTTTTGCAGTCTGCCATTTGTGACGGCTTTGAAGCAAGTGCAAGTATTTGGTTTTCCAGTGGTGCCAAAAGACATTGGACAAGTGTTGTACCAGTTTCCACTGACGTTTGTAAATGTCTCCGTCCACAAACTTCCCTGGAGGAATTGCGGCAGCTCCAACCTTCTGAGTAAGAAGTGTAGCAGGGGTAAGGACCATTGGTGCATCAGGGTCTGATGTAACTGGTACTGCTTTGCTGTTTGTGTAGAAGGTATATGAATCAATAGCAATGTTCATTTCATCCTTTATAGCTTCAGCTAACTCCACTGCCAGAATGGCGACACAAAGTTCGAGCCTTGGAACAGAGTGAGCAGGTTTCGGCGTTAGCTTTGCCTTACCGAGGATGAATCCACAATGCACCTTGTTACCTTCTTCCAAAGTTCTCAGGTAGGCTACGGCAGCTATAGCCTCTGTAGAAGCGTCAGAGAAAATGTGGACTTCTTTTCTGATGGTGGCTGAAAGGGTGCCTGGGGAATAACAACGTGGGACTTGGAAATGCTCTAAGACCTTCAGAGACTTCATCCACGCCTCCCACCTTTGTTGTTTCTGGGACGGTAGTGGAGTGTCCCAATCCGTACTCTCGGCGGTCAACTGTCTCAACAGTATCTTTCCTTGAATGGTGATGGGTGCGATAAACCCGAGAGGCTCATAGATGCTGTTCACAAGAGATAGGACTGCTCGTTTAGTGATAGGTTTATCGCAAGCTGACACCTGGAAAGTGAACGTGTCCTGCTTGCTATCCCAAAGCAGACCGAGGCTGCGTTGCGTGGGAGGAATGTCAGAACCCAGAACAAGATCCCTTACACCAGCAGCGTGATCCTCAGATGGAAATAGCAAATAAGAGTAGAAAAGAACGGCACTCACCGGGTAGTGTAGTCAAGGCTTTATTATAAAAGCAATTCAATCCAGAGAAAACACAGGTGAACGGCACCAAGGTACTAATCCACCAACAAGCAGTCCAGGATCAATCACAGGCACACTATGTGCAGCACTCTGCATGGGATAACTGAGGTGCTCTGCATCCGAAAAAACATCAATGAAGCATGAAAAAGAGAAAAGATGCGGCACTCACCCAATTTGCAGTGCGATATTGCTTTATTCAAACATTAAAGGTCATACAGCATAGGACAGGCAGAAAACATGAGGCATGCGGAGAGAACGAACGGACGACAGCCATTTCATGTGCAAAGACGCTTCAACAGGTCCAGGTGAGCTTAGTTTCTGCCACACATTGGACTGGAATTATGTGACTGACTGGAGTGTGGTGACTTGCCTGCATATTGGCCTGCACGTATGTTTCTGTGTATAAGATTTGGTGAGGAGCGGGTTTCCGGTACATTTCCGTGCACAGAGGAGGATCAGGATGCAAGGTTGGCAGCGTATTGTACTGACCTTGGGTGCAGGATGCGGGTAAACACTCTGTGTCCTGTTGTCTAAGGGGAGCATCTGTGCGGTCAGGAAGGATTGCAGGAGCAGGGGTAGCGCTGTATTGGCTTTGTACATAGTCTCTAGTACGCTTAAGAGGGTCTTCAGTATCAAAATCACTTAATCTGATGCTGTCTCTTTGGCTCCCACTGATGGCTTATTCCAGGAACTTTAACCTTGCCATGGCTATGGCGTGTTCGCGTTCCTTCTCTAGGGCCTCTATTCTGTGCACTGCTTTGGTTGCCTCTATTTTCATCTCAATTTCCTTTTGAGCGAAGGCAGCTTGTACTTTAGTGGCCTCGGCTTCTGCATGTGCTTTTACGAGCTGTTCGCTGAGGGTTGAAGATTTTGAGGAGCGTGACTTAGATGATTGCTTTGACTGTCTGGCTGAGCCAGAAATACAAGATGACATTTCGGCTATTAGCGCGATTCTTGCCTCTGTCTTGGCTTTTATATCGCGCACCATGCTTTCTCTCTCAGAGTTAAGTTGTTGGAAAGCTTGTAGATCTTTGCAGGTAACTAATGGATTAAGTCTCTTTAACACTGAGATATACCGGTCAGCTATTTTTGCATAACGTTGATAATTTGAACACAGTTGTGCAAGGGTTCCCTCTGGTGATCACTGGAGAGAAGCAGGCTGAGACAGGCTGTCTATGTGAATCAGCAGTTTTTGCCATAGCTCTGCTGTAGCACGGAGAAGATCATGTTTACTGGATTCTAGATTCTCCCTTATTTTCCATGTTGGCTTTGTGGGACGTTTAGCCTTCTTACTAAATGATGGATCAAGTTCTATGCACTCTTCCTCTATCAATGGGTCTGGCAGAGATTGTGCAGTCATTCCTTCAGCCATCCTGATACACAGGGAGAAGGGGAGCTGTATAGTCTCTTATATGCTGAGAGCGGATGCTCTGCAGGAAGTTCTGTAGCTTTATAGAAGCTGTGGGTGGCTTTACAGATGAATCTGGTAAGTCTTTTTTACTGTTCTGTCCCCGGGGCCTGTGGCTGCAAATATGGCTCTGTGAGATGCTGGATCTCTTCACCTTACTTACAATTGGCGACGGTCACAGATAGCTCAACTCAGCTGCCGGCACACATGTTATGAAGAATCCAGAAGAGACTTTGATTTCTTTAAGAATTCTTTTTGAATGCATGCAAACAGCAGCAGGTAAAAAAGACTTTCTTCAGACAGGCTGAAAACACATGTGCCTCTAATGAAGCCAAGATGGAGGCTGAGACACAGGGGGAAGAGAAGGAAGTGACATCACACCCAGAAGAGGGAGACAGAAAGGACAAACTTGATGGAAAGGGAGGATTTCAGCTATGCAACACACAGCAAAACATAGCAACAGTAAACAATATGAGAGACTGCAATACAGCATGTAAAATGCACAGGACAGTCTGTAAAATGTCTCATTCATGGGACATAACAACTAGAGCAGCCATAATATGTCGATGCTTTCTGTTTTCTCTTCTGTTTAGATCACTGACCAGCTTTGCTGCACAGATTTGGAGTGAATGAACAGAGTCATGTCATTTTCAACAAAGGAACAGTAAAAGTAGAAGATAATGATAAAATAAAGGGTCGTTGTCAACAGTTTTTTTAATCTGCCGGATTCTCTACATACTCGAGAAGCATATGCTCTCCTAAAACTTCTGCAGAAGACAAGGGATAATATCCTGCTGGTTTCTTTCATTTTTGGCTGAGAGGGTAAGATTTAGCCAGATTTTAAAGCATAACAAGAGGGGGATTCTGCTGCAGTAGGTTGTCTTATAGCCTTCTACAGGTTTGTGAGAACACTGGGAATAGATGATCTACTGGAACACATGTGGAAATTTTGTTATGGACTGTATTTCTCAGATTTGTACTCAATATGAGGCAAGGCCGGGTCAAAAGGTCTTACCATTATCTTTGTATTAATGACAGATCTATTTTACTGCTGAAGGAGGAGATATCGTTTGATACACACAGGTAAGTCTTCCTAAGTATTTTCCCTATCACTTCAGCTCTGGGGAAGGGGAGATTTACTCAGTCACTTCCTAAAGACAAATGTCTTATAGCAGATGCCATAACCCATGCACGCCTACACTTACAATACAGGAAATAAGTGCATAGCTCAAAACAATCACTTTCAGGAAGGTTGTTAAGAACATCTGAAAATTAGAAAAATCATTATTTCACTCCAACAACCTATAATCATAATACTTTACTTAGTAGCATTTCAGGCCAAAAGATGAGCTCTCGTGTACTCAGGATCCTGAAGTGTAACTTTGAAGAATGTCACCAATGCTGGGAAATCTGAATTAAATTGCCCTGGTGGCAGGAGAACAGACTGATATACATTAATATAATATTGTAGAGCAGAAATCTAGAAGGATTTTCAAGTGAAAATTCATGAAGGAAGTCTTGGCACACATATCTAATACCGGTAAGGCAGTGGTCCATGGAGAATGGGATTTTGATAACAGTGTAGAAATGAATGAGAAGCCATCCAGGTCTCATCATGGAGATGACAAAGTAACATATAAGATTGGAGTTGTACTTGTGTGAGGATGTCAGAGGAACCTTACTGCAGGAATCATAAAAGTTGTGAGGAGCTCTTGACATGACAACACGATTACTACAGATATCTACACACAAGTTCTACTTTCAGACTAGTGATGCGGATGCCTAAGGCTATGTGCACACGCTGCGGTTTTTGCTGCGGGTTTTTTCCCGCAGAACCGCAGGTAAAGTGACCTGCGGTTTTGCCCTGCGGTTTCACACCTCTACTATGTTAAAGGTGTGAAACCGCAGTGGAATCCGCAGAAACAATTGACATGCTGCGGAAAAAAAAACGCAGCAAAACCGCGCGGAAAAAACCGCAAAGTGAGCACTGCGGTTTTGAAAACCCATAGGGTTACATGGTACTGTACCATGTCTGTGGAACTGCTGCGGTTCCGCAGGGCCAAAACCGCAGTGGAACCGCAGCATGTGCACATAGCCTTATGATACATTATAAGGGCTCATTTATTCAGTATATCAGTGATTTTTCACGTATGCAATAAAAAAACAGTCCAAGTTTCATCAGTGTTTTTGATAACTTTCACCTGACTCTAGTCTGTGTCTGTTTTTATCAGAATTTGGTCAGAGTTTCATCAATGTTTCTTGGATGAAATAAAAAAAAAAACTGATGGAGTTTTTTCAGGCTTCTCTCATCAGTCTGTGAAAAACGAACAGCACACTTATGGTATCCGAGTGCTGTCCGATTTTTTTCACGGATCCATAGGCTTGCATTGGCAACTTTGATCCAACACCTAGTTCAATATCGGACAAGTCTCCGTGCTTTTGTGCAAACCAAACCCCGGCCAGGGGTGGCACCAAACTAGTCAGGTTTCTTTCTATTAAAAACACACATGTGACATGCACAAATGTGAACAAGTCTGTTGGACAATGTTCACACCACCCTGACTGAAACACAAACAAAGAGCACAGAATGACAAATGTGCAAAAATACCTTGCAGTAAGACATATGACAGTAGTCAGCAAGTGCTGATAAAAGGTAATAACAAATACAGGGTATTTAGTCGATACGTTTTTTTGCAAAAAAATGTATGCCATCTGCTCCACCTCGTCAAGGTAACCCGTATTGAAGCAGTCCCTATCTAATGAATTTAAAACCTGAACATATGAACAGTGTCTAAATGAGCAGGATTAAGATAGGCGCTTTCTAGTATGGGCACGTGGTGCAAGACAGCTCCTTATGTGCATGTCACACAAGAGAGGGGTGGGGTCTCTCAAATCATGCAAAAAAACGTATTTGTTATTACCTTTTATCAGCACTTGCTGACTACTGTCATATGTCTTACTGCAAGGTATTTCTGCACATTTGTCATTCTGTGCTTTGTTTGTGTTTCAGTCAGGGTGGTGTGAACATTGTCCAACAGACTTGTTCACTTTTGTGCATGTCACGTGTGTTTTTAATCCAGTTTTTTTCGTGCTTTTGCATGATTTGAGAGACCCCACCCCTCTCTTGTGTGACATACACATAAGGAGCTGTCTTGCACCACGTGCCCATACTAGAAAGCACCTGTCTTAATCCTGCTCATTTAGACACTGTTCATATGTTCAGGTTTTAAATACATTAGATAGGGACTGCTTCAATACGGGTTACCTTGACGAGGTGGAGCAGCTTGGTATACATTTTTTTGCAAAAAAAGTATCGACCAAATACCCTGTATTTGTTATTACCTTTTATCAGCACTCGCTGACTACTGTCATATGTCTTACTGCAAGGTATTTTTGCACATTTGTCATTCTGTGCTCTTTGTTGTGTTTCTTTCTATGTTGCCAGGGGGATTTTTAAACTGTATTGTCTATGAAACTCCAGAGTTTTTCAGACAAAAACATAACTGGCTGAAATCCCACAGCCAGGCTCTGATCCATGCTGCCCCTGATCTGGACAGCATCAATCTACTGATTAGTTCCATTTAAAAGTAATCTCCATTGTAGTCTTCCAGTTGCTGTCCAAGCTTGTAAACAGATCATAATATTTGTCTGACCCTAGCCCCAACCTTCTGCTAGTTTTCTGTATTGATGGCCCGCTCTGACCTTCTGCTTGACCACAGTATTGATAGAACTCTGCCTGCCCTGACGTTAGTATTGTCACGGATTTACCGCAACGTCTGATTTCACATACACCTGCACTGATTAGAAGCACGTCTCCTTCATATTAAACGGTGCAGGTTTCTGTTAGCAGTGCAGGCGTTGAACTGTTCAGCATAGAATCTCTGAAGCCTCCCTGCTTGGATATCTCAGCTGTTCGGTATTGGCCACTCCTCTCTCCTATATATACTTTCCACTAGCGCTCCCCTCTGCTATATATACTTTCCTCCTGCAATCTGGATTGCCAGTGTTAAGTCTTGTACTGCCTGGTGTGGAGTGGACAAGTTGGTTGTTAAACGATGTGTTTGAGTATTGTTCTGTGACTGTTGCTTGGACTTTGTGGCTGTTTGCAAATCTTCTTCCTCTCCTATTTGGTTTACATTCCTTTTCTACCCAGTGTATCCTTCTGTTGTATGTGAGTGCATATTTGTATGATTGGTATTTTTCGTTTATCCATGTATATCCTTCCTTGTTTGTCTGGTTTATGTATATTAATACACTATTATTCCCCCCTTCCATGGGTGGGGGACAGATATAGGGCTGATTCAGGAGTTCAGCAAGTTATGTTGCCTCGACGTGTTCACCATCAGAAGTAATCTAGCGAGCAGGGATATCTAGGGTGCGCCTAGCGTTAGGAACAGGGAAGAAACCCCTGGTCCGGGTAATCCCACAACAGAGTCATGACAAGTATAGACTCAATTCATTTTTTTGATCTTATCTTGGTCTCACATCTCAGATGCCATTACCTGTTAGCTGTATCTTACAGCAACCACTCGGACCATTTTTGTTGGGAAACTCTGCAGCAAAATTTAGATACCTGCACAGGAGTTAAAGGGTGAATGGCAAGAAGTCCCAAGGATTAACAGTTCGCAGTTTAGCTCAAGCCGAATTTCTTGCAACCAAAGGGGTAAACTACTCTTGAATTACCATGGATCATGAGAAAAAAATTTTTTTTTAACCCTTCTGCTCATTACCTGGACTGCGGCACAGCCAGCTATCAATTGTGCAGTAAAATGCAGTAAAGTTTTGCAGTTAGCTACACAAAAAATGGCAAAAAACAAGACCATGCTCCTTCATTCCAAGGAATGGATATCCCAGCATTATGCCATTTTAGAATTATGGGAATATCCCTGTAATAAAACAGAATAATAATCTGTATATTATATACAGTATCTGAAAGTTTTGGAAATCTTTTTACCTGAATCAGCACAAAAGAAATGTGATCATATTGAAGTTGTCATACTGGAAATAACTGCGGTTGTTTGGCGATTAGTTGTAGCCATGTCGTTTTTATGATTGCTCAATATTGTCTTTCTCTTGGGGCAATGAAAGCTATGAGGTGGAAATGATAGTAGACCCCATGTGGGGAAGGGGCGGATTGCTGTACTTGAAATGATGGTAATGTGTATATATTACGTATTCCTTGTCTTCCAAGAAAGCACTGAATTGATATTCTGTAAAACCGGGCAGCGTTGGAGCTTGGTGGGAGGGGAATTTAATGAGGCCTCAATGGTAGACTGCTGGTTTAATTTAAGGAACAGCCACAACAAAATCTCTTTGTTAGAGCAGCAGCAAAACAACCTAAAAAAAAACATCTGCTGTGGTGCATTTAATTAAATGGTTCTTTGTACTTTCCCCCTAATCCCCATAAATGCATTCAAATTATATGCAAACATAAGTACCAAGGTAACCAAGCAGCATGGAAATGAAAGTGACTGTGAGATAATTTCCTGGCGAAAAGCCTTGACATCGCCTTGACAGTTGTGGGGCAACATGTACACTGCGGGGTCGGAGGGCACCATTGTGCTCGCCATGTTACAGTCCTGATGGAGATCACATTTGTGGCTGTGAATTAAGAAGCTGATTTGCAACAGAGCTCAATAACTACAGGGGCCGTCTACTTTTGGCTCCGATATCATGGGCTTTTATTGTTCGGAAATCGAAGATCTGAGCTCGTTTTATACTTTAATGGATCATTAATTGATATTTAAGTACACTGTATCATGAGGGATGTAACCTGAAGCTCATTGGCCCCAATGCAAAATCTCCAACAGTGTCCCCAACTATCATGGTTTTTTATGCATATTGGTCTTCTCATATGAGCCAAGGGGATTATTTGGGGCTCCCTAGACTCCAAAGTCCATGTGCGACTGCCACCACTACACCTACCAAACTTCGTGTTCCTACTTTATATAGCATTTCTATTATGATACTAAGCAGGCCAAATATTTATACACCAAATGTAGTGATGGTCTCCTTTGACTGCTTTATGATGTTGGGACTGTGCCTGGTATCGAGGTGTGTAGACGTCGGATACATAAGGAATAATCTGTATGCAGGGTCTCTTCTATTATTACGGCTACCACTCAGCCACTAGAGAAGACACCATTGATGTCTAGCCTATTTCTTATCCTCCAGACGTTACTCCGCTAAGACCTCCTAAATACCAACAATATCTGGCCAAAGTTCGGAGGTTTCCATCCCACTGAATTCTCAATAGTTGAGTAGGTAGTCCAATATATTTATGTATAATTCTGAAACATGAGATTGTTATATGTGGCTTCCCTTGTCTCATGGTGTAACCTCACGACCTTCACCATGTATTCATCTTGCTCCATTTTTGCTTGAGTCAATATTCTACTTATCTCATAGAATCATATCATAGAATCTCAAAGACTTAGTTCTATATTAGAGGCCTAGAGTCTCCGGATGTATGACAAAATGTTTGACATAATTGACCTGAAAGACCACCCACCTAGACTGATAATTCAGGACCTTCTAGTGAAGCAGTGTGAGCTTCTTATTTACTGTATTGCCATATTACCATCCTCATTGGGAGCCCACAATTCTGATACCAACGTTATTCACTCATCTCTACTCAATCTGTAAGGTCTTCCATGTTTAAAGAAATTGTAAACCCCATTATATGAGAATCCATAATGGATTTTTCCAATTTCTATGAAGATGCAGTTGTGGCCAAAAGTATTGACACCCCTGCAATTCTGTCAGATAATACTCAGTTTCTTCCTGAAAATGATTGCAAACACAAATTCTTTGGTATTATTATCTTCATTTAATTTGTGTTTCTTCATTTAAGACAAATTAAATGAAGATAATAATACCAAAGAATTTGTGTTTGCAATCATTTTCAGGAAGAAACTGAGTATTATCTGACAAAATTGCGGGGGTGTCAATACTTTTGGCCACAACTGTAGTATACCTATAGAAAAGCAATAATGGGGATTTCCTATTTCTAGAAGGATGTCAGACCTTTCTTACCTTCTAAATGTATTAATCTCCCTTGACCCATATTGTGGATCTTCTTTGATTGAGTCATGTCTAAAATGTTTGCAGAAATAAAATTGAGGCCTGACGAACCATCACCACCAAGGAGCAGTTATGTTCATGAATTTCCACTACTACAATAAAACTTCAATTTTTCCCTCTTTTCAAAACTTTGGATGTGCACCTCTTCAGCTTCTTGTCCCCTAAAGGTAATTTGTAAGTAGTTTTTGTTGCTATGTAATCTGAGAGCAGCATGACGTCTTACCTGGACAAAGGTGAAAAAGAACTGGACTGTTGCTCAGTATCCAAGGTGTTGTTTTCAGATGAAAGTAAATTTTGCATTTCATTTGGAAATCAAAGTCCCAGAGTCTGGAGGAAGAGTGGAGAGGCCACAATCCAAGCTGCTGGAGGTCTAGTGTGAAGTTTCCACAATCAGTGATGGGTTGGGGAGCCATGTCATCTGCTGGTGTAGGTCCACTGTGTTTTATCAAGACCAAAGTCTGCGCAGCCGTCTACCAGGAAATTTTAGAGCACTTCATGCTTCCCTCTGCCGACAAGCTTTTTGAAGATGGAAATTTCATTTTCCAGCAGCACTTGGCACCTGTCCTCACTGCCAAAAGTACCAATACCTGGTTTAAAAACAACAGTATCACCATGCTTGATTAGCCAGCAAACTCACCTGACCTTAACCCTATAAAGAATATGTGCGGTATTGTCAAGAGGAAGATGAGAGACTCCAGACCCAACAAAGCAGACGAACTGAAGGCTGCTATCAAAGCAACCTTGGTGTCACGCTGCAGCACTGCAGGTAAATGCAGAGTAACACAAACTCCACTAGATGGCAGCAGAGTGGAGTGAGGGCTGAAATCCTGCTCAGAGCAGACCAGCAGAAGTGCAGCGAGGCTACCACCAGGTGGCAACAGAATAGTCAGACAAGCCGGCTCGATACCAGAGAGTAGCATAGTACCAAGGGGAATCCCAAACACAGAGGTCAGTGGTGCACCAAAAGGTCAGTACCCATCCATAGCAGAAGTACCAGAGAGAAGAGACAGAAACAGGTCAGAGCCAAAGCAGAGTCGAGTACCGGGGAATTCAAATACACAGGGACACACAGAGTTGGGACGGGTAGGAGAGGAGTGAACAGACACAGGCAAGTCAGCTAAACGCAGCAGGACAATTCAGGGTTTCACCAGAGCCAGCTACACACGCCATAGGCAGGAAATATATCTGGCACTGCCTGCAGGATGCAGTGTAGAGAAATAGCAGACCCTACCACAGAACGAGGCAGAGAAAGTTAACCCTTGACATCACCAGACCAGGAAAAGAGAGACAATACCCAAAATCTGGCCTGGATCATGACACTGGGCTTCCATAACACCTAAGCAGTGCTACAGGCTGATCGCCTCCATGCCACACTACATTGATGCAGTAATTGATGCAAAAGGAGCCCCGACCAAGTATTGAGTGCATTTACTGAACATACATTTCAGTAGGCCAACATTTTAGATTTTAAAATCATTTTTCATGCTGGTGTTATAAAGTATTCTAATTTACTGAGATAATGAATTTGGGGTTTTCCCTGGCTGTAAGCCATAATCATCAACATTAACAGAAATAAACACTTGAAATAGATCACTCTGTTTGTAATGACACTATATAGACACTATAAAATATACTAGTAGAATACCCGCGGCTTCGCTCACGGAAAACAGAGCAGCCCTCACACAGTATTACTATGTCCTGAAGGAGCTCACATCTCAGTAAAGAAAACCGCCTCACAGGCTGACTTGTCTATTTGCCCATAGCAACCAATCAGAGCTCAGCTTTCACTTTACCTCAGCAGCTTCAGTGATAAAAGCTCCTTGTATAGTAAGCAATAATGACAATCTTACAATGAGGCATTTTTCCCCTGACCAATATTGCTGCTCAGTAATGTTTGTCCGTGTGCTTAGGGTGCATCCATCTGAGTGTATTTGCATGCGTGTGTGGTCCTTGCGTGCTTGCATGTGTGTGGTGTGCATGTGGTATTTGTATGGTGGTGTTTGTGTTGTGTGTATCTAGAGTGGTATGGTGTTTGTGTGGTGTGTTGTGGCATTTGTGTGGTGTTGGGCTTCTGGGTTGGTGTATGTGAGCTGTCTGTGTGATGTTTGTATGGTGTTTGTGAAATGTTTGTGTGTTGTGTGTGGTGGTGCTGCCCCTTTAGCAGCGACTCTTTGGTGCTGTCGCTATAATCCGTCCCTGTCAGTGACGACTGTTGTTTTCCCCTCAGCACTTTTACTTTCACCTTCTCATTTCTGCTTTATATGTATAGGGCCTAACTTCAGGTGGCCCCAATCTAACAAGGGGAACTGCTACCTTGGATCTAATCCTTATAAACAGGGAGGAAATGGTTGAGGAGGTAAAAGTGGCTGGGACCCTAGGAGGTAGCGACCATGCTATTTTAGAATTTTGGATAACTAGAGGCGGAAGACCTGTGAAGACTCAGACGTCAAGGTTAGATTTCAGAAAGGCAGATTTTAAGGGATTCAGAAAGAGAATTGGAGGGATCCAATGGCTGGATATCCTTAAAGACAAAAATGTCCAGGAAGGATGGGAAATCTTGAAAAATGAAATTCTCAAAGCACAGTTGTCAACAATTCCGAAAAGAGGGAAGAATAGGAAGCAGTTAAGGAAACCAGGATGGATGAACACAGAACTTAAGCACATGCTAAAAAGGAAGAAAAAAATGTTTAGAAAATGGAAAGAGGGAGGCATATCTAAAGAAGAATATAATGCTGTCTGCAGAACCTGCAGGGCACAAATCAGATTATCTAAAGCTGAAAATGAATTGAGGCTTGCAAGAGATGTCAAAAGCAATAATAAAGGATTTTGGGGATATGTCAAAAGTAAAAGAAAAGTCAAAGATGCTATAGGATTTTTACAGGATGAAAATGATGAAATGGTAAGACAGGATGTTGAGAAGGCTGAACTTTTAAATTCCTATTTTGCATCTGTTTTCTCTCAGAAAGGAAATGTAACATCAACTGTTATTCACTGTCCTATTAAGGGAATAGAAGAATCCAGGATATCTATAAACAGAAAGATAGTGAGGAAACACTTAGCTAGCCTAAATGAATTCAAGTCTCCAGGTCCAGATGAATTACACCCCAGAGTACTGAAGGAGATAGCAGAAGAAATTTTTGAACCCCTCTCTATAATCTTTGAAAATTCTTGGAGAACAGGAGAAGTGCCAGAAGACTGGAGAAGAGCAAATGTTGTTCCTATCTTCAAAAAGGGGAAGAAGGTGGACCCAGGTAACTATAGGCCGGTGAGTCTGACTTCTATACCAGGAAAGATCCTTGAACAAATTATTAAACAACATGTATGTCAATACCTGGATAAGAATGAAGTGATTAAACAGAGTCAGCATGGGTTTGTAACTAATAAGTCATGTCAGACTAACTTAATTTCCTTCTATGACGGTATCACTGATTGGGTGGATCAAGGAAATGCTGTAGATATAGTATATCTTGACTTCAGCAAAGCATTTGACAAAGTCTCTCATACAATCCTTATTGAAAAAATGATTAAGTATGGAATGGACAAGGCAACTGTTAGGTGGATTCATAACTGGCTTAGTGATCGGACCCAAAGAGTGGTCGTAAATGGCTGCACATCCAGTTGGAAGAATGTCTCAAGTGGGGTACCACAGGGCTCTGTCCTGGGCCCTGTATTGTTCAACATCTTTATCAACGATTTAGATGAAGGAATTGAGGGTAAACTGATTAAATTTGCTGATGACACAAAGCTAGGAGGGATAGCTAATACTAGAGAAGAGAGAGAGAGGATTCAAAAAGATTTAAATAAACTGGAGAAGTGGGCAGCAACTAACAGAATGGTTTTTAACAGGGAGAAATGCAAAGTACTACATCTGGGCAATAAAAATGGAAAAAGCATATATAGAATGGGAGGAATAGGGCTAAGTGACAGCACATGTGAAAAAGACTTGGGTATACTAATAGATCACAGACTGAATATGAGTCAACAGTGTGATGCAGCAGCAAAAAAGGCAAATGCAATTCTAGGATGTATTAACAGAAGCATACAGTCTAGATCACGTGAAGTCATTATTTCCCTCTACTCCTCTTTGGTCAGACCTCATCTGGAATATTGTGTCCAGTTTTGGGCACCACATTTTAAAAAAGACATCAACAAACTGGAGCAAGTTCAGAAAAGAGCGACCAGAATGGTGACCGGTCTGCAAACCCTGTCTTATGAGGAAAGGTTGCAGGATTTGGGAATGTTTAGTTTGCAAAAGAGAAGACTGAGAGGAGACTTAATAGCTGTCTACAAATATCTAAAGGGCTGTCACATTGTAGAAGGATCAACTTTATTCTCATTTGCACAAGGAAAGACTAGAAGCAATGGGATGAAACTGAATGGGAGGAGACACAGATTAGATATTAGAAAAAACTTTTTGACAGTTAGAGTGATCAATGAGTGGAACAGGCTGCCACGAGAAGTGGTGAGTTCTCCTTCAATGGAAGTCTTCAAACAGAGGCTGGACAGACATCTGACTGGGATGATTTAGCGAATCCTGCTTTGAACAGGGGGTTGGACCAGATGGCCCAGGAGGTCCCTTCCAACTCTACGATTCTATGATTCTATGATTCTATGATTCTATGACGGGGGGAGGCTAGCGAGATGTAACGTGTGGGTGGAGAGGGAGCGTGCCAAATTTCACCCAAATCTGGCAAGAACTGTGGATTTGTATAAAGCGGGCTACTACAGATTTTGAGTTTTACATTCAATTAATTTTTTATTTAGTGAAGTCACTTTAACATGCAAAGAAGAAGTATTCGTCGAACTTAAGTATAATCAAAATAAGTTACAATAAAGTGTGGTTATACAGTTGTAACAAATTCAGAAGTAACATAAACCACATAATAACTGATAATTAGTTGATAATTCACATTTAGAAATTTTGCATCTAGAGGTATAAGGAGCATAAGATGAAGAAAAGACTTATGCTGATCTTATGTTTAAAATTGGTGTTGTAACACAACTATTTACATGGATGGAAGCATTAGTGTTTTTAAAAGAAGGAAAGGGATGGGTTAATTGGGTAGAAAGGTAGGTAGATTTTGAGTTTTATATATACATGAGTTTCACTTTTTGTATTGAAAATTCTACTTTTGTGAGAAGCACCTGTATATTAGGTTTAGGCCGGGGTCACACTAACCGACGCAAAATACGGTCCGTAGTTTACAGGCGTAATACGGATGAATGACCCCTAAATAGTGCTCCGTATGTCATCCGTAAGCAAGGTGTGGTTGCGTATTTTGCGCATGTCTGCATCCGTATGGCGAGATTTTCTCGCTGCCTTGCAAAATGGACATATAATGGATCCCTATGACAGGGTTTCTAACAGAAACCAAAGAATAGATATAGACACATAGACTGCATATATATATATATATATATATATATATATATATATACACAAGTCATTGAGACAAACCTATATATATATATATTTATATTTCACAGAGTTCTTCATAGCAGAATAGCCGCTAATTCAATTGCCGGCTTCTATCAAATCATCCCCCAACCCGACATGGAATGACACATGGTTTACATTCAGTAAGCCATTTCATTTCATGTTTTTTAATATGTCCCTGACTAATAATTAGATGAGCGTTTGTGTGCAAAATTTGGGAGTTGTATTTGTTATTTTAAGGGGTTAATTAGCTGTTAAAAAATGTGTGGGCTTCCCATTGCCCTGTAGCAGTGGCGAATGAGTTAATCTAACAATGTTAGTCACTTTACAATCGAATGGTGACATTAACCCTTTGTTAGATTAACCCACTCGCCACCACTATAGGACAATGGGAAGCCCACGCATTTTTTAACAACGAATTAACCCCTTAAAACAACAAATACAACTCCCAAATTTTGCACACAAACGCTCATCTAATTATTAGTCAGGGACATATTAAGAAACATGAAATGAAATGCTTTACTGAATGTAAACCATGTGTCATTTCATGTCGGGTTGGGGGATGATTTGATAGAAGCCAGCAATTTAATTAGCGGCTATTCTGCTATGAAGAACTCTGTGAAATATAAATATATATATATGTTTGTCACAATGACATGTATGTATGTATATATGTATTCTATGTGTATATATCTATTCCTTCGTTTCTTTATTAAACCTGTCAGTGTGATTTTACTGTATAGCGCACTGAATTGCCGGCTTTTCTAAAAGACACTGGGTGCGTATTTCTCGCAAGTCACATGTGTGGTCCGTGTGTAATGCGTATTTTTAGCGCACCCATAGACTTGCATTGGCGTACAGCATGCTGCTATTGGCACGGACCGCAGAATACGCCCGAGAAATATACGGCTGGTGCGAGGGACCCCATAGAGAATCATTGGTCCGTGTCTAATGCGTGCTTTTAACGCCTCTCACTCGTCCGTATTCCTCGCCAGTGTGACCCCGGCCTTAGGATCCCATCAGAAAAAAGTATGTCTTGTCGCTGCTGTTGGACTCTCATGAATTGACCATTTTGTGTCCTAAGTACCTTCATTTTATAGCTGTATTCTGTATAGCAGTAATGCCGTCCCAATTTCACATATTTAATGTTTGCATACATCTTGGCGCTTACAGAGGCTTCTGTATCCTTTTGTTTGTGTATTATGCAGTCATTGCAGCTTGCACCTGTTCACACTTGCTTTATTCTGTTCGGAGGTGCTGGTCACTTTTTTCTCTTCTGTGCATGTTACTGTCCCATGCATAACAATTGGAAATGGATACTTACTATATACATTGTACACTTCATTACCATTTCCATAACTCCTGTTTTGTCTTAAGAAGATGATTAATTTTATAAATTAATAAAACAAAGTGACCAGATTTCCCCCATTTTTAATTCATTCAGCACCATACGATGTAATTCGGAGGTTCTTTCTTCACTGAGTCACTTGTCTGACAGGTAATTTATCCAGATACAGAATATATTTGCCCGCTGGTCATTATTCATTTTCCTGGCAAAACTTTACTTGTGTCACTTCTAATATTAAAAGCCATTAATAAATCATTTCATTTACCGTGATCTTCATCCATCACACACTCACTGCATTCATGGAGTCTTGGATAATTTTATCTGATGAAGACGCACACCTTCCATTATCCTCTATACGTAGAAGAGCACACCCAGGTATGGCCTCAGCTTGAGCCCGTTGTAGGTCTGAGCGGGACGTACAAGTGCGGAGCTAATGCACTCACCGTTACATTTCTCACCAAAGACGTGAACCCTCTATGCCACAGTATGTACAGCACTACATAGACTAGGCAATAGGCCACGTTCACACGTTCAGTATTTGGTCTGTATTTTACATCAGTATTTATAAGCTAAAATCAGGAGTGGATGAGAAATACAAAAGTAGTGACGTGTTTCTATTATACTTTTCCTCTCCTGATTTTGCCTTGCCACAATTCTGTCTCTGAGCTCCTTGGCCAGTTCCTTTGACCTCATGATTCTCAGTTGGTCTGACATGCACTGTGAGCTGTGAGGGCTTATATAGACAGGTGTGCGCCTTTACAAATCAAGTCTTATCAGCTTAATTAAGCACAGCTGGACTCCAATGAATGAGTAGAACCATCTCAAGGAGGATCACAAGGAAATGGACACCATGTGACATATATGAGTGTCTGAGCAAAGGGTCTGAATACTTATCACCATGTGATATTTCAGTTTTTCTTTTTTAATAAATATGCAAAAATTTCTACATTTCTGTTTTTTTTTTCAGTCAAGATGAGGTGCAGAGTGGACATTAATGAGAAAAAAATGAACTTTTTTGAACCAAATGGCTGCAATGAAACAGTGAAAAATTTAAAGGGGTCTGAATACTTTCCGTACCCACTGTACTTCAAAATAGTATCAGTAAAAACATCAGGTCAAGGAGCAAAAAATAAGCCCTCACACAGCCCCATTTCCCAAAAAATGAAAACGTTACATGTCTCAGAAAATGGTGACACAAGCAAAACGCTTTTTTTTTTTCCTTACAAATTTATGATTTTTTTCACCACTTAAATAAAACAAAAATAATATACAGGTTTGCCCTGTGCGTAATCATACTGACCTGGAAAATCATATTTCCAAGTCAGGTTTGCCATATAGTTAACATGGTAAATAATAAAAAAAACCATTGTGAAATTTAACTTTTTTTGCAATTTCAGTGCACTTGGAATTTTTTCCTGATTTCCAGTGCATCACATGATAAAATAAATGATGTAATTCAAAAGTACAATTTGTCCTGCAAAAAACAAGCCCTCATATGGTTATGTGGAAGAAAAAAAAAAAAAAAAAGTTATAGCTCTTGGAAGAAGGGGAGGAAATAAATGAAAACAAAAAAATGGAAAAGAGCCTGGTCATAAGATAACTTTTTTTGGTTTCTTCCATTTAATTTACTTTGATAAATTGGGCATGCAGAGGAATATATAGATTTCATGGGGTCGCACAGAAAAAGTCCAAATTGGGTCAACACACTCGGAGACCTCATGGCATAGTGGTAATTGAGCCCACCCACCCTGGGACCTCATGGAGATAGTGGTAATTGGGCCCACCCACCCGGGGACCTCATGGGCACAGTAGTAATTGGGCCCACCCACCCACCCAGAGTTCTAATGGGCACAGTGGTAATTGGGCCCACCCACCCAGGGTTCTCATGGGCACAGTGGTAATTGGGTTCACCCACCCAGGGACCTCATGTCACAGTGGTAATTGGGCCCACCTACCCTGGGACCTCATGGTGATAGTGGTAATTGGGCCCACCTACCCTGGGACCTCATGGTGATAGAGGTAATTGGGCCCACCTACCCTGGGACCTCATGGTGATAGTGGTAATTGGGCCCACCTACCCTGGGACCTCATGGTGATAGTGGTAATTGGGCCCACCTACCCTGGGACCTCATGGTGATAGTGGTAATTAGACCCACCTACCCTGGGACCTCATGGAGATAGTGGTAATTTGGCCCACCCACCTGGGGACCTCATGGGAACAGTGGTAATTGGGCCATCACACCCGGGGACCTCATGGGCACAGTGGTAATTGGGCCCACCCACCCTGGGACCTCACGGGCACAGCGGTAATTGGGTCCACCCACCCGGGGACCCCATGGGCCCAGCGGTAACTGGGCCCTCCCACCCGGGGACCTCATGGGCACAGTGGTAATTGGGCCCACCCACCATGGGACTTCATGGAGTTAATGATAATTGGGCCCACCTAGCCGGGGACCTCATGGGCACATTGGTAATTGGGCCCACCACCTACCCTGACCCCATCTGAGACCGCACACCCACCCGGAAGAAAGCTTCTAATGCTGATTAAACAAGAACCACAGAGTGGATTTCTTCACCAATGGTATCATTTTAATCAGTATAACAGCACCATTGCAGCCATGTCTTTACTTAACCTGTCAGCATGATTTAACCATGTAATCTTTGGCCTCGTTCACATGGTCAGTATTTGCTCAGTATTTTAGATCAGTATTTGTAAGCCAAAATCAGAGTGGAACAATCAGAGGAAAAGTATAATAGAAACACGTCACCACTTCTGTATTTATCACCCGCTCCTGGTTTTGGCTTACAAATACTGAGGTAAAATACTGAGCAATTACTGAATGTGTGAACGTGGCCTTAAACAAAAAGTTAGATGGTTGGTTGCTTCTGCAGCAGGTGTATTGATTTCTGCTATCCCTACTCTAATGAATGGAACTGTTGTAGAAATCTCAGCAACAAAACCTTCCATGTGTGAATACAGTATATCTCTAAAGTGCTTTTTTTAAAGCATTTAACAGATCAGTTGATGCACTGAAGGTGTATAAAACTTTTTCTTTTAAAAGGTAAGTTCTTTGTATCATGAAAATGACACATCATTAGCTTGCTTTTATAAATATACAGTATATATTTTTTTTTTAACCTGGGTAATAAATTTTTATGTGAATAACCACTAAAAAATCCTGACATATTCCAGTTTACATACAAACCACCAGATTATAACCTAAAATATGACTTGTGTACTTTGCTGTGTAGACTAGGACGTTGTGAGCACATGGCAGGAGAGCAGGAGATATAATGTCACCTGATGGAGACGTGACAGAGGCAGGACACCAACAATGTTCCCATAGGCGAGGCTTGGATGCCGCTCTCCTGCCTCTTTCACGTGTGTATTCCATCACTACCTGCATGACATGGTTTTAGACAATTCACTCCCATTCATTGCGTCTAACAAAAAGCTCACACCCTGCTGCTGTGTCTTGTCCTGTATAGACAAAAGGAAGGAAGTGTGTTGCTCCAGAACATGGACCGGTCAGGAAAGATTTAAAAATAGAAAAATAGATAACCTTGTAAAGAATGAAAATGGAAACTTTACGACTAAATTTGACGTATTCCTTTTATTGACATTTGTTACAATTGAAGATAATGAATTAGTAGTTTCTAAAGAAAATAATGGAGTCGAATAATGGAGTTCTAATGGCAATACCATATTAAACCTTACTGAACCTAAATCCATTGAGCCCTTGTCTTGGATCTTGTGTGTTCAGGTTCTGATACAGTAATGGGCCCCAAAGGTCCAGCAAAACACAACTTTGGTAGTAGTGGATGTATGACCAATCTCGGGCTACTTGGAAGCAGTTGGAATGTATTAATAATGGGCTTTCAGTGGAATGATACCAGTGTAGTGTAGGTTTTAATTAAACGTGAACCTGCATGTGTTTTGTATGATGAAGGTTCCCTAGTCTAACACTGAAAGGTAACTATAGTGGTAGGTTTAGAAATGGCATAATTGTGTCCGGTCCAGTGGGAAAGGTGGCAGGGGGTCTATTCTGATCATGGTTACGTCTGATGGGTATCTCCAATCCTCCTCTCAACCTGATGTTGTGCCTGGACCAATATTGACTCTACTGGATACTACTTTTACCAGTAGCCAAAGGCCAATCTACTATAAAATGGAGCCTGTCCACACAAAATAACTTTTCAAATGAAGCACAGACATTCATTGAACCCTTGGTGCAGCCATACTGTTTAATGCATCTTCCCATCTAAGGGCACAGTCTATAGATCAGAAAGAGATCGGAGCGCAGTGCATGGACTGGCTGGCGGCTCTCCTGGCCGGAGCGTGAAAGATGCCAGTCCTTGCACTGCGTTCCAATTTTGTTCCGATTTATATGGCCAACATACTGCTCCCTGATTGTTTTCTATCTATCTCCTGTAAAATCAGAGCTATCAGTCAAAGAAAATGGAGATAGATGCAAAACAAATAGGTGAGAAGGGGCATTGAACTCTTTACCAAGGGTGTACTGAGCACTTGTGCTTGGTTTGAACTGTCATTTTTTGCTGACAGGCTACTTTACAATCTACCACATGTTGTAAAGTCCTGGCCACATGGATCCAATACACAGTACCATATAACAACTTCTGTATGGAAACTCTCCACCAAGCACAGCAGCAGCAATCAGCACATATTACCCTTTGTGTAATGGCGGTATTTGGAGCTTGGATGTGGACGGTCAATTTAAAGTGCTTAGGGATTAGGGTTAGGGGTGTGTTGGGGTTAGGGTTGGAGTTATAATTGGGGGGTTTCCACTGTTTGGGCACATCAGGTGCTCTCCAAACGCAAAATGGCATCTGATCTGGGCGGCACGGTGGCTCAGTGGTTAGCGCTGCAGCGCTGGGGTCCTGGGTTCGAATCCCACCAAGGACAACATCTGCAAGGAGTTTGTATGTTCTCCCCATATTTGCTTGGGTTTCCTCCGGGCACTCCGGTTTCCTCCAACATTCTAAAGACATACTACTAGGGAGTTTAGATTGTGAGCCCCATCGGGGACAGTGATGATGATGTGTGCAAACTGTAAAGCGCTGCGGAATATGTTAGCGCTATATAAAAATAAAGATTATTATTATTATTATTATTATTATAAGTGCGTACTGTAAATTTTCTATATCAAAAGATGTGAGTGATCTGAGGAGCGTACGTCATGTGGGCACAATGGTTACATTTCTTACTTTGCTTCTCCCTTACAGACGCCTACACAATATCATTCATGTTCGTGTCTGGTTTGTTTGCACAAATAACAACTAAGAGGTTGTTAAACATTACATGTAGGCAGGAGGTCACGTGCGAGATAACCGGGCAGAGACTGCAAGGAAATCAGGGGACAGGAGGTTACAAAATATGTCAAATTCCAATAGAATTAGCTATCGGAAATTGGAAATATAATGAAGCCAGAACCTTGTTATTTCGAATTATGGCTAGAGCCGATCTCTAACAGCCACATTTTATCATTCATGCTATGGTTACAACACCCAGACCTCCCATATACAACAGCTCCTCCATACTGCTGCTGCTGTCTTCTGCCAGTCTCCTGGTTTCCCATGACCACTGCAGCCAATCAACGCCCATTGAATGGCTGCAGTGGTCACCTTCCAGTTGACCCGGAAGAAACAGTCTCCTAGTTCTTTCATCTAGCAGTCAACTGCCTGAAGAAGCAGCCAGTGGAGTGGGTGGTTGCCATTAAATGAGTATATATTTTGTATTTTACCCCGCCATGAGCCTTTCTATTTAAAATAAAAATATATTAGTAGAGGACAGACCCTATGTATGTCAGCTAAACCCGATTTTCATGAGCTTGGTCATCCAAGTGAGGGCAGATTTGGACTAGGTAGCTGGATTTCCACTGCTGATCCTTTTGATTCCGGGAGAATTAAGCCACTTTCTGAGGTTTCTGGTAGTGGCATACTCCCCATAGCCTAGAGAGAGAACATGTACACTCATCTGAACCAAGTGTGCATGTGTATAAAAGGATGGGAGAGATGGTTGTTGACGAACAGCTGTCCAATGTTAATGGTCATACATGTGTCACCCCGCAACAAACCTCAGACAAGTCGCGCTGCCAAAAACATTTGTGCAGTTTGCTGTCATGTGACTACTTCACAGTTGTGAATTTGCTGTCATAAAATACAGTCGCACAGCAGGTGGGTTACGTGTGACTTGCAACCAGTGACAGGAAATCAAGTAGACCCTTGGAAATATTTGCATTTCTGCTGCAGTCGTGTTAGGTCATAATGGGAACACAACGTCTTGCTGCTCGTGCACACTACTGCTTAAATCGGACAAGTGCTAGTAATGGTTTTGACAGATCGCACTCGTAAGCCCAGGATCACACATGTGAGAAACTCGGACGAGTCTCACATCCTAATACTGGCACTGCCGCACGCTCCGCTCCCGAGTGCCGGGTATTAAGATGCGAGACTCGGCCGAGTTTCTCGCATGTGTGATCCCGGCCTAACTATGATATTCTATGGGGCGGTGCACATGTCTGATTTTTTTTTTTCCTTGGAATGAGCGGTCTGACATGTCTGACTTTGATCGGAGTGTTGGATCAAAATCAGCAATGCAAGTCTACAGGTCTGTGGATAACAACTCACCGAGTGCGGTCCGACTTCCATAGACTGAATAAAGAGGGGGGAGAAACTTTTTTTTCTCTCTCCACCTCCGAGAAAAACGGATCAAACTCTGATCAGTGTGATTGAACCCCTCTCCATAATCTTTGAAAATTCTTGGAGAACAGGAGAAGTCCCAGAAGACTGGAGAAGAGCAAATGTTCCTATCTTCAAAAAGGGGAAGAAGGTGGACCCAGGCAACTATAGGCCGGTGAGTCTGACTTCTATACCAGGAAAGATCTTTAAACAAATTATTAAACAACATGTATGTCAGTACCTGGATAAGAATGAAGTGATTAACAGAGTCAGCATGGGTTTGTAACTAATAAGTCATGTCAGACTAACTTAATTTCCTTCTATGACGGAATCACTGATTGGGTGGATCAAGGAAATGCTGTAGATATAGTATATCTTGACTTCAGCAAAGAATTTGACAAAGTCTCTCATACAATCCTTATTGAAAAAATGACTAAGTATGGAATGAACAAGGCAACTGTTAGGTGAATTCATAACTGGCTTAGTGATCGGACCCAAAGAGTGGTCGTAAATGGCTGCACATCCAGTTGGAAGAAGGTCTCAAGTGGGGTACCACAGGGCTCTGTCCTGGGCCCTGTATTGTTCAACATCTTTATCAACGATTTACATGAAGGAATTGAGGGTAAACTGATTAAATTTGCTGATGACACAAAGCTAGGAGGGATAGCTAATACTAGAGAAGAGAGAGAGAGGATTCAAAAAGATATAAATAAACTGGAGCAGCGGGCAACAACTAAGGCTAGTTTCACACTAGCGTTTATGAGCGCAGCGACGGCCTGCGCACGGCCGCCGCTAAGCCCCGCCCCTGCCGCGCCTCCGCCAGTAGCTCCGCCCACCGGCGCATGCGCCCTGCGTCCCCTATCTTTATCACTGGGGGCGCAGGCCGTGCGCAGTATGCGTTTGGCGGCGCATGCGTCCTTTTGACGGTGCGCCGACCTGCGCCAAACGCAACCTGCTGCGCACGGCCTGCGCCCCCTGTGATAAAGATAGGGGACGCAGGGCGCATGCAGCGTCATGCGCCGGTGGGCGGAGCTACCGGCGGGGGCGGGGCTTAGTGGCGGCTGTGCGCAGGCCGTCGCTGCGCTCATAAACACTAGTGTGAAACTAGCCTAACAGAATGGTTTTTAACAGGGAAAAATGCAAAGTACTACATCTGGGCAATAAAAATGAAAAAAGCATATACAGAATGGGAGGAATAGGGCTAAGCAACAGCACATGTGAAAAAGACTTGGGTATACTAATAGATCACAGACTGAATATGAGTCAACAGTGTGATGCAGCTGCAAAAAAGGCAAATGCAATTCTAGGATGTATTAACAAAAGCATACAGTCTAGATCACGTGAAGTCATTATTTCCCTCTACTCCTCTTTGGTCAGAGCTCATCTGGAATATTGTGTCCAGTTTTGGGCACCACATTTTAAAAAAGACATCAACAAACTGGAGCAAGTTCAGAAAAGAGCGACCAGAATGGTGACCGGTCTGCAAACCCTGTCTTATGAGGAAAGGTTGCAGGATTTGGGAATGTTTAGTTTGCAAAAGAGAAGACTGAGAGGAGACTTAATAGCTGTCTACAAATATCTAAAGGGCTGTCACATTGTAGAAGAATCATCTTTATTCTCATTTGCACTAGGAAAGACTAGAAGCAATGGGATGAAACTGAATGGGAGGAGACACAGATTAGATATTAGAAAAAACTTTTTGACAGTTAGAGTGATCAATGAGTGGAACAGGCTGCCACGAGAAGTGGTGAGTTCTTCTTCAATGGAAGTCTTCAAACAGAGGCTGGACAGACATCTGACTGGGATGATTTAGTGAATCCTGCTTTGAGCAGGGGGTTGGACCAGATGGCCCAGGAGGTCCCTTCCAACTCTACGATTCTATGATTAATATAATCAGACCGTTTTTCTCAGATGGGGGAGAAAACATTCATGTGACCCTAACCTCACTATGGCGGACCTGTCCATCCCTTGTAACAGACATTGCTAGGAAAAAACACCTTTTTTAATCTTCCATGTAAGGGTACTACGTTTTTTGAATGAGTCTGCTCAAAAAGCACCTGAAAAAGTGCTAAAAAAACCCCACTTGAAAGAGTTTTCCTATGCCTCACTATTGTAAAACCACGTTCCTGTTCATATGTTCAGTCTTTCGAAACCTTTTTTTTCCTTGAAGTTTTGAGAAACATCCGGTGGGAGAAAAATAAAGTGCACGTCATTTCTTTTGAGGCTCCTGTCCAATCAGAAGAGTACAAAAAATAAAAAAAAAAAATCAGGAAAAAAACCCTTGCAAAATGCCTAAAAAAAAAAGTCTTGAAAACAGCTTCAGGAAACAAAGAGTTTCTGGAAAAAAATCCCAAAGAAGAAATGTTTCCTGAAGTTTCCATGTGAAAAATCTGCGTTCTTTAACTAAAAAACAAAAAATCCTCCTTGTGCACGTACCCTAAGGCTTTGTTCACACTACATAATTTTCGACGGTCACGTTTTTCCAAGAGGAAAGCTATTTTGTTTGTGCTCTGATTACAATTTCTGGAGCGTTTTCTCAATGTTTTTTCGTTACTTCGCTCACTTCTATTAAGGCTTGGCGCTTTTTTTGGAAACCTGAAATGGTTAAGAAAAACAAACAAACCGTAAAAACCCGGAGCTCAGAACAAGCTGTTCCTGAGACGCTGTGTGTGCACACAGCCCAATACAGCAGCCCTGCTTCTACAGTAGTCAGGTTCCTGTCATAAAGGGTAACACTGCCCAGGGTCTGCGTACCTCATGGGCTCAGTGAGAAATATCGCTCGTGTATTTCACAGCATGACATTTCTAGTCAGCTTTCTATGGAAAATACTTTATTTGGCGATTTATGCGCGGATTAACCCTTTCCTCCGGGCTGTAAATCGTCACACTTTGTATACGTTTCCTGTGAGAAATGAGCCGCTTGCAGTCCCCCGCTCGGTCGCTAGGGGGAGTGCGGCGGCGCTACCTGTGAGCACTTCCCAGCAGTAGCGCGTTGTCTTTGTGAGTCCGGAGGAACCTGCGGATGTCTTCTTCTTGCCGAGCACGGGAGCGGAAGCCGGGGCCGTGATACGGGATTTATCCGGGATCTATCACGCTGCCAGCCGGTGCTTGCGTCCAGCCCGCACATAGACGGTAAGAGCTGCACAGGTGGAGCAGGGTTTAGTGTCCTGCGCTGGAGGGAACCTGCCCTCAGTCCTACCTATCCCTGCACAATGTAAGGCGCTGCACCTTTCCGTTTAACCCTTGTATTGCTCCCCCCTGGAGAATACCCCCTCCAGTCTTTATATTAGGTGGCTGCACCCATTGTGCTCTTCTATCCCCCCCCACCCTTTCCCCATTTATTATACAGGTGTGATCTATTATACTGCTGGATGACCCCCTCTAGGATGTGCCCCAAGGACCCCGCTGTAGGACGTGCCCCAAGGACCCCCCCTGTAGGACGTGCCCCAAGGACCCCCCCTGTAGGACGTGCCCCAAGGACCCCCCCTGTAGGACGTGCCCCAAGGACCCCCCCTGTAGGACGTGCCCCAAGGACCCCCCCTGTAGGACGTGCCCCAAGGACCCCCCCTGTAGGACGTGCCCCAAGGACCCCCCCTGTAGGACGTGCCCCAAGGACCCCCCCTGTAGGACGTGCCCCAAGGACCCCCCCTGTAGGACGTGCCCCAAGGACCCCCCCTGTAGGACGTGCCCCAAGGACCCCCCCTGTAGGACGTGCCCCAAGGACCCCCCCTGTAGGACGTGCCCCAAGGACCCCCCCTGTAGGACGTGCCCCAAGGACCCCCCCTGTAGGACGTGCCCCAAGGACCCCCCCTGTAGGACGTGCCCCAAGGACCCCCCCTGTAGGACGTGCCCCAAGGACCCCCCCCTGTAGGACGTGCCCCAAGGACCCCCCCTGTAGGACGTGCCCCAAGGACCCCCCCTATAGGACGTGCCCCAAGGACCCCCCCTGTAGGACGTGCCCCAAGGACCCCCCCTATAGGACGTGCCCCAAGGACCCCCCCTATAGGACGTGCCCCAAGGACCCCCCCTATAGGACGTGCCCCAAGGACCCCCCCTATAGGACGTGCCCCAAGGACCCCCCCTATAGGACGTGCCCCAAGGACCCCCCCTATAGGACGTGCCCCAAGGACCCCCCCTATAGGACGTGCCCCAAGGACCCCCCCTATAGGACGTGCCCCAAGGACCCCCCCTATAGGACGTGCCCCAAGGACCCCCCCTATAGGACGTGCCCCAAGGACCCCCCCTATAGGACGTGCCCCAAGGACCCCCCCTATAGGACGTGCCCCAAGGACCCCCCCTATAGGACGTGCCCCAAGGACCCCCCCTATAGGACGTGCCCCAAGGACCCCCCCTATAGGACGTGCCCCAAGGACCCCCCCTATAGGACGTGCCCCAAGGACCCCCCCTATAGGACGTGCCCCAAGGACCCCCCCTATAGGACGTGCCCCAAGGACCCCCCCTATAGGACGTGCCCCAAGGACCCCCCCTATAGGACGTGCCCCAAGGACCCCCCCTATAGGACGTGCCCCAAGGACCCCCCCTATAGGACGTGCCCCAAGGACCCCCCCTATAGGACGTGCCCCAAGGACCCCCCCTATAGGACGTGCCCCAAGGACCCCCCCTATAGGACGTGCCCCAAGGACCCCCCCTATAGGACGTGCCCCAAGGACCCCCCCTATAGGACGTGCCCCAAGGACCCCCCCTATAGGACGTGCCCCAAGGACCCCCCCTATAGGACGTGCCCCAAGGACCCCCCCTATAGGACGTGCCCCAAGGACCCCCCCTATAGGACGTGCCCCAAGGACCCCCCCTATAGGACGTGCCCCAAGGACCCCCCCTATAGGACGTGCCCCAAGGACCCCCCTATAGGACGTGCCCCAAGGACCCCCCCTATAGGACGTGCCCCAAGGACCCCCCCTATAGGACGTGCCCCAAGGACCCCCCCTATAGGACGTGCCCCAAGGACCCCCCCTATAGGACGTGCCCCAAGGACCCCCCCTATAGGACGTGCCCCAAGGACCCCCCCTATAGGACGTGCCCCAAGGACCCCCCCTATAGGACGTGCCCCAAGGACCCCCCCTATAGGACGTGCCCCAAGGACCCCCCCTATAGGACGTGCCCCAAGGACCCCCCCTATAGGACGTGCCCCAAGGACCCCCCCTATAGGACGTGCCCCAAGGACTGCCCCCTATAGGACGTGCCCCAAGGACTGCCCCCTATAGGACGTGCCCCAAGGACTGCCCCCTATAGGACGTGCCCCAAGGACCCCCCCTATAGGACGTGCCCCAAGGACCCCCCCTATAGGACGTGCCCCAAGGACCCCCCCTATAGGACGTGCCCCAAGGACCCCCCCTATAGGACGTGCCCCAAGGACCCCCCCTATAGGACGTGCCCCAAGGACCCCCCCTATAGGACGTGCCCCAAGGACCCCCCCTATAGGACGTGCCCCAAGGACCCCCCCTATAGGACGTGCCCCAAGGACTGCCCCCTATAGGACTGCATTGCTTTATTATACAGGTCCCAGCATGTGAATTAACCTCCAAGCTGCTGGATTGGGCACACTGCTGCTTGCCTGCCTGTTTGCTTGCTTATTAACTCCTGCACTTCTGTGGATTTTTCCTGGAGATGCCTATTATAAAACCAGCTCCATTCAGATGAGTCTACTGAGCGCAGGGACGTAATAATCTGCTGATGCTGGTGATATCCAAATGTCATCCATTGGCAAAAATAATGATGTAAATGGTGATGGGGAGATCATTACAATATGGCTGAGTCAGCAATCCCTTATTGACTGTCCCCCTTTTTTTTTTTTTTTTTCGTGAATTGGCCTTTAGTGGCTGAGAATGGGTTAAGCAGTTGTCGGGATAGGTGCGTAAAGATTAATGCCGCCGCCGTTGATCGCTCTATAGTGCAGTCGTTACTAATTCACACATGTAATTTGCACTGTGGTAAAGCGATCTGTGACGTGATGATCACACCGGCTGTGTGTATCCCACCATAAACGCACTGCGAGCCCCCGCTGACGGTGCCATTATTACAAGCTATAGCTTTCTACTGCTGTTGTATTGCTGTTGGGATCTAATGGTCGCCATCCGGTTGGTTTGTGCGGTAGCTGGTGAGGAAAGGGTTAAAGGAGAACAACTTACCGATTGTCAATGTCCCTTTAAAGGCCTCGTTCAGACGTCCCTTTTTTTGTGATTTTCATCAGTGTCCTCAGTGTTTGGTTCGTTGGTGCCTGTCTCATTAGCTTTTCTCATAAACAAACAAAAAAAATCTTTTTTCAGTGTGTTTTTTTTTTTTTTTTTTTTTATTAGTGGACATTGAAAAATGGACAGCACAAGGATGCAACAAGGACGTCATCAGTGCTGTGTCCTAATTCTTCACGTTTCCATAGACATGAAATGGCGAGATTGATCCGCATCTCCGATAAAATATGGACGCGTCTCCTTTACTTTTTATTTTTCAGTTAAAAAAAAAAAAGCCCCATAGACTATAAGCAGTGCATGTTATGTACGTGAAAAATGGACGTCTGAGTGAGCTTTTACTGAAGAGGTGATTTGTTTTGGCTATTTGCCAAGCTGTGGGGGCAATGTGATCCTGCCAGGTAGTCGGGACAATATTGGGCTTATGGCTGCACCTATGGACTTTTATTGGCCCATATTTTATATGGGGGTATATCATGTATTCCAGTAGGCTTCATGGTGATCCACGGCACATGAATATAGACCCCTGGAGACCTATAGGGAGGGTATGTGCCCGTGACATTGCTGTGATCTTGACTCCTTACATCAGGGCTTCCCAACCTTTCTTGCCACAAGAACCACATTCGGTTCGAAGAGATTGTGAGATTGAGTAGCACTGGCCTGAGCCTACAGCCGCGAGTCACACATCGGGGGCCACCAGCTACATGTGGCTCATGACCCACTGGTTGAGGGTCCCAGTTTTGTATAATACCAGTGAAGAGCCGATGGTGCACATTGATACGCCAGTAACGCCACCACCAGTTACTTCTTGGAAATCGCAATATTTCTTGAAATTTATTAGGAAAGAGGAATTGGAGAACTGGGGGACTGAGAATGTGATTTATCGGTTATTCCTCACCCTTGGAGCCGGTGCTCCAGTACTCCCATCATATTAATTGCTGTTCCATCTCTGAGCCGGAGCAGAGAGCGACTACGTCTAGTATGATGCCGACTATTCGTATGAATATGCAACTGAATCTTTCCCTCTGGATGGGGGCACCAGAATCCAACCCCCCCGTTCTTTAGAAAAGGGGTAGTTTTTGTTTTTTTCTTTAAAAAAACAAAACCTTTAACAGCATGAACAAGGCATGACAAACAGGCTGAACAGTCCTCTTACGGGGAGCGGCGTACCTGTCAAGTCTCAGGTTACCACAAAACTAGGCCCAGCTGTTGCTGCTTTTTTGTAGAAATTTACTCCTTTTTCAGTGTTTTTTTTTTTTTTTTTTTTTTTCATTTTTGCTTTATTCTCTGTTTTTGAGCCACTTTTTTTTTTTTTTCCTCTTTATCCAGATGTTTGAGACAGATTCATGAAATGTGACCTTTACCAAATGTTGCATTTTCTGGTACCTTTCACTTCCTTCCCACCCAGGTGTAAGGTTTTGTTTTTTTTTGGAGGAGTTCTCAATTTGGTGCATTTTTGTGACTTTTGGTGCTCAAAAGTTGGTTAAAAACAAAGAGCATTTTTGACTTTGCAGCGAAATTTCCAGCAAAATGTCAGTGCCAAAAAAAGAAAAGTGACTTCATTAAATTACAAATGATGAATTGGGCCCATAGGGTAGTCACTTCTAATCCAGTAGTAAAAGGGTTAATGGCTTTCCTTCCTCCGTCATTGGCCTTATAATTACTTCCTAGCTGTAATCAGATTGGCAGATGTTATTGGATTTTTTTTTTTCTTTTAAAAGGGGTCAAATATTCTATACAAAATAGATTACAATCGGCATTGAAATTATTCTTCTAAATCACAGGGTAATTTTATGCCGGGATATATGTGTTGTGAACAGATAAGTCTCTTCTATCAGCCTGCGTCACTAACAGCAGGCTCATGTGTTCATATTCCCACACCAGAAAATGGCAAGAATGACAAAAATGGTGTGTGAAATATGTAAAAAGAAACCCTATAGTAATTTATGGCACCATACACATGACATGTTTCATCACTGCCAGGTTCATCTGATCAAATATCATCTATGAGAAGTTTTCAAAATTCTTAAACTCTGCATGCGAAAATGAATGTTCGTGTTCATTATCAGCAAGTAGAGATCTGAAAACTGTGAGAAACTAATTTGGAGTTGCAATGAAAAGATGCAGAGCTCTTCTTAGGGGATCTGGCAGCACAATATCACAACATCTCTTCAGCTTACTGAGGTAAAAGGCCAATCACTTTCCTGCCCACCCTGACTATCTGATTTGAAACCGGGGATACCAGGGAGTGTACAGAGGTAAGAAGAAACTGCTGTCAAATACTGTCTGACCTAATACTGTAGATACCTGGGGGTGCATAAGTAAGAGGAGACTGCTCACACAGCTGTCAATACTGTCTGACCTAATACTGTAGATGCCTGGAGGTGCATAGGTAAGAAGAGACTGCTCACGCTGCTGTCAATACTGTCTGACCTAATACTGTAGATACCTGGGGGTGCATAGGTTCGAGGAGACTGCTCACACTTCTGTCAATACTGTCTGACCTAATACTGTAGATACTTGGGAGTGCATAGGTAAGAGGAGACTGCTCACACTGCTGCCCACCCTGTCTGCCTTACACTGGAGATTTCAGCAGGGGAGCTGAGTAAGAGGCCACTCAGGCTGCTGTCCAAATTCTCTATCTGATCTAATACTGGAGAAATAAGGGGAGATAAGGTAAGAATATGCTGTTCACACTGCTGTCCTCATTATCTTTCCAAACACTGAGTGGCTACAGTGATCTAGAGATAACTTATTCCACAGCAGCCCTTTGCATTTAGAAAGACTGGGTGGACACCAGTGTGAGCTGACTTTTTTTTACCTAAGCACTGATGGCATCTCCAGTATTAGATCAGATGGACATGGTGGACAGCAGTGTGAGCAGCCTCTCCTTACTTCAGCATTGTTAGTAACTCCAGTTATTAGATCAGATGGACATGGTGGACAGCAGTGTGAGCAGCCTCTCTTTACTTCAGCACTGCTGGTATCTCCAGTATTAGATCAGATGGACATGGTGGACAGCAGTGTGAGCAGCCTCTTCTTACCTCAACACCTCTGGTATCTCCAGTATTAGATCAGATAGACAGGGTGGACAGCAGTGTGAGCAGCCTCTCCTTACCTCAGCATCTTTAGTATGTCCAGTATTAGATCAGATAGACATGGTGGACAGCAGTGTGAGCAGTCTCTCATTACCTCAGCACTGCTGATATCTCCAGTATTAGATCAGATAGACAGGGTGGACAGCAGTGTGAGTAGCCTCTTCTTCCCTTAGCACCCCTGATCTCTCCAGTACTAGTTCAGTATTAGATCAGATGGACAAGGTGGCAGCAGTGTGAACAAGGGCTGTGAAGTCAGTAAATCAAACCCCCGACTCCTCCACAGCATTGGTCAGTACTGAGCATTTACATAAAGTGCAGCACAGATTCGTCTCCACTAAAAGCCGAGATCCTCAGATCAGGAACAGAACAGAAATTTCTAGGACGTTTCAGAACTTTTCCAAATTACTATGCAAAAATGTACAGCACATCCTGCACTGTTACTGTACCCAATGTATTATATATATTAGATGTTGGGAGTTAGTCTGTTTTATATGGACTCCGACTCCACAGCCCTGGTGTGAACGGTCTCTTCTTACCGCCGCACTAGCGCTAGATCTAGTAGTATCTACTGGAAGCAGATCTTCCTGCATATGAGGTGGGGGAGTTTCCTACTGTTCTTACTGGACATGATCACAGTGATCTTGCTTGTTAGAATGGACGTTTCTGTCAGGGTTATAGGAAGCGGCCATTTTCATGTTTTGTAGTGATTAGGCCTCTTTCACACTTCAGTTTTTTGCATCAGTTATAATCCGCCAAAAAGGCGGACAAGCGGATCCGTTCTCAACTGATGTGAATGGATGGCACAGGATCCGTATTCAGACGGATCCTGAAAATGAAGAAATTTAAAGGAATCGCTGGCCGGGAAGGAGAGAGAGAGAGAGAGAATTTTTTTTTTTTTTGTCCGGCACCCAGAAAGAAATTCGGGTTAAATCAGTGTTTGCAGGATCCGCCAGAGAAAAAAACGTTACAAGCTCCGTTTTGAAATTTTTGAGGATGGTGACGGACAGCAACTTTTGGCGGATCCTCACAAAAAACGGATGCAACGGACAGCAATCCGTCACAATCCGCCATTAATGCAAGTCAATGGGAAAAAAACGGATCCTCAAAAAAAATTTGAGGATCCGTTTTTTTTCAAAACCTGGCGGATTGTGACTGATTGTAAAAAACGGAAGTGTGAAAGAGGCCTTACCTTCATAGACAGAAAATAGTTAATTGTGCTAATTAAAAGTATTTAGAAATTAAATTAGAATTATATTTATTGTTCTCCCGGAGAACACCTCTCAGGCTGTTTTTCGCAAACCCTGTTTGGTGGGTACTTCCAGCATAGGTGTCAAGAGATACCTGGGGACTGTCCTTTTGACCGTAAATGGGCAAGCATTTATTTTTTTCTCTATGTAGTAAACTATAATATGCAGTGATGTATTATATTACAGGCCATTGCAAAAATGATGTATGCTGTGTGGTAAATGTCTTTTCTTTTTCATGGGGAGGCTGTAGATGACTTTTGCGGCTGCAGTGGCACCACATAACATGTCAGTAGATTTCTCAGATGTATTCATGAAACTTTGCACTAAGATGGGATCGCAACAAAGGTTAATAGTTACTGAGGCATTGAGCCTACGTTCATGTTGGAGCATACAGCAGCTGCAGGCTTATGCCGTGTGACGTGGTTGAGCAGACAGCTGATGGCTTTGTGTTAAATCTTCGAGTTTAATGTGTGTAATTCCTGTAGACTGTATTGTATGACCTTCTCTGTGTTTTGGTCTGTCAGTTTACAGTTCATGGACCCCACAATATAGTCATATGAGTGCCAGCGTACACGCTGGCCCATTGTCTATATAGAAAACATTGTATCTAGCACCAGTTTGATCCATTTTACGTACCAGAATGGTGCATGGGATATCGGGCAGATCCTGCATTCATCCACAATAGAGCCAGTCTCGTCCAGATTCTGCAGGCATTTTAGTGCTAATGTGAATCTAGCCTAACAGGTTAGTTTTACTAATGTGCTGCCGGCCCCCGCTTTACAAACATCGATAGACAGTAGTTTTCCAATATTGTAGTCACTTATACTTCCACACTGGCTTCTGCCTTATTCATATTTTCTCATAACTCAAGTTTGTTTTTTTTTTTGCATTATAATCCAACTAGCTATGAACCCGTTCTACGCCCGGGTGGCGAGCATTTTTATTGGTATATGGTCTCCCATCCTGGTATGTGCTGCCCCCCTCCTATCCTGGTATGCATGGTACCCTCACCCCCCCCCCCATCATGGTAAGCATGGCACCCTATTCCTCATCCTGGTATGTATGGTCCCCTCACCCCCCTATCCTGATATGCATGGTCCTCTCACCCACCAATCCTGGTATGCATGGTCCTCTCACCCCCCTATCCTGGTATGCATGGTCCTCTCACCCCCCTATCCTGGTATGCATGGTCCTCTCACCCCCCAATCCTGGTATGCATGGTCCCCTCACCCCCTATCATAATATGCATGGCCCTCTCACCCACCAATCCTGGTATGCATGGTCCTCTCACCCCCCTATCCTGGTATGCATGGTCCTCCCTCTCACCCCCCCATCCTGGTATGCATGGTCCCCTCACCCCCCTTTCGTGGTATGCATGGTCCCCTCGCCCTCCTTTCGTGGTATGCATGGTCCCCTCGCCCTCCTTTCGTGGTATGCATGGTCCCATCGCCCTCCTTTCGTTGTATGCATGGTCCCCTCGCCCTCCTTTCGTGGTATGCATGGTCCCCTCGCCCCCCTTTCGTGGTATGCATGGTCCCCTTGCCCCCCCTTTCGTGGTATGCATGGTCCCCTCGCCCCCCCTTTCGTGGTATGCATGGTCCCCTCGCCCCCCCTTTCGTGGTATGCATGGTCCCCTCGCCCCCCCTTTCGTGGTATGCATGGTCCCCTCGCCCCCCCTTTCGTGGTATGCATGGTCCCCTCGCCCCCCCTTTCGTGGTATGCATGGTCCCCTCGCCCCCTTATCCTGATATGTATGGTCCCCCTCACCCCTGTTAAACTACACACATACAAAAAAAAACATTTATACTCACCCTTCTTTCCTGTGCTCCAGCACTGTCACGTTCTGCTGGAGGCCGGGGAGGAGTCTGGTGCCGGAGTACGCGCATGCCCATAGCGCTGTCCGGCGCCATATTGCTGAATACACACTGCAAATGTGTCTTCAGTAAAATGGTGCCGGATCGCGCTATGCGCATGCGCGATTCCGGCCGCACTCCTGCCCTGGTCTCTGGCCGAAGAGAAGCGCCGCGGCAACGCTCCTCCTGGTCAGGTAAGTATGGCGCCCGAGATCGCGGTATGTACGCATACCGCCATCTCCAGGTGCCATACACACTCCTCACCGCTGGATACCTCATTCTGTCTGGAGCCAGACTGCGCAGGCGCGTCGCACTTGCGCAGTCTATATAGGCTTTAGACAGAGTGATGCTTAGCCCATTATATTATAGATTACCACCATTGTATAAACTAAGCAATACAGTCGTCTAAAATGAAGCAAGTTCTTGTTCGTTATTGCATTTGCGCTTTTTTGGCGTTTTTAAATTTCGCTTAAGTTTTCACTTGATTTGCACAGTTTTAAAAATCTATTTTATGTGTTTGCCTGGTTTTTTTTTTTTTCTTTTTTGTTTCTTTGGGTTTGGGGGAGTTTCAGCAGAGTCATCAATTGTGACTTATTAAAAAGTCACCAAATGCACTCAAGTTACACACCCATCATCCATGCCCGAGTGATTTTATGTTTGTAAAATTTGAGCAGATTTTACAACATTTTAGGAGTACATGCATCTTTGCACTAAAAAGAAAAATTAAATTAAAGAGCATTTTTTTGATTTTGTGCAAAATTCATGGACGTTGTATGCCGTTTTGAAGAATTTGGCACAAAAAAACCACAACGAGCACCACAGGACAAGAAAGAAAACACAAATGATGAATCAGCCCTCATATATGTCTGCGTTAATGCCAGCAACGTCGCCTGCCTTTTCACAGGTCCTGAACGATGTAGAAAAGTGTATTGCTTTGCAGATATAGTCCCTCTTAAATTTAAAGGGGATTTGTCACTTGCTATAAATATGTATTTTTTTTAACCTGGTGTAATGCCGCTGTTCTTCTGAATCCAGATTTTTTTTTCCTTTTGTTCCTGCTCCTCTCCTTTCCTAAGATATGGCCCTCTCTTTTCTGTATGTAAATCTAGTCTTGTTAGCTATGTGGGTGTGGTTTTAAAATATTTTCCTTTGGAATGTTGAAGACCACGCCTACTTAGCTCAGAAGGGTGGATTTACATACAGGGAAAAGAAGGCCGTAACTCGGGAACGGAGGGTCGCAGGAGCGAAAGGAAAATTACGTCAGATTCGGGAGAACAGTGGCATTTATAGAAGGTAAAAAAATACTATTTGTGGGAAGTGACAGGCCCTGCTTAATATATCCATTCTTATCAGTATTTGGTTTTTGTCAGTGTTCGCTAGCTTTGAACCAGGAAGCCCAGGATGAACGTGGCTGTATGTCTCACCCATATTAGGATTGTGTGATGGCAGATAAAATGGGGCTTTCTAGAATTGCCCAGCTGTATTTAGCAACTTTTTTTTTTTTACCTTGACCAGTTTTATTATGAAAAAAATTGTATTTTAATCCAATTACATTGAGCAACGAAGATCTGGAAATTCCAGATTTCTTCATCTGTTAATCTTGTGCCAGGATCACACAGTTCATGAGCTTTGTTTCAAACTTCCTTTTAATTACTGTGCTCTTCACTCAGGTTGTTACAAAAGGGATTTTTTTTTTTTTTTAATGTTTGTGGTTTTAGCTGCCCGCACCCTCACAATTGATAATAATCGTCAGCCGTTGTATTTCTGCTGACATGGCGTTCTCATGCTATGTGCACACGTCCGGAATGTCCGCGGATTTTATGTGTTTTTGCCTCGAAAACGCGGCGAAAACGCATAAAATAAGCAACCCATTGAATTCAATGGCATTCCGCTATGCTGTGCTAATGCTGCGTATTTTTCCGCAGCGGAATCGCATCGCGGAAAAATACGCAGCATGCTCATACTTTTTGTGGAATCGCGGGAATTCCGCACACATAGGAATGCACACCATGCGCAAAGTTATCGGATCATGTGCGGATGGTACCCATGGTCTGGAGGAGAGGAGATTCTCCTCCAGGCCCTGGGTACCATATCCCTGTTAAAAAAAGAATTAAAATAAAAAATCGTGATATTCTCACCATCCGGTGTCCCTAGGCCTCAGCGATGCTCCCGGAAAGTCCCGTTCCCAGCGGTGTCTTGCGATAATGACCTTTGATGTTTACCATGAGGCCTGGGAACGCTGCGGGGAACGCCAGAAGGTGAGAATATCACAATTTTTTATTTTTTTTATTTTAAACATTATATCTTTTTACTATTGATACTGCATAGGCAGCCTCAATCATAAAAAGTTGGTCACACTTGTCACACACTATGCTTGACAAGTGTGACCAACTTGTCAATCTGTTTTCCAAGCGATGCTATAGATCGCTGGGAAAACGCTAGTATTCTGCAAGCTAATTACGCTTGCAAAACGCTAGTTTTTCACGGGTGGATTTCCCCTGGCAGGAAGTTGCAGAATTGCCGCGGAAATTTCCTCGGGAATTCCGGACGTGTGCACATAGTCTATATGTTGCTTTCCCAGTCTTCTGAATGTACCATTTTTCTGTTACATATTTTCTGTAGGTGTCTGCTCCAAAATACATAATAGCAATCTGCTCTAACTATTGCATTTGTTTAAATGACCTTTCTCCTTTTTTATGTGTTTCTCCTACAAATTAGTGTTTTAAAACCCATGTTTCCAAATGGAAGAACTCTGCTTATTGTTTCTGCAGGTGTTCTCACCAAAATGCGTAATAGCAACCCACTCTGATTATTTCATTTTTGCTGCATTTTCCGTTTTCTTTTTTTTTCTTTTTTTTATTAAATACCGAAATCCTGGGATGCTGCAAAAAAAAACACAATGGCATTTTTTACATCTATTTTTTCAGGCTCAACATAAAAGCCTACAGGTAAAAGGAAACCTCCCAGATCTACAGCATATCTTAAAGGGGATATCCAGGACTATTTAATTTGTTTACCATTGGCCTAAGAACTAACTTTTTAACAACCAGCCCAGCACTCATCTCTGCCACCTCACTGCTCCTGCTGACAATTTAGCCACTTCCGCCTGACATGACCTGGCTTCTCTTCCACTCTGCTCTGTTGAAAGCATTATGACAGTCGACGTCATGCTGATTTACAGCAGGCTCCCTGCTGCCTAGCTGCAGGGAGCTGGCTGTGAATCAGAATGACATCAGTAGGCACGCATCTTGACAGAGCAAGCTGGAAGAAGAGCTGTTGTGTTGATACGAAACAGCTGAATCGCTGGCGGGAGCCGTCAATGACCACTGAGCTGGCGCTGGGTAGAACAGGCAGGTAGTTGATACAAACCCTTATGGTAGTACCATGGGGCACAAATGAAACAGATTTTCAGATAAAGTCCACAGCATTGTATAGTACCAGCATTGTGCATGACATTTTTCAGAAATCTCATCTACAAGCTGCAGAGAATATTGCCAGCATAAATTAAATCCTCAGAATGTCAGTTTATGCTGCGGATGCTATCACAGATTTCACCTTTTGATGCAGTTTTCATAACTGCAGCCGTGTTTACTTCTGCAAAAATGTTTTGTGAGATCACACCCCTAAAAGATTCTTTACCGGAGATGGACATACCATTGGTACAAGGTGTAAGGGAAACCACTTCCACCTCCAAAGCAACAATCTGCTTCTGTCACGGATGCATCATTGGACTACAAAGGGTTCATATACTTTTTGTTTGCACAGTGGCCCTCTTCTGTCTGTGTCCACTCCTGCATTTCGACGGGGCAAAAATTGCTTGTCATCTTCATATCTGCTAGTGCAAACGGGACATATGTCAGTGGGGTAACGAATGATTGCAGAAAACAATCACATTTAAAGCTATTCTGTAAGCAGGATTTTGTTAAGTAAACTACAGACAGTGTCAGGTTGGCAGTGTTAAACTGATTAAAATGATACCTGGGGTGAAGAAATCCGTCTTGTGGTTCAGTGTCATAAGTTTTCAGTTATTGAGATGCCTGTGATCCGGGGTGCAACTGTAGGCAGAATCTTTTCTTCCTGCTCTGTGTCAGAGAGACGAAGGAAAGACCTGCCCACAGGCTGTCCCAAACCACAAACTTGTTCCTCATCCTAGAGACTGACTGCCCTGAGGTTTACACTTTTTTTTTTTTTTTCTGTTAAATCCGTCATACAGTTTGAGAGATATGGGCACTTTTTATTTAGTGCGCACAATATGCAACTTTTTGTGGTCTGACTCTTTACCAAAAGGGCATAATTATGCAGCGCTGCCTAAAGACATGCCCCCAGGGACCTCCTTGGTAAAGACCATAAAAATTTGCACTTAATAAAAAGGCCCATATCTCTGGAACCAAAATGTGGATTTAAAAAAGAAAAATTACGGAATACTCAGGCGAGCATCGGGAATTAAAGGAAGCAAAATCCGGCCACTTGTGACCCATTGATAGGGCCTCTTTTATGCATACACTGGGGAAAGCTCCATACCTGTACTTCTGCCTACGTTCCTTATTTTTGGTTTAAGATTGTGAAAGTATATTGTAATGCACAGCCAACAGAATTAGCCCTTGGCATCAAACTTGGCAGTCCCTTTCCTGTACCCTGGGAGACATAAATGTGCGCTAATTGGTTGTACCGCAATGGATTTTATTTATTGGTTAATAATACAATTGATCCGTATTTTCGCTGTTTAAATCCTGCCTGATTTACAATTATTAGTCAGGAAAACAAATCTGTTCCTGAAACCTCATTGCTAAAATATATTGTTCTAGCAGTGACTTTTGTAATCACTGTGAAAAGATTTAGATGTAGCCGAGGCACATTTGTCCTGGTCCAACTTATCGTAAGAGAACATTTATTTTTTGTGGCCAACGGAGACCTGAATCTTGGACTAGTCGCATCATCCCTGGCCACCATTTCAAAGTATGTTTTCTCCAAATGCCTGATTAGTAAACTGGCCCAAAGGACAGAAATGTTTCTTCACCACGGTGGGTGATGAGATCTTGGCTTAAAGGGAAGATTTTCTACATTCTATTTTCCTTTGTGCCAGTTGTTCTTCAGCATTTTGGAAGCAATCTTAAGGCTGTGTGCACACGCTGCGGATTTTGCTGCGGTTCCGCAGCGGTTTTAGCCGCTGCGGACCCGCAGCAGTTTTTGCTGCGGTGTACAGTACCATGATTCCCTATGGGAATCAAAAACCGCAGTGCAGACGGTGCGGATTTTTCCGCGCGGATTATCTGCGGTTTTCAATCCGCAGAAAGAATTGACATGTCAATTCTTTCTGTGGATTCCCCTGCGGTTTGCCATCTCCTCCATTGAGGAGATGAAAAACCGCAGGGCAAAACCGCAGAGCAATCCGCAGGTAAAACCGCAGGTCTTTTGACCTGCGGTTTCACCTGCGGATTTTACAAAATCCGCGCGGATGAATCCGCACATAATCCGCAGCGTGTGCACACAGCCTAAAAGTGTTGCCCAGTTTGCAAAACCTTTTTTCCTTTACCCTATTAGGTAATCTATTCATTGAGGGGTCCTCATCTCTATGCAAAATGAGAGCAATTACAAAGAACATTTCTGGGTCTGGAGGATCTGTCCTCTCCTGCAATACATATGGTGCCACTGCAGGAATGAATATTGAACACACAAAGGGAATCTATCACCTATTTTTTGGCCTATGAGATGCGGCCACCACCATCAGGGGCTTATCTACAGCATTCTGTAATGCTGTGGGTAAGCCCCCGATGTAACCTGAAAGAGAAGAAAAGCGAGTTAGATTATACTCACCCCGGGGTCCAATCCAGTCCGATGGGTGTCGCGGTCCCGTGCGGCACCTCCCATCTTCTAGCGATGACGCCCTCCTCCTTACTTCTGCCGCGGCTCCTGCGCAGACATACTTTATCTGCACTGTTGAGCACAGAGCCAAGGTCAGAGAGGTCCGGCGCTTGCGCACTGCAGTACTTTACGCTGCCCTCAACAGGGCAGAGTAAGTACGCCTGCGCAGGAGCCGTTGCATAAGTAAGAAGGAGGATGTCATCACTAGAAGATGGGAGGTGCCGGACTGGACCGCCCCTGGGTGAGTATAATCTAACTTGTTTTTCTTATCTTTCAGGTTACATAGGGGGCTTATCTACAACATTACAGAATGCTGTAGATAAGCCCCTGATGGCGGTGGCCGCATCTCATAGGCCAAAAATGAGGTGACAGATTCCCTTTAATGTCAATTATTCCTAATTACTACTGATCACATTGAGGTGTCACCAGAAAGATACTGTCATCAGCTTGGTAATGAACCCTTTTAATGGCTCATGCACATGACCATAAAAATAGAAAGAGTGGGATCCATCGTTTTGACGGACAGCACTCTAACAATAGTGGATGTGGACCTACTGTGCCACCGGCAGGGCTTACCCTGGAGGGGTGTAACTAAGTGACTACCTAATACGTGGTATTCACTAGAGCCTCTGATGGCGAGTGTCGGCTTGGCTGTAAGTGGTAACCAGGTACCACTGCAGGACAGTCCCCGGGTCTGCAGCAGCTGACCGGAGGGTCAGAGGCACAGGTACGAGTTACAGAGGGACAAAGACGAAGACCTGGTCAGACGTTCCAAGGTCAGGGCCGGTGGCATAGGATCGATATACGTAGCTGAAGTTAGGAGTGGAGAAACCGGGATAAACAGTAAACGAGCCTGGTCAACAGGAGAGTCAGAATGAGCATGCCCAAACAGGAACTAGAGACAAGCTACTAGGAACCTATGTTCAGGCAAGGAGTGGTGGGAGGAGCTGCCCAGGGATGGGATAGGACACAACTGGTTGTTCCTGCAAATTTTGGCTTTGCCTCCCAATAGGCCAGGTGGAGACTCACAAGCAGCAGCAGGATGCAGCAGAGTTGGAATTGCTGCAAGTGGCAGTTCAGCGAGATAACCCAAGACTGGGAGGAGCAGAGCGGTGAACACAGTGATACACTTGTCCCCATATTATTCTATGGGGCTGTTCACATGGCCAACTCAGTCTAAGGAAAAAAAATTGCAGCATGCACAGGTTGCATCCAATTATCGGATCGCATGTGCCCATTTGTGTCTATGGGTCAGTGGGAAAAAAAAAATCAGACCACACTCGAAGGATATCTGAATGGAGAAATTATAATTTTTTTTTTATTCTACTTATCCAAGAAAATCTGATCACACCCTGGTCACAGGGTGATTAGCATATTTGAACCGATTTTCTCAGATGAGAGAAAAACCATTTGTGACCCTAGCCTAACAGGTACTGTAGGTATTGTCCAAAGTGGAAGACCTTTTATATTCTCACTAGCTAACGAGCCCGGCGTTGCCTGGGCATAGTAAGGCCTGTTTCACACTTCCGTTTTTGTGTCCGCCAAACGGATCCGTTTCCGTTTTTTTGACGGAAACTGATGCAAACGGATCCGTTTTTAAAAAAACGGATCCGTTTTTTTGACGGATCCGCGGTAACCGCTAATGGAAGTCTATGGGACAAAAAAACGGATCCTGCAAAAAATTGGCGGATCCGTTTTTTTACGGAAACCAACGGATTTTGACGGATTTGAAAAAACGGAAGTGTGAAACAGGCCTAACCAACTGTGGTTAGTTATAACAAATTATAATGATTATATTGCACATAAAAACATTTCACATCATATATTCAAGACTACAGATTTGCAACACAAATTAACTAAATGATAACCCAAGTATTGATAGTATTTTATTTTCAACTCATTCAAGAGCCTTTTGATAAACAACATGTGTATCTGTGTATCTAACCCTATCCTTTGTGATAATGTCTGCTGAGCTGTGTACCTAATCCTCTCCTGTGTGATACTTTCTGCTGAGCTGTGTATCTAATCCTATCGTGTGTTACTGACTGCTCAGCCATGTATCTAATCCTATCCTGTGTGATACTGACTGCAGAGCCGTGTATCTAATAATGTTCTATGTGATACTGTGTGCTGAGCTGTGTATCTAATCCTATCATGTGTGATACTGACTGCTGAGCCGTTTATCTAACCCTATCCTGTGTGATACTGGGCTACCCCTGCAGTCTGTGTCAGAGGGTGGTCTGTGTTGGCACGGTAATAAATTGTGTTATTTCCAGCTTTATAGAAGGACGATAACACCATAGAAATAAGAATAATTGGCCAAATTGTTTGGTGAATTGGAACGCGCGGGGTTAAAATTTCGCCTCACAACATAGCCTATGATGCTTTCGGGGTCCAGACGTGTGACTGTGCAAAATTTTGTGGCTGTAGCAACGACGGTGCAGTTGCCAATACATACACTTTTCCCCCATTATGTAGATAGGGGCAAAATTGTTCGGTGAATTGGAACGCGCAGGGTTAAAATTTCGCCTCACAACATAGCTTATGACGCTTTCGGGGTCCAGACGTGTGACTGTGCCAAATTTTGTGGCTGTAGCTGCGACGGTGCAGATGCCAATCCCGGACATACACATATACATACACACACATTGAGCTTTATATATTAGGTAAGGACTCTCGTGGCCACAGCTTCCTTCTCCATTAGCCATGCCCTGAGATGAGGGGAGAAGTGTAGAATTCTGTCATCGTATACTTTTTTTTTTTTTTTTCCACCTGTTCCATTTTTGTCAGTCTTACCATGAGGGTTTTTTTTTTTTTTTATATAAAGGGAATCTGTCACCTCATTTTCGGCTTATCAGATAAAAATATCACTGAATTGAGTGTTTTATACACATTTCCCACCTAGTTTTGAATTCCCCTAACTCCCCATGTGTCACTCAAAAATACCTTTTTTCTTTCACCCGCGCTGTATGTAAATTAGCTGGGTCCGGTCCGATGGGCGGTGTTTTTGCTGCTTCCCTCCACCCCTCCTTGGCCGCTGTACGCAATATTTCAGGTAATTTCCTTAGTTCTCGTCCATATTTCGCGCATGCGCATTGCAATCTCCTCTCACGCGTGCGCAGTATGCTTTGCCCAACTGCGGGCAAAGCCGAAAAGCATTAGTGCGCATGCGCCGGTAAACTATGTCCTGTAACACAGAAATGGCAGCAAAATACTTCTGGGACTTGCGAACTACTTTTTTCCGGCGTTGCCCGCAGTTGAGCGAAACATACTGCGCACACGCAAGTGGAGATTGCAATGAAATTACCTGAAATATTGCGTACAGTGGCCAAGGATGTGTGGAAGGGAGGAGCAAAAACACATCGGACTGGACCCAACTAATTTACATACTTCGCGGGTGAAAGAAAAAAGGTATTTTTGGGTGATACATGAGGAGTCAGGGGAATTCAAAACTAGGTGGGAAATGTACAGAAAACACTCAATACAATGATATTTTTATCTGATAAGCTGAAAATTAGGTGACAGATTCCCTTTAAGACTAGAATATTTTATCTAGACAGAAGTGGAGCATAAATATGACCGGCTATAGCTCATGCTTGTGTTACCAATCTGTAGTGTCAGGAGTCTTTTGACATTTCATTTGATATATTGCAGACATTGCTCAAATTAATGATCGTTTTTCGCATAATGCCAAACCCATTTCTACAGATTCTATGGATAAATCGTCTCCTATGTTGCTTTAATCTGCAGGGAGCCATCAGTAGGAAAATACAGAAGCAGGCGGGTTACTTCTGTGTAGTCAGTTCTAGATGGTCAAATCCACGTGTAGACTTCATTAAGTGGAGTGCAGGGTGTATTACTAATAATCTTCTAAAATGCAGACATAAATTGTGAGTTCTGTGGATAGAGACAGGAGGCGCGTGGGATATTTATATTTTATGTTGGATACAGAGAAAATTATATTGTGCGTGTCTGTATGTGTGTGTGTGTGTGTATATATATATATATATATATATATATATATATCTCTAAAATTATATTTTATTTACTATATAAATTTGTATATTTTTTATACAATATGCTTTTCCATGCACGGTACTATCCAGCCCCGTTCATATGAAAGGGTCTCAGTTGCAGCCCCTTCATTCTTGTAATCATTGGGGGTTCCTGCTGTCAGATCTCCTTTCTGCACCAGTGAGCAGGTGACACAAATCTTTAGAGATATGTTGTCACTTATTATGGTTGGCGTTCCACTCGATGGCCATAACCCTGGTGTGAAAGAGGCCAGATAGTGATAAGTATGGAAGGTTGGATAGAAGACACTTGGCAGTGGATTTGCAGATAAGAACATAAAGCGTTCTCCTCTGTGATTCACATGAGATAATGTGAAAGTAACTACAAAAAATGAGCAAAATCTTTTATTATGTAAAAGTTTTTATCATTTTTTGCGTTTTTTTATTTTACTGCCTTTAAAACAAAAGCCAGCGATGTCTTTCTTTATTTGCCACTTGACTTTCTTCTAAAGGCCATCATGACTGTATTGTGGTGATCCTCTGTAACAGGCTGGGTGGTGGAACCACTGTGCTAAAGTCAAGGAAGACCTGGAGGGGCATTACTAGGAGCCTCACCCAACGGACATGCAGCAGCTAACAACACCGACACCTCAGTCCGTGGAGAGACAAGGGAGGTGATGCAGGTGCTACACCAGTACTGACCTTTGGTAGATGGCAGCTGACCCCTAGGAGTTGATAGATGGAATTGCCCGGGAAGGTGTCCAACAGATGCAGACAGGCAGAGAAGATGACAGGAACCGCAGGTGCAGACAGGACAGTCTAATGGAGAGGTGAGTACTGGCGGGTGCAGCTGGCTCTGCTGCCGTTGAGGGGAGCACTGGTGGGGTGCAGCACACTCTGATACAAGTACACTGGAGAACTGACAAGCATGTTAGGAACAAACTCTGCACAGGCACCTCCATGTTGGAGGAGGCAGTTTAAATAAAAAGAGACCTCCAGCAATTGGCTGGGGATACTTTAGATGAAAGCGCGCGGCCCCTTTAAGAAAGAGGAAGGGTGCGCGCGGTCTAAGCACAGAGCCTGGAGACCTGCTAAGAGTGTGTGTACCCCGGGCCGCTGCAGACCCGGAAGGAGCAGGACGGGATCCTTGGCGGTGAGCATGCTAATGTCTCTACAGGGAGAGAGGGACTGCAGGCAGAGATGCGGGCGCTACATCGTCATTTTTCACAGCAACAGTTCTGGAGTTGTGCAGTTACTAGTCAACCTTTCCAAAGCTCGTTATAGTAAAATTTTGCCTGTCCAGAATCTGCAAAATTACTGAGAGGACTTGCAGAAACTGAAGCTTGCTATTACTATTGGGGAACACCCTTTAGTTGATATGAATCTCCTGGATATGAGAGGTTTGTCCATGAATCCTGAACCGCATAAAATAACAAATGGAACAACTTTGCAATCAGTCTTATTTAGAAATCTATGGCTTAGTTTCTCCAGCTCGGGTGCTGACCCGTGCATCTACTTGGTAACAGGAAACACACAAACTGTGTAGTCTGATCCTACAATCATTATCCGTCCTGTCTTTTCCTTTACATCTTGCGAACCCATAAAATGTAGGGGACACATGAAAGGAAGTTTGAGGCTTCAAAGTGTTGGAATATGTTTTTTTTTTTTTCCTGACTGAATTGGGACACTGCAGCATGTCACTTCTTTCAGCTTTTTTGCAGTGTGTTTTCACCCATAGAAAGCAATGAGTAAGCGCAAAAAGCTTTGCTATCAGTTTTTGCAGCATATTTATTTTTTCTTCCCAAGTTTAAACCAGAATGTCTTCGTCTCTTTACATGAGCATCAGTATTTATTTATTTTACTCATTTAAATAGCGTCATTAATTCCACAGCGCTTTACATACATTATAATGTATAAATACAGTTTAATTAAGTTAGTGATATATGTTAAAGTAAACAATGTCCTACCAATTCAATGCCTTACCAGTGTAAGAAAGTAAACAATGTCCTACCTATAAACTTTTTTGTTTAGAATGCTCACTATTCAAAGCATAAAAAAACCTTTTCCATAATTTTTTTCCCAAAATGTTTTATGGTTTCACATATGTCTTGCATTGGTGGCCTAACACCTTGTACTGTTCATGCTTGTATGGTGGAAGCAAAGCTCAACTTTAAAAACACAGTAGCAAAAGAGCAACATATGAACATAGCCTAAGAGTTCTAAAGCAACATCTGGATCAATGTTTCCAGGCAGGGCTGGTTTCTGGAAACTGTGGTCTCCATGCTTGCAATATTGATGGCCTATTGTTAGGATTGGTCATGAATATCAGAATAGTGGGGGGTCATAAACCTGGTACCCCCAACCATCCGGTGGCAGTCAGATGTAAGCAGTATCCGGAACTGAAACAGCACATCTGCATTCACTGGGTAGTGGCCATTCTTGGCCATTGCGGAAAGGTCATCAATATTTAAAGCTTGGAAAACCTCTTCATGGGGCTCAGGAATACAGTGTGTACCATTTGAAGAGATACAAGATCACATTAACCCTGTAGACTAGGGGCGGACATACTATGTGTGATTTGTGCAGCTTCACATGGGCCCAGTAGGTTAGGGTGCCCACTGCCATCTTCAAAGTGCAAGGTAGCTTCTGATTGTAAATTGCATGTATGGGATTGCTCATCCTCTGTCTTTAGCAGAGTACCGCACCCTTCCCACCTGGCTTCCTACTTGCCAGAGGCTGTACGCTCCTACTGAATTTACAGCACTGGTCCCGAACTCAGTCCATAAGAGCCACCAACCAATCGTGGTTTCAGAATTTCTTTAGTCTTGCACAGGTAATAATTCCATCACCTGTACTATAGTCAGGAAATCCTGAAAACGTGATTTGTTGGTGGCTCTTGAGGACTGGAGTTGGGGAACACTGACAGCTAGGACCACTGCCATGTATGCAGTGCTTGCTCAAACCATTCACGCTCCCATGCAACAAGCAGAGGCTGTGGCATAGTTCAGGGGAACTAAGGATGGCCAGATCCTACAGTCCAGCCAGATTCAGAGCAGCGACTGCAAGCTGTAAAGCAGAAAGCAGAATCTGCAAAAACCCTAGTCCATGCCCTCATTATCTCTCGCCTTGACAACCTCCTGCTCAGTGGCCTCCCCTCGAACACTCTCGCACCCCTCCAATCTATTCTAAACTCCGCTGCCCGACTAATACACCTGTCCCCCCGCTATTCCCCAGCTTCTCCCCTCTGTCAATCCCTTCACTGGCTCCCCATTGCCCAGAGACTCCAGTACAAAACCCTAACCATGACATACAAAGCCATCCACAACCTGTCTCCTCCATACATCTTTGACCTTGTCTCCCGGTACTTTCCTGCACGCAACCTCCGATCCTCACAAGATCTCCTTCTCTACTCCCCTCTTATCTCCTCTTCCCACAATCGCATACAAGATTTCTCTCGCGCATCACCCCTACTCTGGAACTCTCTACCACAACACATCAGACTCTCACCTACCATCGAAACCTTCAAAAAGAGCCTGAAGACCCACCTCTTCCGACAAGCCTATAACCTGCAGTAACCACCGATCGACCAAACCGCTGCATGACCAGCTCTACCCTCGCCTACTGTATTTTCACCCATCCCTTGTAGATTGTGAGCCCTCGCGGGCAGGGTCCTCTCTCCTCCTGTACCAGTTATGACTTGTATTGTTCAACATTATTGTACTTGTTTTTATGTATACCCCTCCCTGCATGTAAAGCGCCATGGAATAAATGGCGCTATAACAATAAATAATAATAAGTGCGTCGCTCCTTGCTACGAGGTCGACCACCGCTGATGGATAGCAGTGGTGGACTGTAATCTAGACAGTGAACAGTAACCAACCAAGTTAAAAATCCCTCCGCTCCTGAGAATGGAGATGGTTGTCAATACTAGGAAAATTGCAAAGTTGCTTGTTGTCATCTCAAAGACCCTTTTAGGCTAATGAATTTGGTCGACAAGTGCTTAGAATTTCTTAGAGATACACAAGAAGTTGTTCTATGATTGGTGAAGGTGGCTCATATTTGTGCTTCCCAGCTGTAAACTCCGGCACTCGGAATATTAATATTTCTGGCACTTCTCCTTGACTTTCGTTTTCTGCATGTAACGTGAGCTTAGTTTAATATTTATGACCTGTTTACACTGTTCTCTAGTCAGTGCCCTTAGCAGGAAAATAAATCTTCTCTGCTTTGGTAATGATGATGAAGTGACCCTTGGTAACTCAGAAAACACGTTTTAATTATTAATAGCATAGATAATATGGTGGCAAAAATAATTTCAGGCAATTCGCATGTTATGAAACCTTCAAGATGTGAAATGCGCAGGATTACACTCACTGTAAGGGTACGCGCATGCAATGTCTCTATTCCGCTTGTGAGCCACCTCAAAAAGTGCTGCAATGAAATAAACCTAGTTCACATCAATGTAAAAATCACAGTTCATTCTGTTACTACTTTTAACCCCTTCAGGATTCGGAAACCGGGAAGTGGTTAAAAGAAGTAACTTGCTCAGTATCCGGGCGGTTTCTGGAAAGTACAGAGTAAATATACCAGTGTTGATGCCGCTGAGGAAAAAAATGAAGGGAAAGTTGCCCACGAAGCCTCTTCAGGAAAATGCCTGCAGAACACAGACGTCATGCACATAGACTAAGGGTATGTGCACACGCTGCGGTTCCGGCTCTGCGGGTCCGCAGCAAATTCTGCTGCGTTGTACAGTACCTTTATTTCCTATGGAAAAAAAAATGCAGTGCACATGCTGCGGATTTTTCCACGGGTTACAATCCGCAGCATGTCAATTCTTTGTGCGGTTTCCGCTGCGGTTTCACACCTTATTATGAGGTGTGAAACCGCAGGGCAAAACCGCAGGCTAATCCGCAGATAAACCGCAGAACTTTTGTCCTGCGGATTTTCCAATAAAATCCGCACAACCTAAAAACTACGTGTGCACTTACCCTTATAGATCCTACATTGGTTATGTGCACACAATGTGGTTTTTTTTTTTTTTTTTTTTTTTTCTTTCAAGCAGATTCCGCTCCGAATCCTCCTGAAAAACTGCTACTAAAATGGACATGGTGCACAGCAATTTTCTTTAATCTGACATCGTCCGCTGGCCATCTCCATTCAATATGTCATTTTGCATATCATGGCGGGGTGGATGTATTCTTGTTAGAATTTCTATTTCCAATGGCAGGTCTAATATGTAGTATAATCTAAAATTTCTAAAACTCAATGTAGACAAAACTGAACTCCTCTTTCCTCCATCTCGCATATCTTCCCTACCCGATCTATCTATTATGGTAAACGGCATCACGCTCTCTCCCGCACCTGAAATACGCTTGCCTTGGAGTAGCTCTCGACTCTGCCCTGTCCTTCAAACCAAACGTCCAAACTCTTGCCACCTCCTGTCGCCTCCAACTCAAAAATATTTCCACAATCTGTCCCTTCCTCAGCCCTCAATCTACTAAAACTCTTGTACATGCCCTCATCATATCCCGCCTTGACTACTGCAACACTCTCCTCTGTGGCCTCCCTGCTAACTCTTTTGCACCGCTCCAGTCTGTCCTCAACTCTGCTGCCTGACTAATCCACCTCTCTCCTCGCTACTCCCCTGTCTCTCCCCTCTGCAAATCCCTCCACTGGCTCCCAATTCCCCAACGAATCCAGTGTAAACTACTAACACTGACCTACAAAGCCATCCACAACCTTTCCCCTCCCTATAACTCTGAACTAATCTCCCAATATCTTCCCTCACGTAATCTTCGATCCTCCCAAGACCTCCTACTCTTCTCCACACTTATTCTTTCCTCACACAACCACCTCCAAGATTTCTCCCGAATATCCCCTATCCTCTAGAACTCCATGCCTCAACACGTCCGGTTATCTACCACCCTAGTATCCTTCAAACGGAACCTGAAAACCCATCTTTTCAGGAAAGGCTGCAGCCTGCAATAACCATTCTTCTGCCTTACCACCGCCCGAGCTGCCGCCTCATCACCACCAGAGCTGCTGCACCCCCGACCTTCTGTCTCTTCCCCATTATCCCGCAGAATGTAAGTCCGCAAGGACAGGGTCCTCTCCCCTCCGCACCAGTCTGTCATTGTAAATTTGTATACTGTTAACGATATCAATAACTTTGTACGTAACCCCTTCTCATGTACAGCACCATGGAATTAATGGTGCTATATAAATAATAATAATGGTCTTTGGGGTTTACTAATGTATCTCATAGTAAATATGTAAGATGTGCCACTTTTTTTTTTTTTTTTAAATGTTGAGGTGGGTGCAAAAAGTCGACAAGACGTCATTATATGATTAGTGATGGCAGAAAAGAAACTGCGAATCTGTCCCTCTTCTCTGTTGTGCCGTAAGTAGCAGCTTGTGTTTTCCTGATTAAACCTACATAGCAAATCCAGAAACCCGCTTGTACAGAGGACTGAAATTCCCGTCCATGATTTGTTGGTTTACAAGTTGTAAAAGAATCAATGCTCTTAACTGGAAATTTGTGTCTGTGTTGTGAAATGATCACCTGGTGTGTAAGGTCTGACCTTGCTTATTGAGCTGCCGGTGGGGTGGAGAATATCCAGCTCTCGCTCATTGGCCGGACCTTCTGGAGCAAATGGCGTTTGTCAATGTCGAGCAAAGAGCAACACATGATGCAACCCTTATATTTTCCCTTTAGACAACAGCAATGGAAATGCAGAGCCTGAAGAGACACAAAATAGAAATGAAGACAATAGAAATAAAGAAAAAACTGCTTTTGAGTCTGAAAGTTCTTAACACAAAAATTCAGACATTTTTCAGGGGAAGTAGAGACCATCACCTTCTTAGTTTAGCATTACTCGGTGTTCGGTTGGAGCGGTGTGCTAAGGTTTCTGCGTAATATGTCTTTTCGACCTCGTCTTTCTGATTTTATGCGAATGCAAAAAACACTGAGTTTCATCTGATTTTCATCAGTGTCTCATCAGTTTTTTTTTTTCACCAGTGATTTTTCACATATAAAAAATAAATAAATTGCAAAGCTTTGACCAAAGAACAAGAATTTTTTTTTTTTGTTGGTTTTTCAAATGCATAGTTGCCAAAAACTGCACGTAACGCGACCCTCCAGTCAAGAGTGAAAATATCATATAATTTCTCTGGTTAGCCTATAAAGGTATTACTCCTTGAATACGTTTACTCAATTTTTTGGGGGAACATAATTATTTACATCTATTTTTCTGGCTAACACGGTACCACAATATTATTTTGTCTTGTACATCGTTTCAATAGGTGAAAAACTATGAAAAAACACTGAGGCATGCTCCATTTGGCCAAATCCTAGGTATTGCACATATTACTGAGGATAAAATAACAAGCTGTATGCTTGAGGTTTCTGAATCTCAGTTGAAAATTTGCATTCAAAAAACGCAACGTGTGAACATAGCTTTAGTCGTCACTGAGTACATAGTGAGCGAGATGTTGATTGACAGCCGCATCTGTAGTGTATATGTGTCAATGAAAGTATCAGGCAGAGATAACGCCCTCACTGTATAGTGAGCAGTGACTGTAACCGCTCCCTGCACCTCAACGATGACTGGATGTAAGCGGGAGAATAGAACTTAGAATATAAAATTAATCTATATGTAGTTGAAGTACGTGAGTAAATTGACTGCTCTGCTCAAGATGCTGAGACCCTTTTTGTTCCATGTAGCTTCATCTCTTTTCCCGGTTATGCCTCCTTCACGCCTTGTCCACAGCTATTCCGTGTTCCATGAATGTGATCTTGGCCACTACTGCAGTTACCAAAATCCATTTTGTGGCAGAATTTGCAGGATTTTTTGGTACCCGGAGGATTTTTAACTGAAGCGAAAGAGGTCGTCTTCCTTTCTTGGAACCTCCATCATATTAAAGGGAACCTGTCACCTCGTTTTTGGCATACTAGCTAAAAATATCACTAAATTGAGTGTAATGTGTCCGGTCCAATGGGTGTTGCTCCGTTTCCCTCACTCCACCCCTCCCCGGCTGCTGTACCCATTCCTTGTGTTGTGAATAGCGCTGATTGCATACAGATTCTGCACATGCGCATTCAACAGGATTTTGCGCGTGTGCAGTATGCTTTGCCCAACGGTGCATGCACAGTACTCCTTTTCAGCTTTGCCCACAGTTGGGCAAAGCATACTTTGCACGCGCGAGATCCTGTTGAATGCGCACGCGCGAAATCTGTACGCGATTAACGCTATTCACAGCACAAGGAATGCGTACAGCACCCGAGGAGGGGTGGAGTGAGGGAAACGGAGCAACGTCCATCGGACTGGTCTGCACACATTACCATACACCACAGGAGCAATATAAAAGGTTTTTATGGGTGATACATGGGGTGTCTGGGTGTTGGAAAAGTAGTTGTGGAATGCATACTTTACACTCAATTTAGTGATATTTTTAGCTGGTATGCCAAAAATGAGGGGACAGGTTCCCTTTAAGGGGAACCTGTCAGGTCCCCCATGCCTTTGAGCCCAGCAGCAGTCACCTATGTGTGAGTAAACTCCGTGCCTAACCAGCCCTGTATAACGTTATTCAGTGAAAATGAGGTGTAAAAAAAAAAAGAATAATGTCCCTGTTTGCTATGCCAATGAGTGCTTTGACTAGTCGATGGGGCGTTAGTTTCCCCAGACTGGTCAGCCCTCTTTCCATGTTATCTCTCCCATAACATAATTTACACGATGCGGCTTCATCACCAGCTAATATAGATCATGCGCATGCGCACCGCTCATTTTGGCAGCATCACTCCACCTCTGAAGTTGGGTGTATGCTTCTTGGCTTCAGAGGCGCACTTGTCATGACCAAAAGCCATCTTCTCAACTTCCGGTCATGCACAGTCTATCACCTGGCGATGACGCTGGCTTGTGCAAATTATCTTATCACTCTCGCAGGGGCGTGATAACATAGAAAGAGGGCTGACTAGTCTGGGACAACGAACGCACCATCGACTAGTTTTTAAATATTTCTTCTGTTGTCTCTACTTACGAGGTTTTCTTTAAAAATAAATTATATATCTGTAAAAAAAAAAAAAAAAAAAAGCTGAAGTTGAAAAGAGGATGGTTCTACAAATGGATAATGATTATTCTGCAGGGTGAAGGGGTTAAAAACTAAAAGAAAACAAAGAAAAAAACAAATTCACCAGTTCACTCCACCTGCAATTTTTGCCAAATTTGAGTACATTATTGGTAATTTGAATGGTGTCATTCAAGTCAACTTGTCCCTCAAAAACAAGCCTTAATTACAACTGTCAGTGGAAAAAGAGGAAAAAAAAGAATTAAAATTCAAAAAAGGAAAAATGTCTCCTTTTATGAAGGGGTTAAAATGCTGTGCGTGAGAAACTACTCTTCCAAAAAAGGGTTCTATATGTATCAGTATGTATGTTTAGAGACAGTATATAGTCCAAGAGGAAACGGATGCTGCTGCTCTACTTTGTGTACGGGCAGAACGAGCGCCCATGCATGATTGGGAACATGTTTGAAGTTTTTCTGTATGAAGAGTCGGTTTTGTAACTATTTACACGGTGATATTAGCGTTCTGCTTGAATTCGTTCACATCTGAGCCATATTTGCTTTGCGCCTTAATGTCACTTTAAGGGAAGGGATGTTTTTTGTTCAGATCGGTTTCTCCTCTTTATTCCTATGGCTGCAGCTACAAGATCTTAGGGATTAATAGGGCCTGAGACCATTTCTTTGACACTTGTGTTCAGCTAGCCGAGCGAGCGCAACGGCTTGTGCGAAGTTGAGAATTTAACATTTTCTGACTGGTGCACTGTATATTTGTAGTTCTGATTCCAATTTCTCCCTAAGTCCATTATCTCTTTTGTAAGGCCTTATTCAGACTTCCATTTTTTTGAGTACAGGTTCAGTGTTTAACAGAGAGAACTTGTACCTTGTAAAGCCTATTATTTTATTTTTTGCTGAAAAAATGGTCCGTGCAGAATCACAATTTCTGATATTGTACTAAGTGTCAGGTCAAAATCTGCAATCTAAGTCCGTGTCCGTGGAAAACTTGGATTAAAAAAGAAAAGTACATTTCTGTTACTATCATTTTTTGACTTGCAATAAAAAAAAATCACAATTTGCAAAAACAAAAAAAAAATAAATAAATTACACATTCATATGTGTCATTTCACATATTGGTCTCTCACTCTTTTCTAAGTGTATTACCGTGCTTATAAAATTGCACTGGTGTGATTTGTGCCAAATTGATAAATACGGTATCTTGTGCAAAGTTGAAGTTAGTGCATTAAAGATTTGGCACAAATTATGCCACATTGGATAAATGACTATGACTGAACTGAAGTAGGGGATTTCTGTAAAGGTTCTTTTAGGTTGTGTGCCCACGTTGCGTTCTTGATGCTTTTTTGGGGTTAAACCGCATCAAAAACGCTTAAAAGAAGCATCCCATTCATTTTAATGCATTTTGGCCTTTTTGTGCCAATGGATGCGTTTTTTACCGCTAAGGAAACACTTAGTGGTAAAAAACGCAGCATGTTCATTAATTTCCGCTTAGGTCCGCGTTTTTGGCTATTTCCTATAGTCCAAAAGATGCGCGGAAAAAAATGCATCAAAAACGCACGTTTTTTGCGTAAAAAAAACGAGCAAAAATCGCTGCAAAAAATGAGCATTTTCTGGGAAGGAGACCCGTTTCCTGAGCATTTAAAAACTCTGCGTTCAGTGGTCCTGTGGGAGTTTACTTCTGATACACCCAAATTCCATTTTGTGGTGGGGGGGGGGATTTACTGATGGGGCCATAGACTATAATGGTGCCGCAACAGGGAATGTGCGCTGTGACGTGCATCATTTTCAAGCTTGCACGACTACTGGTGGCAGACACCCAAATGTAGTAGACTGTGTCTGAGCCCTTCCCCCTCCAGTAGGCGTATATGCCGGAAATTGATGCACGTTAGCTCTGTCGACACCATTGTAGTCTATGGCCCCATCTGCGCACACTTCTGGATCCCTTTTTGCAGGGAGTTAAAACATAAGCCCTGATTGGGCCACCGAAAGGGTGCCGGAACGCAATGTGAAAACACCCCAACAGAAAAACAAAGCTCTTAACCCCTATAAAGAGAGAGACCCTGATTCATCGGCCTCATTTCTCCAGTTTTCTGGAGTAATTTGCTATGTTTTTAGTTGTTTTAGTATTTGCACTTCATTGTCTATAGGATTTGCACAGTTTTTTAGTTGTGTTTTTTTTTTTTTTTTATGTTTTAGCCTGATTGAAATGTGACTTTTACAGAATGTCTAATTTTTTAGTGCATCTCACTCCAGTCCCCAAGTGGAGTAAAGTTTCTAGTAGAGTTTTAAAATGATTTGTGACTTTTGGCATTAAAAATGTGCAAAAACTGGTTAAAGAAAAAGAAAATGTTTTTATTTTACATCAAATTATTGAAGTGCGTGAGGCAATTTTAAAGAATTTGGCACAAAAAAATTGGCAAATACAAGAAGATGCAAAAAGAAAAGTAAATTGTAAATGATGAATTGAGCCCATAATATAAAATTAATAGACACAAAGAGAATAATTGTAGACAATTTTTTTTTTTTTTTTTTTATTTTAATCCTGGGGAACTCATTTAACACCTTGTCACACCATCATGTCTCATAATGCTATGGAGGAGGTGCAGGTGTATGAAACGAGTTCAAGAGCTGAGCCCGCTCCACACAAGACAGATGTCTCACACTGCTAACAGCTCCTTTCAGTTACAATAAGGTCTGGAGGCAGATTCTCAGGGAGATCTATGTCCGGCCCATAGATCTTAACAGCTCATTTACATATTAAAACAGATTTATCTGGAATAAGATAACAGATCGCAGATATCAAGGTATTATTTTATTCAACTTTTTCTATGAGCTGCGTACTCAGACGGCTTGGAAATGTTCATCCTACTGACATTCCCATTTAAGGGGTTAATGATGTTGCACCTGCAGTCTCGCCCTGCTTTATGTTTGTAGGATGTGATGTTTTCTGGAGCATATCTTTATGGCAGAACAGAGGTGTTTGGATTGCTAGGGGTTTATTTCCGCCATACTGTGGAGTTAGGGACTTTCCATCTCATGGTCATATTTATAAAGTTGATAATATACTTGGGTTTTTGAGGATAAATGAAGTTAGGAGGGATATATACATACATAACTAACTAATGTTAGTTTTTTGTGCTGAGAAGGTGTGTGCTGCGTGACTTCGAAGGTCGTTGACTTGAAAACCTATTCAAATAAAAATATTTTAAGGAAAATGTCCATATCCAGCAGTCTTCATCAGCAGCACAGGTACAGACACATTTTTCCTGGATCCACTATTCTCTTCAGTCTTTGGACCCGTGTCCTACAGCAGCAGCTGATTCATGCAATGAATGTTGAAAGATGCAACTTCTTCAGGTGAGCGTAATACTCCGCTTCTTTCAACATACCTTTTTACCGGATAATACCCCATTTTGCTGTTGCAGCATTCTCAACTATGTTCATATAGCATTTTAGCCCATGGGCTTTGGCTCCATTGGCGTTTACGTCTGAACTACTGGAAGATTGGATTTGGGCCTATACGTTAATGGAGCCAATGCTTGTAATGATGCAGGCAGTCACTGTGCTCTGTCAGACATCATTTTCCGTCGCATACGCCTATTTGAGATGGGTTTCAAGATGCAGCTGAATGCGTCTTGGATTTCCGCCTCAAATAGGCAGATATGGCTGACAATGATGTCTGACAGAGCTCACACTGACTCCGTCTCCATAATTCCAGTCAATGGCCCCATCATCACATACACCTGAATCCCATCTCCCAGGACCTCAGACTTGAGCCCCGCCTGAATCCCATCTCCCAGGACTTCCGACATAAGCCTCGCCTGAATCCCATCTCCCAGGACTTCCGACATAAGCCTCGCCTGAATCCCATCTCCCAGGACTTCCGACATAAGCCTCGCCTGAATCCCATCTCCCAGGACTTCCGACATAAGCCTCGCCTGAATCCCATCTCCCAGGACTTCAGACATATGCCCCGCCTGAATCCCATCTCCCAGGACTTCAGACATAAGCCTCGCCTGAATCCCATCTCCCAGGACTTCAGACATAAGCCCTGCCTGAATCCCGTCGCCCAGGACTTCAGACATAAGCCCCATGGTGCCAGTGACTGTAGGCTAAAATACTGTATGAACACAACTTAACTTAGACCCCAAACCAGACTATATATTTAGACTATCTGTCTAATATATATATGCCATGCCATTGAAAAAAAACAAAAAAACAAGCGCTCCTATTTTTGCTGTGACTTGCTGCTCTGTTTGAACAACTCTCCCGGTTGACACCTCTTGCTTGTCTTGAGTTGTCGGTTTCCCTCTCTTTGGTTAGTAATATATAGTATTACCGCTTACTTAGGTGCCGGCCTTTGGTGAACCCATTTAATTAGTACCCATACTTCATTTTGTGTATTCCCTATTGTTTTGTGGTGGTTTTTTTTTCTTAGACTACTGATTGCCTGTAATTGGGTTATTGTTGCTGTGGTTAACAACCAATAGGTTTTATGAATGATAATGCATTTAGTTGGAGGACAGGAAATATAAGGATGTAAAGGATGATCATTGCTTTTGTGAAACTGCCCTGTTGTCTTCAGATATAGAGGACAAGCCTTTTGTGATCCTTTATGTATACTGGATGGAAGCAGTGTGATAGTCCTGGTGACTTGCTCACACCCTGACAATCCTTCTAGGGAGGGGTTAAATAGTTAAAAAGACATATATACTCCCCTGTCCTAGAGATTTCCCTCACCTGTCCTGCTGCCGCATCTCTCTGCTCAGTTCTCCGTTGCCTCCTCTGGTGTTCATTCTTCAGATATTCTGATCCTGACTAGGCCTCATATGGGGCGAGACACATGGCAGTGACTGGTTGAGGAGGCCGAGGACAAGTCACTACAAGTTTTTAGTATTTTTTTTTTTTTATTCTCTCTCTGGATCTCTGTTCATGGGTGGATATGTCATTGGTGCAGCCACACGGGGGCCCAAGAGTTAAGAGGACAAGTTCCACTTCAAAACACATGGAATGGTGCATTATGATGCGCTATTAGACAGCAATTGGCGCGTATGACCCTCTTCTTCTGTCTGTGCCTTCATTTATTATGCTTTGGTTTTTGGAGAGACTAAATAATGTACTTTCAATTCAGACCAAATTGACCTTGCCGTCCCCTTTACCTTCTCTGCTGGAAAGTCCAATGATTGCTAGCGTGCGCTTTCAAATGAATGGTGGTTGCTAGACAAAGATCACCTGGCATTCGGTCTGTCTTAGACCCTCACTACATTTTGAAGCACGCACAGGTTTTGCGCTCTTATGAAGATGGGGTTCAGATGAACCCCCAACAAGGTCATAGACTGCAATGGCATGAATAAAGTTTAAATGACCTCAGTTTTTTTTTTTTTTCTGAAACTGTCCTCCTTTTTGGGCAGGCAGAAATGTACCCAACCATGTTTCTGTGTTCATCTGAAAAGATGGCCACTTAAAAAATAAAAAAATACACACGCACACCCATCAAGGCATTTGAGGCGCAATGAGGGCTGTGGAGTCAGTAAGCCAAGCCTGCGACTCCGACTCCTCAATTTCCCTTACAGCGACTCCACGACTCCGACTCCAACTTATATTGCTTATATTTAAGTGAAAAATTTATTGCAGTACAATGTGAACATCAGACATTTAATCATTTTTATGATCCAATAATCAAGATATTTAGATAGAACATAATATATATTTATTGGAATACAACTTTAGAACACAAAACTGTAATAAATTGTAAATATGTAATACACTATGTAATATCGATTACACACACATATATATATATATCGCTATGTAATAAACTATGTAAGTGGCAAAAAAACAGTTTTCAACAAAAACATACTAAATAACATTTGTGCAGTCTATGAATTTGCTCTAAGAAATAGAATTGCCTCCTTCATAGATGACCTCAAATCTGACCTAATAATTTTAAGGCTAGAGAACAACCTCAATACACTAACTTGGGTTGGAGGCAAAGCCGTAACCACATGGGCAGCATCTCTAACAATTTCCGGGTATAAAGGAATTGCCTCATGCACAGTCAGTTTTGATGAACGGTTGAATTTTTCTATTTCTTTGAGAGCAAGTGAAACATTTTGCTGAAATATGGTCAATCTGCTTGCTATAGGAGATGGAGTGAAATCTTTTTCCTTGCGGCAACGCTTTGCCTGCTCCATATCATCCAAATACTTGTCAAAGTCAAACTCCTTATCTGATGAGGACGAAGATATGGCAGCAGTAGCACTGTCAGGACCAAAGTCCTCTTGCGCCTGGCAGTCCTCCTGTAGGCTGCTTCTTTTCCTTTAGTAAGCTCTTAGTTGATCATCAAGCAGTATACGATGACTTGGGTCCACATAAACAGCTGCTAGAAAAATTTTATTTTCCAGTAGCAGTGTCTCTCCGTTTCATTGAAGCAGAAATGCCATCTGCGATTAAACCTCCTCTTTGGGACAGGCAAAATAGCAAGTTCTTCCACTCCCTTATGAAAATGCCAGGAGTTAAATCCTCAGCCTGTAATTTTGTAGTCACGGTAAATGGATGACTAAGCAATTCCTTCAATTCAGCCTCCTGTGTCCATTGACCTTCATTTAGGGTTACCTGAGGGTTCGCCAAGAAACAGTTTTATTTCAAGCAATCGCTCAATCATTAAATAAGCGCTGCCCCACCGAGTGGCTTGATCGACAATTGCCCCTTTCCCAGCTTGTCTCTTCAAGATGGAATCAATTTTAGGGGTTCTGGCGGCAATAACCAATTTCCTCGCTTATCCAATCAGATTTCCAGCATGTCCCTCTTGCAGACTATCTCTTATTGCCAGCTGCAGTGTGTGCACAACACAGCGCATGTGATGAATATGAAAATGTTTTGAAGCAGCTTCAACAAGATCATCTATTCCTCAAGTTTAATTTTGCTGTTCTTCTGTTGTAATATCTGTTTGTTCCTCAGTTACATGAACAGCACTGTGGCCTTCCATCTCAAACATACTGAATCCTAAATTTTCTTCTAGCTGTTGTTCATTACTCTCATTCATTAGTTTAATTGTACTTATCATGTTTGAAGCATTGTCCGTTACAATAGCAAGATCCTGTTCTTTTTTGAGTTCGTAATCTTGCAGAACTTTTTCCACTAAGGCCTGGAGAAACTGGCTGCTGTGATGAGCTTTAGTATCTTTTACTGCCAGTGTCTTGGTAACAATTTCTTTGTCACAAACATATCGAACATTGATGGCAAAATAGTTCACTCTGTGACGTGTGCAGGCATCCATTTTAAGAAACATGAAGCGTCTTTTGAGAGTCTTTTTAAGATCTTCCCTTTGTTTAAGGGCTTCTTCAATCACTAATTTTCTAATACTTTCTCTTTCCAAAGAAGCACCAAGTTTGCGGGCCATTTCTCCATTAAGAGCTGTAAAAGCTGGCCGTGCAAATAATGATAATGGTACACCGTCCTTCACAACAAGCTGTATGAGCTCTCTTTTAAACATATCTGCTGTCATTGTTACAGTAACTTTGTCACTTACAAAATATCTTGTTAATGATGTTTGAGATGCTCTTTCCTCCTCCTTTGCCTGGCAGGAAGTGCTGGGCGTGGGTTTCTTGGTGCTGCTGTTATCTTTCTCAGTCACAGCTTTGAAAACTTCTGGGTGGAAGCGTTGTAAATGTCTTTTTAGATTGGAAGCTCTTGTAGGAGCATTTTTATCACTGCCTGAGTATGCCCTGATTTTGGCATCACAGCATTTGTTTTCCTCTGGGTCACTTGTCATACATTGACACACAAAATATTTTTCATCTTGAGTTACTGTGAAATGCTCAAATACAGCTGACTTCATGGGGAGCTTCATAGACATTTTGTAATCATATAAATTCACTCTCAAAATAATTTTGTCCTATAAAATAATGTATATTATAATTCCAGCAAGAACAGGGAACCATGTACAGTGGGGAAAATAAGAATTTGATACACTGACAATTTTGCAAGTTTTCCCACCTACAAAGAATGAGACAGACTAAAAAAATCCAGAAAATCACATTGTATGATTTAATTAATATGCATTTTATTGCATGAAATACGTGTTTGATACAATAGAAAAACAGAACTTAATATTTGGTACAAAAACCTTTGTTTGCAATTAGAGTTCAGACATTTCCTGTAGATTCTGTTCCTCTCAGTTGAAGTGTACATATGATTAAAAATTTCAGACCTCTCCATTCTTTGTAGGTGGGATTTGACAGTGTATCAAATACATACTTTCCCCACTGTATAATTTTAGATAGAAATAAAACAAACTTTGCATAAATCAATAGTACAGATGACAAATATAAAGTTTGTAAAATATGTTAATAGATAGCTTTACTTTTGAATTTCCAATCTCACGCTTTTCTTAGGGTACAGCTCACTAAATGCTTCACAGTCTATGAAGAGGGGAGGAGGGGAGGAGCAAGTTTGCTGTGTATCATACTCCAGGAACAAAGAAACTGATAACAGAGCTAATAACTTGATATTTTGGTTTCTATACCTACACAAGTCTTCATATAAGTCCTCATCAATCCTGTTGCTGTATTCTCCCTGTATATTGTATGTATATTGTATAAAAGCTAGCTTCCCAAAAGTATATGAGCTCAAAGAAAAAGCAAACAAGCATACAGAGAGAACATACAGTATACTGGAGTATTGATTTATGCACAGTTTATTGAAAGTTTAAATATGCTTTAAGAAGTAATTACCTTAATCTTGTTATCCTGTTCACTCTAGCAATTCTTCTGAGATGAGTGCAGGCCTTCCTTCTTTCTGAGTGTGTTTACTTTGTACCCTTGTCTGTAGAGGAGGAGCTTCACGGGTGCTGGAGTGCAGCACTGACTTATCTCAGCTAAGACAAAGCCTAGATCCTCAGGCTGCATTCACACCATGGATCAAACCTGGGGGGGGGCAGAACCTCATACTGCACACCTCAGCTGCTGCACACCTCTACACTTGAAAATAAAGCCTGCACCTTAAGAAGATGTGGTGATGAATGCAGTCTATTTATTCCAACTATCAATTGAAGTTGATGTGTTACTGAAGACGAGCAATGCCTGTCCTGGGCGTCCTTTTGGGCAGCTATGAGGTGTATCTGACTGGTGCTAAAAAATGGAGTGTTAGTCTGTGTGCTACCTGGGCTTTCATTCTTTTTGGTACAGGTAAGATATGGATAGATATAGCAGATTTCTCATCTGCTTTTGCTATTGAAAACATTATCTATGAGCTCAAAAACCTTTCAGGTGATATGTTTTTTTAAAAAGCTGATCTGCTTTTGCAGCTGAAAAACGTATCCTCAAAAAACGCAGCAAAAACGCTGTGTGTGAATGTAGCCTTAGATCAGGCATAGAACAGCCATTTATAGGACATTTCATAACTTTCCCAAATTCCTATGAAAAAATATTCAGCACATTCTGCATTGAACTACTGTACCCAATTTATTATATATTTTAGGAGTCGGTCCATTTTATACCGACTCCACTGCCCTGGGCGCAACCACTGAATGCACTGCAGAAACCATGTGAACAGGGCCTTAGATTACTCTGATTTTCTAATCAAGAGAGAATTGATTCAGTAGTTTTGAGGGAAGGGAAGCGGCAAAGCATTTAAGCAACTATGACACTACTAATATCTGATAGTTCTAAAAATAATTTTTGAGGAAAATCTAAAACAGCCAAGGTCCTAAAATTTAACGTACCGTATATACTCGTGTATAAGCCGAGATTTTCAGGCCCATTTTTTTGGGCTGAAAATCCCCCTCTCGGCTTATACACGAGTCATATACCGGGGGGGATCGGCGGGGGTGTCAGACAATACTCACCCTTCTCTGCAGCTCCCCTGCTTGTAACATGTTGTCGGTGCTGCTCTCTTCCTGCTTCAGCTGTCAAATGGTACCCGCTCATTAAATATGCGCATATTTAATGAGCGGGTACCACGTGACCGCTGAACTAGGAAGAGAGCAGCGCCGACAACATGGAACAACAAGCAGGGGAGCTGCAGAGACAAGCGCCAGGACCCGGTGAGTATGAACGGGGGGGAGGCATATTCACCTGTCCCTGCGCTCTGCTGTCTTGCGTCCTCTGCAGTGACATTCAGGTCAGAGAGCGCTATCGCTCTCTGCCTGCACAGTCACTGCAGAGCGCAACGCTGATGAGCAGGGGGCAGCGACTGAGGTGAGTATACAGGTTTTTGTTTTTTTTGTATGGGAGGCAGCGCCAGCAGCAGCATGTTGGGGCCACACACTGTGCATCATAACTGGGGCCACTCACTGTGCATCATAACTGGGGCCACACACTGTGCATCATAACTGGGGCCACTCACTGTGCATCATAACTGGGGCCACTCACTGTGCATCATAACTGGGGCCACTCACTGTGCAGATAACTGGGGCCACTCACTGTGCAGATAACTGGGGCCACTCACTGTGCAGATAACTGGGGCCACTCACTGTGCAGATAACTGGGGCCACTCACTGTGCATCATAACTGGGGCCACTCACTGTGCATCATAACTGAGGCCACTCACTGTGCATCATAACTGGGGCCACTCACTGTGCATCATAACTGGGGCCACTCACTGTGCATCATATCTGAGGCCACTCACTGTGCATCATAACTGGGGCCACTCACTGTGCATCATAACTGGGGCCACTCACTGTGCATCATAACTGGGGCCACTCACTGTGCATCATATCTGAGGCCACTCACTGTGCATCATAACTGGGGCCACATACTGTGCATCATAACTGGGGCCACATACTGTGCATCATAACTGGGGCCACTCACTGTGCATCATAACTGGGGCAACTCACTGTGCATCATAACTGGGGCCACTCACTGTGCATCATAACTGGGGCCACTCACTGTGCATCATAACTGGGGCCACTCACTGTGCATCATAACTGGGGCCACTCACTGTGCATCATAACTGGGGCCACTCACTGTGCATCATAACTGGGGCCACTCACTGTGCATCATAACTGGGGCCACTCACTGTGCATCATAACTGGGGCCACTCACTGTGCATCATAACTGGGGCCACTCACTGTGCATCATAACTGGGGCCACTCACTGTGCATCATAACTGGGGCCACTCACTGTGCATCATAACTGGGGCCACTCACTGTGCATCATAACTGGGGCCACTCACTGTGCATCATAACTGGGGCCACTCACTGTGCATCATAACTGGGGCCACTCACTGTGCATCATAACTGGGGCCACTCACTGTGCATCATAACTGGGGCCACTCACTGTGCATCATAACTGGGGCCACTCACTGTGCATCATAACTGGGGCCACTCACTGTGCATCATAACTGGGGCCACTCACTGTGCATCATAACTGGGGCCACTCACTGTGCATCATAACTGGGGCCACTCACTGTGCATCATAACTGGGGCCACTCACTGTGCATCATAACTGGGGCCACTCACTGTGCATCATAACTGGGGCCACTCACTGTGCATCATAACTGGGGCCACATACTGCGCATCATAACTGGGGCCACATACTGCAGATAACTGAGGCCACTCACTGTGCACCCTCGGCTTATACACGAGTCAATAAGTTTTCCAAGTTTTTTGTGGCAAAATTTGGGGGGTCGGCTTATACTCGGGTCGGCTTATACGCGAGTATATACGGTATATTTCTCACATTTCTTTTACGTTAAAGCCTTCCTTTATGATTACCTACTTTGTACAGAAGTTTATTACTTACATTTTAGCCCTGGAGTCTGAGCTTCTTACTAAGGCCAAGTTCACACCTTCAGTGTTTGGTCAGTATTTTACCTCAGTATTTGTAAGCCAAAAACCAGGAGTGGAACAATCAGAGGAAAAGTATAATAGAAACACGTCACCGCTTCTGGATTTATCACCCGCTCCGGGTTTTTGCTTACAAATACTGAGGTAAAATACTGAACGTGGCCTTACTTCCGTGTTGTAAACTCTCATGCTTTTTGCTGGAATCCCTTCATCAGTGCATTCCACAGCTAATCCTCTTGTCAGTGCAGCCATGTCTATGGGATGGAGATCTGAGAATCGTCATCCCGAGTGGGGGAGTGAGGGGTTGTGTTTTGCATTTTTTTTTTTTTGGTTTGTCTGGATCCACTTTTCATGGAGAATCTAAACTTTTCTAAAACTGAAATGTAGTTCCTGTTCTATATGGCTCTATTTAGTTTCTCATACAGTTGTGAGATTGCTGTGGGACATCGGGGTCACCTCATCACCAGTTCTCGCCATCGGATCCAACTTGTTTGTCTGGATTTCTTAAAATGGCTTTGGAACAAGACTTGAGCACAGTTCCATCAACCGTAATGAAATATTTGGGATCTGTAGTACATAGAACTGAGTTCCTAGTACATTTTTTCAGGTAGGTGGAATACACCTTTTAAGCACATATGAGGTAGGCGGTTGTTTGTTTTTTTTACTCTTTTTATTTTTTTTTTTATTTTTATCTTTTTTTTTCAAATGTTCTGTATACTTTATAAGTGTTCCCATTTGTGATTCTTTGAGTAATAATATTTCTCATTTTACATTTGTCATTTGTGGTCTTTTGTGTACGATGAGTCTTCTTATTTTTGTATGGAGGAGTTTACAGGAAGTTTTAATTAAAATGTGTCCAGTCGAGAGACTCTTTTTCCAGCAAGTAAAGTCAAAGTGTAGAAATACTGACATACGTTTCGTAAATGAGATCCTCTCTGTCAGCATGTTGACTTATTAATAAAGAGCTAAAATATTCTCTTGGGGAACATTCTCCAGCGAATATTGCGGCATTAAAAATGTTTTAAGAAATTTAAAGAGGTATGCGTAGTTGGTGATTTACTTGTGTGAAGGGTGAGCACACAGACAGCAGCAATATTTGGGATGTGGTTTTACTGCAAGTGGTTCAAATCAATGGGGTTGATGCAGGTTGTAAAAAAACAACAACAAAAAAACCTTGGACATTAGCAAGCTTGTGAAAAACAAGAATCACAGCTACTCCTCTTCTAGATGACATATGGTGCCCTATTGTTTATACTGTAAAAAGCTCAAAACTCTGTTACAGAAGACCGTATTCAATCTGGGTTGTACAGCACAGTAATTGTAGTGCACCCATAGAAGCAACAGGGGCTGCTATTTTTATGTAAAATTCTGGACAATCTGTAAAAACGTCCATTAACACCTTCATGACATGCGCCGTACACGTTTTGTCCCTCCCTTTGATGTGTTCTCTGGCGCTGAGCCCACATCTTTCCCTGGCACATGTCTGCCTTTTTGAACAGCTGACATGTGCCCCTAACAGCCATGGGTGGAATTGAAATCCACCCGCTGCAGTTAACTCGTTAAATGCCGCTGTCAATCTCAGACAGCGGCATTTAATGTGATCGTGCCAGAAGTGCGTAACTAATCCCGCCTGGCGGCGCCCATGTCACATGACTGCGGGTCGCCGATGGGTTGGCATGACAAGTGAGCATTTCTGCTACGCGCAGGCGATCTGATCATCGCCTGTGTGACGCAGAGGCGATTAAACAACTGCTATTGAAGCATGCAAAAACTTTAAAAAAAAAATAAAATAAAAATAAAATAAAATTTTCAAGAAAAAATATGAAAGTTCAAATCACCCCCCCATTCAAAAGAAAACAATTAAAAAATAAATAACAAAATACACATATTTGGTATCGCCGCGTTCAGAATCGCCTGATCTATCAAGCTATCAAAAGAGCTTAATCCGATCGGTAAACGGTGTACTGAAAAAAAAAAAAGTAAAGCCAGAATTCCTTTTGTTTGGTCGCTGCAACATTGCATTAAAATGCGATCAAAAAACCATATATACACCAAAATGGTATCAATAAAAATGTCAGCTTGGCATGCAAAAAATAAGCCCTCACCCAACCCAAAATCACGAAAAATGGAGACGCTACGGGTCTTGGAATATGATGCAGTTTTTAATTTTTTTAACAAGCTTTGGATTTTTTTTCACCATTTAAATAAAAAAGCAACTTATACATGTTTGTTATCCAGGGCTGTGGAGTCGGTAAGCCACATTTGCGACTCCGACTCCTGGATTTTATCAGGCTCGGACTCCGGCTCCGACTCCTTCATAAATGGCCAATTCATAACAACAAATTTACTGTTGTAAAATATTAAACATCGTGCTTATTCAGTTTCTCACCATCATATAAGTAATCAGACCACTTAGAGCAAAAACTACATTTATTAGAATACAATTAGAATATAGCAAATAACTTTTATAAACTTTTCTAAACTGTAAGTAAATATGCAATAAACACTTTTATGCAGTTAATAAGAAGAAATCTATAAATTTGTCCTCAGAAAAAGTATTGCCTCTGTCAGATCCTCCTTCATGGATGCCCTCAAATCTGATCTAATTATTTTGAGAGCAGAGAACAACCTCTCTACACTAACTTGTGTTGGTGGCAAAGCAGTAACCACTCGGGCAACATCTCTGACAATGTCAGGATACAGAGGAATCGCTTGTTGCACTGTTATTTTTGATGAACGGTCAAATTTCTCAATTTCTTTTAGTGCACATGAAAAATTCTGCTGAAATGTACTGGCTGTGTTCCTTGATGGGGATGACTCTTCTTCTATGCGGAAACGCTTTGCACGGTCCTTGTGATCCAAATATTTTTCGAAATTAAATTCTTCATCAGTTGATGATGAGGGTGAAGATGTGGCAGGACGACCAAATTCTTCTTGTTCCTCCTGACTGTTCTGCAACCCTTTCATCCTTACTGCTATTTCAAACAGAGCTTCTTTTCCTTTACTTAGCTGTTGATCATCTAGAAGAATCCGATGCATTGGGTCTACATAAACAGCTGCCAAAAGAATGTTATTTTGTAATAGTAGCTCCTCTCTCCGTTTCATTGATGTAGCAATGCCACTTGCAATTAACCCTCCTCTTTGGGACAGGCGAAACATCAGGTTCTTCCACTCCTTTAAGAAAATACCTGGAGTTAAGTCCTCTGCTTGTAATTTTTTAGTCACTGTAAATGGGTGCTCTAGCAATTTTTCCAGCTCAGTCACGTGATTCCACTGACTTTCATTTAGCGTCAGTTGAGGGTTAGCCATGTCTACAAGAAAGGTTTTCAGTTCAACCAAGCACTGAATTATTAAGTAAGTACTGCCCCATCGTGTGGCTTGATCAATAATTGCCCCTTTTCCAGCATGTCTCTTCAAAATTGAGTCAACTTTAGGGGGTTCTGGCAACAGTAGCCAATTTTCTCACCTTGCCAATCAGTGCAGCAGCATGTCCTTCTTGCAGACTGTCTCTTATAGCCAGCTGTAGCGTATGCACAACACAGCGCATGTGATGAATGAAAGAACATATTGACACAGTTTCAACAAGATCATCTAAACTATCATGTTGCTGTTCATCTGAAGCAACTTCAGTTTGCTCATCAGTTACAATACTGTGTTCCTCTATTTCAAACATTTCTGTGTCTGTGGACCCAGAATGTTCTTCTAGCTGCTGGTCACCATCATTACTCTCATTCATTAGCTTAATAGTACTTATCATATTTGAAGCATTGTCAGTTACGACAGAAAGAACTTGCTCTTTTTTAAGTTCATAGTCTAGCAGAACCTTTTCCACCAAGACCTGGAGAAACTCACTGGTGTGATGAGCTTTGGTGTCTTTTACTGCCAATGTCTTGGTAACTATTTCATTTTTGTCACAAACAAATCGGACATTGATGGCAAAATAGTTCACTCTGTGACGTGTGCAGGCATCCATTTTAAGAAACAGAAAGCGTCCCTTGAGAGTTTTTTTAAGTTCTTCCTTTTGTTTAAAAGCTTCTTCGATTACTAATTTTCTAATACTCTCTCTCTCCAGAGAAACACCAAGCTTGCGGGCCATTTCCCCATTCAGACACATAAAAGCTGGTCGTGAAAATAATGAAATAGGCACACTATCCTTTACAACAAGCTCTATGATCTGTTTTTTAAATGTATCTACTGTCATTGTCACAGTAACTTTGTCACTGACAAAATATCTTGCAACTGATGGCTGCAAAGTTCTCTGCTCCTTTGTTTGGCTGGAAGAGCTGGGCACTGGTTCATTGGTTTGGATGCAGTCTTTGTCATCCACTGCTTTCAGTACTTCTGGATGAAAGCGCTGTAAATGTCTCTTTAGATTAGAAGCTCTGGTAGGAGCATTTTTATCTTTGCCTGAATATGCACTCATCTTGGCTTCACAGCATTTGTTTTCGTCTGGATCATTTGTCATACACTGACAGACATAATGTTTTCTATCTTGAGTGATGGTGAAATGTTCAAATACAGCTGATTTAATGTGATGCTTCTTTGACATTCTCAGGTTTTTAATTCTGCATTCACAATCCAAATGACAATTGTTTTTCCTAAAAACAATTGTACAAAATTATTGCCAGGTCGTACAACTGATATAGTGGTCAGTAATACTGTTATTATTCCTCATGTACTCACAGTTAACTGATGCAAAGTTTGTTGAAAGGATAATACTTCTTACAGTCTTCCTCTTCTGAGTAGCAGGCAGCTGTGAGATGCTTGGAAGACGCACACCTAGTATGATCTAGTCTAGAGGAGGAGCTTTACTACTAAGAATTTGAAACACATTTTCACTTTCAGTTTCATACATTGTAAGTAGGGGGGTTGGGGCAGCATGAGGTTAACCAAGTATAAGATTAGATAAGGGCAGTGGAGAACAGTGACACACAAGAAGTAAAGCCCCCGTTACACACTGCGATATCGCTAGCAATATCGCTGTAAAGTCACCGATTTTGTGACGTTACAGCGATATTACTAGCGATATCGCTGCATGTGATACTTACCTCCGACCGGCTCCCCCGCTGGTTATCCCTGATCGCGCGAGAAGCTGCTGGACCATTTCTCGTCGGCCACTTCCTGCGGCGCTTCCTGCTGTGACGACGAGCGACGCGTGGAGCCGGGCGGGAGGACGCAGGATCGCCGCGTCTGACAGGTAAGCAGCGATCCCGTCCCCAGCGATGTCGCTGGTGAGATCTGCCTGAGTGGCAGCTCACTAGCGACCACCTAGCGATTCACCAGCGATCCTGACCGCGTCATATCGCTGGTCGGGATCGCTGGTGAGTCGCTAGGTGTAACGGTACCCTAAGAAATGTCTCTATCTCCAGCAGAACTGCTTATCACTGTTGTTCATAGTTTGATAGAACATATATATTTGAGTAACATTTATAAAATTCATATGAAAGTTCAATTATGAAATATTAATACATTTTTTTTTTTAAAGCTTGAGTTGGTACATTTCTACCGACTCCGACTCCAACCAAAACTAACTCCAACTCCACGACTCCGACTCCGACTCCACAGCCCTGATTTTAAGCATAAATTGTTTATTGCATAAAAAAATCTGATTCTACGTCCTCAGGTTTTGGCACCAAAAAAAGCAGCAAAACCTGATACCTGCTTTTTTGCTGCATTTTTTTGCACAACCCATTGCTTTCAGTGGGTGAAAAACACTGAAAGAAGTGACATGCTGCATTTGACAAAAATCATGATATTGCACCAAAATTCTGAGGACAAAAAAAAACCAAGCAGTGTGCATGAGATTTCTGAAATCTGATAGATTTTGCTGGTATTGTAAAAACGCAACGTGTAAACATAGCCTGAGCATTCTCAATCAACTATTGCTTAGGTTTTGCTTTTTATTGCCTCTTTCCCCATGTGTGTTTCCATCTACTGTTTGTACATCCAGTGATTGCTACAGGATTCTGGTTTTCTTGTGACGAGTGACCTAGAACAGGCATGGGTTACTAAGCATGAGCTGGAAAATATTCATGATCAAAGCTGAGGCTTAAAGCAAACCCATTAGAATGTTGTGGCAACCGTGGCACTGCGCTGTGTCTCTGTGCCTCCTGCATTTCATCTACCAGAGCAGTGCCAGAGTATACCTATGGACAGATACCACTGCAATCCACAAGCTGTGTCATGCTTTCCTTTTCAAGACAAGGTTTTCATGATATTTTTAATGAGCGAATAAGCAGAAAAAGGGAAGGGTGTTCGACTGAGCAGTTTTCCAAATTTCTGGTATTTAATAATTTGCAGGTAGTACTTTTCCAGGTAAGCCTTGGAGCTACTGTTGTGCCATATGTTTCCCTTCCCGATGGGTACTGTATGGTATTTACTAAAAATGACTTGTTCATGTATAAATGTAAAGGAATTTGCTCGCGCTTCACCCTTGTTGATCAAAGAGTAGTCATCTGATTACGGTAATTATATTAACGTCGTGTGGCAGCCCCCTGTATCTCCATACCGCCATGAAAAAAAGTCTTACTACTTGGTACCTAAAAACCTTAGAAAGCCAAGATGTGAGCTGAGCAGATATCTGGTTCTGTGGAATCCATAATCAAGGACCAGACATATGTTAGTTTTTCATTCCTGAATTCCTGATAATATAGTTTTTATTTCTCCTTCCCTCATGACGGCACCACGGAGAGAGGGGATCCGCCCCACAGGGACAGGAAACCTACAGACAAAAAGGCGGTACCTCTCTCCCGTGTCAGTTGGTTTTCTGTCCCCACAGGGAACCTATGGACTCACCAGTCGTTGTTGATCCTGGGGCCAACCAGTCCGGAGGACGACAGCGGGGGTTCCCTGTCCCAGCTGGGGTGGTGACCCGAGGCGCCACCGCTGGCAGGTCAGCGGGCCTCCAGGGTGTGCGGGGGGGGTGAGGCGGCAGAAGTATTGCCAAAGTCTGCCTCGCCCAGGAGCCTCAGGAGAGAAGCGCTCCAGGGTAGCGGCGTCGGCGGGCGCTGGAAGCGCGGTGGAGTGGGACCGAGACAGCCGAGCGGGAGCCCGCGCTCACAGGATGGCAGAGAGGCTGCGGCCGTCACCACCAGCGGTGTCAGAGGGCGCTGGAAGCCCGGTGGAGTAGGGCTGAGGCAGCGCTGCGAGCGGGAGCCGCGCTCACAGGGCGGCGTGCAGGGGCCTGCGACCGTCACCACCGCCGCTATGCATCTCTGGGAAGGATCTCAGAGCGCACGCATGGGGGGCGGAGCTTAGTGACGTCAGCCCGGGCGCGCAATGCATCTCTGGGAACCCCGGGAGGCCGGGGAATGTGCGCCGCCGCTGCTTCTCCCATAGGAAGAAAAAAAAAAAAAAAAAAGCGCGCTTCCCCACACAGCAGGGAGGGGGACGCCGAGGGTATAAAAAAAAAAGGGGGGGGAGTTTGCTGGGAAAATGAGCGAGCCTCCAGAGGAACAGTCACAGCCGGATATGCCCTCAGATACAGGACGCCAGCGGCAACCGCGGCAGTCGCCGCAGCGCCAGAAGAAGGATCCCAAGGACCAGACGCAGCAGCAGCCGCTCGGAGTCCGTCGCAGCAAGGAGTCCAGTGGGGCGGTGGCCCCAAAAGACAAGGCTTCGGCAGACCCGGTGGTCCCTCCAGATCCGGTATCCTTCGGCTTGGTGGGTAAGTGGACTACGTGAACGTACAGTCTGTAACTAGGGTCCCTCTCTTTTAGGGAAAGAAGTGCACGCAGAAGGTTAACCATAAGATCTGCCCACTCTGTAAAGAAGAGCTTCCCACAGGGTGGGGAAAAAGGCTCTGCCAAGCGTGCATTGACCACACAATTTGTAAAGAATCCCCAAGGTTTGCCTCCGATCTGAGGGACCTAATCCAACACCAAGTAGAAAATGCTGTTAAAACCCTTCAGAGAGGAAGCAAAAAACATAAGAAAGCGAAGACCAGAGACCCCGAGTAAGACCTCAGCGACAGGGAGAGCGAACCTTCGTCATCCTCATCTAACTCCGGAAGTTCAGGGTCCGACTCCTCGTCCTCTGAAGAAGGGGGTCGCAGCTGTTTCCCCATTGAAGAAAAAGATAACTTAATAAAAGCAATTAGAATGACTATGGGGCTGGTGGACACCAGGCCCAAAAGAACTATCCAAGACGCCATGTTCAGCGGGTTGGAACAAAAGAAGAGAAGGTCGTTCCCTATGAACGAGAAAATACAAGCACTAATACAGAAAGAATGGAAAAGGCCGGAAAAAAGGGCCACCTGACTCCCAAAAGAAAGTATCCCTTTGATGACCCAAGCTGCTCTCATTGGGAGAAAGCGCCAAAGGTGGATGTAGCCATAGCGAAAGCATCAAAAAAATTCGCCATGCCGTTTGAAGACATGGGAACGTTAAAGGACCCCATGGACAAAAAAGCGGAAACTTTCCTAAAAGGTTCCTGGGAGGCAGCCAGAGGAGGACTGAAGCCCGCCATAGCCGCCACATGCATGTCTAGAGCCTTAATGGTGTGGCTAGATCAATTGGAGAGCCATCTGAAAAGCAAGACCCCAAGAGGCGCGATTTTAGACTCCCATCCCATTGATGAGAGGAGCGGCGGCCTTTCTGGCAGACGCATCCGCGGATTCAATCCGACTGGCAGCCAGGGTAGCTTCGTTCTCAAATGCGGTAAGGAGAGCATTCTGGCTCAAATGCTGGACGGGGGACCTACAGACGAAATCCAAACTCTGCTCCATTCCCTGTGAAGGCGAATTCCTGTTCGGCCCTACGTTGGACGACATCCTTGACAAAGCAGGAGATAAAAAGAAATCCTTCCCCAACCAGTCTAATTTCCCCTTCAAATGTTTTCGGAGCAGGAAATTTATCCAGAGAAAGCCACCTAGAAACCCCCAGGATAAGTGGGAGGACAGGAGAGGAAAAGGGAAGGGGTTCATGTTCGGGAAACCAGCGGACAAGAAATGACCCCAATGAAGGTGTCTCCCAGGTAGGAGGAAGATTAGGCCACTTCTTCCCAGCCTGGGAAAAAAATATCAAACAGTTCCTGGATCCTAAACATGATAAAAACAGGCCTCAGATTACCCTTTCACACCTCACCCAAACCCTTTTTTGTAGTGACCCCGCAAAGACAGTCAGCGGAAGAGCAGGAAGCAGTCCAACAAGAAATTCAGAACCTGGTGGAGAAATCGGTACTACAAGAAGTCCCCCGCCAGGAAAAAGGAGAAGACTTCTGTTCCCCTATCTTCCTGAGGAGGAAGCCAGACGGGACATTCAGGACGATAACAAACCTGAAAAGACTAAACAAGTGTCTGACAATCCATCCGTTCAAAATGGAAACAACAAAATCCACAGTAAAAATGCTGTTTCCAGCCTGCTTCATGACAGTGCTCGACTTAAAAGACGTGTACTATCACATCCCCATACACATGGACTATCGCCAGTATCTCAGGATTGCAGTTACTATAAAAGGAGAAATAAGGCACTACCAGTTCAAGCCCCTCCCATTCGGGCTGGCCATCGCTCCGAGAGTGTTCACAAAAATCATAGCGGAAGTGATGGCACATTTAAGGGAGCAGGATGTACTCATAGTTCCATACCTAGATGACTTTCTAGTGGTAGGCAACTCCCCTTCTCACTGCAGGGATCAGCTAAACATGACTATAGAAACACTAACCAATCTAGGCTGGCAGCTAAACCTGCCAAAATCTCGGACAACTCCGAGTCAAGTACAGGAGTACCTGGGCATCACCATAGACTCGCTCAGACAAGAGTGTCGCCTCCCAGAAGGGAAAATGACGCACATAAAGCAGATAGCGACAGTCGCGAAAACGCACACAGTGACAACACTAAGGAAAGCCTTGTCCCTGCTCGGCTCAATGACAGCCTGCATCCCGGCTGTACGGTGGGCCCAAGCCCATACAAGGGATCTCCAGTGGGAGATACTAGCCGCAGAGGTTTCCCTTCATGGAAATTTAGAAGGGCGGTTAGACATTACACCCGAAACAGCCCACTCGCTAGAGTGGTGGGAGGAACCATCCAACCTAGCCCGTGGAGTCCCTTGGGTATTGGCGATATCTTGAGTCCTTACCACAGACGCAAGCCCCAGGGGGTGGGGGGCTCACTTGGACAACCAGGTAGCACAAGGGGTTTGACGGCACTACACATAAAAGGAGCAGACAACATGACGGCAGACTTCCTAAGTCGCACACAGTTGAGACGGGGAGTAGGAGTTAAACCAGGCAATTTTTACCCAGATCATGATACTATGGGGAATACCCAGCATAGACCTAGTTGCCAACAGCACAAACCGGAAGGTGGAAACCTGCTCCATAGACCCCTCCGGGAACCCGGTAGCCCTGAACGCCCTCATGATTCCCTGGCACTTCCCCCTTGCCTATGCGTTTCCTCCAATAGACCTAATTCCATCAGTTCTGAGGAAGATTCGGGAGGACAGGGCAATGGTAATATTAATAGCCCCGTTCTGGCCAAGAAGGACGTGGTTTTCGTGGTTGAGGAGAATGTCCATCTCTGACCCTTGGGTCCTCCCGGATATCCTGAACTTGCTCTCGCAGGGCCCAGTACTAAACCCCCAGGTGGAGAACCTACATATGACGGCCTGGAATTTGAAAGGGCGCTATTGACTAACAGGGGCTTCTCCAAAAATTTAGTGTCCTCTCTCCTATGGTGTAGGAAACCAGTAACCACCAGACTGTATGTGAGGATCTGGAGGAAATTCCTCTCAGTATCAAACGCCAGCGCATGGGGGGTGGTTCCTCTATGAAAGATCTTAGAGTTCCTACAGAAGGGCATGGAACAAGGCTTAGCTACCAGTACACTGAATGTTCAGGTGGCGCCCTAGAGGCCCTTTACAACTATGACTTGGCAGGGAACCGGTGGGTGGCCAGGTTCATCAAAGCAGCCGGTAGATCCAGACCAATACATTCCCTAAATACTCCTCCCTGGGACCTAAACTTGGTACTCTCATCCCTGTCCAAACCTCCCTTTGAACCATTACTAGAGGCCCCTCTAAAACTGATATCGCTCAAGACCGCCTTCTTGGTAGCCCTGACATCGGCCCGCAGAATAAGTGATATTCAAGCCTTGTCAGCCTTCCCTCCGTTTACTCAGATCCTAGAAGATAGAGTGGCACTTAGGACAGACCCAGCCTACCTGCCGAAGGTAGCATCCCGATTCCACAGAACCCAGGAAATCTCTCTCCCCTCCTTTTGCCCCAATCCCAAAAACAAGGGAGAAGAGACCTTGCACACATTAGATGTCAGGAGATGCCTAGTGGAATACTTAGCGGCAACCAGGGAGTGTAGGAAGGATAGGGCTCTTTTTGTCTGCTTCCAGGGGCCAAAGAAAGGGCGGAAGGCATCAAAGAGCACGCTGGCGAGGTGGATAAGGGACGCCATCACCTTGTCGTACTCGTCAGAAGGCGTGGACATCCCAGGCAGAATAACGGCCCATTCCACAAGAGTGGGGTCAACTTCCTGGGCAGAGAGAGCAGGCGTCTCCATTGAGCAGATATGTAGAGCCGCTACTTGGTCCTCTCCTTCAACTTTCTTTAATCACTATCGGCTGGACCTAGACACCTCCTCAGATCTAACCTTTGGTAGAAGGGTGCTGGAGGCAGTGGTCCCCCCCAATAGATAGTCCCTGCAATTCAGGCCAAAGTTCCGTTAAATGCTCTGTAAAACAACTGAGGCGGGAGAGAGGTACCGCCTTTTTGTCTGTAGGTTTCCTGTCCCCGTGGGGCGGATCCCCTCTCCCCGTGGTGCCGTCATGGGATCGGAGAAATACCGTTATCGGTAAGTAACTACGATTTTTTGCATCACAACTTTTCTTTTTTTTTTTTTTGACTTGTCAGTTGTCATTTTTTATTGTACATATACATTAATGTTTTAATTTTTTTGTTCTTTTAAAACTATATATTTTTTTCAGTCTTTTATGGGAATTTTGTCTTTCTACTTTTTTTATTTAATTAAAAAATAGGTTTTGGCGATTTCAAAATAAAAACAAATAAGAAAATGAAAGACAAGCAAAATAAATAATAGATACTTGTATACTAGACCCTTGCTGGTCATTTTTTTTTTTTTTTAAGGACACCAATCACCTGTTTTTAAGTAAAATATTGGATAACCACTTACCGTATATACTCGAATATAAGCTGAGATTTTCAGCCCAAAAAATTGGGCTGAAAGTCCCCCTCTCGTCTTATATTCGAGTCATATACAAAGGGGGTCAGAGGGGGAGGGGGGGCGGGGGTGTCAGGTCATACTTACCCGTCCTGACGCTGTGTCTTGAGCCCCCAGCTTCTCCCCATGCTCTCTCTTCCTGCCTTCAGCGGTCACGTGGTGCCGCTCATTAAAACTCATGAATATGCGCATATTGATGAGTTTTAATGAGCGGCACCACGTGACCGCTGAAGGCAGGAAGAGAGAGCGTGGAGAAGCTGGGGGCTCAAGACACAGCGTCAGGACGGGTAAGTATAGCGATACTCACCTGTCCTGCGTCCATGGCTGCTTGCTGCTGTCTGTCATCGGTCAGTGAATTCAGACAGCAGAGGGCGCGGTGACGTGATTAGTGCGCGCCGCGCCCCCTGCAGTCTGAACGTCACTGACTGATGACGTGGCAGATAGCGGTGAGCAGCCATGGACGCAGGACACGTGAGTATCTCTGGTGCCAGCAGTGACACCGGCACCTGACACCCAGCGACGGAGAGGTGAGTATGTCATTTTTTTTATTTTTACATGCAGCAGCAGCAGCAACAGCATGGGGGCAGTATATGGGGGAACAATCTATGGAGCTTATTATGGGGGCAGCAATATGGGGGAATAATCTGGAGCTTCTTCTGGGGTCAGCATATGGGGGAACAATCTTTGGAGCTTCTTATGGGGCAGCATATGGGGGAACAATCTATGGAGCTTCTTATGGGGACACCATATGGGGGAATAATCTATGGAGCATTTCCCACCCTAGGCTTATACTCGAGTCAATAAGTTCTCACAGTTTTTTGTGGCAAAATTAGGGGGGTCGGCTTATACTCGGGTCTGCTTATACTCGAGTATATACGGTACATTTAAAGCGAATCGGTCAGCAGGATTTTGCTCAGTAAACTACAGACACTGTCAGGTTGATCGTGTTATACTGATTAAAATGATACCTAAGTTGATGAAATCCGTCTTGTGGTTGTTGTTTAATCTGTACTTGTAGTTTTCAGTTAATGAAATTCGGGTGCTCCAGGGCGGCCTATTTGTGACTTAAGACTTGTGAATGTTCACATCACACACACTGTGTAATGCGAGGATTTTCCAGGAGCGGGCAATCATGTGACCACAAATATGGGATTTGCATACTTCTTAACCACATTCCGACTAGACGTGTTCAGCCTCACTCAATACACTTGAAAAGCCACGCATGTCTAGCCGTGACTGCTTAATATGCTAATCGAATACTTGTAGTCATGCTCCCGGAACCAGAGGATCTTCATAGTGCACATTCTCATTTTTTCACTTATCAGAACAGTGCTGCTGTTTTTTTTAATATGTGTGGTGGGTGAAATAAATATTGAACACATCACCAATTTTCTAAGTACTGTAAATATTTTACTAAAGGTGCTATTGACATGAAATTATCAGTATTGAAAACATGAAGAAAGGTGTGGAAAGTCATGACACAAGCTGATATCTTCTAGTAGTTAGAAGGCAATTGTGCCACTTAGTGAAAAGTAATATCAGCTGGTTCAACTGATGGCCTTTAAAAAGGTGTCTCATTACCACGGTGCCACACAAGAAACATCTCATGACTGGTAAGCTGTCTCAAGACCTTCGCAACCTTATTGTTGCAAAACATACTGATGGCATTGGTTAAAGAAGAATTTCTAAACTACTGAAGGCTCCAGTGAGCACTGTTGGGGTCAGAATCCAGAAGTGGAAAGAACATCATTTCACAAAAAAACGTCCACAACAAGGTGCTCCTCCCAAGATTTTAGACAGAGGAGTGAAAAGAATTATCAGAAGAGTGGTCTAAGAGCTAAGTACCATCTGTGGAGAGCCACAGAAAGACTTAGGATCAGCAGGTACAATTGTTTCAAAGAAAACTATAAGTAATGCACTCAACCTCCATGGCCTGTATATACGTTCTCAAAGCAATACTCCATTGCAGAAGAAAATACGTGTTCAAGCGCGTTTACAGTTTGCTCAACAACATTTAGACAAGCCTGTGAAATACACATATTATATTGTGATCAGATGAGACGAAAATTGTACTCTTTGGATACCATAATACATACATGTTTGGAGGCACTGCATATCACCCCAAAAACACCATACCAACAGTGAAGTTTGTAGGTGGGAACATCATGGTGTGGGGCTGGCAAAATTCCTATAATTGAAGGAAGAATGAATGGACAAATGTACCAAGACATTCTTGATAAATATCTGCTGCCATCTATCAGAATGATGAAGATGAAATGAGGGTGGACATTTTCGTAAGACAATGATCCCAAACACACAGCCAAGGAGACTCTCAATTGGTTCAGATAAAGAAAATAAAGCTGTTAGAATGGCTCCGCTACTCGTCTCATCTGAAACCAGTAGAAAATTTATGGAAGGAACCAAATCTGAGCGTTCATAGAAGGAGCCCACAGGACCTTCAGAATTTGAAGACTGTGTGGAAGAATGGGCCAAAATAACAACTGAGCAATGTTTGTGACTAGTTTCTCCATGCAGGAGGCGACTTAAAGCTGTCATCACCAACAAAGGCTTTTGTACAAAGTATTAAATACGTTTCAGTAAGCGTGTTCAATACTTTTTCCCTTTGTCATTTCTCATTATTACACATAATTTATGGATATCTATGGTTTGATTTCTTTACTTGTGTGGATTGGATGGGTTGTTACCGACATCTGGTGAGAATTTCATGTCAACAGTACCTTTAGAAATATATTTCCTTAGAAAATTGGTGATGTGTTCAATACTTATTTCACCCGCTATGTGTGTATGTATAATGATATTTATAGTTATTTTAATCCAGAACTAAAATTGTCCCTACTAAAGGTAAAAAGACAAGAGAGTAATATCCTAATTCTTTGGTAGAATGATACCATTGCTCATACAGAGAAGGTTCCCAGGCTCTGAAAGGGTTACTGCGGTGACTGTCAGCTGGAGACAGCGGCTCATTAGAACCTGGTCTGTGCTGAATGCAGCGCACGCAGCTCTCACACTGTAGTACAGTACGTTTAATGACAGTTACAGAATGGCCATTATGCCGGTGTTTCCTCTAACCCTGGAGATTCTTAGAGTCGAGGTTGCAAAACATTTATTGAGCGCTCTGAGCTGTCTGCAAGTTGGGAAGTGATATTGTTATAACCAGTTTTTATAAGCCCAGGAAAATAAGCCATCACTATAGGTCGTCTATTGTCTGCATGTAAAATAATATCCTGTTCTCGTTAATGCCTGCAGCAATTAGCATGTCTTGTGCAAGACATAGTGAGATTGTGCCAGGCGATAAACTGCCTCCTAAACGGTTATAAGCGTCCCTCCCCGCTCTGCGGTATGTGGTACACCATGAAGGAGGGGGAGGTATACGGCAACATGTATAGGGGCAGCCAGGAGGCTTGAGCGTATAGGCTGCAGATGCTGCTGCTCAGGGGCATCGCTGAGTACCGAGGCTGCATGCTGTTACCATGGCAACCTGCATCCTATGGATGACATCAGTGCAGGCCTATTTTTAGGGATTTTGCACGCCCGTCACTTTCTCTTCTGAGATTGCAGGCCCTCAAATTGTCATTAATACGTAGTAAAAATAAAATGGATGTTTTAGTTTTATTCCCTGTAATGAAAATCGCTTTGTCACAGCTGCAAAATGGCTCCCCACGGCCTCTGAGATCAGTATCTGTAAATGGACATTGCTGTACACTGGGGCCGCCAATAATGTCTGCACTCTTATCTTCACATACAAGTGACCTGGGAAAAGTTAACCTGTTTTACAAGCGGTGTGTGCTTCTTTTCTTATTATCATGTGCCACATGTTCTTCCTCTCATAATCTCCATTTTTTTCTTTACTTTTTTTCTCTTTCATCCTATTTTTTTTTTTTTGCCCCTCTTGTTTTTGCTCTCACTCGCCCCCTTATGTTTTTGCTTTCTGTCTCGCCCTCTTGTTTTTGCTCTCGCCCCCTCTTGTTTTTGCTCTCGCCCCGTCTTGTTTTTGCTCTCGCCCCGTCTTGTTTTTGCTCTCGCCCCCTCTTGTTTTTGCTCTCGCCCCCTCTTGTTTTTGCTCGCTCTCGCCCCCTCTTGTTTTTGCTCGCTCTCGCCCCCTCTTGTTTTTGCTCGCTCTCGCCCCCTCTTGTTTTTGCTCGCTCTCGCCCCCTCTTGTTTTTGCTCGCTCTGGCCCCCTCTTGTTTTTGCTCGCTCTGGCCCCCTCTTGTTTTTGCTCGCTCTGGCCCCCTCTTGTTTTTGCTCGCTCTGGCCCCCTCTTGTTTTTGCTCGCTCTGGCCCCCTCTTGTTTTTGCTCGCTCTGGCCCCCTCTATCTTGCACCCCTTTCACTTTTTCTCATGTGTCACTTAGATCAGGGTTCCCCGACTCCAGTCCTCAAGGCCCACCAACAGATCATGTTTTCAGGATTTCCTTTGTATTGCACAGGTGATGCAATTATCACCTGAGCAATACTAAGGAAATCCTGAAAACATTATCTGTTGGTGGGCCTTGAGGACTGGAGTTGGGGAACCCTAACTTAGATTACTGGGTGTAACTGTTCTGACACAATCAGAGCTTTTAGATTTAGACTGAAGCAGAGCTGAAAAGTTAACCCCACCCACACCACAGCTAACCCTGCCCCCCTTGCTTTCTGTGTACTATGTCCATAGACATTGTGCTGCTTTTTATTGTGGTGAGGGCCTTCTTGGACTATTGCAGTCTGGCAATGTCAATCTCTTAGTGATAAATCCTTCACAGTTAGTAAACAGCAGCACTTTGACAAGTGTCACATCCCTGAATTCTGTGTCTCAACCTCTATCTCCTGCTGTCTTCAGATTACACAGCAAAAATCTGCTGACAGATTCCTTTTAAACTGGACAATCCTGTTAAGTCAAGAGTGCGCAATCTCATAAGATTTCCCTGTATAAAGATGTCTCCCCATATATTTGCTATGTGAATTGCTCGATGTAACACCCCTTGTATAATTAGTTGACGTCTCTTCCTTCACGCTGTGTAAACTTCAGCACATTACAGGTTATTAGCCTAGTGTGAGTCATGTGTGAAAAGCTGCAATGTACGTGTAACACTAATCTGAGTATTACCTTTTGGGGCGTTCTCGGGAAGCATCCTGATCTGGCGACCAAGGAAACGTGTAATTGATTACGCAGTTCATGTTGTTTGGTACAACCTCACAAATATGTGATCTCTCCAGTTCCTAGAAATAAAATGAGGCCAAAACTTCACATTGATATAGTGTGTGTGCATAGAATATCATGTTATCGGCAACACGTTCTGTTTACATGGATTGATGTGTTGCCGAAAATAATGATTTTTGGGCCAGCTTAAAAAAATCTTTGCACCTGATGAATTAACTTTTTCTCATTCTTGGGGTAATTGCTATCCTTTATAGACGGGCTGATAGTCGGGAACAAGTTCCTATAAGCACTTGTACACTAATATTGGGATCATCTAATTTGGCCAGTACTGCTTCGCAATCGAGCATTCGACCAACAGCTAAGTACAGTGCATAGTGTGGTGGTAGTGGGGACAAAACAAATGTATAAGACCAGGAAATACATTGTTCCTAAAAGGTGCCTGTGTTTTGTTACTGATATGAGAAGAAAGGATTGCAGTTTGGGTTTTCATCTCTCCTATTCTTTCTTCACCCAAAGTAAGAGGGGCTTTCTTCTGTCTGTGACTGAATGTGTCATCAGAAAATGGTGGGTTTCTTAGCTAAACCTGGTAAACACCCTTGCCTTTTAAAGCTGTCTCTCGCAGAGGGGGTGCTTGGGTTTTAAAGCCAACCTGCCAGCAGGATTTTTTTAAATCAACAACAGGCGTTGTCATATTGACGCTGTTTTACTGATTAAAATGATACCTGGGGTGAAGAAATCTGTCTTGTGGTTCTTGTGTAATCAGTGTTAGAAGTTTTCAGTTAATAAGATGCCCGTGCTCTGGTGCGGGACTGTAAACAGAGTCTTATCTTCTTACTCTAAGCCAGAGAAACCAATAAGAGACCTGTGCACAGTCCACCTAGAAGCACAGTCTACATCTGTCTGTATGATGAGGAACATGTTTGTGCTTCGGGGCGGCTTGTGGGCATTTCTTTCCTTGGTAACTCTGGCTTAGAGCACCAAGATAAGACTCTGCTTAGAGTCCCGCCACGGAGTACGAGCATCTCATTAACAGAAAACTTCTAACACTGATTACACAAGAACCACAAGACTGATTCTTCATCCGAGGCATCATTTTAATTAGAGTAACAGTGACAACAAGACAATGCCTTAGTAACATTGTCCACAGTTGCCTCTAGTTTGCCAGAGATTTGCTGCTACTTCTCTAGGCTCCGCTCCAGTAATGTATCTGTCATCTCAGATTTTCCTGACTTCCATGCTAAAACAGGAGTTATTTTTAAGTTCAGCCTGTTTTTCTTGGTGTTGTCCACACCAAAGTTTCAGCAAATTACCAACTTCTAGCAAAAATGTTCACAGTTCTGATCATACCGTGTCTCTGCAATGCTGCCAGTTTGAAAAATGAGAGAGAAAAAATATTTTCATTGGGGTTCGGGTACTGTTCTGGTTCCCAATCCAAACTTTCTAAGGCCGATTTCACACGTCATTGTCTCCGGTACGTGTAGTGACAGTTTTCTCACGTACCGGAGACACTGACACACGTAGACTCATTCAAATGAATGGGTCTATGCAGATGTCTCCGTGTTTGCACACGGACACACGGCCCGTGAAAACCCGCTGACATGTCCGTTTTAACCTGGACACACGTGCACACGGAGAACTGTTCACACAGTCCTCCATGCTCACCGCCGGCCGCCGGGAAGAAGCTGCTACTGTAAGCGCTGTTCCCGGCGGCTGGTGCTGACCGCGGCTGACATTCTGCTCTCCTGCTCTGCCTGCAAGAGAGCAGAATGAATGCAAACCCGACGTGGGTTCCCCCTCATTTTCATAACCAACCAAACGACACTTACAGCTGGGGGCTGCATCCCTCAGCTGTCAGCTTCAGCCAGGTTGGTTGTGAAGAATAGAGGGGTCCCCATGCTGTTTTTTTTTTAAATTAATTAAATAATTTAAAAAAACGGCGTGGGATCCCCCCTATTTTTGACAACCAACCTGACTAAAGTCGACAGCTGAGGGCTGATATTCTCAGGCTGGTAAGGGGCCATTGATTTTGGCCCCCCCCCAGCCTAAAAACAGCAGCCCCCAGCTGCCCAGAAAAGGCATATCTATTAGATGCGCCTAATCTGGAGCTTTGCCCGGTTCTTCCCACTGCCCTGTAGCAGTGGCAAGTGAGGTAATATGGGGTTAATGGCACCTTTCGATTATAAGGTGCCATTAAGCCCGGATTAGTAATGGAGAGGTGTCAATAAGACACCGATCCATTACTAATCCTACAGTAAAGAAAGGGTTAAATAAACACACTCATACAATAAGAATAAATTATTTTAATGAAAGAATACAACACAAACTTTTATAATCTTTATTACACTGGCAATTTCTTAACGAAGCCATCGATCTTCTGAAAAAAAGTTGAAAATAATAAAACAAATCTATACATTACCTGTCCGGCGCTCAGTCATGTCCCACGGCGTAAATCCATTTCGGGGGTTAATATATTTACAGTCGGAGCGCTGCTAATACATCCGCTCCCGACTGTAACTGACTGGGGAATGAATGGAGCAGCCGGCGTCTGCTCAGTAACTAGCGGTGACGTCACCGCTCATCACTGAGTGCGCTCTGCTCCATTCATTCCCCAGTCAGTTACAGTCAGGAGCGGATGTGTTAGCAGCGCTCCGACTGTAAGTATATTAACCCCCGAGATGGATTTATGCTGTGGGACGTGACTGAGCGCTGGACAGGTAATGTTTAGATTTGTTTTATTATTTTCAACCTTTTTTCAGAAGATCGATGGCTTTGTTAAAGAATTACCAGTGTAATAAAGATTATAAAACTGTGTGTGTTGTATTCTTTCATTAAAATAATTTATTCTTATTGTGTGTGTGTTTTTATTTAACCCTTTCTTTACTGTAGGATTAGTAATGGATCGGTGTCTTATTGACACCTCTCCATTACTAATCCGGGCTTAATGGCACCTTATAATGGAAAGGTGCCATTAACCCCTTATTACCTCACTTGCCACCACTACAGGGCAGTGGGAAGAATCCAGCAAAGCTCCAGATCAGGCGCATCTAATAGATGCACCTTTTCTGGGCAGCTGGGGGCTGCTGTTTTTAGGCTGGGGGGGGCCAAGATCAATGGGCCCTTACCAGCCTGAGAATATCAGCCCTCAGCGTCTGCTTTAGTCAGGTTGGTTGTCAAAAATATTTAAAAAACTGTGGGGAGCCCTCTATTCTTCACAACCAACCTGGCTGAAGTTGACAGCTGAGGGATGCAGCCCCCAGCTGTAAGTTTCATCTGGTTGGTTATGAAAATGAGGGAAAACCCACGTCGGGTTTTCATTCATTCTGCTCTCCTGCCGGCAGAGCAGGAGAGGAGAATCACAGCCGCGGTCAGCACCAGCCGCCGGGAACAGCGCTTACTATAGCGCTTCTTCCCGACGCCGTCCGTGTGGTCCTGATGCAGCACATGGTTGCCACTCGTGTGCCACACGGAGGTATCACGTGTCCGCATGGACACGGATTGCTCCAGTACCGGTTTTTCCGGTACTGGAGTTATCTGGACGTGTGAAACCGCCCTAAACAAAAGTTCGGGTTAGGTACCAGAAGCTGAACTTCCACCAGTCCGCCCATCCCAAGTCAGATTGCATTCCTGTGGTTAACTGTAATCCTGCTGGAAAATGCCTTTTTCCTATAAGTAACTTTTCCTTTGTGTCCATGTACCTGGATGTGCTTCATTTTTGCTACCTGTTCAGCTTTTTTTACCTGCCGTATATCCATCTGAAAAACAAGAAGTAGGAGTCTAATATATGGTCTAGTGGCAAATGTGAACATTGCCAGATTTTTTTCTAATATATTGATTGTAATATGAAAATATAAAAATTTAACATAAAAATGTGTTTCAAGCTAGAATTCATTTTTTAGAAAGGGATTTAAATTTTAGTAATAACATTTTTGTATTCTTTGGTGAAAGAGTTGAAAAAAAATGTTCTTTATAAATTTCATGTGACTGTAAAGATCACAGCCTGTTGTCATCCATAAGGAAACGTTCTGCAATCACTTCATTATTGTGTAACTTCTTATTATGAGAGAATACCATAATTTGGTAAAAAGGTATTACTCCAGGCCACCACGATAATGTTTGCAGAACTAGAATGGATAATGAGTAGATTAGTAAATTGGCGTGTTGTATTGATCCACTAGACATGACATCTTCCATGGCAGCTACTGTCAAGTGTATATGATGCTTTGTGAGAAAATTAGTTGCTACATTTAAGCCTTCTGGGGACAATACGTGAAAAAAAATCTCTATTAAATAGCGCCTGTACATAACCGTATAATTACAGCAGTGTTGGAAGTTCAGTCTATTGAGGCAAATTGTTATTGTCACTGTGATATAATGCATGTGTGGGGTATTAATAAGTAATGTGGTAATGACACGCTGGAGAGCTTTGTTTTCATCAGCGGTATACTAAATACATACTGCTTTCCAGAAAGCTACCTGCCTGGGCGACCACGAGATGTTAGGAACTGGTAAAGCAATTCTTATTCACTTATTCAGTATCTAAATAAGCCTCATCAAAAGCATAAGAACGTCTTATGGATTTACAAAGCCTTGCAAACTAAAATGTGATTGTGCAGTATATCTTAGGCCTGTTTCACATTTCCGTTTGTTGCCATCAGTCAAAATCCGCCGTTTTGCAAAAAAAACGGATCCGCCATTTTTTTTGGGCGATCCTTTTCTTCCCATTGACTTGCATTAGCGGCGGAATTTGACGGATGGTCATCCGTTGGATCTGTTTTTTGACGGATCCGCCAATATTTTGGCGTCCACTGACTTCAGTGAATGGACAATGAAACGTTTTTTGTCTGCGTCAAAATAGCGGATAGCAACGGATCCGCCACTATCCGCCTTTCGTTATAATGGTCGCCTATGGGCGGCGGATCCGTTGCCAACTGTTTTTTTGACGGAATCCGGCAAAGGATCCGCTTTTTGACACTGAGCATGCCCGGAAGAATTTCCTTGCCAGAAATTTAACCCCAAATTCCATTCTGGCGGCAGCAAAAAAAAAATCTCTATCTCTATATCTCTCTATATCTCTCTCTCTCTCTCTCTCTCTATATCTCTCTCTCTCTCTCTCCATCTCTCTCTCTATCTCTCTCTATCTCTCTCTATCTCTCTCTCTCTCTCTCTCTCTATCTCTCTCTCTCTATCTCTCTCTCTCTATCTCTCTCTCTCTATCTCTCTCTCTCTATCTATCTCTCTATCTCTCTCTCTCTCTCTATCTATATCTCTCTCTATCTATATCTCTATCTATATCTCTCTCTATCTATCTCTCTCTCTATCTCTCTCTCTCTCTCTCTCTCGTTTTCCTTTAAATTTCAGTCACTAACTTACTAAAGCAGATCCGTCAAAAAAAAAAAAAAAAAAGGGGCCGGTGGCATCCATTTGGGCCACAACGGAAACGGATCCGTTTTTTTACAACCTGGCGGATTTTGACTGACGTCAAATAACTGAAATGTGAAACAGGCCTTGAATGGGCACTATTGTTTCAACAGAACAAGGGAATGAATGTAAGAAACGTTGGTGAAATATCTTCACAAAGAAATCTGTTTCTTTCTCCGCTGATCGCACCATTCAACTGAATCAGTGGCGGACACAGGCAGAAAAAGAACCCCTCTTCAGTAACTATATACTGGTCCTTTCCAGCCCAAGAGCCCCTAAAAATGCAAAATTTTCACCTGCTATGGAGGTAGAAATAGGCACCCTTACCTCTTGGTCCCCTGTGTGGCCGCACAGGTTGCGCCAATAGTATGTCTGACCCTTAACTGAACAACTCAATTCCGTCTTCTCCAGACTGTCAGCTTAGCGACTGATCCGTTTTCACTGCCCATTATACTCTATATAGTGGCAGGGGGTATGAGGAATGAGGAGCCATTGGCACAGAGACAGACTTTATGCAACTGTTTTACTTCAATTCAGTGCTGGATTCACAGCCACACCGCTCAGTATCACTGTATGTCATCCATGCTGATGCTACTGCTCTTGAACAAGTTCTATACAGAGAACAGCAGGAATGCAGATCTCTGTGTTGTGCACAGGAGACACCAAAGAAGCTACTCTGTCAACTAGGTCAATCTGAAGGGGGGATAACTGGTCTAAAATGCAGGATGCAAGTCATATAATTGCCAGAAATTGTGTCAATTCTACGTGCACACACACGCCAGCTTATTTTAATAACAGGTACGCTTTTAAGTGTATTTCCTGTGAGCTGGAATTGTCCCATTCCATGGCTTTGCATTTAGTTCCAGTAGACATCAATGACACTTCTTGCATGACCATGGCAGTCAGATGGTATTCACATAGACTAATCTTGAAAAATAACTTAAATAGGGGCGCCTTGAATGATGATTTCATATCATGCACCAATTAGACCAACTCCTTCTAGGCGTCTTATAAACGGTGACCAACTGTGGTTTCAGTGCAACGCTCCAAAATGGGTGATACTTCTGTTAGCCCCTTACTCTCTTCCTGATGCCTCCTTTTATCTCTCTGCCTGTCTGATTGTTTTTCTGTCTGTCCACTTATGTATTTGTTAATTAGCTCCACCTTAGTTGGAGCGTCCCGAAAGAAAGACCACCCACAATCCAAAATATCCCAAGGCATCATCTCCATCTGCCACCTCCTGCTATCCCCCCCACCATAGTCCAGTGATAATTTAATATCTTTAACTCATTTTCAAATCTAAGACTTCTTGCCTCGGTATACGAAGAGTAGAGCGATGGTGTCTTAAGCAGATGGTTGCACTCGACATAGGCACTTGGAAGTTTGTAGATTAATTCAGAGCAGAAAAATATAAAACTTGATGCATCTCCATTAAAATGAGGCTTGACATTTTCCTAGAAAAGCTAGCTGAGCAGTTGATTATGACTTGTATGGGGAGGCCTCCGGAATACAGATGAGGGAGGCTGACCGTGTCTTTTGCTGAATCTGCTGAATGACTGGTGGTGATACACTATAATCTTCTATGTTGTGCCATAAGGGTAATGTTACAAATATTATGGAAATGCGTTAATGCATAAAAATTGCTCTAAACTAAGAAAGCCGGGGTCCGCCTTGTGTTATCATGTAAGAATCGAGTTATTGAGGGTAACCAGCGGTGCCTCTGCACCTAACCCAGCAATCGGGCAACTCCCTTCCCCAATAACAACCGTGTCTATACGTTTTCCAAAATGTTACGGGGTCTAGTTATCGTTCAGAAGTCTGGAAACACACAGTCCTATGTCATTTTGGTGTAGTCTCTTGTGACGCGGGTGTCATTTCCTGTGACCACTAGATCCACTGAAATGTGTTGTACCACTATTTTTTTTTTTTTTAGAGCATTACTGTAGGGGAGATGTAGACTCAATACACATTGGATTGTCAGCCCAAACCCCTGGTAATCCAATTTATATGAGAAAGTTGCAAGATGACAACTTTTTATTTTTAAAGGTTACCCCGGGTGCCCAGGTTTTTGCCATGTAATCTGAGAGCAGCATATTGTAGGGACAGACACTGATCTAAGTGATGTATCACTTACTGGGCTGTTTGCTGTCACTTTGATACAATCCCCGTTTTCTCTGGTGCCGATCTGTCAGTTATCTGAAAGCTGAGCTGGGTATAACTCCATTCACACCACTGGTTGGGAGCTTTTTCCCCATGTACACCGAAAGCTGCTAATCAGTAGTAGGGACAAGGTTAAACAGAGCAAGAGGACTACATGGCACGAGACAACTAGTCCTCTAGTGATAATCTCCTGCTGATAATAATAAATAATAATCTTTATATAGCGCTAACATATTCCGCAGCGCTTTACAGTTTAACAGTTTCAAACACACGTCATAAGTAACGTTAACAATACAATAATTAAAGCAGAATAAGACGACCCTGCTCGTGAGAGCTTACAATCTACAATGGGGTGGGGGAGATACAAAGTACAGGTGTGTATTTGCAATGATGTATTTACAATGATGGTCCAGCCATCTTGAGGGAGTGAGGGATGGATGGAGATAGTGAATGGGCTACACAAGCACACTTACACATAGAATGACATTGATTAGTGAATGTGATAGGCCGCTCTGAAGAAATGTGTTTTGAGGGAGCGCCTAAAACTATTCAAATTGTGGATATTCCTAATTTCTTGGAGTAGAGCATTCCAAAGGATTGGCGCAGCGCGGGAGAAGTCTTGGAGTCGGGAGTGGGAGGTACGGATTAGTGCAGAGGTTAGTCGAAAGTCGATTGCAGAGCGCAGCAGTCGGTTAGGCCGATAGGCAGAAATGAGGGAGGAGATGTAGGGGGGTGCCGTACTGTGGAGAGCTTTGTGGGTGAGAACAAGTACTTTGAATTGGATTCTGTAGTGAATGAGCAGCCAATGTAAGGACTGGCGAAGAGCGGACACGTCTGAGTACCGATTAGTCAGATGGATGACCCGCGCTGCATTAAGGATGGACTGGAGAGGGGATAGTGGAGTAACGGGGAGGCCAATTAATAGAGCGTTGCAGTAGTCCAGGCAGGAGTGGATCAATGCTAAGTGAGGGTTTTTGTTTCCATGGTGAGAAAAGGGCGGATTCTAGAAATGTTCTTTAGGTGTAAGCGGCAAGAGCGGGCAAGAGATTGTATATGGGAGGTGAAGGAGAGATTGGTGTCAAACATAACACCCAGACAGCGCGCCTTCTGCCGGGATGTTATTATATTGCCACCCACGGAGAGGGAAATGTCAGATTTAGGGAGGTTAGTAGACTGCGGGAGCAGAAGAAGTTCAGTTTTTGAGAGGTTGAGTTTCAGATAGAGAGCGGACATGATGTTGGAGACTGCGGACAGACAGTCACTGGCGTTCTGTAGTACAGCGAGGGTAAGGTCGGGGGATGATGTGTATAGTTGTGTGTCATCAGCATAAAGATGGTACTGAAAGCCAAATCTGCTGATGGTCTGTCCAACTGGGGCTATGTAGAGAGAGAAGAGAAGGGGGCCAAGGACTGAGCCCTAAGCTACCCCGACAGCAAGAGGAAGAGATGGAGCCAGAGAACAAAACACTGAAGGAGCGGTCAGAAAGATAGGAAGAGAACCAGGAGAGAGCAGTGTCCTTAAAGCCCAGTGACTGGAGCCTAGAGAGTAGGAAACGGTGGTCAACAGTCAGGGTTGGACTGGGGTGCCTAGGGCCCACCAGGGGAATTGACTCTAGGGGCCCACCCTATGGCTACCATAAACAGTTTTATTATGTGTTCATTTTTTGGGCTCTCCCACTAAAACATGTGCCATTTAGCAAGCTGTACAGTGTGCAAAAGAGAGCGCTCTCAGCCTCCTGTATATCGTACAGACTGCACTCTAAGGCCTCTTTCACACATCCGGTTTTTGTAATCCGACACGATGCGGCAAAATTTTTCATAACCGGATCCGGTTTTGTCCCATAAGCTTTCATGGTCGCCGCATCGTGCCGGATGGTTATGCGTCGTGTCCGGTTGTTGCCGGACACGGCAAAAATTAGCCGTCCGGCATCTGCAAAAAACGTTCTCTGCAACGTTTTTTGTCAGCGCCGGACCTGCTTTTTCCACAGCGCATGCCCGGACTCTGTGAATGTTAACCCCACAAGTGCCCGGCGAGAGAGAGAGAGATCTCTATCTGTTACCCGGACACTTGTGAGAGATCTCTCTCGCCGGGCACTTGTGGGGTTAACACTCAGTGTCTGGGTGAGAGAGAGAGAGATCTCTCTGTGGGGTTAACCCCACAAGTGCCCGGCAAGAGAGAGAGATTCTCTCGCCTGGACACTAAGTGTTAACCCCCCATGTCTCTCTCTCTCCACCCCCCTCTCCTCTCCCCTCCCCTCACCTCCCTTTCAGCAGCTGTCTCTCAGCGGCTGCCCCTGTCCACCTCCTCCTGCGGCTCCTTTAAATCATGTCCGAGCTGTATGTCTCGCCGCATACACATCCGGTGTCACGGCTGCAGGCCGGATCCGGCGGCCCGGCTTTTCGCCGCACGCCACCGGACCCCACACACCGGATGTGTGAAAGTAGCCTTAGCATCCTATATCACATACAGACCGCACTCTCGGTCTCCTATAACAGATACTTTCTATAAGAGGCTGAGAGTGTGGTATGTACAGTATATAGGATGCCGATATTGCGGTATGTATGGCATATTGGCCTCGTATATGACATGCAGACTGTCGGCCTCCTATTAGGCCCCCTATAATAGATACAGACTGTCGGCCTTCTATGAGACATGCAGACTGTTGGCCTCCTATTAGGCCCCCTATAAGACATACAGACTGACGGCCTCCTATTAGGCCCCCTATAAGACATACAGACTGACGGCCTCCTATTAGGCCCCCTATAAGACATAGAGTGTCGGCCTCCTATAAGATATACAGAGTGTCGGCCTCCTATTAGGCCCCCTATAAGACATACAGAGTGTCGGCCTCCTATTAGGCCCCCTATAAGACATACAGACTGACGGCCTCCTATTAGGCCCCCTATAAGACAGAGTGTCGGCCTCCTATAAGATATACAGAGTGTCGGCCTCCTATTAGGCCCCCTATAAGACATACAGAGTGTCGGCCTCCTATTAGGCCCCCTATAAAACATACAGAGTGTCGGCCTCCTATAAGATATACAGACTGTCGGCCTCCTATTACGCCCCCTGTAAGACATACAGAGTGTCGGCCTCCTATTAGGCCCCCTATAAGACATACAGAGTGTCGGCCTCCTGTTAGGCCCCTTAGAAGACATACAGACTGTCGCCCTCTTAGATACTTTACAGACCGCACTCTTTACCTATGTACGGCATACAGGAGGATGATAGTGCGGTCTGTACAGTCTGTATACAGGCCTCATATGACCTATTGGGCCATATAAGAGTGTGGTGTGTGTGTATCTTATATAGGGAGCACTGGCACAGATTGTGATCTGTGATGCTGCATTATGTCGTGTATGAGCAGGGCCGGTTTTAGGCAAAGTGGGGCCCTAGGCAATGTTTAAAATGGGGCCCCAAATGCTAACATATTGCACATCACACAGAAGCATTTCGGTTGTAGTTACATGAGTTCAGGACGCTAAATGAGTGTGATCGACAATATTGAAGTCGTTCAACACTTGTTTCCGGCCTCTTTCCACCATCTGAGAAAGAATGATGGGGACAGAGCAATCACTAATGGATCAATCTGTCCCCATACAGTATCATGTTATCAGCAGCATATCTGCAGTTTACATCCCATAGTCCTCCATATAATATAATGTCCCCCATAGTCCTCCATCCATATAATATAATCTGCCCCATAGTCCTCCATATAGTATAATACACTCCTCAGTCCTTCATATATTAAAATACACTCAGTCCTCCATATAATATAATACACTCCTCCATATATTAAAATACACTGCTCAGTCCTCCATATAGTTTAATACACTCCTCATAGTGCTCCATATAGTATAATACACCGCCAGTCATCCATGTAGTACAATTCACTTCCCACAGTATAATGCACCCCATAGTTCTTCATATAGTATAATGTATTCCCCATAATCCTCGATACAGTATAATGCAGCTCACATATAGTATAATGCAGCCACCCCATAGAGCATAATGCAGCCAACCCACAGTGTATAATGCAGCCCTGCCATACAATATAATGTAACCCCTATATAATATAATGTAGCCCCCCTCTTATAGTATAATGCAGCCACCCCTTAGAGCATAGTGTAGCCACCCCACAGAATACAATGTAACCCCCCCATAGAATATAATGCAGCCCCCTCATATAGTATAAAGCAGCCTCTCCATAGAATATATGGCAGCCCCTTATATAGTGTAATGTAGCCCCTCCATAGAATACAATGTAGCCCTCCTCATATAGTATAATGCAGCTCCAATTGAATATAGTGTAGCCCCCTCATAAAGTATAATAAAGCCCCCCTACAATATAATTTAGCCCCCCATAAAATATAATGCAGCCCTCCGTAGAATACAATGTAGCCTCCTCATATAGTATAATGTAGCCCCTTCATAGAGTATGATGCGATCACTCCCATAGAATATAATAAAGATAACACAGCCCCCCCATATTATATAATGTAGCCAAGAATAGAATATAATACAGTCCACCTCCCCATAGAATATAATGTAGCCCCCCATATTATATAACACAGCCTCCCCATGGAATATAATGTATAATGTACCCCCCATGGTATATAGCACAGCCCCACATGGTATACAGCACGGCACCATGGAATACAGCACAGCCCCACATTGGTATACAGCACAACCCCCCATTGGTATATAGCACAGCCCTCCCATTGGTATACAGCACAGCGCAATGGTATAAAGCACAGCCTCACATGGTATAAAGCACAGACCTATGTGGCATATAGCACAGCATCACATGGTATACAGCACAGCCCCCCATTGGTATACAGAACAGCCCCCCATTTGTATACAGCACAACCCCCCCATTAGTATACAGCACAGCCCCCCATTGGTTTAAAGTACAGCCCCCATTGGTTTAAAGCACAGCCCCCCATTGGTTTAAAGCACAGCCCCCCATTGGTTTAAAGCACAGCCCCCCATTGGATTAAAGCACAGCTCCCCATTGGATTAAAGCACAGCCCCCCATTGGATTAAAGCACAGCCCCCCCATTGGATTAAAGCACAGCCCCCCCATTGGATTAAAGCACAGCCCCCCCATTGGTATACAGCACAGCCCCCCCATTGGTATACAGCACAGCCCCCCCATTGGTATACAGCACAGCCCCCCCATTGGTATACAGCACAGCCCCCCCATTGGTATACAGCACAGCCCCCCCATTGGTATACAGCACAGCCCCCCCATTGGTATACAGCACAGCCCCCCCATTGGTATACAGCACAGCCCCCCCATTGGTATACAGCACAGCCCCCCCATTGGTATACAGCACAGCCCCCCCATTGGTATACAGCACAGCCCCCCCATTGGTATACAGCACAGCCCCCCCATTGGTATACAGCACAGCCCCCCCATTGGTATACAGCACAGCCCCCCATTGGTATACAGCACAACCCCCCATTGGTATAAAGCACAGCCCCCCCATTGGTTTAAAGCACAGCCCCCCCATTGGTTTAAAGCACAGCCCCCCCATTGGTTTAAAGCACAGCCCCCCCATTGGTTTAAAGCACAGCCCCCCCATTGGTATACAGCACAGCCCCCCCATTGGTATACAGCACAGCCCCCCCATTGGTATACAGCACAGCCCCCCCATTGGTATACAGCACAGCCCCCCCATTGGTATACAGCACAGCCCCCCCATTGGTATACAGCACAGCCCCCCCATTGGTATACAGCACAACCCCCCATTGGTATAAAGCACAGCCCCCCCATTGGTTTAAAGCACAGCCCCCCCATTGGTTTAAAGCACAGCCCCCCCATTGGTTTAAAGCACAGCCCCCCCATTGGTTTAAAGCACAGCCCCCCCATTGGTTTAAAGCACAGCCCCCCATTGGTTTAAAGCACAGTCCCCCATTGGATTAAAGCACAGCCCCCCATTGGTATACAGCACAGCATCACATGGTATACAGCACCATGGTATATACAGCGCAGCCCCACATGATATACAGGCACAGGCCTCCTCATCCTCCGGACCCCTCTGGCCTCTTCCTCCTCCGGACCCCTCTGGCCTCTTCCTCCTCCGGACCCCTCTGGCCTCTTCCTCCTCCGTACCCTTTTAGCCTCTTCCTCCTCCGAACCCCTCTGGCCTCCCCTTCCCTCCTCCGGACCCCTCTGGCCTCTTCCATGGAGACTTTGTTCCCCCTCCTCTCCAGGGACACAGACCACCTGTCACCCACTCACTCTAGACTCTACTCACCGGAGCAGAGTAGGAGCAGCAGCAGGGAGAGCAGAGCTTGGCGGCGTCCTCTTGTCTCACACGCTGGCTGCTACGCTATTAGTCAGCCAGCAGCCAGCTACAGAGCCGGAAAGCAGGGCGCGGGGCATGTCACCGCCCATCAAGAACAGCGACGTCACACGGCAAGGTCCTGAGGCTTGGTGAGTCATCAGCGTCAGTGGAGCCAGAGCCAGCAAGGGGGTCGCCGTCGCCGCGTCAGTGCCTCAGACGGGGGGTACGCCGGGCACACGCGCGATGGTATGTGCATGCGCGTGTCCCTTCAAATCATGGGATGCGCTTTTAAAGGGCCCATGCACTTAAAGGGGCAGCATTTTTAAAGGGCCCCCAGCAACCCTCGGGGCCCCCCGGGCATTTACCCGGTACCCCACCAGGCCAGACTGAGCCTGTCAACAGTGTCGAAAGCTGCAAAAAGGTCGAGAAGAATGAGCAGAGAGTGGTGACCATTACGTTTTGCTGTCAGAAGGTCATTGATCACTTTGAGTGCAGTTTCAGTCGGATGTAGGGAGCAGAAGCCAGACTTTGAACGGTCTAGGAGGGAGTGAGTGGAGAGGTAATGGGTAAGCTGAGAGTAGACTAGACGCTCCAAAAGTTTAGAGATGAAGGGGAGTTTGGAGACTGGTCTGTAGTTGTTTGTGCAGGATGGGTCGAGACCGGGTTTCTTTAGTAATGGAGTAACGATGGCAAGTTTGAAGGAGAATGGGAAAATGCCCGAGGAGAGAGAGATTAAAGATTGTAGTTAGGTGAGTTATGACGACTGGAGAGAGAGACTAGAGGAGATGTGAGGGAATGGGGTCGGTAGTGCATGTAGTTGGACGAGAGGAAGAGAGGAGTCTGGAGACTACTACTTCTGTGATAGGAACAAATGTGGAAAGTGAGCCATGGGAAATGCAGGGAGGGATGGGAGTCACAGCACTTGGTGGTTGGGAGCAGATTTCCTGATGGATATTATCTATTTTTTCTATAAAGTGGGAGGCCAGGTCATCAGAACAAATGTCTTTGTTAGGGGCTTGTGCTTTTGGCCTGAGGAGGGAGTGAAAAGTGTCAAAAAGTTTCTTGGGGTTGTTGACTAGTGAGGAGATCAGGGTGGTGAAGTAGGTCTTTTTGGCAAGGTGAAGGGCAGCGTTGTAGGTTCTTAACATAAATTTGAAGTGTATGACGTCTTCTGGTGTGCAGGTTTTTCTCCATCGGCGTTCAGCACGCCTAAAGCATCGCTGGAGAAGTTGAGATTGCTATGTGAGCCAGGGCTGTTTTACTCTGTGTTTGGAAGTTCTGAGAGTGAGGGGTGCTACTTGGTCAAGGGTGCTTCTAAGAGTGTCATTGTAGTGATGAACAGCCAGATCAGGACATGAAAAAGAGGAGATTGGGGACAGTGATGAGTGTAGGGTGTCTGATAAAACACTGATTTTATTGAAATTGCAAATAGCAGCCCAGGATATGATGCATCTCTAGAATTGTGTCTCTGCCCCTGCATCATGCTATGCTCAGATTACATATAAACCTGCTGACAGATTACCTTTTAGTAAAGAGTGTGATATAGAAAATTAAATAATTTCCAAAGTAAAAAAAAGTAATAAAAAGTGATTTAAACCATAGATAATTTTCTGATGATTTCATGAGCTACAATCCAGTAGAACCTTACGTCCAATTTTACCCATGTGTCAATTACATTTTAATTCTCTAGGTTTTTTTTTATAAAACTATATTTTATTTTATTTTTTTAATTTATATATTTTTTATACCATATGTTCACATTTTCCAGGTTGATGCTAATAAGGAATAAGATGAATTACTGCAGAATAACCTCGGATTCTCATACAGATGTTTTCATCTTTCAGGATGAAATTACCGGCGCGGAGCTGCAGCTTCTTAAATCTTTCCAGCTTTGAACACTGAATACAGGGATTTTGTGAGAGAAGATGAAGAAACGCGTGGCTTGCTACTTCTTGGCGTTTTGTGCAATAACTATTGGATATCTGTCGGAGAGGTCGACTGCAGATTTGGATGCGACTCCCAGGATCACGGTGACCTATAACGGTAATGCTGTGTTTATTGAACTTCTCTTTTGGTGTTTTGAGAACCGTTTAAGCGGTGAAACCGTGGAATCGTGGCATTGTGTTTCCTGGCCGGTCAGCCAGCTGGCGTGCTCATAATACATGGGCTGCTATCAGTCTCATCCATCAGACACTATTGACTGGTTAATGAGCAATGGAGCGGCGTCGCTCGCTGGTAGCGGCATTTTGTGTTTGCGGAGGATGAATTGTTGCTGTTAATGATGATTAGCTTCTTTATGTAGATGACTGGCAGAAAGGAGCCATGATGATGATGATGATGCAAGGAGCGCAGATCATTTCCTCCAAGTCTCTACCAACATGCTAATGATGTGTTAAAGACTTGGCTTAGTCTTCTCCTGGGGGAGATGTGTAATTATGGCTACTGATAAATCTGGAAACAGGTTGGAGCTTTAAAAAGGATGCTACATTTATTTCTTTTTCTATTCTCTGTCATAGAAATTCCTAAAGAGGATCGCAATACTAAATGCATACTGTGCATAATTTAATAGATGTCTTAGACCCGATGAGGCTGGTGTGTTTACATTGAAGGTTCACGTCATTGTGGCTGTATAATTTTTTTTTCCCCCCAACTTATTGCTTATTTTATTATCAGGTAGAATGACAATTCGATCCTGTATGATCATTTTCTGACATTGATTTTTAAAGGGGTTGTCCACTACTTTATATTAACCCCCGAATGTATCCCATCGGGGCCCCTAATGAATTTTGTGAATACCTTAATACCTTATGTTGCCTATAGCACCGCTCACAGGCAGTATCTGTGGCCACTCACAGGCAGCACGTGACCCAGCACTGACGTCACAACAAGTGAGGCGTGACTCAGCGATGGGTCCCCGTGGTGGCCACTGGGTTGTGGGCGGGGTTACCCCCCCGCGTCACACCCAGCATCCACCGCGTGCTTTCTCAATGAATGGGCACGCGGTGGATGCCAGGTGTGACGTGGGGGGTTAAACCCGCCCGCAGCCTGGCAGCCAGCACGGAAGGAGGAAGAGAGACCCCCGGCTGCTGCCAGCACTTGTCGGGACGTCAGCGGACGCAAGAGCCGACTGCAGCCGGGGTCACGTGCTGCCTGTGAGTGGCCAGCGATAGCGCCACTCACAGGCAGTATAGGCAACATGAGGTATTTACAAAATTCATTAGGGGCCCGGGAGATACATTGGGGGGTCAATTTAAAGTAGTGGACAACCCCTTTAACATTTACACCACCCTCATTTGGTCTACCGTAACTAATAATTTTTGCAGTTTGTATCGTCACGTCTGCTGACATATCCGCTCTAAAGGCTTGAGGGTTTTTTTTTGTTTTAAGATTGCAATGCATCTAAATTGAAAAAGGAAGCCCGCTTTACGGAGTCATAAATTAAAATCTCAGATTGTTTTTTATATGCAGCTCCTTATATGTCGTCGTGATAACAGACTACAAACATTTTTGTAGTCTGATCCCATAATCCTAATTTCCTTGATCTACTCTTCTCTTTTTACTAACATACGTTTAGTATGTTTTAAAGGGAATCTGTCAGTAGTTTTTTATTGCTATATATTCTGAGCGCAGCGTAATGTAGTGGCTGAGATCCTGATTCCTGCTATGTGTCACTTACTAGGTCATGTGTTGCTGATCCAATAAAATTAAAGTTTTGTGAACAGAAGTTTATCACTACAGGACTAGGTGTCTCGTGCCTCCTGGTCCAACCTCGCCACCATCATCAATTCTGTCAATGCACAGAGAAAGCTGCCATTCAGTGGTGTGGACAGGGTTACATAGCAAGAAAACTGAGTCTCAGCCCCTACATCATGCTGCTCTCCTGTTACATAGCAAAAACCTGCTGATAGGATACATTCCCTTTAAAAAAAAAATAAAGGTCAGATAGATAGCAAGGCATGATCCGACTACATAGTGAGCTTATAATGCATTACCAAAGAGGCACACAGATCTGTAGAGAAGCTGTAGACTTTTACTTTTTTTTTTTAAACCCTTTTATGAAAATTCTTACTTGTGTAAAAAAAAAAAAAAAAAGTGCCACTTTTTCTGTTACAAAGATAACCCCAACACTCCTGTTTTTCTGTTTGTTTCTTAGTTACATTTGTTTCAATTTAAACCTGGGAGGCTGTCAATATAACTTACATTACACTCTTTCACAAAACTTGTTGCCGAACTTTTAAATAGTCCCGGTTGGTAAAGCTGCCGAGTATTCTATCACTGTATCCCCACATCACAGACTAGAAGAACCAAGAAATATCAGAATAGGATGGCTGAAAGAATTTTTTAGATTTTCAAAAAGGAAGGAAATTTCAGGTCATTGCTACTCTGAGGTTTCCGGTTGCTCTCAAATTGTGGGACCTCTGCAACAGTAAATGACTTGATTACCCGACACAAAAAATCTAGCCTTGTTGGAATTTATTTTGCAGCCATCGCTAGGCTAGATGAAGTGCAATTTTTTTTTTTCCTATAGGAAACCGGTGATTATTTTTTAGATGAGCGAACGTGTTTGTTTAAGGCGTTATATGAGCATGCTCGGGTGATAACCGTATCACTTAAGCGTGCTCGAATAATATTTTCGATTCCTGCGGCTGCCTGTCTCGCGGCTGTTTGACAGCCACCACACATGCAGCCGCGGGGACTGGAACATATTATTTGAGCACGCCAAAGTCACTCGGTTACTACACAATATAAACACGCAGAAAGAAAGGAGTCTATATCCATATTGTAAAATCACCTCACTATTTTATTAGATAAATAATATCACACATTTAAGACAGAAAGATAGTACAAAGTCATGGCAGAGTAAAAATATGAGAGACCAAGGTGCAACACTAGTGCAGTATTCCAGACAATAGGGTATTTAGTTATGTATATTGCCAGTGCTTACAATATATACAAGGCCTCACAAAACAAGAAAGGGTGGAGGCGTGATAAACCCTCATTGAGGTGTGCAAATAACCTAGTGATCCCTCCCCATCTGTCAGTAGGTTGTAACCCCAATCACTGTCTCTTACCCATGGCTGTCGGAAAGATCTGCACGCTGTGCCCCGACGCGCGTTTGGCCCCCGGAAGAAGCCCTCGCGAAACGCGTGTCGGGACACAGCGTACAGATCTTTCTGACAGCCATGGGTAAGAGACAGTGATTGGGGTTACAACCTACTGACAGATAGGGGAGGGATCACTAGGTTATTTGCACACCTCATTGAGGGTTTATCACGCCTCCACCTTTTCTTGTTTTGTGAGGCCTTGTATATATTGTAAGCACTGGCAATATACATAACTAAATACCCTATTGTTTGGAATACTGCACTAGTGTTGCACCTTGGTCTCTCATATTTTTACTCTGCCATGACTTTGTACTATCTTTCTGTCTTAAATGTGTGATATTATTTATCTAATAAAATAGTGAGGTGATTTTACAATATGGATATAGACTCCTTTCTTTCTCCGTGTTTATATGGTTGATGGAGTTTTCCTGCTGCTAATGCTAGGTGGTGATGGTGGTATTGTTCCTACTACTACCTTTATTATGATTCTTGCCATTGAGATTTTGTATTATATTACTACACAAGCATGCTCAGATAACACCTTATCCCAGCACGATTGCTCATCACTAGTGATTTTGCATCAAGTGGCCTGTGCCAGCAAGACACCATGCAATCCTGTAATCCAGCCTGATCATTTTTCCCTTTTTTGCTACGTGGCTGGCGGATAGTTGTGAACATCAGTGGGCTCGTACCTTTATTATAGTCATGAAGGGATGATTCCTCGTCACCTGCACAGATTGGCAGAAGGAATATTCCCCAGAGATTCTGACTGTCCTTGAATATGTACCAATCATTAGTTTATTTTCTGCTGAGCTTTTTCTTCCATGTAAACAAAGCTGATGTGTCTAACCTTGACTCCTACCAATTGCTTTCATCTTCTTTATCTACCGATTTTGCAAATTGTTGGGCATTTTCCAGTTTTTTAGGGAAAATAATTGGCTAAACTATCAAAAGGCAGATCGGTCTAGTTGAAAACGAATCTAGAAGGAAGATTTAGAATGTTACTCATTTTGTAGCATTTCAATCATGCAATAACCATGGTGGCTTCCTTGTCAGAATTTGACCATGTTAATGTGCCATTGTAATTTAAAGGATTGCTCCACAAATGTTATATTAATGGCATATTTTACGGATAGTCTGTGGATTAGATCAGTGGGGGTCAGGCACCCCCATAGATCAGCTGCTCAGGTGCCCTGACGTTAGCAGTAGCAGATAGAGTTGGGCGACTTTGGTCGGATCGGGTTTCATGAAACAAAATTTGTTTCAGATGAAACTGGTCCGACTAGGGCAAAAAAAAGTCGGAGTTTCGTCTGAAACCCGACCCCAATGCAAGTCAATGGGGAATAAAAGTCGGCATTGAGTGAATGAATGTCATCCGCTCAATGGCGACTTTTATTCCCCATTGACTTGCTTTGGGGTCGGGTTTCGGACGAAACTCCAACTTTTTTTTGCCCTAGTTGGACCAGTTTCATCTGAAACAAATTTTGTTTCATGAAACCCGATCCGACCAAAGTCGCTCAACTCTAGTTGCAGAGTTGAGCATTACGCTGTCTAGTGGTGACGGCTCGGTACTGCATATCCGTGGCTATTTGAATAATTAGGGGTGCTTCTGCAGGACCTGGCAGCAGCTACTACACAGTTGAGGAAGTTCTACTGTTCAGCTCCGAAACTGCTAACATCTGGCCACAGCAGGTGACCAATATGGGTGTCAGGAGCCAGAACCCCACCAATCTGATATTGGTAACCTATCCTTAGAAAAGGCCAGCGTTGCAAAAAATGGGGCAATCCTTTAAGTCTGACTCTGATCTGAAATAGATATTGGCCCTTGCCCTGAAGGTGCAACGACAGAAAAGCGTCACATAGAGAGGAAGGCCTGAGCTGTCCTCCCCAATCCAACCACACTTCTGTTCTTGTGACGTTTCTTCTTTTCGGTGATGAAACTACACGCAGTGTCCTCTACTCCACACCGGTCTCGTAAAACACCTTCTAAACCATTCATGTTCTTTGTGGAGATCTTTTATTCTTTTGCTGCATTTTCTATGCCTTTTTTTCTTTCATGCTTTTTCCTTTGGGCATCTCTATAAAACAAATTAGCATATGCATCTCTGATTAAAAAAAAATGCTTGTCGGAAAAAAAAAACCTGCTTTTCAATAAGGCTTGGCTGCAATTCTTGGGAAATAAATTGTCAATGTGAATAAATGCTGAGTGTCCCATATAGCCTTATCCGTGTGTAGTGATGATGTGCAGCATGAACCCCAGGTACACAAACGCCTTCTCTTCAGTGATATCAGACTCCTCAGCAGTATAATTATCTTTCAGTATAAAGCTGTCAAGGTGAGTTACAATATTGTGATGGCTTTTTCCTGGATGCTTCTGCAGCGTGCTGCTTTCACTGCTATGGGTATATCTCCGCTTTTAGAATATATGACGAGTAGCGAGTCTAATCTGTGCTCTACATCCGTATGACAATACCACTTGGCGGTTGTATTACAAACAGAGCATGTATGAAATCCTTGAACAGCCGGTCGAGGGTGCATACTGCTGTGCGAGATGTGAGCACGTTGTGCATTTGGAAGCCCAGATACTGGATCTAAATGTGCAGCTGGCAACACTGAGATCCATAGACAATATGGAGAGCAGTCTTCTGCTCACTGAGCAGACACTCAATGGGATAGATGAGGGGGGGATGCTAGGTTGGAGCTGCAGGACAATGAAGCAGCTAGCTGGGTGACAGTTAGAAGGCGGGGTAGAGGGAAGAGCACCAGGGAGGCTAGTCCTGATCTGGCACACCCCAATTAGTTGGCAGATGAGGGGAGTGTTAGTGCAGGAGTAGCACTGCTGCAGCAAGGCATGTCCTCTGAAAGCCGGAGGAGTGTCTGCTCCAGTAAGGGGGGAAATAGGAGAGCAGGGCAGGCCAGACAGGTTCTGGTAGTGGGAGACTCAATTATTAGGGGAACAGATAGGGCAATCTGTCACAAAGACAGGGATCGTCGAACGGTGTGCTGCCTACCTGGCGCTCGAGTCCGACACATCGCTGATCGGGTTGACAGATTACTGGGAGGGGCTGGAGAGGATCCAGCGGTCATGGTGCACATTGGCACAAATGACAAAGTTAGAGGTAGGTGGAAGGTCCTTAAAGATGATTTCAGGGAATTAGGCTGTAAGCTTAAAGCAAGGACCTCCAAGGTGGTATTTTCGGAAATACTTCCTGTACCACGTGCCACGCCAGAGAGGCGACGGGAGATTAGGGAGGTTAATAAGTGGCTCAGGAATTGGTGTAGGAAGGAGGGGTTTGGGTTCCTGCAGAACTGGGCCGACTTCTCAGTTGGCTACAGGTTCTACGCTAGGGACGGGCTGCACCTCAATGGGGAGGGTGCAGCTGTGCTGGGGGAGAAAATGGCTAGAAGGTTGGAGGAGTGTTTAAACTAGGGACGGGGGGGGAGGGTATTCCTTTTATAGGAGGGGAAGACAGTGCAGATAGTGACCTGGGCACAAATAATGACATTGGGGGTGGAGGTGGCATGGGGGGTGGGGTTAGAACAGTTAATAATTTAAGAAAGAATAGAGGTACAGAGAGATACATAAAGTGCATGTATACTAATGCCAGAAGTCTCGCCAACAAAATGGAGGAATTGGAGTTAATGTTGTTGGAACATAATTATGACATGGTGGGGATATCTGAGACATGGCTGGACGAGAGCCATGACTGGGCTGTTAATTTACAGGGCTATAGTCTGTTCAGAAATGACCGTACAAATAAGCGAGGGGGAGGTGTGTGTTTATATGTAAAATCATCCTTAAAACCCATCCTTCGTGATAATATATATGAATCTAATGAAAATGTAGAGTCCCTGTGGGTAGAGATAAGGGGAGGGGGGAAAAATAATAAATTACTGATAGGGGTTTGTTATAAATCTCCAAAAATAATGGAAGCAACAGAGAATATCCTCATAAAGCAAATAGATGAAGCAGCGACTCAAGGAGAAGTCATTATTATGGGGGACTTCAACTACCCTGAAATACATTGGGGAACCGAAACCTGCAGTTCCAGCAAAGGTAATAGGTTTCTGACAACGATGAGAGACAATTACCTTTCACAACTGGTTCAGGACCCAACAAGAGGGGGGGCACTGCTAGACCTAATATTAACCAACAGGCCAGACCGCATATCAAATGTAAGGGTTGAGGGTCACTTGGGTAATAGTGATCACAAATTAATAAGTTTTCATGTATCCTTTAATAAGATGTGTAGTAGAGGGGTTACAAGGACACTAAACTTCAGGAAGGCAAATTTCCAACGGATGAGAGATGATCTTGGTGCAATTAACTGGGATGATATCCTTAGACATAAAAATACACAAAGAAAATGGGAGACGTTTATTAGCATCCTGAATAGGACCTGTGCATAATATATACCGTATGGGAATAAACATGCGAGAAATAGGAGGAAACCACTATGGCTAAATAGAGCTGTAAGGGGCGCAATAAGAGATAAAAATAAAGCATTTAGAGAATTAAAGCAAGTAGGTAGTGATGAGGCATTAACTAAATACAGAAGATTAAATCAATTCTGTAAAAAGCAAATCAAGACAGCAAAGATTGAGACAGAGAGACTCATTGCCAGAGAAAGTAAAAATAATCCCAAAATATTCTTCAACTACATAAATAGTAAGAAGCTAAAAAATGATAGTGTTGGTCCCCTTAAAAATAGTCTGGGTGAAATGGTGGATGAGGATGAGGAAAAAGCCAATATGCTAAATGACTTTTTTTCAACAGTATTTACACAAGAAAATCCCATGACGGATAACATGATCAGGGATAAAAATTCTCCATTAAATGTCACCTGCTTAACCCAGCAGGAAGTACGGCGGCGTCTACAAATCACTAAAATTGACATTTCCCCGGGCCCGGATGGGATACACCCCCGAGTACTGCAGGAATTAAGCACAGTCATAGATAGACCACTATTTTTAATCTTTAAAGATTCCATAATAACAGGGTCTGTACCACAGGACTGGCGTATAGCAAATGTGGTGCCAATATTCAAAAAGGGGACAAAAACTGAACTTGGAAATTATAGGCCAGTAAGTTTAACCTCAACTGTGGGTAAAATCCTGGAGGGTTTTCTAAGAGATACTATACTGGAGTATCTGGAGAAGAATAACCTTATGACCCAATATCAACATGGGTTTACAAGAGACCGTTCCTGTCAGACTAATCTGATAAGCTTTTATGAAGAGGTAAGTTCCGGACTGGACCAAGGGAATGCAGTGGACGTGGTGTACATGGACTTTTCAAAAGCTTTTGATACGGTGCCACACAAAAGGTTGATACATAAAATGAGAACAATGGGGATAGGGGAAAATATGTGTAGGTGGGTTAAGAGCTGGCTCAGGGATAGGAAACAAAGGGTGGTTATTAATGGAGCACACTCGGACTGGGTCACGGTTAGCAGTGGGGTACCACAAGGGTCAGTTTTGGGCCCGCTTCTTTTTAACATATTTATTAATGACCTTGTAGGGGGCATAGAGAGTAGAATTTCAATATTTGCAGATGACACTAAACTCTGCAGGGTAATTAATACAGAGGAGGACAATTTTATATTACAGGAGGATTTATGTAAACTAGAAGCTTGGGCTGATAAATGGCAAATGAGCTTTAATTGGGAAAAATGTAAGGTCATGCACTTGGGTAGAACGAACAAGTTGTATAATTATGTGCTTAATTGTAAAACACTGGGCAAAACAGTCACTGTAAAAGACCTGGGTGTATGGGTGGACGACAAACTCACATTTAGTGGCCAGAGTCAAGCAGCTGCTGCAAAGGCAAATAAAATAATGGGATGCATTAAAAGAGGCATAGATGCTCATGAGGAGAACATAATTTTACCTCTATATAAGTCACTAGTGCGACAACACTTAGAATACTGTGTACAGTTCTGGTCTCCGGTGTATAAGAAAGACATAGCTGAACTGGAGCGGGTGCAGAGAAGAGCGACCAAGGTTATTAGGGAACTAGGGGGTCTGCAATACCAAGACTGGTTATTACACTTGGGGTTATTTAGTTTGGAGAATCGAAGGCTTAGGGGTGATCTTATTACAATGTATAAATATATGCGGGGACAATACAAAAATCTTTCTAATGATCTTTTTACTCTTAGACCTGTGACGGGGACAAGGGGGCATCCTCTACGTCTGGAGGAAAGAAGGTTTAAGCATACTCACAGACGCGGATTCTTTACTGTAAGAGCAGTGAGACTATGGAACTCTCTGCCATATGATGTTGTAATGAGTGATTCATTACTAAAATTTAAGAAGGGACTGGATGCCTTTCTTGAAAAGTATAATATTACAGGGTATATACACTAGTCTCCTTAATATTGCGTTGATCCAGGGAGCTAGTCTGATTGCTGTATGTGGAGTCGGGAAGGAATTTTTTTCCCCAATGTGAAGCTTACTGTTGCCACATGGGTTTTTTTTGCCTTCCTCTGGATCAACATGTTAGGGCAAGTTAGGATAGGATATGGGTTGAACTAGATGGACTTAAAGTCTCCCTTCAACCTTAATAACTATGTTACTATGTTACTATGTTACTATTTATAGGCTCGAGTAGTTGCCCATGTGCATGAAAACTATATTAATACAAGCACAATGATAAAGTTATAAGAGGCAGAACTTCTTAAATCGTCTTTAGTGGTTAAAACTAAAAGAGAAAGAGCGCAATAGGGTCTTACCCAGGTAAAAGAGATACAGTTCAAGCTATTATACTCACCAATAGCAGGAGAGTTAGAGGCATAAAGGAATAGAGGTCAAAGCTGCTGCACATCCAAATGGCCACGCCGTGACCATAGATCATCAGATATCAAAGAAACAATTTTCGGATTTAAACGTGCGCTGCTAGACAAAACGACTCCTTTCCAGATTGTGTACTTGTATACTTTTATTTTCCCAACGCGTTTCGAAGTCTCAAACTTCTTCCTCAGGGGATGACATCGTCTTTAGGCGCTTCTTCCATCTCCCAGACTGGAGATCTGTTGCATCTCTACTTCCTTCTGGTGTTATGAAGTGGACAGCCTGAACAGGAGTCAGATATTTAGTAACTGGTGCCAGGATATTTACTTTAAATGCATACATATTAGGCTACAAATATTTTTTTTCAATTGGCTTATATTAAATATTTCCACTGTTTGCTTTCTAAAGCCTTTGTTAACCTGTCTATTGCTGGCCGCAGCATGAGTTAATTGATAATCAGTCAGTCAGCTCTTATGGCAGAGAGTTTGTAACTCTCATCTATCTTTTTCTGAGTTGCTCTCAGCTGATTAGTGACCACATAGACGTGGAACTGAACTTTGATATGGTCATAAGACAGCCCATGACCTACTCCTAATCCATACAAGGATGGGGCCTGCCATCTAATGTGTATTGGGGTATCCTGATTCTCCCTAGTGGTAGATGTCAGGGAAAGGAATGATAGGACATGTTGGATTTCAGCATATCAAATCCTTTGCTGTCACTTAAGATAAGCCCTAAACAGACTTTTGTTCTTATAAGCCAATGCAAGTTGATCTCATCACCATTTTTGCCCTTTATCTCTGGATGCTGGCTTGAAGGACAGTTGTTAACTATAAAAAGAGGATTTATGCGCCTCTGTAACAGAGGTTCAACCAAGGCATCCAGACATCCAAAGAACCAGAGACTCTTTGCAAGGCAGCAGACATCATGGCTCCATCACAAGGGACACAGATTTGTCATTCTACAGGATGCCACCTTAGGGGACAACTGCCCCAGCTGAAAGAACACATCTGCTCCATTGACCATCACTGAACTATGGATACGTTTGAGGTGGTAAGGATTTGGACCCACCGGTCACCTGAGCCCCCATGGATACGTTTGGGAAAGCCAGGAATGGGACCCAACAGTTATTTGGCTCCATGGAGATGTTCAGAGAAGCCAGGTTGTGACCTTCTGGTCAACTGGCCTTGTACCTCAATGGACTGTCATCTTTGTAAGCTTGTGGTTACCTCCTCTCTGTGTGCGTGCCACAGGTGGGGAAGTCGGCCCTGGAAGCTGCAAAGTAACAACTGCTCTTATCCTGGCGAGTCAGCGGAAAGGTGATGCTCTGTAATTTGCACCTTCTTGGGTATTTTTCTGGGGCTGTTTTATGTGTTAATTGCCTGTTTTGTGGTTCAATAAAGTATTGCCATGCTGTTTTACCCTCACCCTGTGTTGTCTGAATAGTATTACGCCCACATGGAAAGGAGAGGGCGTGTTCGGTGGGATGATCCCCGGTCAATGCGGTTTCGGCTAGCGGACCAGGGCATCCGCTAACAGCCGTGTCTCCACAGGCGTTTTGCGGAAGAAGAAAAAAAGCACAATTGTAACAAATTTGATGCAAACTAATGACTGTCCAGAGACAATATCTGTAACCCATTTTCCTCCTAACTACAATGGGCCTAACATAAGCATCAGCTACATACGTCAGAGGCAGTATAGGGGCATCCGACGGCAGGTTTTATTCTGCACACACATGGCTGAGGATCTTCTAGCTTTGTGAATATGAGGTGACATCTCTGTCTGGCAATAAAGCAGCCTGGTGCCAAATAGCGGATCACTTGTAATCCATCCATGAGAATGTAATCCCCCAGTAATAAGTCACGTACAGAGGTTTCACTTTTGGAACTGATACGTTAAATGTATATGGTAATTCTGCATATACAAAAGTGAAACGAACTGGAACCATCATAATTGGAGACAGTCATTGGATCAAGTTCCGCCGTGTGGAACCAGGTTAGATTTTGGACAAGTGGCTTTTAAAAGGATTATTAAAAAGTGAGTGTAAAAAATTTGCTTATATTGCAGCATGTTTTTTGCAAATCCGTGTTTCAAAGATGAGCAATCAATATATACTCCATTTCCAATAATCCGTCCGAAAGCTGCAACAACTTTTATGTTCAAGCGTTTATCGTGCGGCTTCTTGGCCAGTTGTCCCCTACTCAGGGCTGCCCAAGCAGAAGTTGTCAAGTAGCTGTTGCAGTTTTTATTGTGGAGATATTCCTCCCCTCGCCTCCATCCAAAAAAGTATTTGTGATGTTACTCATTGATGGATGAAAGGTATGACTTCGTAATCTCCGATTATAGTTCATCCCAAAACTGTTGGATGGTGTTGGTCAGGGCTCTGTGCGGACGGTCAGGCTCTTTCACACCAAACTCCTCTAACCATGTCTTTATGAACCTTGTGCACTAGGTATAGACATAAGGAACCGAAAAGGGCCTTCCCCAAACTGTTACCACACAGTTCAAGGCTACAATTGTCCAATATGTTTTGTTTGTTAAAGCATTAAGATTTCCCCACACTGGAACAAAGTGGTTTAGGCCAACCCCTGAAGAACAACCTGTAGCATTATCCTCTTCCACCAACCCTTACACACAATACAGTCAGGCACATAAGGTCGCCTTGGCATCCCCCAAACCCAGACTTGTGACTCAAAAGGCCCGATAGAGAAGTGTGATCCATCACTCCACAGGACACGTTTCTGTGCACCTCTGTAAAGAATTTGGCGCATTTTTCAACTGCCATGTGTCACTTGTGTTATAAATTATGATTGCATTTTCGGCTGCCAAACTTTTGTGACCTTTTGAGTTTAGGATATAATTTATGATCTTTATCTTTTTCCTCTGCATGACATTAACCAATCAAAAGAAGGAGACATCATGCAGGGGAAAATGAACACGCCCCCAGAAGAACATTTCTTCTTCTGTGAGATGTAATAACAGACAGTCCTGCTTTCTGCACCCACTGTGTTGTGTCTTCAGAGCTGAGTGTGATTATGAACACCTCTAGCAGATTTCATCTCACAATAGTTAGTATGAGGGAGGGGGATACAGCAGAGTTGACAGCGCTATAAGAGGAGACTGCAGAGTAGTTTATAATAACACTCAGCTCTGATCTATACCTTCTGGCTGTCATCCCTGTTTTCTGTAAGAAGTGTGCCCCAGTACTTTTGTTCAAATACTGTATATTTAGACCTTTTTTTTGTTTACTTGGAGGAAGGCTATTTTGTGAGATTGACTGCCTTTAGCAGCAGATACTATGCAGACGTGTCATGTTATCTACCTGTGCAGACTTGAACGTTGTTGGCCAAGCTTTGCACAGAACATTCAGGCACCGTCCGGATTACCATGTGATAAAGGGAAGAGGAGTGTTAAAAGTGGAATTTTCTTCCTGTGAGATGCCGGTGTGACCTGACAAACTGCTTGATTAGCGCTTGTTTGATCTCATAAAATATGTTTGAGTCTGTTCTTTTTCAATAGGCTTTATAAAAGCCGTTTTATCCCGGTGCAGGAGGTTAATAAACTACAGAAATTATGCTGTAGGAAGAACAAAAATTAGAACGTCGGCTCGTTCTCACCAGTGAGAAGTGATGTGGAAGCAGTGAGAACCGACGCTGACATCCAGATATTCTTCTGTGAAAGGAAATGGGGAAAGCATTATGATCCGGGCCCGTATGATGCGATGACTGTACTTTGCATATCTTGGTGCTGTGGGATGTGGTGTTTGGCCCTTATCCAGCCAGCGCAATACTTACCAACCATGGACCTTTCAAATGTAATGGTTGACCCCGGTAACACGGAAAAAGAGAACCCTGCTATGTAATACAGTGTGTGAAGCCAAGGTCTGTGGGCATTAAGGAAAATATGCAACTTTTATTAAAATCTGGGGACCCATGGATAAAACAAAATGACAGTTCTGCTCCCCAATGTTCTTTACTTTTATTTGTTGATTCCCTTGTAAGCAAAGGGACCAAATTGGGAGTCGGAGTGAGAATTATGTATATTATATCTGAAAAATCTTTACTGTTTGCTATTATTGTTGTTGAGAAAATAAATATATAAAATAATGGCTGTGCTAATTCCCCACAAGAAGTTAAAACTGCTTTTGGAGCACATGCCAGTCTAATGTAGTATGTACCGTAACCGTCTCATTCCCTGTAATGTGCTGTCAACTGTGCAGTTGCTTTTCATCCAGCATTCGACCAGCACTATAGGTGCCTGAACACTCATCCTATCACTTCCCAGCATCCATTGTCCCTGCCATTATCTAATGGTTTGCCTGTCCTGGAATGAAAGCCCACCTCTCTGTGAGGCTTAACAGACAGGAGAGCAGCAACCGAGAAGGACAGACCTTTATATTTGGGTCGCACTGGACCATGCAAATCAACGAGTCTCTGGAAACCATCGGACTGCACTCGGATGACATCTGAGTGTGCAGTTCAATTTCCACAGCCTCACAGAATAGAGACGATGGGGACATTTTTTGCTCCATCTTCTCCAGACCTAGACAATCTGATCAGACTATGATCGCACTCCGATCACCATTTGCATAATTGACTTGATTCTCTCGGGTTATAGAAAAATCTCCGGTCGTCTGTACCTATCCTCAGACTGTATGGTCACGCATCCCATTCAGTTACTCTCAGTTGTAAGTAAATGTCATACATTTGCAGGAGGAGTAACAGAGGAAGCGGACAACACAGAGATCTAAGAAAGTGTTTCAGAATTATTTCGTGGGAATCCCAATCCTTTACTAAAACAGACTCCTCTTTATCCTTGTACTGTGTTAAAGCCGTGCTTGTATTTGCTATTATTTGGGTCCCTTCTTTATTTCCATCCCTCTGATGACACATACACTGCTAGTATTTCCCTGATTAGCCTTCTTTTTCTCATTTTCAAGTCTTCTATTGAGAATATAATGAAACTGTCCGGACAACTTAAAGAAAATATCTCCACTAGAGATCACGTGTTAACGAGGGCGCTAATGAGGACAGCGATTTTACTGTCAATCGCCTAATCGGCTCATTCCGGAGATATTTAGTGCGGAGCCCATTCCCAGGCTCACAAGTCACTTTTACGAGGGTGAATTGATGCTGTAGATGCTTGTGCTACGTAACCCGGGTCCGGCACTGTGTAATAAGTTAAGGTCACTTATTCCACGCTGCTTCCCAGATCTCACAATAGCTGTAATATAAAGTGTGAACAACCAGGCCGAGCTCTTCAGGAATACATCCGAGTGCTCTGTGTATTGGAGAATTGTATGTCGAGGAGGAAAAACTGCCGAAGGCTTTTATGAAGAATATCATTAGATTTCCTGGTAGAACGCGTGAAGGTCACCTTCAAGGTTATTATGGGTGGAATAATTGTTCAGTGGAAGACTTTTCCAATATACCGTAAACCATTGATGGGTTTTTATTGTTAGGTCATATATTCAGTGGGAGTTAATTTAGTTTTCAGTATTTAGAAGCACCAATATATCTGTGTACAGCATGGTGGGCCGGGTAATAAGGGATTTTTCTTAGATTTAGAATTAATCATAAAGTTGTCCTGATTTAAACACTGGCACCTCCAAATAATGCAAACCAAGAAAGCCGTAACTAAACTACTAACTAAATGAGGCAAACCATAAATATATTAAAATGTAACATTTATTAGAAAAATTAAGGTGTTTTTTTTTTTTTATAAAAGCCACATTTCCATAATGCACACAAACATACCCCAACAAGGGGGACACCAGTAATTACAGACGAAAATTACAGAGCCAATAAAGCACAGCTTCCAGAAAAAAATGACAAAATATGTAAAATAATAAATATATATAAATTTACCTATTGCAGTGAGCAATATTAGGATATAATATAATAGAAATTCATGACAAGGGATAGGTGCCAGAAGGGTTTAATAAGTGCCGAATTATCAATACTGGTGATCTCCCCATACGAAAATATACAGTATATAAAATTATAGTCTGCAATTAGATTGCACATTGAATAGACGGATAGTATTACCTTTTTCCCTGGTGGTATGAAAAATAGTGAAGATGGTCTGGCGGTGCCCCCCTGCGCCCTGACACGCGTTTCGCCCTTTGCTTCTTCCGAGGGGTTTAGTCAAGTTCCTCCTGTTCCTTTCTGCCGACCATGTAGAGGTAAATAACAAGGGTAGAGAAAAGGTATGGGGGAGGGTAGTTAAATGGATTGTCCAGGCTTGGGACAAAAAATTTGGATTCGCTCTATTGTCTGATCGGTTGGGGTCTGACACCGACTGTTATCACTGGTGGCGACCATCGGCTGGAAGTGCTCGCTTGCGGACCTGGCCATTTACTTGTAGTGACCGCGGCAGGGTACTGCACATCCACTACCTATTGATTTGAATAGATGACTGTGTAGTTCCAAGCCTTGGCCACTATCAGAAGACGACCAGCTCCAAGAGTGACTACTGCCCGACACCAATAACAGCAGATCGTCAGGGGTGCCGGGTGTTGGCCTCCAACCGATCAGACATTGATGACCTATCCTAAGGATAGATCATCAATGCTAGAGTAGTGGACATCCTCTTTCAGTAAGTGAAGTTCCGTCCATTATTCATGTGAATGCTGCAGCCAATCCCCGGACTCATTGGTCACATTTTGCACATACAAAAACGTCAATGCTGAGCTCAGTGTTTAGTTGCAGCGGTCTTGTGAATGATGGACTGGTTACAGATGAAAAAGGTTTGCAGGATTCCTGTTTGGTGTAGACGTTGGTACTCTGTGGCAGTCAGACCGGGGTCTTTAGAACTTCCCTGACCACCACCCAAATTCAACATTGCTTTACGTCTCTGGCATTAACAATACCCCTCCAATGTCATGGAAGCTTTGTACAAGCCAGAGATATCCAGGTTGCCGTCATTTGCAGAACTCAATGTCGAGTGTCCATGAACTGCTATCGTGTGTGCTGGACGAGGATATTGTGAACCGTTTTGCGCAGCATGTTGGACGGGACATTATTATGACGTAATCACCAGAACGGCGGATGTTCGTCGTCAGTAATAGTCATTTCTTTAGTTTATAGCATTTTCTGTTCCATGGCAACGATTGTGAAATCACAGAAAAATTCTTCAAGTGCTATTTTTTTTTTTTTTTTGTCTGTCCTGGAGAGCTTTAATTTTGCCTTCATCTGTGGCTTTATAAAACTGCACATTAGTTGTCCATCGCCGTGCACATGTTCAGTGTTATGCCATGGTTTCCGAATCCTGAAGCAATTAAAACAAGTAGCAGGTTCATTCCCGGTGGCTCAGTGGTTAGCATTGCAGCCTTGCAGCTCTGGAGTTCTGGGTTCAAATCCCACAAGGGACAACATCTGCAAGGAGTTTGTATGTCCTCGTGTTTGTGTGGGTTTCCTCGGGGTTCTCCGGTTTCCTCCCACATTCCAAAGAAATACTAATAGGGAATCTAGATTGTGAGCCCCATTGGGGACAGCGATGACAATGTATGTAGAGTGCTGCGCAGTAAGATGGTGCTATATAAGGCCTGTTTTACACTTCAGTTTTTCACCATCAGTCAAAATCCGCCGTTTTGCAAAAAAAAACAAAAACGGATCCGCCATTTTTTGGCGGATCCGTTTTTTCCCCATTGACTTGCATTATCGGCGGATTTTGACTGACAGTCGTCCGTTGCATCCGTATTTCTGCGGATCTGCCAAAATTTTGGCGTCCGCAGAGATCACAGAATAGACAATGCAACGTTTTTTTTCTGCCCGGATCCGCATATTTGCCTTTTGATACATCTTTAACCCTAAATCCAGTCTGGCTACTGGAGGAAATCTCTCTCTGTCTCTCTCCTTACCGCGAAATTATGCACGCTCAAAGATCCCGCGACAGCATGCACGCTCCAAGATCACGCGACATCATGTTCGCGCTCCAGGATGCCGCGCACCAAGATCCCGCGAGATGCAGATGCCCGATCTCTTCCGGATACCGCTACATCGCCGGTATTATTTTTTTTTTTCTTTTTTCCCTGCCGCCGTTCCATTAACATTACCATATCGGTGGATCCCAGCGCACCAACGGTCCGGTGGCTCCCGTTGGTGTGTGGTCGGCCACGGATCCATTTTCTGCCATTTTGGCGGATTTAGACTGACCTGAAAAACTGATGTGTAAAACAGGCCTAATGCATGATAATTCATTATACTGAAAATGGTGAATCCAAGTAGGAGGGAAAAAATACCGCTGGCTTTTTTTTTCTGAAGAGGCTTTGCCTAGATAAAACTTGGCGCCTCTGCCCCTGGAAGAAAAGCCATTGTATGCACGTACCCTAAACACTGAAGAGACAAGCAGATGTATTTTCTAAACTAAGTTTAGCAGGGAGTAAGATAAAGGTCATGCTGGGATACTGAGAGGATTTTTTATAATATTAAACTTGAGTGCTGATGTACTTACAAATGCTGGGACTGTAGGGTAGCATGCCTCTTTCCTAACCCTCATTGTCAATCCCAGACACAATAACCCCTGCCCGGTATGTGTAATTGATGCTGTAATTACTTACAATGAGTCTCTCACGACTGATTAGTACTTATGGCAATACAGATGTAAGAGCGGTTTGCGCCTGATAAGTGGGCGCCTTTCACCCCCACAATCTGCACTCTGAAAGGGGTATAGGAGGTTTATTCACTTTCTTTGTTTGCGTTCCTCTCTTCCCTCTGCACCCTTTTATATTAACCAACAAATACATCCAATAGAAAAAAATAATATACGGTATATTAGGAGCGGAAATGGATTGAAGTGTTTAGAAGGTTATTCCCATCTCCAAGATCCTAGCCCAATATGTAGTGGGTGTAATATAATAATATCAAATACCATTAATTAGAAAAGTCTCTTTCCTCATGTGCAGGCATTGCAGGACCTTAGGTAACCATGGTTACGACTTCTAACAACTAGCTAACTATCATTCTATCAGTGGTGGTAACCATGGATACTCAAGGTCCTGCAATGCCTGCACATGAGGGAAGAGACATAGCAAATCAGAAAAACTATACAACATTTCTAATTAAAGGTATTTGCTAATATTATTATTACACCTTCTACATATTGGGAGAGGATCTGGGCGATAGGAATAGCTCTTCAATTATACCTACAATTAAAAATAGATTATCTTCAACAGGAAGACCTCATCTTTACATTTTATATGATTTAATATGTGAGTGAATTATTTCTTCCAGACAACTTGATCTCCACACTCCAGACTTGATGCTTCCAGATTGCAGATGAATGTGTGTGTCTCTTCTGTCTATTTTACTGTCCACGCGTCCTGTGTAATCTTTCTGTCTATTAAATTTATACTCCTAGCAGTTAGGTGGGCTTTCAGTTAATAGCAGGTAAGCTGTGGGACAGTGACAGGAAGTTGGGAAGTGTGCTAAAGCTAAAGGAAGTTTTAGCACCTATAGTGCTGTCAGAATGCTGGTGAAGAAGTACCACCCACTGTAAACAGTGATGGCAAGTTAAAGAGCATGAGAATCCAGGGACGACTTGCCATTTTAATATGTAATGTGAACCAAAAGCAGTTTTTATGAGGGCAGCAAAGTTCTATTCACACCCCCTCAATCCCCATTTTTAGTGACATGTTATATCCCTATATTTTAAGAACATTGCTAGAAAGATCAGACATTTTCAGAACAAAGATGTACAAATCCTACCATATTCATATTTGATTATGAGGAATAAATGTTATATAAAAAAACGATATTGGGCAGATTTTGAGACTGAGGATGAAGAATCTGGTGATTGTTTCTGTAGCTGTAAAATGCGTAGATCCTCACCATCTCGCTGCAGATCCTATGACTGCAAAACTATATTACAAGTGATTTATCCATTTAGGGCTCAGTTTGTATGTAATCTCCTGAAGCCATGTAGTAATACTGACTGTTACATCTAATAAAGGCAATGAAATCTCCTTTTGTCCACGCATGGTGGTTATCGCGGCACAGAGCCTGGTGTGTCACTGTTGTCAGGTATACACCACCTCATTTATTAATTCCTAAGTGTTCTGAGCACCGCCGTACTTATAAGACACTGTTGAATCGATGTCTCTCTGGACAGAATTACACCGGTGAGAACTGAGCTCATTTGGAAACCAAGCAGGAAACTATTTCATCTGTCCTTGAATCTTGTGGGGACAACAAGAAAAACTTTAAGATTTAAGTGCTGCATGTGTTAGTACAACACCCAAATGTTTCCTAGATCTGAGAAATAGTTGAATGCTCCTTGGTCCTGGTGTCCGTACTGCCAGTATGACTCGCCGTTATTTTCTACATTGCATCTTTATAAACTCTAGATTGTCTTCATACCAGTTCCTGTCCTCAATAGGTCTCACATCTGATTTGTCTGTCTCGGACCCCTGCACCATTTCATAGACCTAGATGTTCTTTTAGAAGGTAGGAGGAAACTTTGAGGCCTGATTCGTGCATCAGTGTTTGGTCAGTAGTGGCCAAAAGCAAAAATCGGGAGTGGGACCTTCAGAGAGAACTGCAGCGGAAAGGTTCTCACAGGTTCTGCTTGTTTTGGAGAACCTACAAACTCAACGTTGCTCCTTAGTGAATTTGGTTCCAGAAACCTTGTGATACAAGGAAACGCTGCCAACCACTGAAGCATGGGGGTGTTTGACGAGTGTGACCAACTTTTTACTATTGAGGCTGCCTATGCGGCATCAATAGAAAAAAGATAGAATGTAAATAATAATAATAAAAAAAATATTGCTATTCTCACCTTCCGAAGTCCCGCGCAGCCTTCCCGCCTCTCTCCACGCTCCCGATCCCAGTAATCCTTTGCGACAATTACCGCGATGACGTCCATTCTCGCGGGATCGCGACGTCTCGCGAATGACCGCGAGACTTCACAATCCCGCGAGAACGGACGTCATCGCTCGCAAAGGCTTACTGGGACCGGGAGCGTGGAGAGAGGCGGGAAGGCTGCGCGGGACGTCGGAAGGTGAGAATAACAATATTTTTTATTTCTATTTTTTACAGGGATATGGTACCCAAAGCCCGGAGGACAGTCTCCTCTCCTCCGGACCGTGGGTACCATCCACAAATGTTCTGCTTACTTTTCGCATAGTGTGCACAGCCACATGCGGAAAGTAAGCAGAACAATGCATTCCTATGGGTGCGGGATCGCCGCGATTCCGCAAAATTAATGAGCATGCTGCGTTTTTTACAGCGAAGCGATTCCGCCGTGGTAAAAACCGCAGCATTAGCACAGCATTGCGGAATCCCATAGGAATGCATGGGATGCTTAGTTTTCGCGGCAAAATCGCGCGGTGAAAACCGCCGCGGAAACGCGAAAAAAACGCCACGTGTGAACTCGCCCCCAGATCCCAGCATACCTCCAAAAATGAACAGAAGAACAATACTCTTATTCTATAGTCCAATGGGCAGGCACAAGCCATACTGTGTAAATGCTAGATATGCTCCCTCTACCTTTGACGAGACTGGCACCCTCTTTTTCATCCATCAGTCATAGTCAGAGGGGCTGGGTTTGCAGTTGGGTTTGATTTTTTTTTTTATGGTGTACATACAGTCATACATCCATATTGATCAGGATGCTTATGCCTCGTAATACATTTTTTTTGCATGTTACATCAGTGATCTTTTAAAATAGTCTTAAGTATATTCCCTCATTATGTACAATGAATATAATAAATCTACCCACCCATATTAAAATGCCAGGTTTTTTGGCATGTGAATAAAATGCCAAGAAGAATCATTTCAGAACCATTACCACATTTTAACATCACCATAAAATAATTTGGTTGCATAAATGTGCACATGCTTAAACTGAAGTGTCATTTGAATGTGAGAGCATTCAGTCTTTTTGTGTAGGAGTCTATTTGCATGGCACATCTAGAATTGTCAATCTTTGCCCACTCTTTCTTGCAGTAGAACACCAAATATTAAAAATACGAATGCTTCTCCTTTGTACAGCGCCCTCCACAAGTCAACCCACAGATTGTCAGTTGGAGTCAGGTCTGGGATCTAGCTACGCCATTCTAAAACTTTACTTTTCTTCTTGTGAAGGCATTCTTTTTTTGAGCTGCTGAAAAACAGCTCCAAAACCTAATCCTGCCTCCTCCATGCCTCACTGTAGGTATGGTGTTCATTTGAAATTATGGCCAAAAAAAATCAACCATGGTCTCATCAGGCCATACAACCTCTTTCCCACATGCCGAAAGCATGTGGGAAAACCCATCTTGCATGTTTTTCTTTGTTAGAAAAGGCTTTTTTTTTCTTTCCACCCTACCCCATAGACCAGACATATAAAGAATGCTGCAGATTGTTTTCACATGCAGTACACAACCAATACTTGCCAGAAATTCCTGCAGCTCCCTTAATATTGCTGTAAGCCTTTTGGCAGCCTCCTTATCCAATTTTTCTCATGTATTATTGTTTTTGATTATGTCCAGTCCATGGAATTTGCTCTGTTGTGCCAAGTTAAAGCCGCTTCTTGAAAACTGTCTTTTTTAGCGTTCGGTGGTTTATCCATTTCCTTAGAATTTTCTTTTTATATTACTCCTGACTGATAACTTTCAATAATGAGATCCCTTTGCTGTTTTGTAAGCTGTTTAAGAAACATGACTTTGCTGTAATATGTAACTAAGAAAATGTCAGGACAATACTACTAGAACAGCTAAATATTTTATGAGGCTAATAGGAATCATTGTTAATGAAGGTCGCTGTGTGCTGACTACTATTTAACATGCGAATTCTAAACACAATCAGATCTCCAACTATAAAATGATGTTCACATTAAGCAACCACATGATTTTAATTTTAATTATATTTTCCCCTCTTAAAATGATTTGTCTGTTTCTCATTGGTTTTGGCCAGATTATGGGTGATTTTAAAAGAAGAAAAAGTTCTGAAATTATTATCCGTGGTGTGTTTTTTTTTTTTTTTTTTTTTGCTGTTTTTTTTTTTACATTACAAAACCTAGCATTTTAACAGGGGCTTTAGACTCTTTATATCCACTGTACATACTTATAAATGTGTACTATTGATTCTTTATATGCACATGCGAAATTACCAGTTTTCATCCCGAAGCTTGACTTGTCCTACTGTTTTTTTTTTCCATCCCTCCTATGTATTTGCTGCCAGTAAATTAATTTAGGCAGTTTGGTTCTCTTAGTAAAATATTACATTGTGCAGACTTATGGCCTTACACATACGAACACTGTATCCTTTTGAGGACACATAAGAAACCTATAAACCATAATATTGTAGAACCACAAGAAGCTGGAGCTTGTACCCATCTAAGTATACAGCAAGTTATGGCTCAGTAAAAACAGAGAAAATCCTAGAAAATAAATAATGAATGGAACTTGTGTGTCACAAAGTATACAGAGATCTCATCTTCAAAGCCAGGAGCTCTCCACTCCATCTAGAAACAATGGGTAGGCTGCTCCATTAATATTAATAACTGGCTGCAACCATCAAAGTGACGCAGAGAGGCTTACGGAAGGTTTTCAGGTTATTGCTGCTTTGTTGTAGGTAGAGAAGTCGGGTAACTGGGGTCATTACTGCTGTGAAGTATTTAATGGATGCCAAGGTAAGGATTTCAAGACTTGGGTTGGTCTGCGTATCAAGCCAGACATAAAAAAACCCCAATATTTTAATTGGATTGGGTAGATCCGGCACTCACAACATTTAAAGGGAAAATGTCAGGATGAAAATGCAGTCCAATCTACCAGCATCATGTTCTAGAGCAGGAGGCGCTGAGCAGATTGATATATCATTTTGTGGGAAAAGACTCAGTAGAAGTTGCATTTTAGTAGTTTACAATTTTTATGCTTAGGAGTCCTGTGGGCGGGGCCACTCAATGATTGGCGGCCTTCCTTATATGAGCATGCATACAGTGATTGAATCTGATCAGGACCTTCCACTGGACTCAAGCTTACAAAGAGCTAGGATTTACATCAATACTTGATGTACTCAGCTTTTCCTTCTTATTACCAAGTCCATGGTAGATTGGATAGCATTTTTATGTTGATGAATCTTCTTTCAAGTGTCCTCATTTAATTTTTTTTTCTGCTATTTTTGCAAATGTCACACAAAGATTTAAAGGCTACTTTCTGTGTATGTGTGTGTGTGTGTGTATATATATGTATATATGTGTGTATATATTACAATGACAGTACAGGTCAATGACCCCAAACACACCTCCAGGCTGTGTAAGGGCTATTTGACCAAGAAGGAGAGTGATGAGGTGCTACGCCAGATGACCTGGCCTCCACAGTCACCAGACCTGAACCCAATCGAGATGGTTTGGGGTGAGCTGGACCGCAGAGTGAAGGCAAAAGGCGCCAATAAGTGCTAAGCATCTCTGGGAACTCCTTGAAGACTGTTGGAAGACCATTTCTGGTGACTACCTCTTGAAGCTCATCAAGAGAATGCCAAGAGTGTGCAGCGCAGTAATCAAAGCAAAAGGTGGCTACTTTGAAGAACCTAGAATATAAGACATATTTTCAGTTGTTTCACACTTTTTTGTTAATTATATAATTCCACGTTTTTATTCATAGTTTTGATGACTTCAGAGTGAATCTACAATTTTCATAGTCATGAAATAAAAGAAAACTCTTTGAATGAGAAGGTGTGTCCAAACTTTTGGTCTGTACTGTGTGTGTGTGTGTTTGTGTGTGTATATATATATATATATATATATGTATATATATATATGTATATATATATATTCTTCTTAGCTCCTCTTATAGGGTACAAAACATTTTTACAGTTAGTTTTAATTAAATTTTAACCATTTTCTCCTACCTCTTGCATCTACTCTATGAACTACTCATACTCTTCAGTTTTTATCCCAACCTGATTAATCTGCTGTCCCCCTGTGCAAAAGTATCCAGAACCTTAAGGGTTTGTGCACACGTTGCGGATTCGTCTGCGGATCCGCAGCAGTTTTCCAAGTGATGTACAGTACCATGTTATCCTATGGAAAACAAAAACCGCTGTGCACATGCTGCAGAAAAATCTGCGTGGAAACGCAGCGGTTTATTTTCCGCAGCATGTCAATTCTTTGTGCGGATTCCGCAGCGATTTTACACCTATTCCATTTTAGGAATCGGCAGGAGTAAAAACGCAGGCATTTTGACCTGCGAATTCTGCAGATTCCGCGTGGAAGAATCCGCAACGTGTGCACATACCCTAAAACAAATATCCGTGGCTTGGCTGCCCAGTCTGTGGGAGTTTTGCGGATACTGTAATGCCCGGAAACCGGTCAATCAAGCCAGGGAGGGGGACGTCAGATGGGAGCTGCCTAGTAGGCTCTTCTGCACATGCCCGATTTTTGTTTTAAAACTATGCGGGACCAAGGGAGTGAAAAAAAAAAACAAAATAGAAAATTCTAGTTCTGGTGAGTAAAAGAACTCACTGAAGAAGTTCAAAGTTGTAATCATGAAAATTTTAGGGATTTGACTTGAAAAGTTTGTGGTCGGTTTTCATCAAAACTCTTTCCCTAATAATTTGCCCAGCAGCCCCGTACAGTAGGTGGATTGGGGATTTCACTTTTTGACTCGCTTACAGTTCACTGTATAAACAGGTATTATCGTACATGAGTGCCAGACGAAAAACTTCCACTTTTTAACCTAAACAATGGGTAATATTAAGTAAAACACGTCGGCTTCCAGAATTTCACACGGAAAGGAAGAACAACTCGTACGCTGATTAGACTTGGGAAGCCCGGGCCCCACGTTAATACAATGGCTCATTTGAGAGGAAAGCAATTTTTTAGGAAATACTTTCTAATCAGAGCAATGCATATTTCTTTTTTTTTAACCATTACTGAGAATTGAATCCACAGCAATTATGTTTCATTTATGGAAAAAACATGATTGTACCTCTCTTCCACATTTTTGTTTATCAAAGTTAAAAAGTCACGTAGGTTGAAAAAGACACAGGTCCATCAAGTTCAAATTATACATTATCTAATGGCTAGATTATTTATTAATGATGAGTGAACGTGCCAGGGTAAGGTGTTATCTGAGCATGCTCGAGCGCTACCCGACTAACTTTGGCGTGCTCAAAAATATGTTTGAATCCCCGCGGCTGTTCGACAGCTGCAAAATATGCAGGGATTGTTTAACAAACAGGCGATCCCTGCATGTGTCGTGGCTGTGGAACACCCGCAAGACATGCAGCTGCGGGGACTCGAACATATTTTTTAAGCACGTCGAAGACGCTCCGTTAGCACCCGAGCATGATTAGATAACACCTTATCCGAACACTCTCGCTTACCACTATCTAAGGAAGAATGGTGGACCGGTCACTTTTTAGCCGTTTCATGGCTTTTGAAGCCTAAAAAGATTTAAAGACGGAACATGTGCGCAGCAAGTCGTTGTGACATTGCTGTGTGTATGTTTAGTCTGTTTTAGGTTTTTAGCGGATGCCGAATGCTCACCTTATAGTCACATCCTAATTCTGGCTGTAGCTTAGGAGCGTACAAGCAAAGTAAAGCAAAGCATTTACAGAGTCACTTGTTTTTCACTGGAGTGCACACACACGTGTATATATGTATGTGTGTGTATGTATATGTATATATATATATATATATATATATATATATATATATATATATATATATATATATATATATATATATATATAAATATTCAACCTCTCTAGTTCTCTCCTTTCTGCTCCATCACAGGGCAACGTTTGCTGACTTATCTTTAACACTCAGCGACTGTAGCATGTGGAGTGGGTTGTAGTTTCTTGCGGCCGCCCTCGCATTTCATGTTAATACAGTGTCACATGCAACCTCCAGATGATCGGCATAGTGAGAATGCCATCCACAAAGCAGGAATGTGTATACTGTCCATAGAAATCCATTCAGAATGTATAAAGTCCAGGGTATGGAGAAATCTTTTGCAAATACAACCAATAATTGCAGCGCCTCCTCGTGTACATACATGGGCCCATGAAAGCCCCATCTCCCTCGTGTTGGTTTGTACCGTTTGATGCAAATCTGTCCTACAGTCAAAGGATCTGCTGTTTTGCATAGTAATCAGAGCTCAGCTTTCATTTTGCTAGAGAATGACATCTGGACATGGGACAGACCCTCATTCACTAGGACCCAAACTACACTAACGTGGCGCTACCAAAAATCCTCCTGTCTGTGCTGACCTGCCCATGGATGACGTCACCATTATCACATCCTTCAGGTTGGCCTCTGAAGCTCGGCCCATTCACCACCATTGTTTCGCAGCTTCTTTTAAGTAAAAGTAGCCCATCAGATCTTTCCGTCCACTTCCACCCATCTCCCCAGCTGTGAAAATAAGACACCAAGCTGATTTGATTTGATTCTATTTACATTTTTATTTTTTTATTTTTTTTTTTACAATAAAAAAAGGCCAAAATCTATAAAACAAGCAATAAACTCCCAACTCTTAGAGTCATCCTTCAGCACTCTGGAGAGGAAATATGGTAACTCCTATGGAGGAAAAAGGCATGCTGCTAAAAGAGTTGTCCAGTCATCAGCTATCGATGACCCATTCTTAACATCATCGTCATCAATATCCGATCAGTGAGGGTCGGACACCTGGCCCGTCCACCTATCAGCGGTTATAGGTTCCAGTGGCAGCCGGACGTAAACCCATTGCCCTCAATTAAGCATTTGATAAATTTGGAATTTTGAAGTCAATTTTGTTTTCTTTGTTTATTTTGTGGTATTTTCTGATATATTTTGCTCCGCATTCTTCTAAAATGTACTTTTTCTGTCATTAACAGTTTTGGTGATTTTTTTTCATTGTCAAGAGTCACCAAACCATTGAAAAGTTGTCTTGTTTACCTAAAAAAAAAAAATGTGCCAACTTGAATCTCGACCAAAAACGTTACTCTGGGGTGTCCTGAAATGATATGCGCCAAAAAAAGTGGCATGAGTCTCTGCCAAACATATAAGCAAGGCTGTTAAATAAAAATGTAAAAATAAAAAGAGAGAAAACGTAAGACATGGTGCAAATCCTATATTAAATAAAGTGCAAATACCAAAGCCAGAAAGAAGAAGCAAATTACTATGTAAAACTGGAGAAACTGTTATTAGAATCGGAGCCGTTCTCTTGGGTCGATGCAGATCTGCAGTACCCTCCAGCGGCCACTACTGTACGTTGAGTGGGGCTACGCACTGGTGGGGTTTCGGATGTCTGACCTCCTCCAATCCTTTTCTTTTGATGGGTCATTAATATCTGGTGGACAACTCCGGAACATTTTCCATCTTGTGATTCTCCGACTGTTTTAATACTGCGACACCCAAAATGTTTGGAGTCTAGGGTGACATCTAAAAATACTGTGGTCTGACCAGGGCTTAATCTTTCTATTATTAACAAATAGATGACAAATAGGTGCACGTTTAGTGCAAAATAACCCACGGACGTGACAACTTGTTCTTCCTGATATGTGAGAACATTAACAAACATCAGAGAAGAGCAAAGGGCAGCGCAACCTCAAAGTCACACGATCAGGGTTTACACCAGTACAGAAGGGTTGTCATATGATGTTCTCGCCCTGTAAGTAATAAAGTTAAGCATTGCTTCCTCCAATTCTTGCAATGTATTATCAGATTTCTTATTTTTCTTATTTAGTGATTTTTAAAGTTCATTCATCTTGTATTTGATAAAACAAATGTCGGAGAATAGTTTTATGCCTGCGATCGGCTGTATTCTGGGATATAATTAGGAAGGCAGGCATTATTTTTGCCATCACAAAGGGGACACCTTGGAATAATTTTGCCGAATTTGTTTCCGAACATATTCCCGCATCTCTACTGCCATTGACTACAGTGGTGTTCGGCTATTTTCGGCAAATATTGCAAATACGGCGTTCGTAATCCAAACCGAATATTGAAATATTCGCTCATCTCTATGTAAGACTCCAGTTGCACCATACTCAATAGGGGGGAATAGGTGCTTTACAAGGAGGGGTATGGCTTAGCCAAAAGGGGCATGGCTTCATTTTCACTAAAATTTGGGTGCAAACCAAAATGGACTGAAAGTAAACGAGCTAAGATAGACAAAGGTGTCCGCACTCGCACCAGTCTTATCCACCATGAGCCACTATAATAGGTTTGGTGCATTTAGGATTGCTTAGTTGTAGAACATTCATAATGTTGTATTTTTTTTTTTTAATAAAACCTAAAAAACAAAAAGCAAACAAATAAGGAGTTTGTATGTCCCCGTGTTTGTGTGGGTTTTCCTCCGGGTACTCCGGTTTCCTCCCACATTCCAAAGACATACTGATAGGGAATTTAGATTGTGAGCCCCATCGGGGACAGTGATGATAATGTGTGCAAACTGTAAAGCGCTGTGGAATATGATAGCGCTATATAAAAATAAAGATTATTATATAATGGTGCATTTGCTTTGTTACCTTGTTCCCTAAAAGAATTGGAGTTGTTTGACAAAGGATAGTCAGACTATTAGTCTCCAAGGAAGTGATGGAGTACAAAGCCCTCCCAGAGAACAGCCAGATGGATATAGAGACTGATCTGTTTGTTACTATCTTACCCTTTTCTGAGCTACTTAAAAGCAGAACAATTTAGTGGTCATTAAAGGGGTTAGCCATTACTTTAAAAATCCCTTTCATGTGGACTAATTGCCATAAAATAAGCACTTTACTAAATACTTTGTTTTCCCAAATCCTTCTGTAGCCTGTGCTGCTTTTTTGGTCAAATGATTTCTGATCATCCCCTGACTTCCTGAGATGTCTTGTCAGATTTTCCCTGACTTCCGGACTCTGGAAACTGATGGGTGGATGGGGCATGTAGTGTGCATGGGCTTCCATTCAGCAGAGCTCTCTGCTCCTGTGCATGCATCTGTAGATGGGGCCCTCCCTCTGTGCCTGGGTTCCATTCAGCAGAGCTCTCTGCTCCTGTGCATGCTGCTGCACATGGGGCCCTCGCTGTGTGGCTGGGGTTCCATTCAGCAGAGCTCACTCTGCTACTGTGCATGCTGCTACAGATGGAGCCCTCCATGTGTCGCTGGGGTTCCATTCAGTAGAGCTCTCTGCTCGGACTGCTCCTGTGCATGCTGCTACAGATGGAGCCCTTCATGTGTGGCTGGGGTTCCATTCAGTAGAGCTCTCTGCTACTGTGCATGCTGCTACAGATGGGGCCCTCCCTTTGTGACTGGGGTTCCATTCAGCAGAGCTCTCTGCTCCTGTGTATGCTGCTACAGATGGAGCCCTCCTTGTGTGGCTGGGGTTCCATTCAGCAGAGCTCTCTGCTCCTGTGCATGCTGCTACAGATGGAGCCCTTCATGTGTGGCTGGGGTTCCATTCAGCAGAGCTCTCTGCTCCTATGTATGCTGCTTCAGATGGGGCCCTCCATGTGTGGCTGGGGTTCCATTCAGTAGAGCTCTCTGCTCCTGTGTATGGTGCTACAGATGGGGCCCTCCATGTGTGGCTGGGGTTCCATTCAGTAGAGCTCTCTGCTCCTGTGTATGGTGCTACAGATGGGTCCCTCCCTGTGTGGCTGGGGTTCCACTCAGCAGAGCTCACTCTGCTCCTGTGCATGCTGCTGCAGGTGAGGCCCTCCCTATGTGGCTGGGGTTCCATTCAGCAGAGCTCACTCTGGTCCTGGGCATGCTGCTGTAGTTGGAGCCCTCCTTGTGTGGCTGGTGTTCCATTCAGCAGAGCTCACTCTGCTCCTGTGCATGCTGCTGCAGGTGAGGCCCTCCCTGTGTGGCTGGGGTACCATCCAGCAGAGCTCACTCTGGTCCTGGGCATGCTGCTGTAGTTGGAGCCCTCCCTGTGTGGCTGGGGTTCCATTCAGCAGAGCTCACTCTGGTCCTGGGCATGCTGCTGTAGTTGGAGCCCTCCCTGTGTGGCTGGGGTTCCATTCAGCAGAGCTCTCTGCTCCTGTGCATGCTGCTGTAGATGGAGCCCTCCCTATGCGGCTGGGGTTCCATTCAGCAGAGCTCACTCTGCTCCTGTGCATGCTGCAGCAGATAGTGCCGTCTCTGCAGACTCATGCATTCATATCTTTATCCCTCATCCATTAGTGTGTGAAGGGGATAATCTTTATTGCCAGGGCTGCTGTTCTGGTGCTTTGTGCATTGCTTCTATTTCGTGTAACAGTGCCCAGTGTAGGAGATTGTGCTGGAGCTGTGTGTGACACTGGGAAGGATTTCGGCAGGATTAAAGAGGGTATGCCAATGCTGCCTTGCAGTCCAGCACAAGGGCTCATGGGAAATGTAGTTAGAGGGGAACCAAGGATTCTTAAAGGGAATATGCATATGAAGACTTCCGGGTCATAGACGCAGGGAAAAATACCGGCGCATGCGCAGTAACGATTATATGCTTTGCCCACAGTTTGGCAAGGCATACTGCGCAAGCGCTGAAACAATACGTGAACGCAGGAAGAAGAAAAAAGAAATGCGTAGAGCAAGACAGGGAGGAGGGGGAGCAGGGAAATAAGCCCCGCCCATCGGACTGGACCGCGGCAATTTACATACATCTGAACCGATATAAAAAAAGGTATTTATGCATGAAAGGTGCGGGGTCAGGGGGAAGCAAAAGTACTAAGAGAATCCTTATGTGACACACAATTGAATGATACCATTATATGAGATCTCAAAAAAGGGGTGACAGATTCCCTTTAAGAGGCAGTGATAGCAGAGTTGATGCCATGGGCAGAAAGTGAAGCAAAAAAGTGTATAAGGGTTCCGTTTCACTTAGCAACGCACCAGCGATCCCCACAACGACACGACCTGGTAAGGATCACTGGTGCGTCGCTAAATGAACGCTAGTAAGCTGCCAGACAGGCAGATCTCTTCAGCGACGCAGCAACGATCCAGCGATCCTCGGCAGTTGTTGGGACCTTGTCACACAGCAGCGATTCTGAACAATTCCAGCCTGCGTCCCTGAGTTCTGCGTCACCAACGAGGTCGCTTGTCGGCGTCAAACACAGCGATGCGCACTGGCCAGCGGGACACCGACGATGAAAAAATGGCCCAGGACATTCGAGCACGATCAGCGATATCCAGCGGGGGGGCTGGTCGCCGCTATGTGTCACACGTAGCGAGATCGCTGGCGAGGTCGCTGTTGCGTCACAAACTCAGTGACGCTTTAGCGATCTCGCTATGTGAGAAGGGGGCTTTACACAACATGAGACTGGCAGAAAAGGTATATAGGGTTGTCTAGCGGCATTATCCTTAAGCATTTATGACAAAAATAGTAACTGAGTTTAGGTAGTGGACGACCGCTTTAACTCGCTCACTCTTTAGTAGTTTCAAATGATACTACATGTTCTATTCCAGTCTATACTGCAAAGCTGACAAGTGTTAAAAAGGAAATAGAGCGATTGCTTTAGTGTAAAAATGGCATTTCACGATTTTCTATGGATAATCTTGTTTTTTTTCCTTCCGTAGATTTAGAGACTGTATTAAGAAGAATAATCTCTCTATATAAAACTGTATGTATGTGTGTATCACCAACCAATCACGAAGCATCTTTCATTTCACCAGAGCTGTTCAAAGGAAGCTGAGCTGTGATTGGTTGCTATGAGCAACAGTTTTCCTTGCAACCAATCACTAGGCATCTCTCATTTCACCAGAGCTGGTTAAAAGAAGCTGAGCTGTGATTTGTTGCTATAAGCAAGTTTTCCCACTTGACAACACCTCAGCAAACATTGACATGGTGGGAGAAATCTAGCATCCCTGGGAACATAAGCTCCCAGCCATTGTCTGCCCCCCAGACAGGAGCAATGAGTACATGACAGAAATGAATCCCCCTCCCGTGCCTATAAACCCATCACACATCCTCCATCCATAGGCACATCTTCCTTCTTAAAGGGTCACCGGTATGGAAGTTAGGACCGTTCCACTCAGCTCTGTGGTTCTGACCCCAGGGTCTCTTAAAGGGATCATTGGTATGGAAGTTAGGGCAAATCCACTCTGTGCTTTGGTACTGACCCAAGACCTTTCTTAAAGGGATCTCTGGTATGGAAGTCAGGGCAAATCCCTCCAGTGCTTTGGTTCCGACCCAAGACCTTTCTTAAAGGGATCCCCGGTATGGAAGTCAGGGAAATTGCCTTCAAATGCTCTGGTGCTGACCCCAGGCTCTGTTAAAGGGATCTCCTGTATGGAAGTTAGGGCAAATCCCTCAGTGCTTTGATTCTCACCCCAGGGTTCTATTAAAGGGATCATTGGTATGCAAGTCAGGGCAAATCCACTCAGCGCTCTGGTTCTGACCCAAGGCTCCTCTTAAAGGGATCCCTGGTATGGAAGTTACGGCAAATCCCTAAGCGCTCTGATTCTGACCCCAGGCCTCTCTTAAAGGGATCCCCGATATGGAAGTTAGGACCGTTCCACTCAGTGCTCTGGTTCTGACCCCAGGCTGTCGGGATGATGTGGGATATTAGGGATAGTAGTCCGGTGGCTCTGGCTGATGGGATGATGTGGGATATTAGGAGGAGTCGTCCGGCGGCTCTGGCTGACGGATGATGTGGGATATTAGGGATAGTAGTCCGTTGGCTCTGGCTGACGGGATGATGTGGGATATTAGAGGTAGTAGTCCGGTGGCTCTGGCTGACGGGAGCATGTGGGATATTAGGGGTAGTCTGGCGGTTATGACGGGATGATGTGGGATATTAGTGGTAGTTGTCAGGTGGCTCTGGCTGATGGGATGATGTGGGATATTTGGGGTAGTAGTCCGGCGGCTGTGACGGGATGATGTGGGATATTAGGGGTTGTTGTCCGGTGGCTCTGGCTGATGGGATGATGTGGGATATTAGGGATAGTAATCCGGTAGCTCTGGCTGACAGGATGATGTGGGATATTAGAGGTAGTAGTCCGGTGGCTCTGGCTGACGGGAGCATGTGGGATATTAGGGGTAGTCTGGCGGTTATGACGGGATGATGTGGGATATTAGTGGTAGTTGTCAGGTGGCTCTGGCTGATGGGATGATGTGGGATATTTGGGGTAGTAGTCCGGCGGCTGTGACGGGATGATGTGGGATATTAGGGGTAGTTGTCCGGTGGCTCTGGCTGATGGGATGATGTGGGATATTAGGGGTAGTAATCCGGTGGCTCTGGCTGACAGGATGATGTGGTATATCATAGTGAATGTGGCTATCCGGAGTGGGCGTGGCTATACACTCACACATATATATATATATAGTAATAGTATAGTAATCATTGTGATTTGTTATAACTAACTGTAGTTAGTTACTATGCCCGGGCAGCGCTGGGCTCTTCAGCTAGTAATTGATATTTTTGGAATCCACGCAAAAAAAAATTAATAGCCACACCTGTATTAGGATATGGTATTGGGTATATTTATTATTGGGTATTAGGATATGTGCTCACAGAATCATTTTGCTTAGCTTTCAGATCAGAAACTGATCAAAACTTCACAGATTGAGGAGTTCTTGCTGAGGATTTGGAGCGTTTGCGCTCAGTTTTGATTACTTACCAAAACCTCGTAAAAAAAACCCAAAAACCCTTGGTGTACACGTACCCTCGTCCCTATTAAATGCCAAACAGCAAACCCATGGTAAAAATCTGAGGGTCAGTTTGGGATTTCTGCCATAGTTTTTTCCAATAACAATACTCAGTGTGAACGCAGTCGTAACGTTTTTAGCTGTGATCGCTTCTTGAGATCGATGGTCTCTGGTTGTGCTTGTTGTTGGCTCGTTCGTGGCACATTTCTTGCACTCTGGGGCAGATAATAATGAGTGTTCTGGAAGGGGCTCTTCTGTGTTCCTTATCTTTTTAAATGCATTTTGAGAACATCATAAAATCTATTTTTGTTGGGAACATCCTGCACATTGTGATCCCGAGATGTTTACTACACGAAACCTTTCAGAACCCACCAAACACAGCTCTCGCAAGCATAAAGTCAGATTTTCTGGAACATGCTGCTATCATCTGATTAAATGGCGAGCGACAAAAACCCCATGAGTTTTAAGTATGTGACATTACAACACCGAGGCTGTAACCTGGAGCAATGATCGAGAGGCAATTAATAAGTAACATCCACAATGAAATTCAGTGGAAATGGTGAAGAAATAGACCTCAAGTTGAATGACCTCAGAAGCCCTTGAGAATTCCAGTGATGGACTGGAGAAGCGCGTGTCCTCCTGTCTTGTACATTAAATGCAATTTTTATCCTTCGGGAAGCATCAGTACATGACATGAATATTTTCCTTGATCTGCAAAAATGATTAAAACTTTCGGCCCACATTAGAGCAGGGTCATTGTCATTAGCCCCGAGTCCAGTAGTGCTGTAGATAGACTTTCCTCTTCATATTGATTCTACGTAGCGGTTTTATAACAGTATTTTGCCTGCACTGGTGAAATGTTCGATTTTAGTGATTTATGAATACTTCTTTCACCGTAGTTTTAGGGCATGCTACATTTTTGTCCTCATTCAGACGTCAGACTTTACCATCAGACTTTAAGCTGATTTTTCTCGTACAATTGGTTTTCACATGTAGCACTCGTACCAATATTTTATGGGTCTGTGTGCACTTCTGAATTTTTTTTCCTCTGACCTAGTGGTCTGCGTAAAATATCAGACATCTGAATATTATGACAGTGTTGGATCATAATTGACAATGCAAGTCAATGGGTCCGTGAAAAAAATTGGACTGCACTCACTGTGAGAATGGAGAAGGTGGGAAAAAAAATAGATGACTCTCGGACCACACTCTGATCAGAATAATCAATCTTTTTTTCTCATATTTGGAAAAATCAGAATGCAAAAAAAAAAACCTGGTAGTTTTTTTTCATGTTTTCCTATTAGGCTGAGTGCACACGCTGCGGATTCACCTGCGGATTTTTCCGTGTGGATCTGCAAGTAAAACCGCAGGTAAAGTGACCTACGGTTTTCCTCCGGATTTGCCAGCGGTTTTCCCCTGCGGTTTGACACCTGGACAATGGAACAGGTGTCAAACCGCTGCGGAATCCGTGGAAAGAATTGACATGCTGCAGATTTAAAACTGCAGCAAATCCGCACGGGAAAAACCGCACCGTGGGCACTGCGGTTTTGAAATCCCATTGGCTAACACGGTACTGTACATTGCTTGCGGATCCGTCGGGTCAAATCCGCCGCGTGTGCACATATTCTTAAACATTCAGTGAAAAATGGATGGCACACACATGGCAATAGAGTTCTGTCCAGTTTTTTTTCTTTTTTTCATAGACCCATAGATTTTCATTGGTGAGCTTGATCCTGGGTCACAGTCGGCCATTTCTCTGTTATTTTGTGTGGACTGTGGTCATGTGAACAGCTCCATAGTCTATAAGAAGTACAATTTCTATCCGTGAAAAACTGATGTCTGAATGAGCACTTGGGTGAGGTGTTTCTATTATTTATTATTATTATTAGTGCGATCCAACAAAACATCAGACCGCATGTCTGATTTTTTTTTTATTTTTCCTTGGATCGAGCATGTCAGAGTTTGATCCAATATTCGGATTGCCCTAGGACATGCAAGTCAAGGAGTGTGTGAATATCATCGGGCTGCACTCAGATGACAATTGAGTGCAGTCCGATTTCTGTAGTGTGGAACACATTGACGTTACAACATCATGAAACAATCGGCTCAGGCATAGGGGAGCGGTTTGGTAGGATCCACAGTGGAGAGGCAGAACACAGAGTCTCCGACGCTGCTCCCGGTGTTTGTCACTGTCTGCGGCATCAGTTCTGCAACCAGTAACTCTGCCTGAGCCATTCAGAGCCACTGAGCTCTCCGATAGGAGTCACACAGCCAATTTTTAATGTTGTTCGCCGCCCCCACCGTTCTTCACTAGGCGTAATACAGTACGTCTGCTTTTGTGCAGTATTTCTTTAAGACTTAAAGGGACACCTTCCAAGTGCAAACCTACTGTTCTCCATTTGCTACATCGCCAGGCTAGGAAGAGGCTAACTGTAGTATTTCTCGAGTTACTGACATGAAGTCTAAAAAAACCATCAAATCTTCAGATCACTAATTTATCACATATGTGAGTGTGAGAATTTGAGTTGGCATAAAAGGGTTAATCCTGCGGAACCCATCAATCATTCTGGATATCACTTTCATCGGTCAACACGTTTCAAAGTTACAAACTTCTTCATCAGGAAAAGACAATGTCTCGTCCTCCTGAAGAAGTTTGTAACTTCGAAATGCGTTGACTAATGGGATTTCTGGATATCGCTTTCATCTTCCATCTTTGATCTACTGGCGGCGCAGAATAAACCCTTCCATTCCAGTTCAGTTGTGGGTTTGCAGCCACCTTGGGCCTTTCTTCTGGTTGAGGTCACACAACAACCACACCAGGTGAGCACCATTGTGTCTGGTCTCCCCACTGTTATTCTGATAAAACCCTATTGCGCTTATTGTTCTTCCAGTTTCTTCACCTCCATGTGAGAACCTCCTGGTACATCCATACCGTACGTGTGACTGATGGCAGCGGGTTTACTCTTAGAAGGTTTTCTTACCATGACCTTGTGTATAGCGTTTCATGCAGCCTTGTCCAATCCTTCCAATCATCAAGGAGCCGTCCTTGGTTTGTGCTTGGTTAGTGAAGAATTGTGTTTAATTAGGAGACATTTTAGCCTTGTTCTCTCATCTACACCATGTCATTTTTTATTATTATGGAGGCGGACTAGAATTTTCCACTTATCTGTAGGAAGGACACAATACAGAATGTATTGTAGGACGTATGACCATTAACGCATATCAAGATGGGAGAACCATTTAAAAAAGTTATAGCCAAAAATGTAGAATTATTTGCTATATCATGATGATTAATAACCACATTGAAGCTTAAAGTGATCTCTCTGCTTGCATTGCTTTCTTCCAATATTAAGATCCGTTTACATTGTGTCACACGCCATCTTTACTATTGATCTCTATAATGGCACCCATACACCTTGCATGCACATTTGCCTCCAATGGTGAGAGCGTGCCTAAGGCCTGTTTTACATTACCGTTTGTTGCCATCAGTCAAAATCCGCCGTTTTGCAAAAGGATCCGCCATTTTTTTTGGCGGATCCGTTTTTTTCCCATTGACTTGCATTAGCGACGGATGGTCATCCGTTGGATAAGTATTTTGACGGATCCGCCATAATTTTGGCATCCGCTGACTTCAGTGGACAGACAATGAAACGTTTTTTGTCTGCGTCAAAATAGCGGATAGCAACGGATCCGCCGCTATCCGCCATTCGTTATAATGGTCGCCTGTGGGCGGCGGATCCGTTGCCAACCGTTTTTTGACGGAATCCGGCAATGGATCCGCTTTTTGACACTGAGCATGCCCGGAAGAATTTCCTTGCCAGAAATTTAACCCCAAATTCCGTTCTGGCGGCAGAAAAATATTCTCTCTTTCTCCTTTCTCTCTCTCTCCTTCTCTCCTTTTTTCCAGACTCATGTTCCTTTAAATTTCCAGCACTACCTGATCAAGCGCATCCGTCAAAAAACGGATCCGTTGGCATCCGTTTGTGCAACAACGGAAACGGATCCGTTTTTTAACATTCTGGCGTATTTGGACTGCTGTCAAAAAACGCAAATGTGAAAAGGGCCTTAGAAAGCTCATTTCCTAATTTATCGGCCTGTCTAAACAGGTAACCAATCGGGTGACAAATCCGCAAAACACTTTGTGTTGCGCCTCATAAAAAAATAAAAATCTATATATACACTGCTCAAAAAAATAATCTGAACACTTAGGCTGTGTTCACACACAGCGTTTTTTTAGCGGTATTTTTAGTGGTTTTTCCAATAAAACCGCTAAAAATAAGCTTCCCATTAATTTCTATACATTTTGCACTTTTTGTGCATATTGATGCGTTTTTTACCGCAAAAAAACCGCATTGCGGTAAAAAAAACGCAGAAAAAAACGCGCGGTTTCTGGGAAGGGAGTCAGGTTCTTCAGCAGAAATTTTCACATAGCCTTAAACAGAATATTACTCCATGTAAATCAAACTTCTGAAAAATCAAACTGTCCACCAGGGCTGTGGAGTCGGAGTCGTGGAGTCGGAGTCGGAGCTCATTTTGGTGGAGTCGGAGTCGGAGTTGGAGTCGGTATAAAATGGACCGACTCCGACTCCTAAAATATATAATAAATTGGGTACAGTAATTCAATGCAGGATGTGCTGAATATTTTTTCATAGGAGTTTGGGAAAGTTATGAAATGTCCTATAAATGGCTGTTCTATTCCTGATCTAAGGCTACATTCACACACAGCGTTTTTCCTGTGTTTTTTGAGGATATGTTTTTCAGCTGCAAAAGCTGATCATCTTTTTAAAAAACCGCATCACCTGAAAGGTTTTTGAGCTCATAGATAATGTTTTCAATATCAAAAGCAGATTAGAAATCTGCTCTATCTATCCATTTATCCATATCTGTCTATCCATATCGTATCTGTACCAAAAAGAATGAAAACCGGGTAGTACACCAATATATATTCTGTTCTATCTAAATATCTTGATTATTGGATCATAAAAATGATTAAATGTCTGAGGTTCACATTGTACTACAATAAATTTTTCACTTAAATATAAGCAATAAGTGTGGGAGTCGGAGTCGTGGAGTCGGAGTCGGAGTTGGAGTCGGAGTCGGTGTAAGGGAAATTGAGGAGTCGGAGTCGGAGTCGCAGGTTTGGCTAACCGACTCCACAGCCCTGCTGTCCACTTAGGAAGCAACACTGATTCACAATCAATTTCACATGCTGTCGGGCATGGAATAGACAACAGATGGAAATTATTGGCAATTATCAAGACACCCTCAATAAAGGAGTGGTTCTGCAGGTGGGGACCACAGACCACATCTCAATACCAATGCTTTCTGGCTGATGTTTTGGTCACTTTTGAATGTTGGTTGTGCTTCACACTCGTGGTAGCATGAGACAGACTCTACCACCCACACAAGTGGCTCAGGTAGTGCAGCTCATCCAGGATGGCACATCCATGCGAGCTGTGGCAAGAAGGTTGCTGTGTCTGTCAGCGTAGTGTCCAGAGGCTGGAGGCGCTACCAGTAGACAGGCCAGTACACCAGGAGACGTGGGGGGGGCCATAGGAGGGCAACAACCCAGCAGCAGGACCTCTACCTCCACCTTTGTGCAAGGAGGAACTGGAGGAGCTTCCAGAGCCCGCATATAAATGACCTCCAGCAGGCCATAAATATGCATGTGTCTGCACAAACGGTTAGAAACTGACTCCATGAGGGTGGTCTGGGGGCCGACGTCCACAGATGGGGGTTGTGCCATCCTGGATGAGCAGCACTACCTGAGCCACCTGTGTGGGTTGTAGAGTCCGTCTCATGCTACCACGAGTGTGAAAGCACAACCAACATTCAAAAGTGACCAAAACAACAGCCAGAAAGCATTGGTACTGAGAAGTGGTGTGTGGTCCCCACCTGCAGAACCACTCCTTTATTGAGGGTGTCTTGATAATTGCCAATAATTTCCATCTGTTGTCTATTCCATTTGCATAACAGCATGTGAAATTGATTGTCAATCAGTGTTGCTTCCTAAGTGGTCAGTTTGATTTCACAGACGTTTGATTTATTTGGAGTTATATTCTGTTGTTTAAGTGTTCCCTTTATTTTTTTGAGCAGTTTATTTTATGCACACAGAGCGGTCATTAATAGTCCTTCTCTGTACATAGAAGTCGGCCATTTACCATCGGCTGCCTTCCAGTGTGAAAAGCAGATAAACACACAATTTCAGAAACCCGCACTCGATCAATGGCCGGGTCACTTCTCTGAACTGCTTGGCATCTTTAGAGTCCCTTTCAACTGTTTCAGGTTTCTAAAGATTGCAAGTCATTTTTACTTTGCTATGAATGCTGTGCGTTCAGTCTTTTTAGCATTTATTTGATGCTTTATCAGGGCAATTAGAGTAGCCACCTGTAAAAGATGTGTGGACATACCTAGGGGAAAGAAAAGACATGTCCATTGTCAATGAAGTTTACTTGAGGAAGGGGAAAAGGTAAAGGGAAGGAATAAAATAGCATTTTTTTTCTCCTGATCCAGAGTGACAAAGCTGGATCAATATTCAGAACAAGAGTTTTAGGGTGTGTGCACACGTTGCGGATTCTGCTGCGGAATTTTCCGCGCGGATTTGTCTAAACCTGCAGGTCAAAAGACCTGCGCTTTATCTCCAGATTTTCTGTGGATTTGCCTGTGGTTTTCCCCTGCGGTTTGACACCTGTCATGGAGCAGGTGCCATACCACTGCGGAATCCGCACAAAGAATTGACATGCTGCAGATTTAAAACCGCAGCAAATCCGTGCGGAAAGTTCCGCACTGTAGGCACTGTGTTTTTCATTTTGCATTGTCTTAAATCGTACTGTACACCACAGCAGAAACTGCAGCGGATCCGCAGCAGAATCCGCAATGTGTGCACACACCCTTACACATCTAGGCCTCATTCACACGTCTATGTTTAAACTCATAAATGCAAAAAATGGAACTGGCGGCATCAGTGTTTTGGATCAGTGAGTTATCATTGTTTGGTCTGTGTGTCCATTTTACCATCAGTGTGTCTTCAGTTTATCCTCTGTGTGTCCATTTTACCATCAGTGTGTCTTCAGTTTATCCTCTGTGTCCATTTTACCATCAGTGTTTGGTCCTTGTGTCCGCTTTACCTTTGTGTCATGAGTTTTCAGTCTGTGTCCATTCATTCAGGAGTGCGCGATGGCTGTTCTGTGCGCACAGGACCTGTGATGAGGTCACACGAGGGGAGGAGTCAGGGGTCACATGATCAGGGGCTTCAGTGTCTGCAGGACTCTGCTGTGCTGGTTGTCATGATGCTGGATGAGGGTAAGTTTGTGTGGGGTCAGGAGGGGTTTACAGTGTGGATGTAGCAGAGCCACGTGTGTACGAGGTGTATGGAGCGGTGCGTGTATTTTGGCTTGGGGGGGGGGCCCCATTTGAAAGTTCGCACCGGGGCCCATAACTTTGTAGTTACGCCACTGGTGAATAATAAGCGGATAGAACATGTACGATCAACACGGACGTCTGGATGAGGCCTTACATAGATTTTAGATATCGTCTAAAAAAAAAAAAAACATATGAAGATTGAACCTTTTATTTTTTCCTAGGAGAATGTAGTGCCCTCTTCTCTCTTGAGGGGATTTTTACATTAAACCGCTTTTGACAATATTATTTGTATGGGCCATTTACGGTACGTAATTTTACAAGTTAATTATGTCCCCTTGGATGTCTTTTGTCAAGAGTAAATAAAAGAAATTTTGTCTTTTTCATAACTAGATTCCTCCATTCCCCTTTTTGTTTAAAGGAAAAAAGTATAAATGAATACTGTGTGTCTTAAAATTGCATCTCCCCTTGTGTTATTTTGGAGCCCAGCCTGAACCAATGCTTATGCAGCATGTCCGTACACTCAGTAGCAATGTAGGCAAGGCAGCCTGAAAAAGATCATCGTACCTTTTCTACGGCTGCAGCGGCATTGCTCTCCACTTATGCAGCAGAGCTGATCTAATAGATAATGCTTTCCTGCAGCACCGCCGGCAGCAGCATCGGTACCGACAGTGAGTGCCCCAGGAGAAGCAACGCTGATCGGTTTACTATATTTGTCTACACCAGCAATGTCGGGTTTGAAACTCTGCTCTGATCTTATTGCAGCGGCTTTGTAATTTCTACCTCTCCATTTGGGATATAAGGTATAATTTTGATGCTTGGTTTTTTTTTTTTTTCTGCTTCAGGTTTCCTGACAGTATTTTTCATATACATAAAAAAATGGTACTGTTGTCATCTATGTTTTGGATCAGTGTTTATTTCTTTCCAATGTTGGACATGAATATATATATATATATATATATATATATATATATATATATTATTTGGTATATACTGTGTGTTCGTAAAGTCTTGGTGCACTTTTGACTAATCACAGGAAAGTATACAAGTATACCACGATCCCCGGATCTGACGCCCTTAGACTTTTACTTTTTTGAGGTCTTTCATTCATCCTCATTTTTCACAGTCTTTTACTAGGCATTGCTCCTACTAGCCACTTTCCTACTCCACACTGATGAGGGGCAATACCCCGGGGAAAGACCTGGCTAGTCATTGCTTGCGTTGAGAAACATGTGATGGTGTCTCCGCGGCTTGTGTTTTGCATGTTTTTGCATATTTCCCATAAGGGATGGGGCATTGCTCTAGAATCACTGCGTTGAGAAACATGTGATGGTGTCTCCGCAGTGTTGGATGTTGATCTCCATGAGTTCATTCATTCTCATTTTTCAGTCTTTTACTAGGCATTGCTCCTACTAGCCAGTTTCCTACTCCACACTGATGAGGGGCAATACCCCGAAACAGCTGTCTGTGGATGGATACTATGTTTTGGCATAGGTGGTTTCCTTCATTGGAGACTGCCCTTCCCATGGTTGCTCCTTCCCGGGGAAAGACCTGGCTAGTCATTGCTTGCGTTGAGAAACATGTGATGGTGTCTCCGCGGCTTGTGTTTTGCATGTTTTTGCATATTTCCCATAAGGGATGGGGTCATTGCTCTAGAATCCCTGCATTGAGAAAGATGTGATGGTGTCTCCGCAGTGTTGGATGTTGATCTCCATGAGTTCATTCATCCTCATTTTTGACAGTTTGAGCTGACACATGGATGTTAGTGGCCTGCTGGATGTCATTTTGCAGGGTCTGGCACTGCTCCTCCAGTTCCTCCTTGTACAAAGGGTGGAGGTAGCGGTCCCGCTACTGGGTTGTTGTCCTCTTATGACCCTCTCCACATCTCCTGATATATTGCTCTGTCTCCTGGTATCCGCTCCATGCTCTAGTCTAGACCAGGGTTCCCCAACTCCTGTCCTCAAGGCCCACCAATAGATCATGTTTTCAGGATTTCCTTAGTATTGCTCAGGTGATAATTGCATAATCCTGAAAACATGATCTGTTGGTGGGCCTTGAGGACTGGAGTTGGGGAAACCTGATCTAGACATTGTGTTGACAGATACCGCTATCCTTCTTGCCACTGCATGCATTGATGTGCCATCCTGGATCAACTGCACTACCTGAGCAACTTCTGTGGATTGTACAGTAGACACCATCTCATGCTATTGTACAATACCTCTAGCAGTAAGAGCAATGACAAAATGCAAAAGTGACCAAAACAGCCAAGAAGGATAAGAACAGAGAAATGGTGACCCCCTACTTTATAGGGGTTGTCTTGGTAATTGCCTATCATTTCTATGTGTTGTCTGTTCCATTTGCACAACAGTAGGAGAAATTGATTCACAATCAGTGTTGCTTCAGGCTGTCGGCATGTTGAGTATTTGCTTGCAGACATTTCTGCAAGGCTTCTGCATGTCTTGGCAGGAAAAACGCTGTGGCCAAAACGTACGGTTTTGCCACATTTTTGTAAGCGTTTTCGTACAGCAATGAAGGCTTTTTTTGAGCGAAATAAAGATTTTTTTTTTTTTTTTAAAGTTATGTGATGTACCGTATTTTTCGGATTATAAGACACACTTTTTTTCCTCCCAACTGGTAACGTTGCCCTTACCAGTAACATTGCCGCATGCTGGGATGAGGGGATGACCGGCGGTGCTGCAGGTGACCGGCGGTGCTATGGGGGTGTCTGGCGGTGCTGCTGCGCTGGGCTCTGCCGATATTTTGTGAAAGGCCAGAGCCCCCTGCAGTTCCGTGGTTTCCTTTGCGGTGGACTCTGGGAAAATGGCCGCCTGGGGCGGCGCATGCACAGATGAAGATCTTGGCACCAAGATCTCGGAAGATGAGATTTCAGCACAGAAATCTCATCTCCCGAGATCTCCATCTGCGCATGCATCGCCCCCGGCGGCCACTTTCCCAGAGTCCACTGCACAGGAAACCAAGGAACTACGGGGGGGGGCTCTGGCCTTTCACAAAATGTCAGCAGATCCCCACCGCACCGGAGACACCCGCAGCAGCATCAGACACCAGCAGCGGGGCGCCGCACATTGGAACACCCTCTCATCCAAGCCTGCGGCCTGCAGCATCACCCCACTCCTGCCTCCTCCAGCAGCGACCCTGAGACCCTCCTTCACCGCAGCCACCACCCACGGTAAGCAATAAGATCAGCGTCGTACTGGAGTGCCAAGGGCCCACCAGAAACACTGACTTTGGGGGCCCACTTGCATACACTACCCTCGTTCAAAATTTACCTATATCTCTATATAATAATAAACTGCGTAGTTTGATTAATGAATGATTAGATGTTGCCTTTTTCTATATAGAATCAGTTGAATTATGCCAAGTACTTCCTATACAGTGGGGTTGGGGGGCCCAGATCTGCACAGGGGCCCACCGGGGATTCTCCTGTTACCCTATGGGCCAGTCCGAGCCTGAATAAGATGCATCGATTATAAGAAGCATCACCATTTTATCAAAAAATGTTTTTTCCTATTTTCTCCTCAAAATTTGGGGTGCGTGTTATAATCCGAAAACTTACGGTTATTTCTTGGTTCAACACCACCTTTTTCATTCTGATGCAGTGGCATCAGAGTAATGGGATTAGGGCTTGGTGTCAGCAGCTGTCATTGACATCTAGCTCTAGGCTTAGTAATGAAAAGGTGTCTGCCTGACACCCTAATTACTAAGCTGACAAGTAAACACAAACAAACACACATGCACACATTGTCACCAGCTTATGAAGGAGCTGTTGACAGAACAAACGTACATAGGCTGTAACCAAACAGCAACTGTTAATTTTAAATAAAAAAATGAAGAAAAAAAAATTGCGTGGGCTTATGTAATATTAATATCCAACAGAGGGACAGCTGAGGGCTGATATTCTGGGAAGGAGCCAATAGCCATAAAGGTTCCCAGGCTATTAATATCAGCTCATAGCTGTTTTCTTAGCCCTTACTGGCTAGTTTACAGGGGAACCCCAGAAACAATTTGACTTAGGGTCTCCCTATAAAATCTAACCAGAAAAGACTAAGCAGACAGCTGCAGGCTGATATTAATAACCTAGGAAGGGGCCATGGATATTGGCCCCCTCCCAGGCTAAAAACATCAGCTCTCAGCCGTCCCAGAAATGGCGCATCTGTAAGATGTGGCAAATCTGGCGCTTAGCCTCACTCTTCCTACTTGCCCTGTATCAATGGCAAGTGGGGTTGATGTCACCTTTGTATTCTCAGGTGACATCAAGCCCACAGGTTAGTAATGGAGAGGCGTGTATAAGAAACATATCCATTAGTAACCTCACAGTGATATTGTATAAAAAGCACACACCAAGAATAAAGTCCTATTTGAAATAATTATAGACTCCTTTAATGAATCTTAATTAAACCATACTCACTGAACGCCTAATCCACTGTCGCCAACATCTCCTGCAACAAAAATAAAATGAACCACAATATTCCTCACCTGTCCGCAGAGAACATAATAATCCGTAATGTCCCACGACGATCCTGATCACTTTGAGAGCAGTCACATCGGTGATATGACTGCTCTCAAATACAGCCGCCGATACACTGACAGGAGGTAATCGCTCCTGCAGTGTATCACTGAGCTGCTGTGAGAGAGTTCTCATGCAGCGGTGCTGTAAGTGAGAGCATTGTAAGCTGATCAGTTTATGAACTCCAGTGAGCTCTCTCATGGCAGCTCAGTGATATACTGCGGGAGATATTACCTCCTGTCAGTGTATCGCCAGCGGCCACGTAGAGCAGTCACATCTCCTGATGTGACTGTTCTGCACATGAGATCGCCGTGGGGCACTCGGGATTAATGTGGACTATGGTGGACAGGTAAATATATGGTGGTTTATTATTTTACATTTTTTCTAGGCGGCAAGGGCATGGGGGATTTGGTGTTAGGGGACTTCAATGTTTCTTATTTGAATATGTAGTTAATTATTTTACTTTTTTTTTTTTTTATTTTTTTTTTAACTGTGAGCATAGGCGCCGGCGGATGACACTATCTCTCCCATCAGCGGCAACTGCTGTCACTGTTCTCAATGACAGCAGATGTAGCCTGATGAGAGCAGTAGTCTTATCAGCCCACACCTGCTAACCTGCGGTAAGCAAAGTCACAGCTGCAGGGTCACGCTGACATCTGACAGCATGACCCCGCAGTACTCTGACCGACGGTCTTACCACCGGTAGCGTTACCGCCGATAAGAACCTCCGCGCCGGTGTTTCCTATGATGTCAGCGTGGGAAACACCATAGGAAGCCGGTAAAAACGCAAACAGAAACTCAGAAATTACAGAAATGTAATGTATATGTGTGTGTGCGCACGTGCGTGTATAATGTATGTAAATGTTTGTGTACATTTCATCCTTTGTTTCCAGATCATTAGCAAAATAAAGCCAGAAACAAATTTGTGTAATGTTTTAATTTTAAAGTGAGATAATAGATTTTTTTCCCTTGTGCCTCTAATGACTTGTCGGCTTATCATTCCCTGCTTTATAGTTAGTCTGCTTTGCTAGAAGCACAAAAGATTTAGTTCTAATTTCCCATAAAAAGTTGAAACTACTGCAGTAAGTAAAGTCTTTTTAACTGATGTAGATGGATCATCTATGTTCCTGAGCTGAGAAGATCTGCTTGCTCACTTAGGAACCAATTGGATCAATCTGTAGGAAATTGATCACTATATTAAGGTGCCTGAACTTAGAATGTTGTTAAAACCTCATGAAGTCACAGTCAGCCAACTATCTAATGTGTATGGTGGTGTCATGACTCTTCCTTGATGGCAAATATCAGGGGGGGAAAAAAAACATCAGGCAGATTGAATTTCAACATGCCCAATCATTTTTTTTACTATAGCAGACAACCTGCTTCTAGACTAACCTGTCTACTGCTTATTCGCCTTCTCCAAATGTAATGCGCATAATTGTTCAGCATAGGGTGCTTGGTAATGATGGATTCAGGAGGCATAAATGGAGGCTGAAACAGTGCACAAGTCATACCGTTCTGATGCGAGTTCAAGGGGAGTCCTCCTCCTGGTTCTCCTCACCCTCGTCATCCACTTGTGGTTATCTGGCTGCTTATACACAGCAGCCTGACAGTCACCATTTTGAGAGACTTTAATATTTATATACGTATACGATGAATTCTTTCTTAGTCAAATGGGACACTTTTTTTGTGTACCAGTTTGGCCTCTAGGAGTATGGACCCATAGATGTATTATCTTGCCCCAATATAAAGCAGCATTAACTATCCATCGGATAAGTAATAAATGCCTGATCGTTGAGACCCCCTATTCCCGATCACTAGAACATGGGTTTCATTTATTCCATGGAGTCTAAAATGCAGCGGTTCGGTTGTCCATACGTTCTTGTACATAAATCATGGGATCTGTTTTTGGCTTTTTCAGTCCGACATTGAATGGAGCAGCATCATCCATGCATAGCCGCGCTGCTCCATTCAATATCCAAAATAAATGAGGAAGAATTGGGGTTTGGGAGTCCCATTCCAGTGACCGGTGGGATCCTCAGAAATTGTACATTCTTCACCTGTCCTGCCATATTCTTTGAATACCGGTGTTCTGCACCACAACTTTTTAAAGCCCGGCGCTAACCAGAACACTCTAAACGTTAAACATTTAACAATAAAGGATAAGTCTTGGTTTATAAGAGAAAATGTAAGAAGTAAACTAAGGTTTGTTATATTTGTGGAGGCATCACAATGTCCATGAGCAAAATGTAGTCCATTCACGTGAGTAGGAAAGAGTGAGCTGCTGCAGATCTTCTTATTCTTAGATGAAGATACACTTTAATTTTGTGCTTCCCCTTTAAAGGATAATTAATGCCGGATGAGTAATGGCTTTGATAATACAAAAATGAATTAAATTGTAAAGAACCTTTTTAATTGCAGCAGTTAAAGAAGATGGGAATTAAAAGAATATTGTGTATCTGGCATAAAGGTGGCCAACGTCCTATTCATCTTCTCTGGTAATTAAAGACACAAATCTACTCTTCGCTGGGATAAGTGATCTTCTTTTCCACTTCTCATTACATTATTGGAGGGGGCTGGAGGGAGATGACTTAGTGTTTTTAGTAGAAATCGAGAATGGTCAGCGTCTCCTAGAAGGACCAACCTTCCAACACGTTGTGCAGTAATGTTCTCCTGGCCGCCGGCCAAGGCAGGGAAGGCTGCGGAGACCTTGTAATTTGCTTAGAGATGGGCTTTTGTAATAACACAACTTCAACCTTTCCAGCAGTTTTAGGGAACTTAATCAAGATGTAATAATGACAATTTCAGGCTGGCAGGGAAGGAGGAAAAGAAAGCTCCTTCAATCCTCACCATTTGTGGAAGAAGTGATCTCAACGACTGCGAGGCTTTACTGCTCTGTCACCCCTCCAGTTTTATTTAGGAGTGTTGTAAATTCAGTTTTAATAACGCAGCTTATTCTGCCTCATTAGACGGCTCTACAATGGCAGAGGCAGATTGTCATTTAAATCTACTTTAGAATTCAATTTAAACATTTTCAGTAATAATAGAAAAAGTTTTATATTTGTCTTGCATTTCTGTCTGGACTTTTCCACCTTGTCTTTGCTGCTGTATTGTAGAGAGTATGTGATTGGTATGGTTAAAAGACTATTAGACCAAAAGTAATCTGGTGGGGATGCTGTTGGGTATGAGGCGGTACTCGGGTTCCCCTCCAGCGGTCACAGATTACCGACGTGGCCAACTCTAGTGGTCACACTAATCATGGTTCAGCTCCCAATGGCGATGCCAGTATAATACAGTATGTGACCACTAAGGCCACGGATTGGTGCCACCACAGGGCTTATATCTGTGAGTAGAATGACTTCTGCTCAAATGGGCATCATAATTGAGTTTCAAAGACCAATAGTGAGATTGACTTTCCGAAAACCCTGCCATGGAACTGGTCTATGGTTGTAATTCACCCACAAGGTCTAAGCGGAATATTTCTTATAGAATGACTTGAATCCGTTCCGCTTCATTCCTCCTCATTAATTCCTGGGAGTTTGTACGCCCAGACCATCCTGTCTCTTTGACATCTCCAATTTACTTTTCACACTAGAATTTTACTTGTGCATATCTAATTAATAGGATATTTGCACAATACCCACCAGACATTGAAAATTTGCTTCTGCATCTCTCTCGCCGTTGGGTGCAACATCATCTCTCCACTACTGATTTCAGATTGGGAGGAGATGATAGGCCTTTCTCAACCCTTTTAAACTTGTCCATGGTTTTCTTTTTTTTTTTTTTGTGGTTGCCGGTAAATGTTTAAAGGGCATTTGTCAGTAGGATTTCACTAGCCAAACTTTATATGCTCATGTAACTCTTGCAAAGACCACTTCAGCAATACTTTTATATAACCAGTCCGCTCCTCCGTTACTGAAAAATCAGTGTTTGAATTGATATGCAAATGTGGCTGACAAGCTATTGTAGATCTGATGCCTCCGTCACTCCAGCCCTATTTCCTACCCAACGCCACTTCCTCCTCCCTGTTGAGAGGGGAAAAGAGCTGGGGTGACAGCAGCTTCAGACCTACAAATAGCTCTTCAGCCACATTTGCAGATCAGTTCAACTTCTGATTTCTTGCTAATGGAAGAATGGACTTGCCATGTAAAGGCAAAGGTATTGCTGGACTTGATTTGAAAGTGCTACTTGTACGTAGAAATAGTTTGTGGGGATGATATCCAGCTGACAGGCTCCCTTTTAAGCTGCTATTGAATGAAAAGAAAGTTTAAAGCCTCCAAACACATCAGACTAAGGGCCCCTTTATATTTAGCGATGCTCCAGCGATCCCGAAAACAATACGACCCGGTCAGGATCGCTGGTGCATCGCTAAATGGTCGCTAGTGAGCTGCCAAACAGGCAGATCTCACCAGCAACGTAGCAACGGTCGGCTGTCGTTACTTACCTGTCAGATGCGGCGATGAAGACGTGCTCCCGCCCACGTCTACGCGACGCTCATCGGCGCCAGCAGGAAGCCGCCGCCGAGAAACTGCCCAGGACATTCTCGCGCGATCAGCGATAGCCAGCGGGGGAGCCGGTCGGAGGTAAGTATCACATGTAGCGATATCGCTAGCAATATCGCCGCTGTGTCGCAAAATCAGTGACGCTTTAGCGATATTGCTAGCGATATCGCTATGTGTGAAGCCCCCTTAAAATTGTCAAAGCCCACTGATATCAGCGGGATAGGCTAACAATCTATTTTGTATGGGGCCTACCAACTCTCCCTCGACATTACCTGTCAACGGAAAAGAAGCAATTAGTTGGAATTGCAGAGATCTGTTATGATTGAGTCACCGTAGGAGGCAAAAATAGAAATGCTAGCTAAGTCCAGAAAACCAGAGAAGTTGGCAGCTATCGGATTGCAGACCCCTGAACCTATCAACACGACTAGCAGTAGCCATGGGGGGCTCCTACGATGCCCTAGGCCCCTCGATCACAGCCGGAGGACTACATAGCCTAAAGACAGAAAGGGAAATCTAAACTGCCCCAGAGCAGACCCCAAAGCAAAAGGCAGCCCCCCACATATAATGACGGTGAAGCAAGAAGAAAGAACAAAACACAGACAGAAAGATAGACTGAGCAAAGATGGGGCCCAAGCTAGCTTAGATAGGAAAGGACAGGAAGGCTGCTGTCTGCAATCCGTGAAAAACCCTATGAAAATAAGAGCCAACAAACTGACAGTAAAAAAGGCCCTGAAGACGCTAGGCTTCAAAAAAGGCTATGTCAGTACTCAGGAATATTCTGAAGACAGAGCAACAGGCAAAAGGAGATTCAGCTCACCCCAGCAGGGAATGGCAGAATCCAGAAAAGCAAGGAAAACAAAACACAATGCAAAAAGGCAAAGCAGAAATCTTAGCTTTAGATGAGCAGGAATCAGACTGGTTACCTAGAAGTCCACAGAGAAATCACCCGCAGGCCAGAAGGGCGTCGACAGCCTTATATCCAGTCACTAACTCCACTCAGCCAGTCATCATCATCAGCCCCAGGTGTTTGACAATCAGGCTCACTACCTTTCTTCACCAGAAGAGGGAGTTCCTCGGGCCTCAGTAGTGAAGGGGAAAAAGAACTCACAACAGAGATCCTTTTGTTTTCTGGAAAGATCTGCTGGCAGAGGAGCCTAGCGGCGGTCTCCAATAGAGAACACAGGTACACATGTACAAACGATCATTTGGCTACTCCAATAATGGAAATAGTGGTGGACACCTTTTTGTAGGCTTGCCTCCTTTTTAATAATTAGGAGATAAAGATGCGAATTGCCAAAGACATTTTGATTTTATAATCTGTATCTGTTGAAGAATCCTGTGGTAATGCGAATCTTAACATTCTTTTCATAGATGACAAAAATTAATATATTAAAGGGAATCTGTCACCCCATTTTCAACCTATAAGCTGCGGCCACCGCCATCAGGGGCTTATCTGCAGCATTCTGTAATGCTGTAGATAAGCCCCCGATGTAACCTGAAAGAGAAGAAAAACGAGTTAGATTATACTCACTCGGGGATCCGGTCCGGTCCAATGGGTGTCGCAGTCCGGTCCGGCGCCTCCCATCTTCTAGAGATGACATCCTCCTTCTTGCTTCTGCTGCGGCTCCTGCGTCACCGTACTTTATCTGCCCTGTTGAGGGCAGAGCAGAGTACTGCAGTGCGCAGGTACCCGACCTCTCTGAGAATGCTGTAGATAAGCCCCTGATGGCGGTGGCCGTAGCTTATAGGCCGAAAATGGGGTGACAGATTCCCTTTAAAGGTACATTACTTCCAGATTGCAGGTAAAGTTCTCCCATACACACTACACTCGGCTCGGCGGTAATGCCAATACACAGTGTATGGGGTGGCGGCCACCTGATTGGCAGGGTAGATATAGTGTATGTGAGATTTTGGACTGTTGATCACTTTTTTCTCCCTGTAGGTAAGCCACTACCGTAGAAGTCTGTCAGAAGCTTTCTCAAAGAGTGTACAGGAACAGTTGGTCAAATGAGCACTCCTGTGTATGGAGGAGACGATCAAGATGGCTGGCAGTAAACGATCGAAGCATTGTTCCACCGAAAACCAATGTAATGTGTATCGGGAGGTTAACGGTGGATATTTTGTTGGCTGGTCTACAATTCCTGAAAACATTGTTCCTCAAGTGTCTATTATGGTTATTGATACAGCGAGATTGCTGTGGTCACTGCTGGGTTACATGGTTTCAATAGGAGATGCATAAACCTTTTGTTTAAAGAGTGTCATCAATGTGGGGTGACTATATAGACAACAGGGTGAGGATGTGGGAAAGGTAAATATCATGAGTGTCTAGAAGGAGTGGTGTTATACGGAGATCAACCTTTCAGTCCACAACCTGGATAATAAACTTCTGTCAACATTACTAGTTACGAGCATGAACATAAAATCCTGGGAGATCAAGCACAACAGTGTGAAAAGCAAGGTCGGATAACAAATGTGTGTATCCCGTGTCTCACGAGTACAATACGATAACGGTAATAAAGACACCCATCTGAAACTGTGGACAACTAAAGGTGCATTTAGAGAGGCTGCTCCTGGCCATTAGACCACTGATCAGCTTCATGTCAAGTAGTTTAAAGAACCACTCCAGCGTTTTAAATTTAATTCCCCTGTCCTCCCTGTCTTTTACTCACTTGTCGCTGCCTTCATCCGTTTCCAGCATCACTCCCGACGGTCTCCGGCGAAAAGTGACCTGCTCACAGCGATCGTGGTTCATGGAGTGGTGCGGAGGTCACTTTTCAATACAAGTCTATGAGCGCCTCATTCTGGCTGTCATAGACTTATATTTATAGCGTGTGACGTAGCTTCTGACTTCTGGCCACTCAGAAGCTACTGTTACAAGATGTTGTGGTGGGGGGACCAGAGCGGCGCTGAGAAAACTGTAAATATGGCAAGAAGACAGATGTCACGGACCACCACACTATCTTCATTGTCGGTGGAGGACTATCTAAAGCAGCTGATTCATTACCTGGGATGGGTCCAGGTTTAGTCCAGTCCGCCTCCTCTCCTTGTTCGCAAGGAGCACCAAGCTTTTGTAGAAAGCATGTTTTGATTTTGGAGATCTAGAAGCATAGTAGCTTATCAGCTTCAGTTAATTGCAGTGCATACTCATCTTTCTTTAGGCTGTGTTCACACACAGCGTTTTTTTTAGCGGATTTTACCGCGGTTTTCGCTATAAAACCGCTAAAAATAAGCTGCACAGTCATTTCTATGCATTTTGCACTTTTTGTGCACATTGATGCGTTTTTTACCGCAAAAAAAACGCATCGCGGTAAAAAACGCAGCATGCTCATTAATTTTGCGTATTTTCCCCGTTTTAGGCCTCTTCCATGCGGTTTTAAACCGCTGCAGAAAAAAACGGCATCAAAAACGCATCAAAACTGCGCAAAAAACGCAAGCGGAAAAATAGGTGCGGTTTCTGGGAAGGGATTCAGGTTTTTGAGCAGAAAATTTCTGCAACGTGTGCACTTAGCCTTACTCATTGCATGTGTATGAAGCTCATTTAACTTGATTAGAGGGGAGCGCTCATGCACATACCTTAATATTTTAGCGTACAATTTTTTTTTTCTCGTTTGTGTGAACTTACCCTAATAGTCATGGTGGGGAATTATTCAAAGATGAATTGTCATCAGGTCATAAGTGGCCAGTTTTTGCTCTTATTTCATTTCCGCTGCTCTGCTAAGTATTTGTTTTGTTAATCCGCTATGTGCCTTCAGAGATATGGGCCTTTTTATACAGTACAAAGTTTTGTCTGTACCTCAGGGGTGTGGCCCATATTCTTTTGGGGGTGTGTGTATTAAGGCTGCTCTGCATAAGTCTGTGAACCACACCCCCAGGGAACAGACTATGCCACTTAACACTAAATAAAAAGACCCATATCTCTGGAATTGTGCAGTAAAAAGTAAGCAGAATACTCAGGTGAGCAGAGAGAATAAAATAAGAGCAAAAACAGGACACTTTTTTGTCTTGGTGATGGGATGGGTATTCTGTAAACAGATTTTTCTTGGCCAAAATTAGGCTAAAAGTAATAAATTATATCAAGGTAAGAATAGAGGAACAATTTCTTATCTTAAGAATCCCCTGCCACTCTATTGATATCAACATTTCCACCAAAAGGCAACCCTACTCCGCGCTGGCTTTGGATGTAATTGGTCACATGCCATTATAGTCTATTTTCTATGGCTCAGTCAGCTAGCTTATTACACGAGCTTGAGTATGTGTAATAATAAAAGGAGTATGGCAATTCATAATCATTTTCTCTGGTGGGTTTAAGGAGCCCAACACTGATTGTGAAAGAAGGATTTTTGTAAAATGAATTGGAAGAATTTGGTGGCAAGAGATGACACTAGAAATCGAAGCGCTGCTTTACCGTGAACTTTGGCTGTACAGCTTTGTAGGGGATGTTTACTCCGCAGGTTATTCATGCTTGACCTTCATGCGTCTCTTTCTGACAGCTAGAACGTGTCCCCGAGCGGCTTCTTGTAGTAACATTCTGATGGGATAATAGACACGATACTGCTTTAAATGGCATGAACCGTCAGAGAATGCATGTCACTTGGCATTACACATCACGCTCCCATCAGTACAGCAGAAATTATAGGTGCAGTTTTTAGTGTGACCCCAGAGGACCACGCATTATTTGTCTCTCCTTTTATCAGCTTTATTCTTTCCAATAGCAATTTATTGTAGGAGAATGATTGACAGATTAACTGTTATTATGCAGTAGACAACACAGCCGTCCTCATCGTATGCACCATATTGCTGCGATCTGTATAAATGTAGGACACATGCTTGACCATGGTCTAGGAAGAGGAGGCATGATGTAGCTAAATCCCGTCTTTGGTGCCTTTGCGTGTACTTTCTATCTTTCATATGAATATTCATCATTCTTGTCATTTTTAATTACCGTAGATATTCATCTCGCTGTTCCAATAATCGAAAACCCCATCAAAATGTAACAAAATAGTACTAATATTAGCCATAGGAATATGGGAATTTCAATTATTATTATTATTATACTTGGCTGAAAACTAACGAGGCAGAATGTCTGTGGGTTGGTGAGGACATTTATAAATCTGAAACTTGTCAAGTACTTTTGTAGATCTAAAGGGGTTATCTGCAATGGAAAAAAACCTAAGTAATTAAAGGAAATGTCATTATAAACAAACTCCTAAATACATTTAATTAGCACATCACAATTGTTTAGTCTAGGGAAGTAATCACTAGAGGTGTAAAATGGCGCTTGCTTTGTTTCACTGAGAGAAATCTGTCCTAGAATGTTAGGACAGAAGCCTGTGAGCATGTGCAGTAGGAAGCTCCACCCTCCATATGTAGGAAGATGTGCTCCACTAATACTACTGTATATAATGTATATACCAGAGGTGTTGAGGTAAGAAGAGGCTGCTCACATCTGTCCACCCTGTCTGTATGATATAATACTGGAGATACCAGGGTGCTGAGGTAAGAAGAGGCTGCTCACACTGCTGTTCACCCTATCTGATCTAATACTGGAGATACCAGAGGTTCTGAGGTAAGAAGAGGCTGCTCACACTGCTGTTCATCCTGTCTATCTGATCTAATACTGAAGATACCAGAGGTGCTGAGGTAAGAAGAGGCTGCTCACACTGCTGTCCACCCTGTCTACCTGATCTAATACTTGAGATACCAGAGGTGCTGAGGTAAGAAGAGGCTGCTCACACTGCTGTTTACCCTGTCTATCTGATCTTATACTGAAGATACCAGAGGTGCTGAGGTAAGATGCTCACACTGCTGTCCACCCTGTGTATCTGATCTAATACTGGAGATACCAGGGGGTGCTGATGTAAGAAGTGGCTGCTCACACTGCTGTCCACCCTGTCTATCTGATCGAATACTGGATATACAAAATGTGCTGAGGTAAGAAGAGGCTGCCTCACTGCTGACCACTTTGTCGTTATGATCGAATACTGGCGAAACCAGTGGTGCTGAGTTAAGAGGCTGCTCACACTGCTGTTCACCATGTCTATCTGATCTAGTACTGAATATACAAAATGTGCTGAGGTAAGAAGAGGCTGTCCACACTGCTGACCACTCTGTCTATATGATCTAATAGTGGATATACAAAATGTGCTGAGGTAAGAAGAGGCTGCCCACACTGCTGACCACTTTGTCTATATGATCTAATACTGGCAATACCAGTGGTGCTGAGTTAAGAGGCTGCTCATACTGCTGTCCATCATGTCTATCTGATCTAGTACTGGATATACAAAATGTGCTGAGGTAAGAAGAGGCTGCTCACACTTCTGTGTTCCCTGTCTTTCTGAATAACAATACAAATATCTCCAGGTCAGAACAGTAGAGCATCCTACTGCTCGTGCTCACAGGCACCTGTCCTAAAATTCTAGGAACTGTTTCTATCAGTAAATCAAGGCGGCAGCCATTTTAATTAGTGAGTGATTACCTCTCTATACACAATAGTTGTGATTTACTAATTAAATGTTTTCATGATTTTTTTTTTATAATAGCATTTCCTGTAGTTATTTATTTTGTATTCCCAGAGAACCCCTTTTAAGAAATGCTGTAGTACATCTATTATAGCCATAGTGTGTGTGTGTGGCATTTGGTTTAGTGTTTTAGACTATTGTAAAAATGTATATCAATACTGTAATGCAAATCCGATCCAGATCTGATACAGATTTCTGCTAGAGATGTGCAGCTGATCCGCATAAGGATTAGGGGCTTGAGTTTTTTGTGCAGAATTTCTGGAGCAGATGGTTTACCAGGCTGCTGCCAAAAATCCACAGGGATCCACAGGGATATGTGAACACTGTTTTGCAAAAACCACATTAGTTTATGTTCATGCCTAGTTTTTATGTGTCTCTTTCTGAATGAAAAATGCAGACAATGACTAGAAAACTAGAGAAAATGTGTTTTTGGTGCACTTTTTATGTGCTTTAGTTTTTAGCCATTTTGATTTCAATGTGATGATGGTTCCAGGGTCTATGATGGTAATATTGAGAATGTGAGTGGACCTCCAGTAAAGGGAGTTCTTGGGTGTACAAATTCAGAATGTGAAACTTAGTAAAATTTCTATTAGTATTTTCACACAAACATAAGACTATGTAGGAATGGTACATTCTTGGACAGTTTGCAGGATTTTCTGCATCTTTGTGTCCTGCTATAAACAAGGCAGAGGGAGAAGCTCCTGCTGCAGCCAGTTGTCCCAGGGACACACAAGAATGACAAATATGGGGCACAAAAAACATTCTTTTTTTTTTTTTTATTTTTTTTTTTTTTTATATAATCTGTTTCTCTGATTTAGTCCTTATTCAAGCTTCAGTAACTGTTCTCCTGCACACTTTCAGTAATGTTTTAGATCAGATTTTTATCAATGTTTGGTGTCAGTGAGTGCTGTTTTTTCATTAGTGATTTTCCTTGTATGAAAAAAATCACATAAATTTATAAATCTTCTCCTAGTCATTGGAATGTTATAAAAACAGAGATTGCACGTGGTCAGCAACGTGTGCAATCTGATTTTTCACGTATGAATAGACTTATATGGGTACTTTTGATCTGTAACTCGAATCAAAAACACACGCGTAAATGATTTATTTGTTCAAATACGGTCCACAAACGAACAGACAAGTAAACAGCTCCATAGGCTATAATGGATACATTATTTATTTGTGATAAACCCAGACAGAACACATAATTGAAAAACTGAAGTCTGAATGAAGCCTTAATTGCCACTTGAAAGAAAATGGCAATGAAAGAGAGGGTGCCAGTATGTGAGGAGTTGCCAGTGCAATTTTAACATTTGCTTTGTGAATTCTTGCATTTTTACAACATTTTGAGGGCCGCAGGATACTGATTTCTGAAAGTGTTTGATGCTCTGCCTTAAGGGGTCATGGCTAATACGGTGGCATGTGTTTGGGCATCCCTGGTCAAACTTACTGTTTATTGTGAGCAGTTAAGCAAGTTGAAGATTAAATTACCTCTAAAAGGTCTAACGTTAAAGAAGACACATTTCCTTTGTATTTTAGGCAAAAAAAAATTGTATATGTAATTAGCCTGTTAGGGTTATGGCTTGTTCACTATCTTCATTAGGAGAGGCCAGGTGATGCAAATTTCCCAGCTTAATAAAAAAAGCAAAAAAAACAAAAACAGCCTCCTCTAACCATCAGCCACGGGTTCTACTAAGCAGCTGCCCAGCACTCTGAAAATGGAGGAGGCCCACAAAGCAGGAGAAGGCTTTAAGAAGATAGCAAAGCGTTTTCAAGTTGCCCTTTCCTCAGTAGTTGCCCTTTCCTCAGTTTGAAATGTACCGTAATTAAGAAATGGCAGTTAACAGGAACAGCGGAGGTGAAGACCAAGCAAAACTTCATGGAGGATTGCTAAAGAGGCAAATTAGAAGCCATGCTTGACTGCAAATGACATTCAGAAAGATTTAGCAGACTCTGCAGTTGTGGTACATTGTTCTACTGTTCAGTAACACCTGCACAAATATGGCCTTCATGGAAGAGTCATCAGAAGAAAACTTCTCCTGCATCCTCACCATAAAACTTCAGCATCAGAAGTATGCAAAAGAACATCTAAACAAACCTGATGCATTTTTCACAACAAACAGACTTAATAGCTGTCTACAAATATCTAAAGGGCTGTCACATTGTAGAAGGATCAACTTTATTCTCATTTGCACAAGGAAAGACTAGAAGCAATGGGATGAAACTGAATGGGAGGAGACAGGTTAGATATTAGAAAAAACTTTTTGACAGTTAGAGTGATCAATGAGTGGAACAAGCTGCCACGAGAAGTGGCGAGTTCTCCTTCAATGGAAGTCTTTAAACAGAGGCTGGACAGACATCTGACTGGGATGATTTAGCGAATCCTGCTTTGAGCAGGGGGTTGGACCAGATGGCCCAGGAGGTCCCTTCCAACTCTACGATTCTATGATTCTATGATCCTGTAGACCTATGAAGTTAAAATAGAACTATTTTTGGCCACAATGATCAAAGGTATGTGTGGAGGAAAAAAGGCACACAAATTATTATTATATTTTTTTTTCAACAATGGTGTCCTCCTTGGTCGTCTCCCATGAAGTCCACTTTGGCTCATACAACGACGGATGGTGCGATCTGACACTGATGTTCTTTGAGCTTGAAGTTCACCTTTAATCTGCTTAGAATTTTTTCTGGGCTCTTTTGTTACCATTCGTATTATCCGTCTCTTTGATTTGTCATCAGTTTTCCTCCTGCGGCCACATCCGGGTAGGTTGGCTACTGTCCCATGGAGCTTAAATCTCTGAATAATATGTGCAACTGTAGTCACAGGAACATCAAGCTGCTTGGAGATGGTCTTATAACTTTTACCTTTAACATGTTTGTCTATAATTTTCTTTCTAATCTCCTGAGAAAACTCTTTCCTTCGCTTCCTCTGGTCCATGTTGAGTGTGATACACACCATGTCACCAAACAGCACAGTGAGTATCTGTAGACCGCTATACAAGCCACACACTGATTCCAAGATTTTAGACACCTATGATGCTAATTTAACAGGTCTCTTTTGTCACATTATTTTCAGGGGTACCATCATTTCTGTCCAGGTCTATTTCTTGAGTTTTATTATTTTTAAAATTCTGTGGAAGCATGGTTGAAAAGTGATGTCTGACTTTCATTTGTTCATTATCATATATTTTTGTTTTATTATTACTTTTGTCAGATTCAAGTATCACCAACAATTTTGACTACGTATTTGTATATGTACATATACCGACGGCACCCGGTAAGTTCACTTTGGAGTATATAAGAGATATATATATATATATCTTGTATAATCCGAAGTGAGCTTACCGGGTGTTGTCGGCGGTTGAACAGGGTCACAGCAGGCAAGGGCCCTTCTTCAGGAGTCTGGCAGAAGCGGAGAGTCTCGTGAGACTTATTTTCTCGAATCCCGCCTCAGGGAAATCGGGAAAAAAAATCTCACCTTCTGAGATCTTAGACACTGCTGCATCGCCCCTGTCACCGCCGGCCACCTGAAACAACAGCCTTTCCTCCTGTGACCCCATACCACCGCAGCCGCACTCCAGGTAAGCTATAGTTAAAATGGTGGTGCATATTATATTCCCTTTTATTGAAGAAAAAAAAATCCTATTTTGGTGGTACATCTTTATTAGAGGCATATCTAGGCTTTCTGGCACCCGGGGCAAGAATCTGGTTCGGCACCCCCCCCCACCCCACGTACATATGCGACTTGCACAGTTAGTCATGTACCTGTACCCACGAGCTGCTCTCCCTAATGCTCTCAATTTTCAGTTAAAAACTGAAAGCAGGAAGGGAAGCTCGTTGTCACAGGACCATACCAATGAAAATCGCATATGAGTGAAGTGTCTATGTGATGACACTGGAACCTCCAGAGCTGAATCCTGATATTGCAGCTTCTGAATTCTCACAACTAATGCACTGCACACATTTAGGATTCTCCCTTGCCGATGTTCAGTCATGTCAGCACAAATATGTGATTTATATACTTCTGGCCACATTCCGACTAGACGTGCCCGGCCTCACTCTGTTCATTATCATTGAGTGAGGCCACTCATGTCTAGTCAGCATGTGACCGCATGTATGTAAATTACCGGCACGAGAGAATCCTAACAGCGTTCAGTGAGCACTGTGAGAATTCAGAAGTCTGCAGTCACAATGAATGACTGCAGACTCAGCATATACCTGGACAACCACTTTAATGTTCCTAACAAATCAAAACATGAGAATAAGTCAGTATCACAAATAATATTTACATCCAGGTAGCTTATAGATGACGTCGTCTCTGGAGTCGCTCTCCTTTTCTTCTTGTCCAGACCCCATGATGAGTTTTCTCCTCCACATCTCGTCTCTGCAGACTTCCATCTTCTCCGGTCTTCTGCAGCAAATCTCCACACGATGCCCTTAAAGATAGAAGCGTCATTATAGTGCTCCTGAATAAAAATATCTGCAGTATACTGTCTCCTCTCACTATTCCCCTCCCTCCTCATACTGTCTCCTCTAACATCCCACCTGTTCACCATACTGTCTCCTCATATATTTACCCCCTCACTCTCTATACTGTCTGCTCACACATACCCCCGACTTCCCATACTGTGTCTGCACACATCACATCACCCTCACTCCCCATACTGTGTCCGCATACATTAATCCGTTCGCTCCCCATACTGTTTCCTCATACATACTCTTCATTTTGTGTCCTCAAATCTCCCCATACACATTAAATCCCCCATCCTCAATTCCTCACACACATTAAATAACCCATCCCCACTCCAAATCCCCCACATTAAATAACCCCCATCCCCACTCTAAATCCCCCCACATTAAATCCCCCATCCCCACACCAAATCCCTCACACACATTAAATAACCCCCATCCCCACTCCAAATCCCCCCACATTAAATAACCCCCATCCCCACTCCAAATCCCCCCACATTAAATCCCCCATCCCCACTCCAAATCCCTCACACACATTATATAACCCCAATCCCCACTCCAACCCCCACATTAACCCCTTACCTACAATGGACGTAATATTCCGTCCATGTGACCCTGGACCTAATTACCATGGACGGAATATTACGTCCCAGCGATCAGCGGCGCCCACGTGGTGAGCGCCGCTGATCGCGGCCGGGTGTCAGCTGATTATCACAGCTGACACCCGGCACAATGTGTCAGGGGCGGTCACGGACCGCCCCCGACACGTTAACCCCTTGTACACCGCGATCAAATGCGATCGCGGTGTACCGGGGGTTAAAGGGAAGCATCGGCAGGGAGGGGGCTTCCTCCGTGCTTCCCTGAGCCCCCCACGGCAGCGCAATGTGCAGCGCTGCTGCGGGGGTCTCTTTCCCTACAGGCCCCCGGATCCAAGATGGCGACGGGGGCCTGTAGGGAGCTGACTTCCTCACTGCCTGCAAAGCGCAGGCATGAGGAAGTCTGCAGAACTGCCTGTGACAGATTGCTGATCTGTCACAGTGATCTGTGATGTGACAGATCAGTGATCTGTCACAGGACAGTGATGTCCCACCTGGGACAAAATAATAAAGTGTAAAAAAAAAAAAAAAAAAAGTGTTAAAAATAATTTTAAAAAAATCGCTAAATAAATTAGTAAAAAAAAAAAATATTCCCCAATAAATCCAATTTTTTCAAAATAAAAAAAAAAACACTAAAAGTACACGTTTGGTATTGCCGCGTCCGTAGCGACCCGCCCTATAAAACAATCCCATTAGTTAACCCCTTTAGCGAACCCCTTAAAAAATAAAAATAAAAAACGAAGCAAAAAATAATGATTTATTATCATACTACCAAACAAAAAGTGCAATAATGCGCGATGAAAAAGACGCATATAAATATCCATGGTACCGCTGAAAACTTCATCTTGTCCCACAAAAAACGAGCCGCCATACAGCATCATCCGCAAAACAATAAAAAAGTTATAGCTCGCAGAATAAAGCGATACAAAAATAATTATTTTTTGTATAAAATTGTTTTCATTGCAAAAAAACGACAAAACATAAAAAAAGACCTAAATGAGGTATCGCTGTAATCATACTGACCCGAAGAATAAAACCGCTTTATCAATTTTACCGCACGCGGAACGGTGTAAACGCACCCTCCCAAAAGAAATTCATGAAACGCTGGTTTTTGTTCATTCTGCGTCCCAAAAATCGGAATAAAAAGCGATCAAAAAATGTCACGTGCCCGAAAATGGACCAATGAAAACGTCAACTCGTCCCGCAAAAAATAAGACCTCACATGACTCGGTGGGTCAAAATACGGAAAAATTATAGCTCTCAATATGTGGTGATGCAAAAACTATTTTTACAATAAAAATCGTCTTTTAGCGTCTGACAGCCTCCAAACATAAAAACCGCCATAAATAGTAAATCAAATCCCCCGTTATCACCCCCTTAGTTAGGGAAAAATAATAAAACTAAAAGAAAATGTATTTATTTCCATTTTCCCATTAGGGTTAGGGCTAGGGTTAGGGTTAGGGCTAGGATTAGGGTTAGGGGTGTGTTGGGGTTAGGGTTGGAGTTATAATTGGGGGGTTTCCACTGTTTGGGCACATCAGGTGCTCTCCAAAGGCAACATGGCGTCTGATCTCAATTCCAGCCAATTCTGCGTTGAAAAAGTCAAATGGTGCTCCTTCCCTTCCAAGCTCAAACAGTGTTTTACCCCCACATATGGGGTATCAGCCTACTCAGGACAAATTACAAAACAACTTTTGGGGTCCAATTTCTCCTGTTACCCTTGGGAAAATAAAAAAAAATGGGGACTGAAAGATGTTTGTGGAAAAAATACGATTTTTTTTATTTTCACGCCCGGGCGTTATAAACTTCTGTGAAGCACTGGGGGGTTCAAAGTGCTCACCACACATCTAGATAAGTTCTGTGGGGGGTCTAGTTTCCAAAATGGGGTCACTTGTGGGGAGTTTCAATAGTTTAGGTACATCAGGGGCCCTCCAAACGCACATGACACCCGCAGACCAATCCATCAAAGTCTGCATTCCAAAACGTCACTACTTCCCTTCCGAGCCCCGACGTGTGCCCATACAGTAGTTTTCTCCCACATATGAGGTATCAGCGTACTCAGGACAAATTGGACAACAACTTTTGGGGTCCAATTTCTCCTGTTACCATTGGGAAAATAAAAAAATTGGAGACTAATTGATCATGTTTGTGGAAAAAATACGATTTTTTTATTTTCATGCCTGGGCATTATAAACTTCTGTGAAGCCCTTGGGGGTTCAAAGTGCTCAACTCACATCTAGATAAGTTCCTCAGGGGGTCTAGTTTCCAATATGGGGTCATTTGTGGGGGGTTTCCACTGTTTAGGTACATTAGGGGCTCTCCAGAGGCAACATGACACCCGCAGACCATTCCATCAAAGTCTGCATTCCAAAACGTCACTACTTCCCTTCCGAGCCCCGACGTGTGCCCATACAGTAGTTTTCTCCCACATATGGGGTGTCAGCGTACTCAGGACAAATTGGACAACAACTTTTGGGGTCCAATTTCTCCTGTTACCCTTGGGAAAATAAAAAAAAATGGGGACTGAAAGATGTTTGTGGAAAAAATACGATTTTTTTTTATTTTCACGCCCGGGCGTTATAAACTTCTGTGAAGCACTGGGGGGTTCAAAGTGCTCACCACACATCTAGATAAGTTCCTTGGGGGGTCTAGTTTCCAAAATGGTGTCATTTATGGGGGGTTTCTACTGTTTTGGTACATCAGGGGCTTTCCAAACGCGACATGGTATCCGATCTCAATTCCAGCCAAAAACGTCAAATGGTGCTGCTTCCCTTCTGAGCTCTGCCATGCGCCCAAATAGTGGTTTACCCCCACATGTGAGGTATCAGCACACTCAGGATAAATTGCACAATATCTTTTAGGGTCCTGTTACTCTTGGAAAAATAAAAATTGGGGGTGAAAAGATCATTTTTGTGGAAAAAATATGATTTTTTAATTGTACCGCTGTACGTTATAAACTTCTGTGAAGCCCTTGTGGGTTCAAAGTTCTCACCACATATCTAGATAAGTTCCTTGGGGGGTCTAGTTTCCAAAATGGGGTCACTTGGGGGGGGTTTCCACTGTTTAGGTACATCAGGGGCTCTCCAAACGCGACATGGCGTCCGATCTGAATTCCAGCCAATTTTGCATTGAAAAAGTCAAACGGCGCTCCTTCCCTTCTGAGCTCTGCCATGCGCCGAAACAGTGGTTCCCCCCCACATATCAGGTATCAGTGTACTCAGGACAAATTGCACAATAACTTTTGCAGTCCAATTTCTCCTGTTACCCTTAGTAAAATAAAGAAAATTGAACCTGAAGTATTTTTTTTGTGAAAAAAAGTTAAATGTTCATTTTTTTTTTAAAATATTCAAAAAATTCCTGTGACGCACCTAAAGGGTTAATAAACTTCTTGAATGTGGTTTTAAGCACCTTAAAGGGGTGCAGTTTTTAGAATGGTGTCACTTTTGGGTATTTTCTATCATATAGACCCCTCAAAGTGGCTTCAAATGTGATGTGGTCCCTAAAAATAAAATGGTGTTGCAAAAATGAGAAATCACTGGTCAATTTTTAACCCTTATAACTTCCTAACAAAAAAAAATTTTGGTTCCAAAATTGTGCTGATGTAAAGTAAACATGTATCGCTGTGATTTAAGGGCATAAAAATTCAAAGTTGGAAAATTGCGAAATTTTCAAAATTTTCGCCAAATTTCCGTTTTTTTCACAAATAAACGCAAGTTATTTGAATGCAATTTTACCACTAACATGAAGTACAATATGTCATGAGAAAACAGTGTCAGAATCACTGGGATCCATGGAAGCGTTTCAGAGTTATGACCTCATAAAGGGACAGTGGTCAGAATTGTAAAAATTGGCCCGGGAGTTAATGTGCAAACCACCCTTGGTAGTGAAGGGGTTAAAACCCCCATCCCCACTCCAAATCCCCCACACACATTAAATAACCCCCATCCCCATTCCAAATCCCCCCACACATTAAATCCTCCATCCCCACTCCAAATCCCTCACACACATTAAATAACCCCCATCCCCACTCCAAATCCCCCCACATTAAATAACCCCCATCCCCACTCCAAATCCCTCACACACATTAAATAACCCCCCATCTTCTTTCCAAATCCCTCACACACATTAAATAACCCCCCATCCCCACTCCATATCCCTCACACATTAAATAACCCCATCCCCACTCCAAATCCCACATTAAATAACCCCCATCCCCACTCCAAATCCCCCCACATTAAATAACCCCCATCCCCACTCCAAATCCCTCACACACATTAAATAACCCCATCCCCACTCAAAATCCCACATTAAATAAACCCCATCCCACTCTAAATCCCTAACACATTAAGTATCCCCCATCCCCACTCATTAAACCCCACACACATTAACCCCCATCCCCACACATTAACCCCCATCCCCACTCATTAACCCACCACACAAATTAACCCCCATCCCCACTCATTAACCCCCCACACATTAACCCCCATCCCCACTCATTAACCCCCACACATTAACCCCCATCCCCACTCATTAACCCCCTTCCCCACATTAACACCCCCCTATCTCCCATCTTCGGTGTCTTCAGCTCCACAGTGGAGCACTTAACACCAGCGCTGAGCATTCGCTTGGCGCCGGGGAGTGACGTCAGCAGCGTGATCACATCACCTGATCACGCTGCTGACGTCGCTCTGACCCGGCGGTCCGAGCTTCAATTGTACTGGCGTCTGTATAGACGCCAGTACGGTTGATCCCTGGGAGCCTGCACGAGCACCTTCTTTGAGCCAGCTGTCAGCTTGACAGCTGACACAGAGAACCGCCGACTCTCAGGCCCGGGGCGTGGCAGAAAGCAGCCGCCAGAGAGGACACAGGGGACCGCTGCATTAGGCGGCCCGAGTGCGCCCTCTGCCGGCTGCTCCCGGGGCAAATGCACCAGCTGCCCCCCCCCCCAGATACGCCCCTGATCTTTATAATGTGCAAAATACGGTATATCTCCTGATCCCTTCCATTTTCTTGTAACAAGAGCCTGCTGAAAAGGAATTATTTGGATGGCACTTTGCTTTTAGTCTACTATTGAATGAGGCTTTTTCTACATTTTAGTGTTTCTATAGAATCCGTCCAATCCTGTGTAATGCTAATTGTGAGACAAAAGCCTCCTATGCCTTACAATACTCCTGTGTCGTGTGCTCTAATGTGTTTAAAAGCAGAATAGATATTATTTGAACCAAGGTCAAACATTTCCTAGAGCAAGAATAAAAATAGGAAGCTTCTGTCTAATGGTAATAAATAGAGAAGACTACTCTGATTGCGGTTTCTCTGGTCCGCAGCCAAGGGATCCGCACAGGGGGACAGATCAGCAAAAATTAATAAATTGCTCCTATTAGGCCGGACACTTATAGAGGCTGAGGAGTAATGAGGCGCCGTTCAAAAGAAGATAGTCTTAGTTACTCACCGTTAATAGTATTTTTCGGAGTCCATGACCGCACCACCAGAGAGAGGGGATCCGCCCTTCAGGAACAGGAAACCTACAGATGCAAAAATGGTGGCACCTCTCCCACGCATCAGTTGGTTACAGAGCACAAGAGGACCTCCAAGGTTAATGGCATGATTTATGTACAATACTATTATTACTTAACTATTTATCACCAGTGGACATATATAAGAGGAAGAAGTGCACACCAAACTTAAAGACCAGGGCGGGAATCTACGGGTGCTGTCATGGACTCCGAAAAATACCGTTAACCGGTGAGTAACTAAGACTTTATTCGGTCGTCCATGACAGCACGACCTGGGAGAATTACAGAGAGTAATAACTACTTTAGGGAGGGACTATAGCCTGTATCACCCTTACACCAAAGGAGAGGTCTGCGGAAGCACCCAGGTCTAGTCTATAATAACTATAAAAGGTGCTCGGAGAGGACCAGTAGCCGCCTTACATATCTGGTCAATGGAGACTTCTGATCTTTCGGCCCACAAGGTCGCCATGGCTCTGGTGGAATGCACCCTCAGCTTCCCAGGTGCCGATCTGCCTTTTGAAGTGTATGCTAGCGAAATAGCCTCTCTAATCCACCTGGCTAGTGTTTTTTTTTGATGCTCTAAGACCTTTCCTAGCGCCTTGATGGGAGACAAGGCATTATCCTTCTTCCAGGGATCGGTAACTGCCAGGTATTCTATGAGACATCTCCTAACATCTAGGGTGTGTAGCTTCTTTTCCTTCTCGTTAAATGGATTAGGGAGGAAGGATGGAAGGACTATCTCCTGTGTCCTATGAAAACTAGAAACTACCTTGGGTAAATATGCCGGATCATGCCTAAGTATTACCCTATCGTATCTGAACTGTATATAAGGAGGACGCCTAGATAATGCCTGGATGTCACTCACTCTACAAGCTGACAGAGCTACCAGGAAGGCTGCTTTGAGGGACAGGTTTTTTATGCAAGCTATCCTTTACTACTGGTCTGGATCTACCTGCCGCCTTAATGAACCTACTGACCCAGTAGTTACCTGCGATGTTGCAGCTAAAAAGGGCCCCCAAGGATGATACTTGTACTTTAAGGGTACTGGTGGAAAGCCCCATGTCCAGACCTTTTTGTAGGAATTCTAAGATTTGAACTATTGGTGCTGATTCCCCAGTGACTACTCCTGAGTTCTCAAGGAATCTTTTCCAGATTCTAACGTAAATTTTGGTTGTAATGATTTTCCTACTTTTAAGCAGGGTGTTAATCAGGTCTGGGGAGAAACCTTTATCTTCTAACAGTGACCGTTCAAAATCCACGCCGTCAGATGTAGGCTAGCCACCTGAGGATGGTAAACTGGGCCCTGGGATAGGACATCTGGGATGTCCGGAAGAACCCATGGATCGGACACCGACATGGTCCTGAGGCATGAGAACCATGCCCTCCTGGGCTAAAACGGAGGGATCACTATAATCCTAGACCTGTCTTTTCTGGTTTTCCTCATCACCAGGGGTAGTAGAGATAGGAGAGGGAAGGCGTATGCTAGCCTGAAGTCCCACTTTATCAGAAAATCATCTACCGCCAGAGGGTCCTCTCTGGGATTCAGTGAACAGAATTGCCTCACTTTTCTGTTTTCCTTGGTGGCGAAGAGATCTACCTCTGGTTGCCCCCACTTTTGTACAATCAGGTCGAAGATGGAGGTTTTAAGGGACCATTCCCCTTGTTTTAGCAGATTGCAGCTTAAGAAATCTGCCATGGTGTTTTCTCTTCCTTTTATATGTAGAGCTGTTAAAGATATAAAATGCTGCTCTGCTACATTCAGCAGGGGTCTGGAACGAGTCCCACCTTGGTGATTGATATAAGCCACGGTGACCTGATTGTCGGATAACACTCGCACGTGATGACCCTGTAGATACACAAGGAGCTTTTTAGCTGCCTGCTCCACCGCTGTCAATTCTTTCAGGTTAGACGACATTTCTACCTGATGATGCTCCCATAGGCCCTGGACCAAAATCTCACCCATATGAGCCCCCCAACCAGAAGGACTTGTGTCTGTGGTGACTATGCGAGTTATGTTATACTCCCAGGGCACCCCCCTGGATAAGTTATTCCTTTCTAACCACCACTCTAGGGACTCCCTCGTGTTCCGGGACAAAGTTAGCTGGCCCTCCAGGTAACCCCCAAGGACTCTCTGATGTAATAAAATCTCGCCCTGTAATTTCCTTGTATGAAACTGGGCCCACTGGACCGCGGGGATACAGGACGAGAGAGAGCCCAAAAGGGACATGGCTTTCCTGAGGGACATGGTGGGGTTATTGGAAGCGTTCAGGACCTGATAGTGTAGGCGAACTAACTTCTCAGGAGGCTGACGGCATTCCTGCTTCTCAGAATCTAAGATTAGGCCTAAGAATTGCTGGACTCATTGGCTGCAACCGAGATTTTTTGATGTTAAGCAGCCATCCTAACCGCTCTAGGGCAGACATTGCCTTTGTAACTGCTCTAAACAATGTTCCGCCGTTTTGCCTATAATAAGGAAGTCATCCAGGTAGGGGACCACTAGAATGTCTGTTTTGATTCACGCAGATGGGCCATAACCTCTGCTTCAACTTTAGCAAATACTCGGGGAGCGACTGCAACACCAAAGGGGAGGGCCACATATTGGAAATGTTGAACTGACCCATCTAACTGAACCGCCACTTTGAGGAAACGCTGATGAGCTGCATGAATGGGTATATGGTAGTAGGCGTCTTTTCAATCTAACACCACCATATAGCAATTTTCAAACAGCAATTTTATTGTGGAATTGATTGTTTCCATTTTGAACGGACGTATGACCAGAAACTCGTTGAGGGCTTTAAGATTTATTATAGTCCTGAAGGAGCTGTCTGGCTTACGGACTAGGAATAGATTGGAGTAGAAACCTCTTCCCCTTTCCGCCTCCGACACCTCTGTCAGGACCTTTTTGCGGCATAGATCATGAACCTCGGCCTCCAGGGCAGCTTGTTCTGATGGGGAAGATCTGAGTGGGGTAACCTTAAATCTGTTTTGGGGAACACAGGAAAATTCTAGCTGTAGTCCCAAGGCTATCAACCCCAGGATCCAGTTGCTACTAGAAATTAGCGACCAGGCCGGGTAGAAGGCAGCTAGTCTCCCTCCTACCGGAGCGACTAGTCATTGCGGTGGCTTTTTAGCCTCACGCGTTGGCCCTTCCTGGCGCCCCCCTCCTCCAAACATAAATCCTGTACCTTTCCTTTTTTCATCCCATCTACCTTGATCCCTGGACGACCTTCTACGGAAATATCCCTTCCTGGTAAAGGGACGTCTATAAGAAGGATTCGGCAGACTGGGGAATTTCTTTTTATCATCCCCGGCTTTTTCTAAAAGTTCATCCAGCACGGGACCGAATAGATATTCCCCCTCACACGGAATAGAACAGAGTCGGGACCTGGCCTGGATATCTCCCTGCCAACACTTCTACCAGAGAGCCCTTCGAGCTACATTCGATAATCCTGTGGTCATGGCCGCCATCCTTGCCGAATCCGCCGAAGCATCAGCTAAAAAGGCCGCAGCGTTTTGAATGATTGGCAGGGTCTTCCGGATGGATGCTCTCGAGACTCCGTCTTTCAGCTGGGAATCCAGTTGATCCAGCCAGACCATCATGGATCTGGCTGTGCAGGGGGCAGCTACCATTGGTCTTAGAGCGCCAGCTGACATCTCCCATGTTCCTTTCAGAAATGAATCCGCTTTTTTGTCCAACGGATCTTTTAAGGAGGCCTTGTTGTCAAAAGGTATGGAGGATTTTTTGGAGGCTTTGGCTACTGCTGCATCAAGCTTTAGGGGCCTTGTCCTATCTGCTTACCACTTGGTCATCAAAGGAGTATCGCCGCTTGAAGGCCGGTGGTAAGGTGCCCCTTTTTTCCGGCCTCTTCCATTCTCTGTCTATCAGGCTCTGGACCTTGTTATTTAGTGGGAAGGCCCTGCGCTTCCTTGGATCTAGACCACCTAACATCATATCCTGCGGTGAGAGTTCTGGTTTTCCATCCGCTACCCCCATGGTGGACCTTACTGCTTTGACTAGCCTATCCATTTGGTCCAAGGGGAAGTAGAAACGGCTAGAGTCTTCCTCCGAAGAAGATGAAGAGGAGGCAGAGGGCTCTGAGGAGTCTTCGTCCTTCCTAGGAGCGACCGAGGACTCTGAACCCGAAAAACTAGCTTCTCTTCTCCTAGAAGATTCCCCTTGTGATAGGGCTTTCATCTCTGTCCTGATTATTTCCCTCAGGCTTGTGGTGAAATCAGGCGTCTCTTCCGCTACCTGTATAACAGGGGAGAGTGTAAGGGCCTGTCAATCTAGCCATGGACTATCGTTCCCTTTTAAACCCTACCGTCTGTCGCACGCACGGCTGACACAACTTTTTAGGGTGGGCATCTGGCAAGGGGCAGCTACAGAGGGCACACTCCCTATGCTTCTGTTTACCCGATCTTTTCTTCCCCTGCAAAAAAAACCATAAGGGAACACTGCATCAGGGTACTTTCACAGAGATCTCTTACCCATGCAGTAGAAGCAGGTACCGGATCACGGAGGGAGGCAGCGGAATCCTTCAGTCTGGAGGAACCTCTGCGGCTCTGCCCGCTCGTTCGTCCTTGCTTCTTTAGCTGGGCACTTGTATGAGGCTTCACTGAAGCCTGTCTCTGCAGGTGCTCCTGCACCACCTCCTGTTGGTCTATGGGGGCTTCCGTCATATCCATTGCTGTAATGGGCCTTCAGAAGCACCCCAGCAGCGTCCCAGCCTGCCTTATATTGCCTTCCTCCGGATATCCGGGTCAGCAGGGTTCTGGCCAAGGGCACCTCCCACTTGGGACCCTCCCCGTGACCTCCCCCCGGCCGTTGCACACAACCCAGGACAGCCGCGCTGCTGCGGCGCATACAAAAAAAGGCCGGCACCCGACTTACGGTTTTGGTATTCCCGGCCCCGCCCCCTCCGCCGCTCAAAATGAGCCCACAGGAACGCGCGATAGGGAGCTGGTATGGCACCCCCAGCCTGGTATGCTTCCAGCTCCCTGTGCGCTGACAAGCACCGCCGACTGGGCCCCAAATGCAGGAACGGGCCGAAATGAAGACCGGACCCCGGGGGGCAGACGCACCAGGAAGGGCCCGGGGAATACATACCTTTGGTGCCGGCACAGGAGACGGCTGTCCTTCGGACCCCTTGCTCCTCATGCCCGGCCCCACCATAGCGCTTCCAGGGACCCCGCACTGACCGAGGTTGGAGACCTCCCGCTACCTGGGTCGGTCAGCCGGCCTGGGAAATTCCTTGACGATCCATGACGGACGATCTGTAGGAAGTCCTGTCCTCTAGGAACAGGAAACTAACTGATGCATGGGAGAGGTGCCGCCCTTTTTGTATCTGTAGGTGTCCTGTTCCTGAAGGGCGGATTCCCTCTCTCAGGTGGTGCTGTCATGGACGACCGAATAAAATAATTTACCCCAATTGATGCAATGATATTTCAAGATTCTTAGACATCCAGTACTGAAAGATTTATGTATGATGTCCTTACTTAAAGGGGATGTTTTACCAGCACCCCTTTAATTTGAAGGTTGCCAGTGAGCTGACTGATGCAGGTCTGGTTCTAGAGACTTCTGAAATGTATCTAGTTTTCCAAGAAAATTAAATGGTCTTGGCAGACATATAGATCTAGGTCTGTCCATAAAATATATGGATGGCTTGCTTGTCAGGGGAGAAGAAAGTAACCATTGTCAAACACATTTGGCGGCTTATCTCCCTTGGGAACAAAATGATTTCCTACAATTTCCTATAATGGTGAAAAGACAGAGGGTTCCCAAATATGTTAGATGGGTGAGTAAATCTGCAGGTTTGGCCTACTCAAGCCTTAAAGGGGTTGTCCAGTTTAAAACTGCACTTGTGAATCCTCCGATTGTGTGCAGTGCAAGGATTTGCTGGTGTTGGGAGCCGGTGATCATGTGACTGCAAGTATGTGATATTCATACTCCAGGCTACATTCCAACTAGACTGTATCCAGCCTTGCTCCCTACACTTGCATTGAGCGAGCTGGATACAGTCTAGTCGGCATGTGATTGCATGTATGCAATCGCATAACCCACTATGAGTATCATCCCTGTTTCTCATAGAGAACGCTCAGAGCCTTCATATGTATGGGGGAGTCGGGATAAGTGGAAAAATACTATATCTGTGTGAGTCTGACTACTAAGACCCTCATCTATCGCTAGAATAGGGGACTACTGCATGTGCGACCAGTGGTCCATTCACCCAGGGGACTTAGTAACGTGTTAACGCAGGAGTCCCAGGGATCAGAAACTAAATTTTGATTTATAGTAGCAGCTTGTTCCACCATCATGATCATGGTTTTGTCCTGATGAGGAAGTTATACGCTTTGAAACGCGTTGACGAATAAAACCAACAGAAATTGGATTGGCATCCATAATTTTTTTTTTCTCCACGGCAGCGCAGAAAAACCCATTTGTTTCTCCAGTTCCATGAATATAAAGACAATGTTACTAAAACAGGTTATATCTCTTTAATGATTGGTATGATTGGCGGAGGTCCTGGTATTTTATGATTCCCTCCATCATGTAGAAAGCACAAGTATGCAGATTGGCAGGTGTTTTCTTTAAGGGGCTATTTGTGGGATCCTTTATATCTTTACAGTAAGATGTTAACCATAAAATAATTGACGACTCAAAATAGGTTCATAATTTGATTTTGATCTGAAAAAAAAAAAAAAGGTATTAAACGAAAACGATCCTATTAATATAAACTGTTTCAGCGAGCACTTCATTGTTCTGACCTAGTAGTTGACCTAATTTTTTGATATGCACCCGGGGAATATCTGGCAGCCGCTCGTCCTGCTTCTCAGAGTACAGGAGTCTTCTCACGGACGGTAGTTCCCTGGCGATTAGTAGGAACAAGTGCAGCGGACCAGAGATCTTAATCTTGATTGTTCTCCTGTGGTTTTCCGAGCACAGTAAGTCATGGCAGTAATAAAGGCATTGTTCTAAAGACATAAGGAAAGAATCTTATGGGGATCCGCCATTGCAGTATTTTGGGGTAGAGATGACTTAGTTTAGGATTATATTTTTGAAGTTTTTCTTTTCCACCTATACATTAGTTGCACATAGAAATGATCAGAACATCAAGTTTATTGACTAGGAAACTAGTTATTATGAAGGGGATTACGCAGTCACCGGGTTCGGTGAATTTAGCCTAATACCTATTATGAATGAATGGGCGATAAACGCAAAAGGAAATTGTGTATGTCACAACTATTGGGTAAATGATTTTGGTCTCATTATTCTAGTCTTTAAGTGGGGGGTCTGGCAGCACAAAACGACTGTGCAAACCAAGCATAAGCACTCGGTGAATCTTGGTTTGGCCAAACCATTTTGCGCACTTTTCCACCTACTTGTTTTCCCATCTCCACCCTTCTCTGGCTCCTGTAAAACTAGAGCTGTCAATCAAGATGGATAGAAAAAAAGTGTACTTAACTGTTTGGCCACTGCATAGAGTGCATGGAGCAGCTGCGCTTGGTTTGCACAGTCATTTTGTGCTGACACACTCCATGTGAAGGTATTCGTCTACCCTTCGGGGAGTGTGTCCAGCCTATGCCGTGGATGAAGATTTGATACTAGTGTGCTTACTATCTTGGAGATAAAATGTCAGTGGATAGGGCACACGCAAGAAAAAAATATGATGTGCCTGTTACTCTGCAGCCTTTGATCCATGAATTGCAGATTAAGACGAGTGATGACATAAGTGAAAGTTTAATGTTGCCTAATGATTTGTTCTGCCTGCCCAATCTCCGGCAGCAGAGCATAAAGCCCTCTCATCAGGACACTGACGTTGTTATAATGTTTTTGGATCTGTCTGTTATTGAGATCCTATGGGATCTATCGCATTGCTGAACAGGTTGTCTGCACTAATTTTATGCATCTGTCTCACAATCTGATCTGCCGTGCTAAAGTGCCCATTAACCTTAGAGAAAAGTCACCTGAAACTCTTCACTAGCCAGCCATTTGTGTTTAGGGGTTTCTTAACTCTGTCATGGGAGAGAAGGATTGGGCCTATTAACTTTTAGACATGCCTGGTAGTAAATATGCGCCCCTGGTTGAGGCGAGCCTTTGTGGGACAGTTAGCAGGATACATTAGATATGTCACAATCCTCTTTACCTTTCTCCCATTATTAAATGTACATGTGATCTCTATAAGGGCTCATTCAGATGTCCAGTTTTCACGTAGAAGCGCAGTCCTTGTTTTTCACGGATAGCACTCCTACTTGTGACGGTCTGTGGAGCCATTCACATGACCTTGACGTTGCAAAATCGCAGCGACATGTCGAATTTTGATCTGCGGGTAGGCAATGGAAATCTATGGGTTTTTTCCACTTACAAGAAACAATCGGCCCCCACTCTGCTCTACCGTAAGTCTAATCAAAGTCTGATCAAAACAATTGATCCGTTTTTCTCGTGTCTGAGTGAGAGAAATGGAAGTCTAAATGACACCTAAGGATGAGGGAGAAAACTACAGCCAGAAAACTAAAAATTGGGCTTGTTGAAATACAATCTCAATCCTTCTTTACCCTGATTTGTGACGTGTCAGGAGGCCCTTATACATATTAGATGGATGACCGGTCTCTCCAAATTTGGTGTGTCTGGCCAACTTTATGCCAATTTTTAGTCTAGGCCATTTCTAAAAGAAGCATTCTTCCTCCCATAAAATTTTTTATTCTCAACATATTGCAGCCATCATATTATCTAGGACTGTGTACTTACAATTGCTCATTTTGCCCATCTACCCAGCTAATTATTCTCTTTATGTAGAAACAGGAGGTTTTCTGGTCCCTTCGTGACTCATTCTACTCTTCAACTTTCTACATAGAGTTTAGAACGGTTCAGCTAGTCGGTTTTTAATCACGTGAGGTCTTATAACCTAATGCAAAAGAGAAGAATTGGCTGGGTAGAAAGGCAAAATGAGCAATTGTGAGTACACAGTGTTGTATAATGTGATGACTTCAATATATCAAGAGGATAAAAATTTTGATGGGAGGAGGAGTGCTTCTTTAATCTACATTATGGCTATCCAGCTCTGAGATGCATGAATAAAGATTCATTTATATGAACAGAATGGCAACACTAAGCAACCACCGATCAGCATATTTTAGTTTAAAAGCCTGTTAACACCTGTGGAGGTGCGTACTGGCTGATCTCTACTATCGTTCAGTACGCGCAGGCAACCATTTTATTCGGCAGCACAAAAAAGATAATTTCATCAAGTGAATGAGCGTTTTGCTCATTCATCAGGCGATTGGCAGCCGGTTAACACTGCTAGGAAAGCTCCTTCATATGATAAAGTCCTCAATTAGTTTATTAATCTTCTCGTATCCTTGCTGTCGTACACTGATGATTATACCCACTTCTTATATAGTATTTGTGTAACCTGCCGCCAAACGTCGTGCCCGTTAAATGATTCCAGGGGCATTTATCAAAACCCCACTGCGGTTTCCTCCACTAAGAATAGTCCAGTGCCATCAATTGGAATGGTTTCTGGAGAAATCTCTGCTTATTTTGCTGCCGTCCAAGTACACCCCAGTGGATTACAGAGGTAATGAGAAATAAAGTTCTCCTGAATCTATAACACAACCTGCTTCAATGTGTTTACATTATCATAATTGTTTTGTCATGTAGCCATAAATCTTCCCTGCGATCAGCGAAGTTTTTTTTTTTTTCAGGCTCTTGCATATTATTGCTTCTCTGCCTGTTTGGTTCCTATAGCGTAATAGCTTTTTATAGCTTCATTAAAGGGGTTGTACAGAATTAGAAAGACTTGGATGCTTTCTTCCAAAAATAACGCCATATATGTCCGGAGATTGTGTGAGGTATTGGAGCTCAGCTTCATTAAAGGCAGGTTTACATGGGAAAATCTCTGCGCATAACAAGAGCCGGTAAATGATAACGTCGATTGATGTTCATTTTTCACAACATCAACACAAAATATATGGGTATCGTTCGTTTTTTTTTTTTTTTAATGGCCAACATAAACATTCCAATGTGCAGCGGACTGATTGTATGTGTAATCCGGCCAATGATCAAGAATGAACGCTCCTTTGGCTGATATGTAAATTGTGCTTTACCTATTTAGTGTTGAGCTGCAATGCCACAAAAAATCCATGGACTTGTTGGCCATTGTTTGTGGCTACTTGGGGTCTACAAGTATAGTAAAACCTATTCATATGAGTAGGACCTTATTAAATGATCTGGAATAATGGACATGTAATCAGGGCTGTGGAGTCAGTAAGCCAAACCTCCGACTCCAACTCCCGACTCCTTAATTTCCATGACTCCGACTCCAACTCCCTCAAACCAGGGCTGTGGAGTCAGTAAGCCAAACCTCCGACTCCAGCTCCCGACTCCTTAATTTCCATGACTCCAACTCCGACTCCCTCATACCAGGGCTGTGGAGTCAATAAGCCAAACCTCCACTCCAACTCCCGACTCCTTAATTTCCATGACTCCGACTCCGACTCCAACTACGACTCCGACTCCCCCATACCAGGGCCGTGGAGTCAGTAAGCCAAACCTCCGACTCCTTAATTTCCATGACTCCGACTCCAGCTGCGACTCCGACTCCCTCATACCAGAGCTGTGGAGTCAGTAAGCCAAACCTCCACTCCAACTCCCGACTCCTTAATTTCCATGACTCCGACTCCAGCTGCGACTCCGACTCCCCCATACCAGGGCCGTGGAGTCAGTAAGCCAAACCTCCGACTCCAACTCCCGACTCCTTAATTTCCATGACTCCGACTCCAGCTGCGACTCCGACTCCCTCATACCAGGGCTGTGGAGTCATTAAGCCAAACCTCCGACTCCAACTCCCGACTCCTTAATTTCCATGACTCCGACTCCAACTCCAACTGCGACTCCTACTCCCTCATACCAGAGCTGTGGAGTCAGTAAGCCAAACCTCCGACTCCTCAATTTCCATGACTCTGACTCCGACTCCACCAAAATGAACTCTGACTCCACAGCCCTGCGTGTAATAGAAAAGTACATGTTATAAAGTGCTAACCTGAGATATACTACTATAACGTTGGAGAACGGCTCATTGGTTATTCAAAGGCTAGTGGCCATTTTGGAAGCTTTTGTTACTATTTTATAAAAATTGAAATCCATGCATTTTTGCGGTTGTATTCGGCATTTGCAGCCGCGGTGTATCACCGTTCAGGGTCTGCGGTAGAAAAAGTTAACAGTAAAGTCCATCTGCGATTTGTCAGACTGCTCAGATCTGTAGCCAAAAGTTTAGAGACTGACTCAGAGTTTAATTTTCACAAAGTTTGCTTTTTCGGCGGTTTTAGATCTTTTAGTCGATGTTTCTACGGTTACTGAAGTACAATTATCATTTTTAAACATTTATCGGTAAATACCGTACATCAAATTTATGCAAATACTCAATACTTACAATGTTATTTCATAAGGGTATGTGCACACGTTGCAGAAAATTTCTGCACAAAAACCTGAATCCCTTCCCAGAAACCGCACCTATTTTCCGGGGCGGTTTTGATGCGTTTTTTACCGCAGTGGTTTCTAAAAGCATGGGAGAAGCCTAAACCGCGGAAAAAAACGCAAAATTAATGTGCATGCTGCGGTTTTTACCACGATGCGGTTTTTTCGCGGTAAAAAATGCATCAATGTGCACACAAAGTGCAAAATGCATAGAAATGACTGTGCAGCTTATTTTTAGCGGTTTTATAGCGAAAACCGCAGTAAAAACCGCTAAAAAACGCTGTGTGTGAACACAGCCTAATTTCTCCAAACTTCTCTAATTCGACCTGGCAGATGGATATCATTTTCTGGGACAAATCCTGACTGCGGACAGCCCATTCATGTCTAATCAGTGCTTGGAGTTGATCACTATTTCTGTGTGTGCCTTTGTCCACTCTCTTTTTGAGGATAGACCACCAGCTCTCAATAGGATTGAGATCTGGTGAGTTTCCTGGCAATGTACCCAAAATTTCTATGAGAGAGGAGAAAAATGGCAGCAAACCGCAAAAATAAGTAAATTAAAACATCATATTTATTATATTACTTAAAAATCCAAAGGTAGAATAAAAATACATAAAAAAGATGAAACACCGGCCTACACGTTTCGAATTTACCAAGATTCATCTCGAAACGCTAAGACCCAGTGTATCATCTTTTGTATGTATTTTTATTCTCCCCTTAGGATTTTTACGTATTGTAATAAATGTAAGGTTTTAGTTTACTTATTTTTGCAGTTGCTGGCATTTTTTTTCTCCTTTCTCATGCCTCATAACCTCAGGAACTGGCTTGAGGCTGCCGTGCACCGCACCCTACTTTGAGATATTTTTCTACCCGGTGAGCTGATGTTTCTGTTTTTTCTTTTGTTGTTTTTTTTTTTTTTTTTTTTTCAAAAGGTCAATGTTTTGCTCACCGAGCCACTTGACTATCACTTTTGCCTTCTGACAATTGTGCTGCATCATCACATTGCTTTGAATCGTTGGGAGAAGTTGCTAGTGGAGGATATTCAGTTACCATTGTTTTTTCATGGTAGTGTTCTTGTGCAAGCCATGGCATAGGTAGCGCTCACCTTTCATGTTTTCCGGACAATCATTCTTCCAGTTGTTTCAAACAGTTGAAGGGGACTTCCTCAGAGAAAATACTTTTAATGACTGTTTGTAACAGCACAGGACAGCACCTCGGGTCCAAATTGCGCTGTCTCAGATGCTGCCCATAGAGGCATCGTTGCCGCTGCCGCGTTGGGGTTGTGCAGCAACTCTCAGATTCAGCCATCTAGCCAGCATCAGAGCAAGCTGTATAGACGAGAGTTTGCAAGCCTGCTGTCATTGCCTAGGAAACTGGCTACCTCTGATAAACTGTGGAGGTGGTTGGGTAACCTAGGCAACAATGTGTAGACTATAGAGTTTATTACAGAGGATTTTGAAAACAAGGTACATTGCAAAGTTGACCATTTTACCCATTTGTGGTGGCAAAACCTTCTTGAGTAAGGCTATCGGTGGTCACTCTGACATACGTGTGAATATAGTTTCCATGAATTTTTAGACTCTTTCTGTTCTGTATAGGGAACGAGCAGTAGAGTACTGTAATAACTTTAAACCGTTGGATGCCAGATTAAAGGAATGTTATACTACATTACCCTCACATTTTGACATTGCATTGTCGATATGGTTTGCTTGATTAACCTGGACGTGTCTGTCGGGAGGGGAGGTTGCATTGTGGAGAAAGCGGCCTTAAGCTATTACTTTCTATTCCCTCCAGAGGATCTAAATACCGATTCAGCAGATGAGCTGAATGCCTGAACCCCCTCGTGTCCCGAGGCCATGCCATGGCGACAGGCAGGCAGCGTAAAGCGCAGTGCTCCCTCTGGCTTCTTGTCAGTAGAGGCTGTTGCTTAGCAACCATTGTTGCAGGCCCAGGAAACGGCAGCGCTGCAGTATCAAGGGATTTGATCGACGAGTGAGGGTCATTTTATTAGGTTATCACATTGCCGGCTATTAAGAAAGTGTATTAAATTCACTGAAAACCCTTTTGAAAATCTATTAGAAAGTGTTTTGTTTTTTTTATTTAATAAATTACGTAGGATAATTTGAAAATCTTTCTATAGGATGCATTCAAAATGTATAATACAAAATCCACAGTCCTTACCAATTGTATAGAATTTTTGCAACCCGTCTGCCATAAGGTCAAATTTATTTTTTATTTTTTTTTAATGAAGCTGTATTATTTGGTCTTCAATTCCACTCCCTGTTGGAACTAATAACAGACGATCGGTGAGGAACCAGGTGTGCGACAAGCAACAATATGATACTGATATAGGTCATCAATCTTAAATACCCTTGAAGCTCCTTTAAACAGAAGCTGTCAGGAATTTATCAGCAGGCTTTTGCAACCTCATCTGAGAGCTGCATGACGTAGGCAAACAGATCCTGAATCCAATGATGTGTCACTTAATTTACTGGGTGCTGTGGTTATGACACAAAGTTTTTAAATGTGGCAAAGCTCAGAAATTTGACCCTGCCCATACCAGGCTCTGTATGTACATTGTCTATAGACAGTGAGCTGCTTATCACAGGTGCAATGGGGTCGAACTAGCAAGCATGTGCCAGCTACTCCGGACAATGCTAATCACCAGGTGCTAAAACCATCATTGTAAGTAAGCAACACACAGCCTGATAAGTGACACATAATCAAAATTTCTTTTAACCCCTACCTTATCCTGTCTTCATATTACATAGCAAAAACCTGCTGACAGCCTTTAAGTTAATATTCCAACAAGGCCGAGATTTCACAAATTGTATATAACAGAAAATCTGCTCAGTCATGAAAAATAATTGGAGTTATTTCTACAAGCCCCTTTTAGAGGAATTAGACTGTTGAAATTTCTTCCACACATCTACTGAGGGTGAATTTATCCTTGGATTCCTATTCTAGAGCAGAGAAGACAAAGATGTCTTACTATTTGCCACATGGTTGATACTTTAGGAGCTTTTGCTCAGTGCCCCTGTGCTGGCTTGGCCTTGTTCGTTGGGATTGGCTAATCATTTATTTTGTTTGACTGTGTCCCAAAATAATTTATTTTGGGGGTGGGAGAGGAGACAAGGATTGAAGATTTTGCGTTTCAGTGTCCAATTCTTTTTTTCCAGGAGACACGAGCTGCAGTTCGAGTTGTCAGGCCTGGTATCAGTTTACTACTTTCTTCGTAATGAGAACACCGAGAGGAAACATGATAGAACCCGTCACCACTTCTGCATTTTTCACCCACTTATGGTTTTGGCTTACAAATACTGATGTGAAATACTGAACATGTGAACGTGGCCTTAAAAAGACTGACACTGCCGGAACATTATAGTGAAGGGTTCTGTCGGAGCAAGTCCAAATTCCAATTTTCAGGGGGTCAACTAGAATACCCAACAAAGTCTTGAATGTGTGGCTTGAACATAATGCGAACAGGGTCGAAAGCTGTCCATACACATTAGATGGCTGTTGTCCGAAAGATCGTTTGGCCGACAGCCATCTAACCTGATTCCTCCGAAAACAGGAGCGCTCGTTCGGCCAAGTGCTACTGAGTTCTTTATGAGAAAACCGCCAACTGACGCATAGGCCGGCATTCTATCTCAGGGAGAACAATGTGATCGGCATTAGACAGTCTGCCATTCCTGACCAACATCTCTCCCGACCATCATAGAGTCGAAGTACAGCACTCCACCAATCTTCTGGTGCACGGATAGGGTCCCAAACCTAATTAATAAAAAGTAGGAGTCTGACACTGAAAATAATGTGGTTTATTAGATACAAGAACTGTGTGTAGATGAACTATGACGTTTCAGTCTCACCGACCTTCATCAGATATAGCATAAAAAAGTAGAACGCTGCAATTTGTGGCAGTAGTTTTGGCATCATTCGCTAGAAGAGAGATGCTGCCAAGCATATCTCTCCTGGTGATGGATATCCCATCTCCCGACACTCCACAGACACATTAGACCGTTGGCCAAACCTTTCGATGTTGGCGAATTCCACCAACATAAGTCTAATGGGTGTTGGGCAAGATGACCGTCAGCCAAACAAGTGTTCCTCTGACAGCTGTCCAATGCATACGGCCAGAGAGACCGAAGAAATCAATTTCATCTTTATGGAATAAATCATTTGAAATACTTAGTTGACTTTTTTAATTTACCACTAAAAGGAAATATCTGACAAAATAAGAAACCTGTTTGCCGACCAGAAGTTCAGGTTTGAGGTGGAACAAAGATTTCTAAAATTTGTAGTGCAAGGCACCGTAAGAAAAGAGCATAGCTATTTTAAAGGGTTTTTTTTTTTTAGGGTTTGTATTTTAACCATGACACATTTTAATGAACTGACAACTGGTAATACAAGTTTGTCCAACTTTTAAAATACCACGGGTTACGTATGTTCTGACTAGACTGACCTGGGAGTTAAAGTTGCATGAATGTATTTCATTTTGAAAACCTTTCTTATCCCATTATATACAAGTTACATCTGTTTTATAATTTGTTGTTCTACATATAATTAAAGGGAATCTGTCACCCCTTTTTTGAGATATCATATAATGATATCATTCAATTGTGTGTCACATAAGGATTCTCTTAGTACTTTTGCTTCCCCCTGACCCCGCACCTTTCATGCATAAATACCTTTTTTAGATCGGTTCAGATGTATGTAAACTGCCGCTGTCCGTTCCGATGGGCGGAGCTTATTCACCTGCTCCCCCCTCCCTGTCTTGCTCTATGCATTTCTTCTTGTGTAGAGCAAGACGGGGGAGGGGGGGAGCAGGTGAATAAGCCACGCCCAGCGGACCGGACAGCAGCAGTTTACATACATCTGAACCGATCTAAAAAAGGTATTTATGCATGAAAGGTGCGGGGTCAGGGGGAAGCAAAAGTACTAAGAGAATCCTTATGTGACACACAATTGAATGATATCATTATATGATATCTCAAAAAAGGGGTGACAGATTCCCTTTAAGGTTTGGCGTCATGTGACAACCATTTTAAACCCCTTTCCAGTGAGAAGTAGTTATCACTTATTGAATGTGTCCCACACCGATCTGAAGAATGGGGTACTTTCTTCCCCCATTAGGATGGAGCAGCAATACGCACCCCTGGCAGTACGCCCGCCCGACCATCGCTTTATTCATTCTCTATGTGGCTACCAGATAAAGCTGAGCGTAGTGATCAGCGTTCCAATACTGTAGAGAATGAATGGAGCGCCGATCCGGCATGTCCATGACCACCACTCCATTCTTCCAGGGATGACGGTGCCATGTTCTATCTATTGGTGGGGGATCCAGCCATAGGTTACCACCTATCCTGGGGATAAGTGATGGCTTCTTTTCACCGGACAGCCCCATCGAAATGTATTATTTTGTAAGATACTACACGATAGCATACATTGTTTTTCTACTATCTAAATTTATACCCTTTGCTGTAACCACATAACCATTAATAGAATCTTAGTCTTAATATCTGCATTTTTTTCTTCCACAGAACTTTCTGATGCAAAATGGTTTAGTGATAATGTGAAGAATTACAGCACTTTACTCCTGGAGGATGAAAATGGGATTCTGTACGTTGGCGCCAGAGGTGCCATCTTCTCGCTCAATTCAAGTGACATTTCTCAGAGGTCCGGGAGAACAGTAAGTGGTTTTCTTGTTGTTCACTATTATGGATATGTTGTATGAGTTCCCAAATTGCAGGGATAATCCGCAGATTTAATGCCTGTTAAGACATTCGTTTTTACATGCTATTGCACAATTGATGGTATAATTGCTGAGGAAACAGTCCAACGCCCAAGCCCTCATTTGAATGGATCACGAGAACAGGCTCTCTGAGCCCCCCAGTTCGTTTAGGCATCAGTTTAGCGCGCATGCTGCTGATCCAGGTTGCTTTCTACATTTAAAAAGGATGTCTCAGGTATTTAATTTTTATTTTAATATTTAATGAAAATATTTACAAGAGATACTTTTTTTTTGTTTTTAATTTCTTTATATTTTTAATGTTGTGGCTATTTTTTTTTTTTTTAAATATGTTCCACTGAGCGAACTCATTGGAGAAGCACTTTCTTCCTGTATTGTAAGAACAGAAGGAGTACATCCCCCACGGAGCCAAATGAGTTGCAAATGTAATGCATATTAAATCTTCTCTATGTGTAATGTATCTTTTTCTTTTGCTTCATTCTAACTGTAGCAGGAGCCTCCCCCCTTTTTTTTGTGTTTACGAAAAAGGGGGGAGGCTCCTGCTGCAGCTAGTCATGCTAAAGTAAGAAAAACATGCAGTTTTCTAAGCCACAACCCCTTAGAGCTTCACTTGCTGAAAATATGGTCAAACAGTTGGAATTCACTTTTGGGTTCTCCCACTTTTTACTTTTAATAAATCATTTTGAGATTTAGGGTTTACTTTTATAGATTTCTGGCAATACATTAGAGCTCATATTAACATGTATACCCTTTTTTTATTGATAATGAGATGACTCTTTTCATTCAGTCTCAGTCTATACAGCAAAGTTGACATGTGAACTACAGAAACCAAAAAGTTTCTGCTTGCTTGGGAGACCGCTGCCAAAGTGGAATATTTAAAAAAAAAAAAAAAAATGCATGTAGACAGCCACAAAAACTTGAGAAAATACCAACATTATAAAAATGTATTTTTTTACATGAAAGTGGAAACATATTTTTTTAAAGTTTCATCAATGGCAATAAGATTGAGATCATTAATATAATGAGGCTTTTCTGTGCCTTCACCTGTCAGCTGTAAATATCCAATCTCTGCCGCCTTAAAGCTTTTTTTCTTATGAATTCAAGGGTGGTGCTTGTACGTATGCAAAGAAAATTGAGTGTTGAAATATGAGCGACAAGGGAAAAGGAAAGTACAGTCCTTAATATTTTTCTCTGCAAGTAGGTGTATGAGTCATGACCGCACGTTAACAGAAGTATCAGGACTGTTGTCAGCAAGATATGTTTTCTGTGATTGCGCTAATGACATGGTCGATCCCCTTTGTGACTAAGCAGGTGATAGTAGGGCACTCCTTGTAGCCTAAGGGCAGATGTAAAACGGCTTTTGATTTTCCTTTGCCAAGTTAACACGTTGACAACAAGTGACTCACGGCATCGGAGTCCGACTCATCTGCTCGTTGCCTTATTTGAAGCCATTTTTCCTAAGACCTCTCGCGGTTTGTGACTGCGGATCTTCCCGTTACTAACCTCTATGAGAAGAAAACACATAAAGAAAAAAAGTATATGCACACAAATAGGGATCACCACAAGAATATGATAATCAAAAAGTATCAATTTTATTAATGGACACAACAAACAGACACTTTGTTTAAAAACAATTAAAAAGTCTGAACAACCAGACACTGATAAAACAAAGACAATGAGTCATTTTGATAAATAGTTAAATACTATGGGTCCCAAGGCCAACCATTCAGTATAATGCCAGGTATCTGCTAGTTACCATAACCTAGGGTCTATCAAATCAATTGTAATGACAATCATGACCTTGGATCAAAAATACCGTATATACTTGAGTATAAGCCGATCCGAGTATAAGCCGACCCCCCCTATTTTTGCCACAAAAAACTGGGAAAACTTATTGACTCGTGTATAAGCCGAGGGTGCACAGTGAGTGGCCTCAGTTATCTGCAGTGTGTGGCCCCAGTTATGATGCACAGTGAGAGGCCCCAGCTTTTCTGCACAGTGAGTGGCCCCAGCTTTTCTGCACAGTGAGTAGCCCCAGCTTTTCTGCACAGTGAGAGGCCCCAGCTTTTCTGCACAGTGAGAGGCCCCAGCTTTTCTGCACAGTGAGAGGCCCCAGCTTTTCTGCACAGTGAGAGGCCCCAGCTTTTCTGCACAGTGAGAGGCCCCAGCTTTTCTGCACAGTGAGAGGCCCCAGCTTTTCTGCACAGTGAGAGGCCCCAGCTTTTCTGCACAGTGAGTGGCCCCATCATGTTGCTGCTGCCGCTGCCTCCCTTACAAAAAAAAACAAAAACCTGTATAGTCACCTCAGTCGCTGCCCCCTGCTCATCAGCGTTGCGCTCTGCAGTGACTGTGCAGGCAGAGAACGATAGCGCCCTCTGACCTGATTGTCACTGCAGAGGACGCAAGACAGCAGAGCGCAGCGACAGGTGACTATGCCTCCCAACCCCCGCGTTCATACTCACCGGGTCCTGGCGCTTGTCTCTGCAGCTGCCCTGCTTGTTGTTCCATGATGTCGGCGCTGCTCTCTTCCTGGTTCAGCGGTCACGTGGTACCCGCTCATTAAATATGCGCATATTTAATGAGCGGGTACCATTTGACAGCTGAAGCAGTCAGAGAGCAGCGCCGACAACATAGAACAAGCAGGGGAGCTGCAGAGAAGGGTGAGGATGATCTGACACCCCCTTCCCCCTCTGACCCCCTTTGTATATGACTCGAATATAAGACGAGAGGGGGACTTTCAGCCCAATTTTTTGGGCTGAAAATCTCGGCTTATATTCGAGTATATACGGTACCATATTAACAATAACTACTATGGTTACATAGAGATTCTACATATGCCATGAATAGAAAATTGAATACTTATCATGTTGCCAACACAAATAAACATACATTAACAAGTCCCTTTCCCTAGCATGATATCACCTGGTCAGTCTGACCTTGAGAAAGACACATCACTGTGTCGATACGTGTGGGTTTGGGGGTCCCATGTATCCTACCCGGTAGCTTGTTCATCCTCAGAAACCAGGTGATATCATGCTAGGGAAAGGGACTTGTTAATATATGTTTATTTGTGTTGGCAACATGATAAGTATTCAATTTTCTATTCATGGCATATGTAGAATCTCTATGTAACCATAGTAGTTATTGTTAATATGGTATTTTTGATCCAAGGTCATGATTGTCATTACAATTGATTTGATAGACCCTAGGTTATGGTATCTAGCAGATACCTGGCATTATACTGAATGGTTGGCCTTGGGACCCATAGTATTTAACTATTTATCAAAATGACCCATTGTCTTTGTTTTGTTTTCAGTGTCTGGTTGTTCAGACTTTTTAATTGTTTTTAAACAAAGTGTCTGTTTGTTGTGTCCATTAATAAAATTGATACTTTTTGATTATCATATTCTTGTGGTGATCCCCATTTGTGTGCATATACTTTTTTTCTTTGTGTTTTCATGTCAATCCATTTATATGCACTAGGTGATCCCACCTAAATTGAGATTGTGGATGGTGCCCGTTTATCCTATATCTTGTCTAACCTCTATGAGAACACACACGTTCCAAATTCTTTATCTTGTGACTCGTGATGGAACCGAGCTGCAAGAAGGGAATAAAGTGAAGAAATGTATGATGTCGCCGTTTGGTCATTACATTGTAGATCTGATCAGTTTAAGTAAAGTCCAGCTAGGAAGGACCATTTATACAGGGTTTGTCTAGGATTAGAAAAAAAATATATATATTTTTTTCCCCTCCATTCTCATCCGTGCGTTGCATTTAGAATTGCAGCTCAGCTCTGATTACTTGATACGGAAGCCAACATTATTTACAACCAGATCCTCAGCAGAAATCCATGGCTGACACTTGGATTTATGCCACACAAGAGCAGTTAAATGCATTGTGGCTCCGCATGAGGATTAGCCCCATTCATTGGAAATAATCTGCCTGATTTTCCGTGGAATTGCAAGAATAAGTTCAATAGTGTGGAATGAGGTTGATAGAATCCCCTTCACATCAATAGGATGCAAAATGGATTTCCATGTTATAAATACAAAATCTAAGTAAAATCGAATCATCCGTGCGTAAAGCGGACAGCAAATTTTAAAAATGGATTTGTATCAAGATTTGAAGTTGCTCCCTATGTATTGGATAGGTGATAACTAGTGATGAGCAGAGTATACTCGTTGCTCAGGTGTCCTCCGAGTATTTTGGGGTGCTCGGAGATTTGGTTTTTGTCGCCTCAGCTGCATGATTTGCGGTTACTAGACAGGCTGAATACATGAGCGGATTGCCTAACAAACAGGCATTCCACACATGTATTCAAGCTGTCTAGTAGCCGCAAATCATGCAGCTGAGGCGACAAAAACCAAATCTCCGAGCACCCCAAAATACTCGGGTGCTAACCGGGTGACTTCGACGTGCTCGAAAAATATGTTTGAGTCCCCGCGGCTGCATGTCTCGCGGCTGTTAGGCAATCCCTGCATGTCTCACGGCTGTTAGGCAATCACTTAATGTGTCGTAGCTGTGTAACAGCAGCAAGACATTCAGGCGTGGGGACTCGATCATATTTTTCGAGCATGTCAGACACTCGGTTAGCACCCGAGCATGCTCAGATAACACCTTATGCAAGCACATTCGCTCATCACTAGTGATGTCTTCCTGATCACTGGAGGTCTCACTGATGGGACGCTCATCTATCTTTTCAACAAGGCCCTGAAGAGACCCGTCCAAATGGAATGGAGGTCCTGCATGGGCACCCCTGTTCCAGAGATAGCCATGTGAGAGCACTGAGAGTCAGACCCAAACAATCAAGCTATCCCTGATCTATAAGGGGTGACTTAATAACTTGATACAAACCCTTTAATTTCTTCATTTACAGACTGTGTTAGTCTGGTGGATTCCGGACTCCCCGGATAAAATTGTTTGATGGGAGGGGGGCTCTGATTGCCGACTCCTGTCGGTAAAATCAGCAGTTTGCTGGGTGGTCTCGGGAGACAATTCTTCAGATCATTAGAGTTGGGGGGAATCTTTCTAATACAAGTCTTGTGTTGACCTTGCAACATTTACTGAGCGCCTGCCAGAACCATCAGGAGCCCCAACACGCAGGAGAGGTTCTGGTTCCAGCCTTTGGGGAGCATTTCATGACAATCTACATGACCCCTTTCATCATCTCCTCCTCATTAGCTCCCACACTGCTGAATTAGAGGCTGTTAATAGACCTTCTGCCAAAACTTCTTTTTGGGAGTTGTAAAAAAAAGATGTGCGTGCATTGATCCGATCACAGCAGATGCACATTACAGCGTGGAAAAAACCTTTATAGCGAAGTACAAACTGCCTTTTCGTAGATCTGAAATGCCGTAGCTGCTGTGAAATGTCAGGCGAGAGCTGTATTATCTAAAACATAAAAAATGTAATATTCTAGATTTGTTGGGGGTTGACTATTACTATGCTGGCACCCAGTCTAGATATGTCTGCTTCTAGCACCACATGGTTAATGGTGATATGATGAAACTGTATGTAGGGGCCGCGATATTATGGAACAGTGCAGAGTGCACGCCAAGAGATCCAGACGTGCATAATGTATACCTGGCACATGCACCAATATTTGCCATTTTTTGCTACCTACCTTAGATGCATATACCTCAAATACAAATGTTACTAACTTTAAGCAAGGAGCTGACTGATATTTTGAGGGATATTAGGCAGGATGACCATGTGTTTGAGCACCAATACCTGATTCCCAGGCAAGGACACATTTTGCTTTTCTTGAGGTTGCTGCATTGTCCGTGCCCTCCTCATCCAAGATAGAGAATGTCTTATCTAATAGTGAATAAGCCGTCAACTGCAATAATAATTTATTATCTCTCTATTCTAGATTCACTGGGAAGTTAATGCGGATGAGACCAAGGCGTGCCAGGACAAAGGCCGAAACAATGAGGTAAAAAAGCACAAGCTTGTAACGGTGGAGAAAGAAAGGTGGCAAAATAGTAATTTCTCAGAATACTAACCTTTGTATTGATAACTTAGGAACATTTAATTTGTGCCCTATCTTTCCGTTAGCTCTGCCAGGAGCCACTCGTGTGGGTGAGGTTTTTGTATAGCCCTCCTTGTTTTGGATGAGGATGTCACAAATTTGTCGGGGTTGTTTTTCAAAAATCTGAATGTGCTCAGTTTGCATGATGTGTACACTGGTACACAGCATATAGGGATCTGGCACCAGAAGGGGGAGCCTGCTCCACGCGTCACGGGAAGGGGGAGCCTGCTCCATGCGTCACGGGAAGGGGGAGCCTGCTCCACGCGTCACAGGAAGGGGGAGCCTGCTCCATGCGTCACGGGAAGGGGGTAGCCTGCTGTATGCGTCACAGGAAGGGGGAGCCTGCTCTAGGCGGCACAGGAAGGGGGGAGCCTGCTCTAGGCGGGACAAGAAGGGGGGAGCCTGCTCTACACGGCACAGGAAGGGGGGAGCCTGCTGCACGTGGCACAGGAAGGGGGGAACCTGCTCTACGGGTCACAGGAAGGGGGAGCCTGCTCTACGCGGCCCAGGAGCAGAGCCTGCATTGTACAGCCGGCACCCAAGTTTAACTGCTGCAATTGGAGCTGGTTATGATCACTCAATTTTAACCTCTTAGATGCTGCTGTTATTCGTGAAATGAGCATAATTATCCCTTTTGATGCCTGTTGTCCCACCCTACATGTCATGGTAACTGGGGGTGGGGCACTGAAGGCCACGTGTTTTGTCTGTACACTTACAGTACTTCAGTATTACAGTATTGCATTGTTTTGTACAAGTGATTGCAGGTTAAAGTTCCGTATGGGGACTAATTATACAAAACGTAAAAAAAACAAACCTTATATTTTAATAACATATACAAAAGTTCATATCACCCCTTTTCCCAGAACACTTTTTTTAATTTAACATATTTAATAACACTGCAGTCATAACTGAGCTAACTAATAGAGCAGTATATTTATCCCACATGGTGTACATGAAAATGGGAAAATAAATATATATTGCAGTCTTTAATGACTTTGTTTTCTAAAATAAGAATGGAATGAAAAGAAATGAGAAAGTCGTACCACAAAGTGGTAATGGTAAAACCAAAGCTCTTACAGCCAAAAACTAATCCTCATAATATTTTATCGACCAAAAGTTTGTTTGGAAAATTGAAAGTGTAGAAGGGCGCACTGCGATTCTGTCACCCAAGGGCCCTTCATAAACCTCAACTTTTTTCAGTCCCATTCCGTGGAGAGAGATTTCCTCTTCTTTTTCTACCTGCCTGGATGAATACAGAATACAGGCTGCCATATATAGTGCTACGTTTTTTTCCCCAACAGGTTGCAAAATGGCCACAACCCGGCGCGATGTTACATAATCACTGACGATTATTCCAATTATAGTGTTTTATTACAGAGTTGCTATTTTTATATTTCCATAAAATGTTATGGAAGCTGGCACCAGGTCGGAGCTCGTTATTAATCATTCCTAGGATAATGAAGCCTATTGTTTAGGTTGTAGCTGAATGTCCGTGTAACGAGCGTTGTCTGCTCATGTTATCGCTGTGCGATCTCTCTGCATTTATAGTATATCCTAAAGAAGCTCTTGTGCTGCCAAAATCCAGTCCACAAACCAGATACTGTTTAACGTAAAAGATTAGTTTGTCTCCTCACCCAGCAGAATTTAGTGCTCTTGTGTTAGAACATAATTTCCTTTTTTCCTCTCCCGGCAGACTGAGTGTTTCAACCATATAAGGCTCTTGCAGAGGTTTAATGAAACCCACCTGTATGTCTGCGGGACGCACGCCTTTTCCCCTCTTTGCTGCTACATTGTAAGTACCAGCGCGGTTTATTTTATCTACTGTCCATTTCCTCAATTATCTGAATTGATATTTGTATAATGAAGTAATTAATAGAATTATTTGCATTGTTTGTTACGTTTAAAGGGGTTGTCTCACCAGGCTAATCCTTTCCATATGTCCTTTTAGGGACCCCCAGAGCAGAGCATTACCAACAAAGAGTGCATTTCTCCAGCTCTGGTGGATCTGTCAGGTCCATTTTTCTTAGATTTAATTAGCCATTTATTTGAACATCTAGCATGTAATACTCTATTTTTCCTGAAGGGGCAGTGTTTGGCAGGCCATAACTTATCCTGGAGATAATAGCTGATCGCTAGAAGGTTTCTGAAGTTGGACCATGGAGATCATTTCATGGTTCTGCACTTGATCGTTGTTAGCAGAGTTGTATGCAGGAACCAGAAATTATATGTGTAAGTGGAAACAGGCTGTTCAAGTGTAATATGCTAAATGTGTATAAGGTAATATACGGTATTCATGGTAATACTTTGCTGATCTGTTGTGTGGATACTGTGGTGACCACCGCTGAAAAGAGAAAAAATGCTGCTACAACCACCACAGAGAAAAGGAAGGAACTCTGCTGTGACCACTGGGGAGACAGGAAACTGCTGTAACCACTGGGGAGAAGGGAAGACGCTGAGTTTGCAGGGAAAAGGGGAGAAATGCCATGACTATTGTGGATTGGATAGGTCCTAAAGTAATGAATCTAAGGATGTATTACAGAAGTTCATTTTAGTATTTATACATCTGCAATTTGGGCAATACTTTAGAGGATCTGTCACTTGCTCAAAAAATTGAGTTAGACCCCTTATAAAAATCCTTGAGTTCTCATGATTCTGTCAATGTTTCCCGTTTTCTGCTGCATCACTCCATTGCAGAAATAGCCACTGTTGTTTCTTCTGGAGCACACTGTGAAATCTCTGCTTAACATTCCAACTGGGTGTTTTTTCAGTGTCTTCTCTGGGGGCGTTCGTTTTCACCCCAGACACTGCCAGCCACAGCTTCTGAGACTGATAGACTGCTAGATTAGCTGCTGAGTGGTGAATGTCCACATCTGGGAGAGAGGTGTGAAAATGCACACTTCCAGTTGGACCACAAAGCAAAGATTTCACAGAATGCGCTACAGAAAGAACAAAAGTGAATATCTCTGCACTGGATCAACGCAGCACAAAATGGAAATCAGGAGCAGAATCACGACAGCTCAAGGATTTTTACAAGGCACTTAACGCTATTTTTTGAGAAAGTTACAGGTCCTCTTTAAAACCCCTTTACAACAATTAGGTACGTCATAAGTCGTATCCCTGTATTTGATGCAGGCTCCTGCCCTGGGCATGTATCTTTTCCTGCACATGACAGCTGAATTGATCATCTGTCATGTGCCTCGATCAGCGGGTGGAATCGCGATGAAAATTTCTCATGGTGAACTTGCTGACTTTTTATTACGGTGGTGAGGTTAACCCAGTTCAGCCCAGCTGGAAACACTAGTCACTGATGCTGTGCTTGCAGCAGCTCATTCATCAGTGGTTCTCAGCCTGGACGGTCGCATCTTTGCACCATTCAGGTTGAAACCTCTTTATTCCCAGACATGGATTACGGCGCGGGACAAAACGTTACAGGTCAGCGATATTACTGTTTTTTTTTCTTTTTGTTTTATTATAGGAGACGAGGGCTTCAATGGAATGAGCGTTAGGTGAGTATAACTATGTTTGTTATTTAGAAAAAAAAATGGAAAAGTGTGTTTTGTTTTTATTTCAAAGAAAGGACTTTATTCTGGCTGTGTCTCTATTTACCATGCAACTAAAGGATTAGTAATGGATGGATGTCTTATCGATGCCTCTCCATTACTAACCCATGGGCTTGATGTCACCAAACAATACAAAGGTGACATCAAGACCACAAATATGAACCCCATTTGCCACTGCTATGGGGCAAGTGCGAAGAGCCAGGCAAAGCACCAGAATTTGCGCATTTAATATATGTGCCTTTTCTGGATGGCTGTGGGCTGCTATTTTTAGGTTGGGGGGGTCAATATCCATAGCCCATTACCAGCCGAAGAATACCAGCCCCCAGCTGTCTTACTTTAGCAAGGCTGGTGGTCAAAAATGGTGGGGGACCCCATGCCTTTTTTTTTTTTTTGTAATTATTTAAATAATTTAAAACTGCTCAGAGACCCCTCTATTCTTGATATCGAGCCAAGTTAAAGCTGACAGTTGAGGGTTGCAACCCGCAGCTGTCAGTTTTGCCTGGCTGGTTATCAAAAATACAGGGGAACCCTCGTGGAGTTTTTAATTCATTTGTAGCGCAGCTGGCAGCTATCGAATACTCCCTCCAGCTGCCGTGTGCTCTCACTGTTGTTAGCGGCAGCAGGTGTAGGCTGATAGGAGTAGTCCTATCAGTTGCTGCCTGCTCACACTGTTATCACTTGAATATAACTCTGATCAATCTCTCAGTCTTCAGCACCCGGTGCTAGGGAATAGTGCTAACTGTACTGCTTCTTCCCAGGTGCCGGTGCGTTTCACACTGATGACACCCGTGCGTCATCAGTATGCATGTGTGCGGGACGTTTTGCCCTGCCCGTTCTTCTGTTAAAAAACAGACATGTCAACGTATTTTGTCCACGGACACACGGTTCGTGAAAAAACACTAACACGTGCACAGACCTATTCACTTGAATGTGTCTACGTGTGTAAGTGTCTCTGGTACGTGTGAAAACTGTCACCACACATACCGGACACACTGACGTTTGAAAGAGGCCTAACAAAGAGAGATGTCGAGCGTGGACAAGCCCTGTTGCAAATGTTATATTTTGAGAGAGTACAATAGAGTTTAAAGCGGGGTAGCAAGTTGTATTTATGCTAGGGGTGATGTGTGAAATATGTCAAGGTTGACAAAGTGCTCGGGGGTCTCTGAAAATAGGCAAAGATTCTTCACAGAAACCTTTAGTAATCTGTTTTTTAGCATGTTTTGAAAATCTATCTGGAGGCATACAGACATCATTGCACTTTGAAGTCTTTCCAAATATTTGCTGTCTGTTGGATGGAAGAGCCTAAGGGTCAATGAGTCGTATATATGTATACCTGTGATGTAATGAGCAGACAACGTCTTGCAGTTGTTTAGTCTATTTAAACTTATCATAGTATAGAGGATTAGTAGTGTGATATTACTAGTTTAGCCATGGGCCATGTCGCACTGAATGAAATATCTCTGTTTTGTTAATTTTTGCCATTTTATGCAAAAGATTTATGTTTGTCGTATTAAGGAAAGAATTATTGAAGGTTCTTTAAATATTTCAATTTGATTACAACAGAACTTCGAAACCCCCTGTTCGTTTGAGATTACACAGCCAGTTCACTGATTTATTTGGGAATTTTGGAACTCTTGAAAGGGATCTGTCACCAGATTGGAGCAAATTGGAGCAACATTAGCATTTTCATTAAAGCAAATCTGTTGTCAGGTTTGGCCGCTATAAGATGCGGCCACTGCGTTTCAGGGCTTATCTACAGCATTGTATAATGCTGTAGATAAGCCCCCAATCTGACCTGAAAGATGAGAAAAATAAGTTTGATTATACTCACCCGGGGGGGGGTCCAGTCCGATAGGTGACACAGGTTCGGGTCCGGCGCCTCCCATCTTCTTGCGCTGGACCTGTTGACTTGTCATAGTTTTTAAGGTTGAAGATAGGTTGGACTTATGCCTATCACCTAACATGTTGATCCAGAGGAACACAAAAATCTCTTGAGAGAGATGTTAAGTACCCATATTAGTGGAAAATTCCATCCCAACGCCACATATGGCAATCAGATAAGTTCTCTGGATTAATCTAATATCCATAACCTGTAATTTTTCTGTTTTTGCAAGAAATCATCCAAGCCCCTTTCTTGCTTTCCTATAAAAAGTGTCTAAGCTGCCTAATTGATAGACGTTTATCATTTAGCCACATATTCCGTCATAAATGTCCAATCGAAGAGGACCCCAATGCTTAGAACCCTACAGTCACAAATTCTGAGGAAGGCAGAGCTTGAATACATTTGTCTACCAATTGTGGTCTACCATGTGTCCTTTCACTTCATTCAGGGTCCATAATGTTATACTTGGAGTGCTGGCCCCTTTCCCGATGAGGGCTGGCCCCTTTCCCGATGAGGGCTGGCCCCTTTCCCGATGAGGGCTGGCCCCTTTCCCGATGAGGGCTGGCCCCTTTCCCGACGAGCGATGTCTTGAATTGAGGGATAACTTTGTCTTTATTGTCATATTTTTCTAACAAAGTTGGCTTGCAATCAATATGGCCATCATTACCGCTAATAAATGAGTTATAACCCAACTTTTGTAGAAAACAGAACAATACTACCTCATTTGGCAAAAATATTGGAACAATCACTGTATAACCTGTATCACTATAATTCAACCTTCGAGGTGGATACAATGGCAACCATGTAGATTGTCGCTTGGCTTTCCCTAGTATATATAACAAAATTGATTAATTAGACTGTTCTTTCTGTTCAAGCTGTTAAACAAATTTACATTTATTTCTATATTCCTATTTATTAATTTGGTGTTTCTGGAAAGTTTATAGGCTGCCTTGGGTGGATTGGGGATGGGGCTTCAAAGACTTCACGAATAGGAAAATATGTTGTGTAGCTTTAGGGTTTAGATGCTAAGACCACAAACGACATAGTAAATGTACAGCCTGATATATTACTATGTAGAAATAGAAATTTACATTTTTTACATGTTTACATCACATATAAACTCTAAGCAGATGTTCTGGTGCCCAAATAGGCGTCCAATATGCCCTCCTTAAAGAGATGTGTATATATAGTTTTTTTAATCAAAACCCGATGTGCTAAGGATTAATTACCGATCCTGTATTTATAGCAGCGCCCATTAACCCCCTGGTTTATTGATGATGTAGAGTCTGTTGTTTTTCCCTTTTTATTTCATGTTTAGGTTTCTGTGATTTGTCATGTTTAGAGCAGAAAACAGGCCCGGATGATGGGAGACCTGGCCCTTTTATGTATGTAAACTTGAACAGAACAACTCTGCTCCCCTGCGCTCTTGTTAACATTTTGTGTACACGATGAAATGCCGCTGCCAAGACCCTGTGAGGGAAGAGAAAAGAATAGATCAAAAAGTTCAGCCGCTTTCCACATTTTATATTTGCGTTTCTTTAGGCAAAAGGATGAGTGGTTTATAAGCTTCGAATAGAAAATGAGCTTAAATGGAACGTGACGTTAGAAAATGACCTACTGTGACAATCCATCTGTGTTAAAGGGTTAGTCTCTAGTGATGAGCGAGCGTGCTCGGATAAGGTGTGTTCGTGTCCTAATCGAGTATTTTCGGCGTGCTCGAAAAAAATGCAAGAGTCGCCGCAGCTGCATTTCTCGCGGCTGTTTGACAGCCACAACACATGCAAGGGTTACCTAACAATCCGGCAATTCTTGCATGTGTTGTGGCTGTCAAACAGCCGCGGGAAATGCAGCCGCAGCGACTCTTCCATTTTTTTTCGAAAATCCTTTATTAGCACACGAGCATGCTCGGATAACGCCTTATCGGAGAACGTTCGCTCAGCAGTATTAGTCTCAGGAGCACACCGCTCCTCTGGCTTCCAGGTCCGCTTGCTTGGGAAGGGAAGTCGAGCAGATCACAGCTTTTTTTTTTTTTTGCAAAATCAAAATGCAGCCTGGGTTCAGGAGTTTGCCGAAACCAGGAAACTGCTTTAATTGAAGTGGGACAACTCCTTCCAAAGCCTTTCTGAATTTTTTTTCCCCTTGCTTTTTTTTCCCAAAAGCTATAACTTATTTATTTTTACTTTTAAACTTTTCTTCCGGCGTTTAATGTATGATCTCATTTTAAATATTGATTGGACTTCTATGGATGGGGAAAGCTAAATATGCTTCTTTACTACCATAATTTTTTAATATAAAATTTTAGTTATTAGTAATATTAATTTTTAGTTTTTTTTTTTTAATTAAATTATTATATATTTTAACTATTGAACTTCTTAGGTATTTTTATAGTTCACCCTGAGGGGGTTTGAACCTTGGCTTGTGTGAAGAATTGCAATTTTGGAATCAATTTTGGAATCGCTACAGTTTGGAATTGAATTTGAAATTACTAGAACAAGGAAAAAAATAATTAAAAATGTCTTTAATCCAACATCAAGAAGCCTTTTATACTTATTGGATTATTATTAGAAGCCATTACATTTTATTATGATGAACTACGGTAAAGGATGTTAAAGCAAAACACAAATTTACAGACGGTTCTGGAAAAACTAGGGCACGATTCAGCCCTGAGCACAATGATATTTACTGAACTGACCATCCGCATTTCTCCTCTAGTAATGTGTGAATTGTTGTGCAGTATATTCTAGGGAAATGGCTAGATTAATATCATTTTGAATTGAATGATGTGACGATTGTATTTTAAATTTGTTATTATGGGGTGTTTTCTGTTAATTTTCAAATATTCGTTCGAAAAAGTGCTAAAAATTTGAAAAATATGATGTCTGAAGACCGGAAGTGTTAACATAGCGACCTGGAGCGGAAAGGCTGATGCTCTGCGCGGGTTCATTCAGTCGTTATCTATTTTTTAGTTTGAATTTTTATTGGGAATGATGGAGTTTTACCATTGAACAAGAGATAGTAAACTGCGTAGCACAACTATTACAGTAAATGAAAAGGAGACGAAAAGGGAATGTCATCATTAAAAGAACCGTATGCATTTTTTAAATCACGTGTTTGTTAAATGTGGGGTTTTTTTTTTTCAATTATCCATATCACGATCAATATAAAAACAAATCTTCTGTTTTTCAGACTGCTTACTAACCCTAAAAGGAGTTGCAAAGGTTTGGGGCTCAAGTGTGCAGTCACTCTGTGAGTGCCGACTTGTGAATTCTCATAGCGTGCAGTGTCTGGATTCTCCGATGCCGGTGCCACATTACGACTTGAAAAATGTTTGTTTGATTATTTGTGAGCAAAATCTGGCTGTGTGCTTTTTAGAGCTTCCGAAGAGTCTCATTTTACGGTTACGCCTGAGATTGACCAAATCATCTAGTAGACTATATAATCCAGAGGTGCAGTACTCTTTAAAGGACTTGTCTATCTTTGGCGCTCAAGTCTACAGTCACGCTAGGTGTCTATGTGAATCCTGACAGTGCGCGCTGTCAGGATTCTCCAGGAGTGGGCAGTCATGTGACCATAAGTATGCAATTTGCTTATTTCTGACCACAATCCGACTAGAATTGTTCACTGTATTGAGCAAGACTGTGCACGTCTAGTAGGCACTTGACCCCATGTATGCAAATCGCATACATGTGGTCACGCTCCCAGCACCGGAACCAGAGAATCTTGACAGCCTGCAGTGCTCGCTGTGAGGATTCACATGTCTGAAGTCACAGAGTGACTGCAGACTTGAACCCCGAGCCGAGACTCTCCTGAGTACCCCTGAGCACATATCTCAGCCGAGTTCTTATTGTATCTTCTCAACAACATGAGAGGAGAAAGTGGTTTCCAGACACCCCTGGCAGCAACTTGTATCTCCTGAAAACAAAAGGTTTTGGCACGGAAATGTAATCTGCCCAGTCCTTCTCTCCCCCACCATCATCCTGTGTAAACAGAGTGTCGGGAAATACAGTTGAAGCGGGTTTTACAGCTGCATGAAAAGTAATTTTAATGTGTCTAAAGTAAAAATAGATGAAACGTACTAATATTCTGTAGCTATGAAAACTTCCTCCATGCTGACAGTTCAGGAGCGGCCACAGGTTTCCAGTCATCTCCACTTCTGTGTTTGTTTCGAGAGAGATGTCCCCATTCCCTGTTTTGGTGGCCTAAATCTTTTCTTTACCACTGATTCAGAGAGCCAGAATACAATAACATTATTAGTCACACTGATGACCACATCTGTTTGTGTGTTTTTCTGTGTCTCACTATCATAGCGTTACTTGAAGATTTGATGTAACTTGAGTCACACATTTATGAAACTGAATCTTTATCCATCCTCCCATGACATCGCTCTGTCATAACCTGACCATATGGTCACAAGGATAAGGGTTTTCTTACGAGAAGAGCATTTAAGGTCAATCACACATGTAAATATCTGGATATATGGATTAAGGCTCCCATACATATTAGACTAACGTTAGCTTAACTCGCCGGAAGACACTTGGGTCATTCTAATGGGAATGAGGCCTCCGGGCACATTGGATTTCTAACAGCGGGTCCCTTCTAGACAGCACGAGCACTTGGCCGAACTTTCTTGAGTATTTGGGGTCTCGGAAGAGATGGCTGTTCGATGAATGTTTCATCGACTGACATCTAGCTATTGCTTAGTGAGGCTTTAAATTAATGGTCAGTAAGGGAGCTAGTGGCAGATATTTTTTTTTTCTGGACCTCTTGTTAGAAATCCCATTGAAATTCTCAATGCCAATTCCTTCACGTTAAGATTGTCAGATGCAATAGCAATGTCCTGTTTTTTTTGTCTGACTTAATTACTATGCCTTTATATTCTTAGTGAAATATTCTTGTGCGTTTTCAGAGGATTGTGACCTAATGATCTCATTCATACCATGAATTGCAGAAGTAAACGCAGTCATTAGTTTCTATATGACTTCGTAACCGGTTAGGCAATACAACATACTGTAACATTTAAACTGAATTTATGTAAAATGTTTGTCTGCACGCACATGTCCACTATATGCGTTGCAGTAGTGTTAAGACTTAACGGGGGGTTATACAGGACTTTTTTTTTCTATGTGTCAAAGCATTAATAGGCAGGTAGCTGCAGGTGCCAATCTCTGCTGGAACAGAGAGGTCACTGACCGCTCCTGCAGGCAATTCAGCGGCTTACGCTGATGTCATGTCGACAGAGCAGCTGATTCTTTTCCACTCTGCTCTGTTGTCAGGTCGTGACTGCCAACGTCATGCTGATTGGCAGCCAGCTTCCTGCAGTTAACAAGTCAATCAGCATGACCTCTGACAAGGCCTGTTGGAGCCTGGAAGAAGAGCTGCTGTGTTGACATGGAGCAGCTGAATCGCCAGCAGGAACGGTCAGTGACAGCTGTGATTTGGCGCTGGGTACAGCAGGCAGTTGCTTCTGTTAGCAACTGCCTACCTACCTGTTAAACCCATAGTAAAAGACAATAAAAAATAGTCCCATATAACCTCTTTAAGTTGGCAATGGCTCCAGGCTCCTCCATAAACATGAATGCTTAGCTTGGTTTTAACATGCATGTTTATTTTTGTTGATAAAAGGTTATAAACTAATGTCTAACATGAAATCAGAATAAACCTATCCCATTTTATGTCAATTAGGATTACCATAATTATTAATATTTAAGAAATTCCAGAATGAGAGAGAGAGAATGTTTTAAGGCATTTTTATTACTTACTGCAAAGTCAAACGTTTGCATACACTAAGATTACTATGCCTTTAAACAATTCTGGACTGCCCATGTGATGTCATGTCTTTGGAAGGTTCTGATTTGGCAACATGTGAGTTAGAGACATGCCTGTGGGTGTATTTTAATGCACACCTGAAACACACTGCTTCTTTGTGTAGCATCATGGGAAAGTCTAAAGAAATCAGCCAATATATAGAATTGTGGACTTGCACAAGTCTGGTACATCCTTGGGAACATTTTGAAGATGCCTTGTCCATCTGTACAAACCATTATAAGCAAGTACAACAAGATCCACCATACCACTCAGGAAGGAGACGGGTTCTGTGTCCCACCGATAAACGTGCTTTGGTCTGACATGTGCATATCAACCCAAGGACAAAAACAAAAGACTTTGTGAAGATGATGGCGGAAGCTGGTAAGATTGTGTCAATATCCACAGTGAAACGAGTACTGTATCAACATGGGCTGATCTGCCAAGAAGAAGCCATTACTCCAAAAGAAATGTATATAAAAACAGATTGTTTGCAAATGCACACAGGAACAAAGACCTTAATGTTTTAAGGGCCTGTCACACTAAGCGATATCGCTAGCAATATCACTATAACTTGTGACGTTATAGCGATATTGCTAGCGATATCGCTGTGTCTGATACTTACCTACAACCCGCTCCCCCGCTGGTTATCGCTGATCGCGCGAGAACAGGCTGGACTGTTTCTCGTTGTCAGCTTCCTGCGGCACTTCCTGCTGTGACGACGAGCAACGCATGGAGCCGGGCGGAAGGACACAGGATCGCCTGGTGTGACAGGTAAGTAGCGACCCCCGACCCCTGCGATGTCGCTGGTGAGATCTGCCTGTGTGGCAGCTCACTAGCGACCACTTAGCGATGTACCAGCGATCCTGACCGCGTCATATCGCTGGTCGGGATCGCTGGTACATCGCTAAGTGTGACAGTACCTTTAAGACATGTCCTGTGGTCTGATGAAACTAAAATTGAACATTTTGGGCATAATGACCATCGTTACATTTGGAAGAAAAAGGGAGAAGCTTGGAAGCCTAAGCGCATCATCCTAACTGTGAAACATGGTGGTGGCAGCATCATGTTGTGGGTTTGTTTTGCTACAGGAGGGACTGGTGCACTTCACAAAATAGATGGCATCATGAGAAAAGAAGATTATGTGGTAATACTGAAGCAACAGCTCAAGACATCAGCCAGGAAGTTAGAGCTTGGATGGAAATGGGTCTTCCAAATGGACAATGGCCAGAAGCATACTGCCAAAATGGTGCAAAGTGGTTTAAGGATAAAAAAGTCAATGTTTTGGAGCGACCATCACAAAGCCCTGACCTAAATCCTATTGAAAATTTATGGGCAAAGCTGAAAAGGCCGATGCGAGCAAGGCGACCTTCAAACCTGGATCAGATACACCAGTTTTGTCACGAGGAATGCGTCCAAATTCCGACCAACTATTGTGAGAAGCTTGTGGAAGGATATCCCAAACGTTTGACCCAAGTCATTCAGTTTAAGGGCAATGGCACCAAATACTAATGAAATGTATGTAAACTTTTGATTTAGCAGTAAGTCATAAAAATACCTTAAAACATTCTCCCATATTTTCTGGGATCTGGCAAATAATAAATATGGTAATGCTAATTGTATAAGTGTGTATATATGTGTGTGTGTATATACTGTGTGTTTGTGTGTGTGTATGTATATATATATATATATATATATATATATATACACACACACATACAGTATATATGTGTATTTTTTTATTATTTTATTTTTTTATTTTAACACTTGGAACTACAGCTTTTAACCAGAGTGTGCCCAAGTAGTTTTAAGAGTCCAGTGGATGGTACTAATAAGGAACTGACAACCATTTCTGTATTTATACTTTTGCAGAGAAGGTTGTCAATCATTTTTTAAGACCTCCCACTCGACTCAACTGCTTCTGTTTGTTAACATACTGCCAACGTTTCAACATGACTGGTCCCTTTTAATGTATTATTAGAAACCATTACAAATAGGACGTTTTATATATGCCCAATATACATAATTTACTGAAAACAGAAAAAAAAAAGCCTGAGGGTATGTGCACAAGTTGCAGATTGCTGTGCGGATTTTTCAGCGCAGAATCTGCAGGTAAAATGACCTCTACCAACACACAAAGAACCACATAACGACCATAAGTCCCTTTATTCCCTTTTGTGTGGAGGTAAAATGACCACCTTTTTACCTGCGGATTTACTGCGGATTTTCTGCGTTTCTTGTGCGGATTTCGCCTGCGTTTTTACACCTGCGGATTCCTAGAATGGAATAGGTGTAAAAACGCTGCGGAATCCGCACAAAGAATTGACATGCTGCGGAACATAAATCGCTGCGTTTCTGCGGGGGAATTTTCCGCAGCATGTGCACAGCGGATTTTGTTTTCCATAGGTTTACATGGTACTGTACACCGCATGGAAAACTGCTGCGGATCCGCAGGACCAAATCCGCAATGTGTGCACATACCCTGATAGCCTAACTGTAGTTTTGGGCAAATAGATAGATAGACCCATCTTACCCAGTAAAGTGCAGAAGTTGGAAACCTCTAGTATTGCAGCACAACTTTATTTACTTCATTGGGTGGGATCGGCAGTACCCAACATATTCTGTCGATAAGAGTAGCACTGTTTCTGGAACAGAAAGCAGACCCTGTTTCGGTGTCTTGGACCACTCTTCTTGCCTGTTTCAATGACTAGGCGTAGCCGAAGATTGACCTAAGTTGCTAATTGACAAATTGAATAGGATATAATGCTCTTGAAATGGAAGCAGGATGTCGTTTTGAGAAGGACCAATATTTGGCTTGGACATGATGTTGGCCAGATCTAGAGCGTTGGGCTGTTCAGAGGGGACTGAAGCTCGTCTTTGGCTTCTAGTCGTGTTTCTTGGTCCCAGTGCAAAGATTGGACTGAGCCACCTCCCTTGCTCTGCTCGGTCATCAGCGTCAAGGCTGTTTAGATGCTCTGTAAGTGGCAATGTTCCTGCCAGCATTTCTTAATGTTCCATTTGGTCAAAGAGCAAAATATTTCATCAACTCAAAAAAAAAAAAAAGTGCTGAAATTCAAAAAGTCTGCATATAGGGATTGAGAAATCATTTTGTAGAAACTCGCAGTTAGTGTGATCCAAGAATGTGTTCTGACTTATTAATTTTCTCTTCAATGAATTCATCACCCTGATTCATTAGTCTTACCTTATTTGAGCTGCAGTGTAATTAGTAACACGTCTTTAGCAGTTAGGAAAGTGTCTTCACAATTCAATTTCTTTCTGATCACAGCTGCTCATTTAGTATAATGTATTATAATAAGGAGAAAAACGCATAACACTGGTGACCAAACCGCTGTTACTCTATGAATGGAGAAGAGAGATGGCTTTTAAATAGGTTATCCGGAGTCCAGAGCTGCTTACTCCTGTATTGAAAGTAATCAGTGCTGATGATGTTGCAACCCCGCACACCTACCGAGACGCGTGTATGATTGGTAACGCATCGTGCATTTATCCTGTCCTAATAAACCAGACACGTGCATGATGCCTACTGATCATGTACCCATCACAACAGGTTTGTGGGGTCATATCATCAGCACTCCTGATTTATCCTTGAGCGGCTCTGAATGACACCGGATAACCCTTTTATGAATTCATCAAAGACCCCCTTTAGAGTGGAGGTGGTCACAACGAGTGGTGGAGGTCCGATCTCCGGGACCCACCCCCATTCGGAGTAGGACATTTTTATCCCCAATAGGACACATTTACTCCCGTTAGAATGGAGCAGTGGTGCGCATCATTGACTTGCCGTTCTGTTCATTGTCTCTGGGGCTCTTGAGTGGTGCCTTCGACTTTATCCAGCAGCTCCATAGAGAATTAATGGAGCCGCAATCAGGCATTCTACTTGCTGCTCCATTCTAGCAGGGATAAAAGTCCCTGTTCTGCCGATACGGGTGAGTTCCTTCAGTCGGACCCCACCACTCAGTAAGTTCTTACCTATCCTGTGGGTAGGTGACAACTTGTTCTCTCCGGGAGACCCCTTTAAGTTACGTGAATCCAGCATGTAACTTATACCACTGATATATTTAATGAATATTGTGAGTATAGGTTAAAGTATGTGTTATTTGTAGTGTATCTGGTACACAGATGCTGCACATCTATTTTTAAGCTATTGCATCTACATCATGCATGCACTTTGACAATGCCTCTTTTAGAGGAAGTGTATAACCTGGTCAGGAGACTCTGCATGTCCATGTATTGCAGCATATTACAATGTTTCTTGTGTAATGCCTTATACTGAACCTGTCAAAGACTGAACTCCTGGTGTTTCCTCCCACTACTAATGTACCTATACCCGACGTTGCCATTTCCGTGTGTGGTTCTACTATTACTCCCCAGCAACAGGCCCGCTGTCTTGGGGTCATACTTGACTCCGAGCTTTCCTTTGCCCCCCACATTCGATCACTGGCTCGCTCTTGTTATCTGCACCTCAAAAACATTTCTAGAATTCGACCTTTTCTTACTTTTGACTCTGCAAAAACTCTGACTGTTTCTCTTATTCATTCTCGTCTCGACTATTGTAACGCCCTTCTAATCGGTCTCCCTCTTACCAAACTCTCCCCCCCTCCAATCTGTCTTGAATGTTGCTGCCAGGATCATATTCCTCGCCAATCGTTACACCGATGCCTCTACCTTGTGCCAGTCATTACACTGGCTACCCATCCACTCCAGAATCCAGTACAAACTTATTACCCTCACCCACAAAGCTCTTCATGGCTCAGCACCACCCTTCATCTCCTCCCTTGTTTCAGTATACCATTCTACCCGCGCCCTCCGTTCTGCTGATGACCTGAGGTTAGCATCCTCAATAATCAGAACCTCCCACTCCCGTCTTCAAGACTATACACGTGCTGCGCCAATTCTTTGGAATGCACTTCCCAGGTCAATACGATTAGTCCCCAATCCCCACAATTTTAAGCGTGCCGTGAAAACTCATTTATTCAGACTGGCCTACCGCCTCAACACGTTAACCTAATCTATCCCTATGTGGCACAGCCAAAAGTTTTTACCATAACCAGGTTCCCCGCATCATGTTCCCACATGCGTTATGCATCCATTAGCCCTCTGCATCCGTACTGTTACACACTTAACATTATGGCTGGTCCATACAATCAGGGCAACTGTTACCACCCACCTTTCGTGTCTCCCTTTTTCCTCATAGATTGTAAGCTTGCGAGCAGGGCCCTCAATTCCTCTTGGTAAATGTTATGATCTATGTGATTATTGTTATGCTGTAATGTATATTTTCTGTACAAGTCCCCTCTGAAATGTAAAGTGCTGCGGAATATGTCAGCGCTATAGAAATAAAATGTATTATTATTATTTAGTCTGAAGGGGCACTGTTGGGAAACTATACACGTTGGCACATTCCACCACAGGTAGTACCTGGTCACTGGGGATCTTGGCAGTGGGACAACCTGTACTCAGCTTATTGTTGCGTTGATGTTCTAACAAAAGGAAATTTGACAACTCGTACAAGCCAAAAAGGAACATCTGACTTTGCCTCTGCTGGAAATGATGACTGAAGGAGGGGTAAAACTGAAGTTTGTGCAACTTAGATTCTTATTCGTACGTCTGCATGAGGTTTTTCTGCTAGCCCAGCTTAGGTGTATGGAACAGTCTCAGACACATCTGATGATCGATGTGTCTTTCCATGATTTCTTTAAGGCTGTCTTTGCCTCTGTGCTACATGAAGTCTGGCCTGGTCTTGCACCAATAATGTAATTATTATAGGAAGGCTCCCACATTGATATGGTACCTTTTTAAAGGGACACTGTCAGTACAGAATGACTTTTCAAACCAAGCATGGACGCTCGGTGCATCATGGCGCTGCCAAACATTTAAATCCACCTTCCAACCGACTTGTTTCCATCCATCTCCCCCCTTCTCTGGCTCTATGATTCCGGAGTTGTCATACAAAGAAGAGGACGGGGTGGAGATGGAGTAAAAACAAGCTTGGTGGAAGGTGTATGTAAACGACTGGCCCCGCCAAGGGTGCAGTGAGCGCCTGTACCTGGTTTGGTCTCTTTAAATCTAGACCTGCGTTTGCTCTGTCTCCTGATAGGTTTAGTGTTGCTGATCCATCTCATATGTAATTTGTGCTTCACTAAGGACCGTTAGAGCCAAGCTGTAGGTTGGGAATAAGCTGTTAACAATCCAGTGTTGTTGGCACGGCGCACCGTGAGCCCGCAGCCGTATTGTAGTGCCTACATTAAATCACTATTCCGTCCTCTGTAGCTGGGAGTCTTATTCTAAACCACCATTTCCGAGAATCTGGGAAACCTAATGTTTTGGTATTGACAGAAAACAAACACTTTTCACTGAAACTTCATTATGAAGCACATTCGAAACTTGTATTGCTCAGGTTGCGAGCCGGGCGGACCGACCGCAGGCACTGAAGCTCGTTGATGGACGCGTATTCTTGTGATCCACTATCTCAGCCGGGTTTTAACTCTCGAGTTCAGCATTCTCCTTTTATCTGATACAACGTGGCGTCAAGTTTTCTGTCCCTTTAATCTTGTTTATTTGTTTGTGTTTAGGATGCCCGGACATTCCTTTTACCTGCTACCTTTGATGACGGGAAAGAGAAGTGCCCGTATGATCCAGTCATAGGTTACACTGGCCTCATAAAAGGTAAGATGTGTGTGTGTTAACCATTAAAGAGGATGAAAAACATGGCTGCAGCTTTTTTTTTTTTTTTTTTTGTGCGTGTGATCTCCCTTAAATTCACTCATTGGTGTATAGTGTGGTTTGCCCGAGCAAGATAAGTATTGTGGGCCCAAAGGCAGTAGTAAGACCCACTTCTTATATATAAAAAAAAAAGTCCCTTGAGCGCCCCGTTAAAACAATTAATTTTGTCCTCTCTTAAAGCAAATAATGTTTTTAGTGTCCCCTGAAACAGTAATAATGCCACATCTGTGCCTGCAACCCCGCAAAAAAAAAAAAAAAATCTCGGGCACCCTGCTAGAGGTGTCCGGCTTGTGCACTGCCCCAGATATTCGGCAGTAGTGGTATGACACAGCTACTTTTTTTATTTTATTTTGCCCTATCCGTGATGTCTAAAGGAAAAAACCGTTATCAGTGACTATAAGGGTCTCCAGCTCCACTTTATAATAGTTGTTCATTTTTGGTAGATTATCTGATTAATAATAAAGGTGTTTTTTTCCCATAAATGTTTTTTTTGTTGTTGTTTCGACAAATCGGGCTTTTTGATCATATCCAGTTGTAGAGTCCGTGACTCAATACTGAAGCAGGAATGTAGAATTTAATAGACTAAAAGGCCTTTAATAAGTTAGGGATTTATGGATGTCAACCATGTGGAAATTGTAATGACTGTATTTGCTCTGTATTAGCTTTCCTAGTTATTTATTTATTTTTACTCGCTTGTATAGCTCCATTAAAGAGGTATTTCCATCTCTAACATCCTAAGATAGGTGTAATAAAAATGATATTAGCAAATGCCTTCAATTAGAAACTTAGTATAGTTCTTCTGATTCTCAATGTCTCTTCTCTTATGTGTAGGCATTGCAGGACCTTGGGTGTCCATGGTTACGACCACTGATATAGTGACAGTTAGCTAGTTACTAATGGTCGTAACCATGAACAGAGAGAACGAGACATAGCGAATCAGAAAAACTATACTACATTTCTAATTGAAGGGATTTGCTAATATTCTTATTATTACGCCTACTACATATTGGGATAGGATCATGGAGATGGGAATACCTCTCTAATTCCACAGCGCTTTACAAACATTATTGGCACTGTCCCCATTGGGGCTCACAATCTAAAGTAGTCATCCCACTGTACATTTATGGCATAGTCAAAGGATAAACTACAAATGCAGGAACCCGCCGACAGTTACAAGTATTTATTTGTAGAAAATCTGCAGATTACCCACTTCCCAAAGGGTTAAATACGCACTGACATCCACAGCGTGAATATTGTAAACCTGCCATACTGGACAATTCTCTGCAGAATGATATTTCGGAAGGTGATGTGCCTCTGATAAGACTATTTTCCCAACACACAGAACGATCGTACTACCGATCGTTCTGTGCATCTAGAATGTTTGTCGTCCTGTAAACGACCACTGATCGCCTTTTATATATTGCTGAACAGTGGTCGTTTAACGGCCATTATTGGGCATTGTAAATAGGCTCTAAACTGTGATAATGTTGTTTGTATCCACTTTGTGTAATATTTATAGATCTGATCACTCTGAATTTGATGATTTTTTGTTGCTTCCAGATGGTGGCCTGTACACCGCTTCTCGCTATGGGTTCCAATATCTGCCAGATATCAGAAGAAATATTGGTCCACTTGCTATAAAAACTGAGGCATCCACCGTGCACTGGCTGATGGGTATGATATGTTACATGTTATACTTTTTGGACGTGTCTGAACTAGTGGTGGCTTATTTGGAAGCCTTTTTATGTATGCTGGTACCTGAAAGTCAATCCTCTAGGAGTTAAGGCTATGGCTACATAAAGTGATCTACCATAATACCCAGATGTGTTAGCATTTGCAATATGTAGTGTAAACTGAACTTTTGTCCCCTATGAAGCTCAGCCCAAGGCTGAGCTTCACAGAAGTAGTAGTATGGCAGCACTTGCAGTTGTAACTGATCTGTTCCCTGCTATCACATTGTTGGGGGCTGATGATCATCTGAAAGGTTTATAATTTTTGTTTTTAATAAAAAATTGTGATTTGGAACAAGCAAACATTGCAAAAAGAAAAACAACATTACACACAAAAATCTGATTACTCTGTCGCCTTATTGGGGGCCACGGTTCTGTGTCCCCCAATTAAAGGCTAAGAGAAAGAGATTTTACGGTGAGTACACAAAAATCTCCTTTTAACCAATAGGTCATTTTTTATGACACATGCCCTTCAAGTAGATGGTTGCCTCCTGGCCAGATTAGGGAACTGGTCCTTATGTAAACGCTCTCTTCATGGCACAGTATAAAGGCCTCCTGTGTTGTCAACCATCTATTTGTGTTTTTGGTATCATTTCTGTGTCTCTTTGGTCTCGTCAGAAGTTTTGGGCTTTTCAACTATTTTTTTTAGTCTAAGGCAGCAAACACCTGAACCCCCGCTCGTACCAAGACTTGTCTCCATGGTCTTTTAAAAAAAATGCTTTTTGTCCTCTGTTTCAACCTTACAGTTTGTGTTCGAGTTACATTTTTGGAAGAGCTGTAAATAATTGATGGCAGAACATATGAAAAGCTTCTGCTCATTCTCTGACGTTCTCGGTTATGACATTTGCTAAACATGAGATTCTGGGTCAGTGCGATATTTTACAAGATGGCAGGCAGATTGTAATTGGCCTTCTCAAAGCTGTCTGGGTTTCTGAGCTCTCATTCTTTTATCGGCTGTGACAAGGATGTCGCCTCTGGACGGGAAGATTTCTTTGTCACATTTTTTCTGTTACAATTAGCCGTGGACTTTAATTACTGGACTATTTCTGGATAAACTACATTTTTGTGAAGAAAAGATGACCTTTAACATGTAGAGGATGGTATCCTTCATTTCTCGTTGAGGTTTATGAGCACTTTATGATGGTATCCTTCGTTGTCAGCCTTCTCATTGAGGTATTCATGAGTTCTTTTTTTCAATAACTAATTTTTATTAAATTTTATAAAAAATTTTCAATCAGAAATTAGACAAAACAATCACAATTTGGCTTACAAATTAGAGGGTCAGAAAGACTGGAGTACAATTAGAATGAACTCTTGGAAGACTTTTCCCCCAGTGGCATCAAAATATATTGTGCAATAGAACAGAAAAAGACAAAGTCCAACAGCAGTTCGGAATGATGCTAAGTTAAGATGACTCCTTCCCCATACTCGTGTATTACAATTTTTATATTACAATTTTTATAAAACCACAATACTAAATGAGACATACACATAGGGAAGAGAAGGGAAGAAGAAACCTGTTTAAAAACCAACATGCTCCTAACTGTTGTTTGGGGCCCAAAAATAGTCCTAGGGAGCCCAGACGGTCAAATCTGTCCAAACTCTCATTCAATAAGGCTGTCGTGCTTCATCCTGCGGATGTCAGCTATTCTATCCAAAACCTTCTGATAAGAGGGGGGAGTAGTCTGTCTCCAGTGAAGGGCAATTCCATGAGTTCTTTATGATGGTATCCTTCTTTGGCAGCCTTCTTATTGAGGTTTTCATGAGTTGTTTAGATGGTAGCCTTCGTTGTCAGCCTCCTCATTGAGGTTTTCATGAGTTCTTTAATTGTTACTATCCAGTTTTTGGTTGTTTTCTGCTAACAAAAGGCTTGGGTAATTGAATCCCAACTTCTCGATCCTTATGTCCCTGAAATATCTTTTAGGGGAAATAGCTAGGAGGTCCCCATACGCATTAGATGGTCAGGTAAAATCTGGGGGGGTTGGCTGACTTTTTAAATAATTTGCATAGGGGGGCTTAAGTGTGGATCGGCACAGGACAACATTAAATACTTCAGTGGAAAACTCTCATCATATCATTCAGATTCTGCTGCAAAAATTCTTCTGATTTAACGCATATTCCATCTGTTGCGAAATATGTGGTTAGAGTCAACAGCATAAATGTGATTGTCAATTTCTGCAAGGGATATTCTCTAATGTGTGGATGAAATTTCGCAAAATCTCATCCACAATGGTGCTATGGTAATATACCGTACATAGGATCTGGACAAATAATCCTCTGGTTATGCCACCTATGTAGACGTGTACCCTAAAGGAACCGTCTCACTAAGGACATTGTTGGCATCATTAGGATCAGTACCTATCTTCTTGGATCCAAAACTAATACAAAGTGGCAGGCAGCAGTGCCAGGAAAGCATAGTATCATGTCTCCTGTAAGCTCACACGTTTTTTTTTTGTTCCGGCGGTTGCCTGGTGTACCATTAACTACAAGAGAACAATAGTGTGGCCTTCAGAAAAAGCAGAACGGAGCCAACAGGAGACGTTGGATGACATTTTCCTAGTCTGCCGCTCTAAGCTTCTGATTGTCAGGGGACCTCTCACTTGGACTCTAACCCATCAGATGTGGATGGCATTTCTTGGCTTTGTACCATCAGTGTCTGTACTGAGAATACAAGGGAGTCAATGCGGAGCTGTTTGCTGAGTAATTATTGATTTTAATGTGTTCTTGCAGGAAGCCCAGATTTTCTCATTTATTGCTGTATTTATGCAGCGGATTGGGTACCGTACATCCGAAGCCGAGCTCCCACGGTCATAGATATATTAAAACAATGCATCAGACGTGATTTTAGACTATAAATACCAGCTTCTTTTCTGGAACGTTTATATAACTGATTAAACAGAATGCGTGACATAAATAAAGTAAAAATATATATTTTTGTGTCTCTTTTTTAGATGCCGAATTTGTGACTTCTACCTTGATCCCAGAAAGTTTAACTACTGCCATAGGAGACGATGATAAAATCTACTACTTCTTCAATGAAAATATCATGGAAGAAACTTCAGAGTTTCTAGACAAGACAAAAGTCGCCAGAGTGGCTCGTGTGTGCAAGGTAAGACAAGCCGGTCTAGTTCCATCCATGTTAGTTTACGTTAATGCATTCATTTTGGGCTCAAAATAATTTACCATCTAGATTTCATTAAAAATGTCGCACTGTTGGTTTCCCTGGTCATTGCTGACTGCAGAATGAGTTAGCTAAGAATCTGTCAGTGAGCTTATTTTGAATGGGCGTTTGGAACTTTTATCTGACTTTTTCAGCTGAATTAGAACCAATAATAACAGGAGAGCTGAACTTTTATGTGATCATAAATCGGCACCCAGGAGTTGAGTTAAAGACAGAATAGTTACACAAGCTGTCTGTTAGAACAAGCTCACTGACAGATGAAATGAAACCCAATTTTAAAAATAATTTCTAGACCAAAATACATGCATTTAATTCATTGTGCCAAGTTCGGAAGTTTATTCTCTATCAATTGGATAGGTGATAACTTTGCGATCACTGGGGACCCCCACCGATTTTGAGAACAGGGCTCTGAAGGGCGCCAGGTGAATGCACCACTACACTCCATTCATTCTTAATGGGAGTAACGGGAACCGGCTGCCTAACATGGCGCGCCGCTATCTCTGGCGGTCCCTTTGAGAATGAATAGAGTGGTGGTGGGGGGGTCCCAGAATTCGGGACATAGATGGGGAATAGCTGTAAAACGTGAATTACGTGATGGTGTCCATGTCTTTTGAAGTTCTTGGACTTAGAGCTGGTAAATGGTGAGACTTGTCACGGCATAAAGGGGCTGACTATATACTGTCTTAGATGTCATGGGGGAATAGATATTTGAAGGTTTATTAGCGCTCGGCTTTGTTACATGGCATATATAGGGGACCCATTACGTTCTTTTTTTTTTTTTTTTTTTTTGGATTGAACATTGATTGTTCGTTGTGAAACCAAATCCGATGTCGATTTTCTGTGATCCGTCCAGACCCACTAGTGGAAAATGGTGATTTGTTCCAGTGTGAGTACCTGGCACTGTCTCGCCTATGAAGTGCAATGGTCCCAGAAGATCACTTTATCAAACATGTTTCTTGCGTTAACAGAAGGCAATAAATGCGTCGCGTCCCGGCTGTTCCAAAATATCACAACGTAGCTCATGTTTTCTCAATGTAAAAACAAGCCATAAACGTATGACAGTTGTCTGAAAAGAAATCCATATAAAGCATGTGTTCCCGGTGATCTCATTGCTGTTTTGTTACACGCCGTCGGATCCAGTGCAGACAGATGGTAAATAGCTTTATTTCTTATCAGTTTGTGAAACATTTCCTCCTGCTGGAAACAGGTTTCGCAAAGCGCAGACGTTCAGAACGTGTATCTATACATTGAGCTTGTGTTGTGGCTGTCACACAAGCAAGTGGATATCTGGTCACGTCCTCTTGTTTGCAGAAGATGTAGAGGTAATCGTTTTACACGATGAGGATGAACATTATATGAAATAAGGAAAACCTAGCTTTCTCCCGGAAACAACGCCACTCTTGTCCTTGGGCTGTTTCCGGTATTGCAGCTCAGTCCCATTGAAGTCACGGGTGCGGAGCTGCAGTATCAAACATTGCCTTTATAGGACAACACTGCCTATACTTGGAAAACAACAGTATGTCTTCTCATACGACCAGTTTGCTTTTGCTATAGGCACGAGATTCAAGTTATTTCTGTCACCATTGTGGATTTGTCTGTCATTAAATGAGGGGTACCAACAATTTTGACCATGTGTGTACTACGGCTGTCTGTTGCTTACTTGCACTCTGTAGGTTAGCTAGTAGTAGGGGCAGATAACGCGTAGTATGGCGGCAGGGTCATAGGGGGCAGATAACGCGTAGTATGGTGGCAGGGTCATAGGGGGCAGATAATGCGTAGTATGGTGGCAGGGTCATAGGGGGCAGATAATGCGTAGTATGGTGGCAGGGTCATAGGGGGCAGATAATGCGTAGTATGGCTGTAGGGTCATAGGGGGCAGATATTGCGTAGTATGGTGGCAGGGTCATAGGGGGCAGATAATGCGTAGTATGGCGGCAGGGTCATAGGGGGCAGATAATGCGTAGTATGGCGACAGGGTCATAGGGGGCAGATATTGCGTAGTATGGCTGTAGGGTCATAGGGGGCAGATAATGCGTAGTATGGCGACAGGGTCATAGGGGGCAGATATTGCGTAGTATGGTGGCAGGGTCATAGGGGGCAGATAATGCGTAGTATGGCGGCAGGGTCATAGGGGGCAGATAATGCGTAGTATGGCGGCAGGGTCATAGGGGGCAGATATTGCGTAGTATGGCTGTAGGGTCATAGGGGGCAGATAATGCGTAGTATGGCGACAGGGTCATAGGGGGCAGATAATGCGTAGTATGGCGACAGGGTCATAGGGGGCAGATAATGCGTAGTATGGCGACAGGGTCATAGGGGGCAGATAACTTGTAGTATGGCGACAGGGTCATAGGGGGCAGTTAATGCGTAGTATGGCGACAGGGTCATAGGGGGCAGATAATGCGTAGTATGGCGACAGGGTCATAGGGGGCAGATAACACGTAGTATGGCGGCAGGGTCATAGGGGGCAGATAATGCGTAGTATGGTGGCAGGGTCATAGGGGGCAGATAACACGTAGTATGGCAACAGGGTCATAGGGGGCAGATAATGCATAGTATGGCGGCAGGGTCATAGGGGGCAGATAACGCGTAGTATGGCGACAGGGTCATAGGGGGCAGATAATGCGTAGTATGGCGACAGGATCATAGGGGGCAGATAACGCGTACTATGGCGACAGGGTCATAGGGGGCAGATAACGCGTAGTATGGCGGCAGGGTCATAGGGGACAGAACGCGTAGTATGGTGGCAGGGTCATAGGGGGCAGATAATGCGTAGTATGGTGGCAGGGTCATAGTGGCAGATAATGCATAGTATGGCCGCAGGATCATAGGGGCATATAGCGCATAGTATAGCGGCAGGGCCATAGGGGGCAGATAATGCGTAGTATGGCGACAGGGTCATAGGGGGCAGATTATGCGTAGTATGGCGGCAGGGTCATAGGGGCAGATAACGCGTAGTATGGCCGCAGGATCATAGGGGCAGATTATGCGTAGTATGGCGGCAGGGTCATAGGGGCAGATAACGTGTAGTATGGTGGCAGGGCCATAGGGGGCAGATAATGCCGTAGTATGGCGACAGGGACATAAGGGGCAGATAACGCGTAGTATGGTGACAGGGTCATAGGGGGCAGATAATGCGTAGTATGGCGACAGGGTCATAGGGGGCAGATAACACGTTGTATGGCGGCAGGGTCATAGGGGGCAGATAATGCGTAGTATGGCGACAGGGTCATAGGGGGCAGATAATGCGTAGTATGGAGCCAGGGTCATAGGGGCAGATAACGCGTAGTATGGCGACAGGGTCATAGGGGGCAGATAATGCGTAGTATGGCGGCAGGGTCATAGGAGGCAGATAACTTGTAGTATGGCTGTAGGGTCATAGGGGGCAGATAATGCGTAGTATGGCGACAGGATCATAGGGGGCAGATAATGCGTAGTATGGCGACAGGGTCATAGGGGGCAGATAATGCGTAGTATGGCGGCAGGGTCATAGGGGGCAGATAACTTGTAGTATGGCTGTAGGGTCATAGGGGGCAGATAATGCGTAGTATGGCGACAGGATCATAGGGGGCAGATAACGCGTAGTATGGCAGCAGGGTCATAGGGGACAGAACGCTTAGTATGGTGGCAGGGTCATAGGGGGCAGATAATGCGTAGTATGGTGGCAGGGTCATAGTGGCAGATAATGCATAGTATGGCCGCAGGATCATAGGGGCATATAGCGCATAGTATAGCGGCAGGACCATAGGGGGCAGATAATGCGTAGTATGGCGACATGGTCATAGGGGGCAGATAATGCGTAGTATGGCGACAGGGTCATAGGGGGCTGATAACGCGTAGTATCGCAGCAGGGTCATAGGGGGCAGATAACACGTAGTGTGCCTGCAGGGTCATAGGGGGCAGATAACACGTAGTATGGCGGCAGGGTCATAGGGGGCAGATAATGCGTAGTATGGCGGCAGGGTCATAGGGGCAGATAACGCGTAGTATGGCGGCAGGGTCATAGGGGCAGATAACGCGTAGTATGGTGGCAGGGTCATAGTGGCAGATAATGCGTAGTATGGCGACAGGGTCATAGGGGGCAGATAACGCGTAGTATGGCAACAGGGTCATAGGGGGCAGATAACGCGTAGTATGGCAACAGGGTCATAGGGGCAGATAACGCGTAGTATGGCGACAGGGACATAAGGGGCAGATAACGCGTAGTATCGCAGCAGGGTCATAGGGGGCAGTTAACACGTAGTGTGCCTGCAGGGTCATAGGGGGCAGATAACACGTAGTATGGCGGCAGGGTCATAGGGGCAGATAACACGTAGTATGGCGGCAGGGTCATAGGGGCAGATAATGCGTAGTATGGCGGCAGGGTCATAGTGGCAGATAGTGCATAGTATGGCCGCAGGATCTTATGGGCACATAGCGCATAGTATAGAGGCAGGGCCATAGGGGGCAGATAATGCGTAGTATGGCGACAGGGTCATAGGGGGCAGATAATGCGTAGTATGGCGACAGGGTCATAGGGGGCAGATAACGTGTAGTATGGCAACAGGGTCATAGGGGGCAGATAACGCGTAGTATAGCGACAGGGACATAAGGGGCAGATAACGCGTAGTATCGCAGCAGGGTCATAGGGGGCAGATAACACGTAGTGTGCCTGCAGGGTCATAGGGGGTAGATAATGCGTAGTATAGCGGCAGGGTCATAGGGGCAGATAATGCGTAGTATGGTGGCAGGGTCATAGTGGCAGATAATGCATAGTATGGCCGCAGGATCATATGGGCATATAGCGCATAGTATAGCGGCAGGGCCATAGGGGGCAGATAATGCGTAGTATGGCGACAGGGTCATAGGGGGCAGATAATGCGTAGTATGGCGACAGGGTCATTAGGGGGCAGATAACGCGTAGTATGGCGACAGGGAAATAAGGGGCAGATAACGCGTAGTATCGCAGCAGGGTCATAGGGGGCAGATAACGCGTAGTATCGCAGCAGGGTCATAGGGGGCAGATAACACGTAGTGTGCCTGCAGGGTCATAGGGGGCAGATAATGCGTAGTATGGCAGCAGGGTCATAGGGGGCAGATAATGTGTTGTATGGCAGCAGGGTCATAGGGGGCAGGTAACGCGTAGTATGGTGGCAGGGTCATAGTGGCAGATAATGCATAGTATGGCCGCAGGATCATAGGGACATATAGCGCATAGTATAGCGGCAGGGCTATAGGGGGCAGATAACGCGTAGTATGGCAGCAGGGTCATAGGGGGCAGATAATACGTAGTGTGGCAGCAGGGTCATAGGGGGCAGATAACACGTAGTATGGCTTCAGGGTCATAGGGGGCAGATAACACGTAGTATAGCGGCAGGGCCATAGGGGGCAGATAATGCGTAGTATGGCGACAGGGTCATAGGGGGCAGATAATGCGTAGTATGGCGACAGGGTCATAGGGGGCAGATAACACGTAGTATCGCAGCAGGGTCATAGGGGGCAGATAACACGTAGTATAGCGGCAGGGTCATAGGGGGCAGATAATGCGTAGTATGGTGACAGGGTCATAGTGGCAGATAATGCATAGTATGGCCGCAGGATCATAGGGGCAGATAATGCGTAGTATGGCGACAGGGTCATAGGGGGCAGATAATGCGTAGTATGGCGACAGGCTCATAGGGGGCAGATAACGCGTAGTATGGCAACAGGGTCATAGGGGGCAGATAATGTGTTGTATGGCAGCAGGGTCATAGGGGGCAGATAACGCGTAGTATGGTGGCAGGGTCATAGTGGCAGATAATGCATAGTATGGCCGCAGGATCATAGGGGCATATAGCGCATAGTATAGCGGCAGGGCCATAGGGGGCAGATAACGCGTAGTATGGCTCCAGTGTCATAGGGGGCAGATAACACGTAGTATGGCTACAGGGTCATAGGGGGAAGATAACACGTATTATGGCTGCAGGGTCAGTCTAGCACTTGGTCTGTGGTACTGTGGAGACAAATAGGTATGTGTAGGAGCTGTAGAAACAAGATGATGGGAAATCTTCAATTCAAAGCTACAATCAAAACTTTCACCAGTTCTCAGGGAAAGTACGGTAAGTTGATGATCACAGGTACTCCCACCTATCACAAGAACGGGGGGCAGCAGAGTCCCCTGATGAATTAGAATAGCGGTTGAGCCCCAAAGTCAATGGAAGCCATTTTCGCTGTCGCCTTCCTTCATTGAGTAAGAACAGATATTAATAAACAATAATTAATAAATCACCATGTTGACGTTATTGTGAGCTAATGCATAGCAGGTCTCGATTATATACTTAAAAAATACATCACCGCCTGACTAAGTACTAATAAAGTAGTAATAATGCCGAAAATTACCTTACTCCAATATTTCAATGAGGATACGGCTGGGATTAGATCATGCAAACAAATAATGCAGAGAAAGAAAAAAGGATTTGGATATTTCTACTTCTGCAAATAGCTGACTTGGACATTTCACAACTCCATTTCTAGTTTGTGATCCTGTTTCCAGATAACGCCTTGTTTACCACCTCCGGAATGAATGTAGGTGCTGTAGCCGGTGAGTCACAGGAATGGCCTCCATTGCTCCCATATCTGGCTGGAGTTATGGAGAAGGGCGCCGGACCTTTTCCAGATAAGCATGTTGCATGTTTGAACACAATCCTGACGTATCAAGAAGTTCTTCATAATTCCTTTAGAGTATATGCACACGCAGTCTTTTAAACTCCGTTGAACCCACTACATTTTTAAGCAGAATACTCTTCATGAAACGGTGGTGTTTTTTTCTTGAAGCATTTTTTGTGTCATTTTTTCCTATTGTTTTCCAACTAGCATTTCTTTTGGAGTATTTTCCCAAGGATTTTATGATGTCCCTCTGTTGTGGTTTTCCAGATTTTTTTTTACACTTTATTAAATAATGAAGAAACCATTAGCATTTTTCAATCAAAAAGGATAAGGGCTACAAAACATATCCAGGTATCTTCTAGGCATTTGTGAGCTTTCTCATTGACTTGTATTGAAAAGTATAACGCATCTTCTCAGCGGAAAATGCCAGGAGGATGATCAGGTCACTTCTCTTCACCACTTGGTGTCTTGAGAAATTGCAATCCATTTTAAGATTAAAACATTTTAAAGTGGAGTTAAACTTTAAACGGTCATGTCTGTTTAGATAATTTCTTCTAGATCCTGCTAGAGGAAAGCCACGGTTGTATTTGTGTCTGCTTCCATCCTGTGCCAGTCATTGCACTGGTTGCCCATTCACTACACAATACAATACAAACTCCTCTCACCCACAAAGCTCTCCACAGTTCTGCATCACCCTACATCTCCTCCATCACCTCAGTCTACCATCCTACCTGTGCTCTCCGTTCTGCAACTGATATAGACTAGCTTCCTCCGTAATCCAAACTTTGCACCTCCGTCTCCGAGACTTCTCTCGTGCTGCGGCATTTTTCTGGAATGCACTACCCTGAACAGTTTGACTAATACCTAGCCCCCCATGTTTTACAAACTCATTTCTTTTCTTTTTACTGTCTGTTCATGTTCCCGCTTAATTGTAAACTGCTGTGGAATATGTTGGCGCTATATAAATTAAAATTATTTTTGTTTAGAAGATCTACTTGGAGGGCATACGGAGCTAACTCGATCCCTCAGTTGGAGCCTCGCGAGTTGGCTAGAGATCAAACATGTTGAGCACAGCTCTTGGCTCTATTTTTTTTTTTTGTGGTTATCCCATTATAAGTCCGAATTCATACGTCTGTGAATCACTTCTCGCATATGGAGCGTAACTTCTTGCCTGATTGCAGGTCCCTTACCCAATCTCCAAAGCCTCATAGGCATATGAAGCTGAATGGTTCAGCTAAAGAGACCTGTGGTCGATCAAGACATCTTGGTTATCAAATTAATTGCTGAATTCCTATCCACCACTTGGGCTCCATTTCGTCAGTTTGATGCATCTAAAATATTAGAATACTTGACCTAGTCAGTTGTCAACCTCATTGAACATTGGTATTTTATGTCCCTATTTTCTTTATGGAAATTTAATTGATTGAAATTGATAATGCAAGTGAATATAAGAAACTTTATAATATATCTTATTGTCCAAATGTGGTTTTTTCCCCTCCACTTATGAATCTATCCGTCTCCATCCTCCCTGTTCTCTGGAAACTCCAACATGTCTGGAAAAACAAGTAAAAAGTAATCTTGGTCAAAACAAGGTAGCTCACTGAGGTATCAGATTACAGCTCCTATTAAAGTCTATGTAGAGGGAAGAAGAGTAGGAGTGAGGAGCCCAACAGGCAGAGGCAGAGAGTTGGGCACATTTTTCTGCAGCTTCTAGTGAGTTGTATCACATCAGTGCTGGATTCAGAGCTACACTGCTTAGTACTGCTATATAGTATACTCCATGCTGTTGTGTACTGTCCTCCTTCAATTAGCAGCAAAGGATGGGCACTACCTCATAACATGTCACATACAGTACTTATGCAGGTACTCATAAAACAGCGCAAAAATATGAAAAAATTCTCCTGAATCTGACTTTATTTTTTTTGTTGCTGCGCCTCTCCTTTTCTGAGACATGACACAATCTTCCTTGACTATAAATCCAATCTGAGTGTGGTCCCCTTGAAAACCAAACAGCGAAGAGTTGGGACCAAGCCCATTTGGAAAGACTATGTCCACATGTTTAATATTTGGTCAGTATTTTCCATCAGTATTTGTAAGCCAAAATCAGGAGTGAGGAGTTAGAGGAAAAGTGTAATAGAAACACGTCACCATTTCTGTATTTTTCACCCTTTCCTGGTCTTGGCTTACCAATACTGATGGAAAATACTGACCAAATACTGAACGTATGAACGTGGCACAAAAGCCATATCTCAGGAACAGAAGCAAAAAATCAGATTCAGGAGAACATTGGATTTTACACCATGTTAAAAAAAAAAAAAAAAAATTATGGCAAGTGACTGACCTTGGTTAAGATTTATTTTGCCTCCCGCTTGAATTCTATATTTTAGAAAACATTAATGCAGTTTTCTTACAATTTCAGAGTGATATAGGCGGAAGGAAGATTCTACAGAAGAAATGGACGTCATTCCTGAAGGCGAGACTGTTCTGCTCTAGTCCATACTATGAAACTTTAAAAAGTGCCTACACGTTGGATGTGGGAAACTGGGATGAAACCATCTTCTATGCAGCCTTTATTTTTCAATGGTAGGTTTTCTATTTTATATCTGCGCTAGATCCATAAAATGGTCCATAAGCAATCTCTCCAAAAGAAGATTGGTGATAAATTTATGATCGGTGGGGCTCTGACCAATTGGACCACCACTGATAACAAGACCTGTGTCCCCCATGTGAACGGAGTCATGGTTTACATATATGACCACCACTTTATTTACGGAATTCTTAGATAGCTGACATGCTTTGGCGTCTTAAGGGGACCTGTCACCAAGTCAAAAGTTGCCAACTTTTGCTCTCCTTTTATTTCCGCTGCCCCCCTGAGTAATCCGCTTTTTTCTTTTTGAAAGTCCACCATATGGTTCCACAGATATTGGCTTTTTAATCTAGTATCCCCAGTTTTCTAGTTTTTAGTAAGAGGGCATTGCTTTCGTGATAATTATGTAGAGCAGCCTAGATAAACACCCCCAGATAATATATTAACCATGTCCCCTTATTATAGACCATAACAACTAGCCCTAAATAAAAAGGGCCACATCTCTGGAACCGAATGACACCTGCCAACACATGTTTTTTCTCAATGCTTATAATCGAATGATATATGCCTTCCCATCTGTGGGTTCTATCAGACTTTAAAATGATTCTATTCCTTATGACAAAAAAAATTGAAGGGAACTTGTTAGCAAAAAAGAATGTTTTTTTACCTGCAGCTGTAGTGCTAATCAGCATTTTAAATATTTGTGGCGTTATGATTGGAAGTTCTGGTGCAGGGAGAACATGAAGTTACGTTCTCCCTGCAGCTGCTTCTTTCCAGTCATCTGGGTGGCGCTGTGACTGTGATCTGTCAGCAGTCACTACACAGTGAGTACATTGTAATCACACCCTGAATGACGGCCTTCTTTGTAGCATATGTGTGCGGAGCAAGATGTCACTCAAGGAGTTGGGGTATTTACTTGCAGATTAGCACTATGGATGTGGTTTTATTGGCAGACAAGTTCCTTTCTAATAGGAATTTGAAGGTCCAGTGGTCTGGACTCTACACTTCCACTAGAACTTTTTGCTGAAACAAAAACCAAAGGCAGGAACGATAAACAGCGGATCATAGGACGCTGCACATTGTTACTGATCATAAGGTGCACTTTAATGCGCTTCATACTAATGGAGGGATTTATGTAATCGCCTATTACTGAATTGACATGTTAAAGCATTTAGTGAAAAAATGTGCTGAAATGCTAAAATGCCTGCAGTCCTAAGTTTTCTTCTAATCAGTGGAACATGACTGATCCCTGACTATGAAGATTGTTTTCGGCATGCTGTCTTCTTCTCAGTGTGAATCTCCGTGCTCAGCTTCCAGGTTTATATAATCCAGATGTGCGACCTGTCATACAGAGAAATACTTTCTTGGATAGAAGAGAGAATTACTCGTCTGTGTACTACACTGAGCAAACTCTCCGGAGACATACAGGATTGTTTTCTTGCCCAGCGGGGAACAAGTTTTCAAATTATTTTGCTCCTAGGACTTTGCTCTCTAGTTATTTAAAGGGTTATTACTATCAGCCGGTATTATCCCTCCGGGGAATAGGACGTTCTGGTGACTGGTTTGGGTCCCAATACTAGGAACTTACTGATCGTCAGAATGTCACCTGTTCTATGTCACATTTGGCTATGTGTGACCTCCCACTCCATTCAGCCGTGGTCTGGTGAAAATAAGGAACATATGTCGACTGTTCAGTATCCAGCCTGTAGGTTGATCATTTTCATAACCTGAAATATGCCTTTAAAGCCAATTTTAAGACTGGTCAGCAATCCTAGTAATTGTATTTCCCATGGAATAGCAATTCTAGATTATCTTTTGTTATAGTTCTATATTGTCCACCTCCTCAAAATTTACCAACAAATTGACAACTGGGTGTTACCAAATTGGGGGTTTTTGTATCTGCACACTCTGAGGGCAGGTGCAGATGGCTATATTATTGGTTAGAGTGTGATCCAACAAAACATCACAGCGCACCAGGACCAAAGTTAGTCTATGGAGCCGTGAATGTGTCCAATTTTTTTTTTTTTTTTTGCTGCATGTCAGAGTTTGATCTTTGATTGCACTTGGCCATGCACATCAGTGTGTGTAGATATCATCAGACTTCACTCGGATGACATCTGAGCCCAGCCTGATTTCCACACACTGACACAATGGAGAAGATAGAGACATTTTTCTCTCCATCTTTTCCTTGGTGTACTCTGATTCCCTCATCTGAGAGAATGAGATCAAATTATGCTGACACTCTAATCAAACTCTGATTTATTCTTATATTTTTATTACTAGATGGAGGCATTGGGAGGGCGGTAATGTTATGATGGGGGCAGGCTTTGCAGCGTTGAGAATCTCTCCCCCCATGTGCTCACTCACCTATCCACTCTCTCTTTCCCCATGTGCTGACTTCTCCCGTCTGTGCTCTCTTCTTTGACCTGTCTAGCCCATGTGCTATCCCCCTTGTCTGCTGTCTCTCTCCTTCCTGTGCTGTGTTCTCCCCTCATGTGCTGTCCCATTTTAGCTGTCTCCCCCCTGTGTTCTGTCTTTCTCACCCCTGTGCGCTTTCTCTCTCCACCATCAGCTGTCTTCTCCTCTCATGTCATCTCTTCTTTGACCTGTGTACCCATGTGCTCTCCCCTAAAAATTGTCTGTGTCTGACGTGTACAGAACATACCACAGTTCCTGGGCAGGGGAGGAAGCAAAAGACAATACTGACATACATTACAGCAGGAGATCGCAGAGGATACATTTTGTGAGGTAAAATATTGTTTAAAAACAGTCAGTGAAATATTTTACCTCACAAAATGAATCCTCTGTGATCCCCTGCTGTAATGTCAGTATTGTCTTTTGCTTCCTCCCCTGCCCAGGAGACATGGCATGCTCCGTACACGGTCAGATACAGACAATTTTTAAAATGAACCTGCTTCCTCTGCTTGTAGACACGTTGGGCATCTGCCGCCGGGATCAGCCGAATGATTCACTGCGCCTGTGTGGAATTCACGCAGTCGCAGTAAATCAGACCACAGCTATCTTTGTGCAGACAGATATCGGTGGTCACAATAAAACTGCGCATGCGCTCCTCCTGTACAAAGATGTCGGTGGTCAGTGAATCATTCGGCTGATCCCGGCGGCGTGTTCGCGATGGTGTTCCGCTGGTGGTACCGCGCAAGAGGCTGCGTACGGCGTATACAGTGTGTGTGTGTGTGTGTGTGTTGCGTACGGCGTATACAATGTGCGTGTGGTACTTTCGGCATATACAGTGTGTGTGTGTGTGGTGCGTATGGCGCATACAGTGTGTGTGGTGCGACGGTGTTCCGCTGGTACCACCAGTAGTTTCCATATTGAGACAGCCATCACTTGGGTGTCCCAATATGGCGGTCGGTGAACTTCCACCGCTTAAAATTCTGGGATCCGGTGATAATCTGGATGGAACAGGATGTGAAGACATTACAAGGCAAGTATATAATAAGATGTTTATTCTAAGAATCCATTGTGTTCCAGAGTTTCAGCTATCGCCAATCATGTTATGAGATGACCTAACCATTTGCCATTACTTTATAAAGTGGTAATTTTCCTTTAACCTTAAAGGGTTCTTCTTATCATCAATAAATAATTTGGTTACGATTAGTAAAGTGCTTGTAAAAAGAAGAAATGTTGCAATCTACTTATTAAAAATCCTCTCCTTGCTTAATAACATAAGGCATTTTTAATTTCTGCTCATTGCCTAGGTTACCAGCCACCTCTGTAGTCTATCAAGAGTTGGTTACTCTTTGACAAGGAGCGTAGTAATTACAATCTCTTTACAATAGATCTTGTAAGCGCTGGTCTGAAGCTGTACGGATCTCTGGATCCCACCAGCTTTGGTGCCACAGAGGTGCTCCGATCCTGCAAAGGCAAAGCTGCAAAATATCGCAGCTTCGGCAGGGAACTCACAATCCAGGTCAGTGGTGCAGCCATGCTTCTGGTCCAAACTGTCAATCACGAACGCTCCGCCCCTGGTAAGCAGGTATACTAGAGGCAGGGGAGCGGTGCGCTGCTGAACAATGAAGAATGATACGAGCCATTTAATAGCCTTCTGATATCTCATTGTCTGGAAAAAGTGAAGTGTTTTTCAGGCGATTGAAAGCACACCAGTTCTCATTAGTGATGACACAGGAGGAATAATTAGACATCATTAGTAAATGACAAGTGGTATTTTTATCCTAATGGTCCCATCACCTGGATTTATGCCAGTGTAGGACCTGGTATCTTTAGAATTGTGACTCACGAGCCGCCTGGCACTGACTTCATACAAGACAACCTTTCATGTGGTGACAATGAGGAGTGAGAGAGGGCCTTTTGATTGAGTAGAAGCAATTTCTGCTAACAGATGGCCAAAAATCACGCCAAAAGAAAACGATGTGAAATATAGCCAAGATTCTCGAGAATGACGCCCGACCATACGGGGTTTGTTTGCTAATATCTAGTGAGTTATCAAGTAAATATTGAGGAGGAATAGATTTCTTACCATTCACAAACAGCTTGATTGGCATCATCCATCTGCCACAGTTCTGAAATCAGATTGTTCAGAAAGCTAGAAAAATGTATTTCTTTTTGGGAAACAGTATATTTTCGCTTCCCAAATGATAAAGTGTGCAGATTTTTTTTAAATTTCCCCCATCGTGTGACTTCTTTAATGTGCGATTACTACATTTGTCTATGGTCATTTTTTGTGACTTTTAGTGGTGTTTGGCAGAGAGGAGCTTCACAGCAGCGATTAATGTTCAGCTCTGTGTAAATGGGTATGCATACTTGTGCTGTACAAATATGCTGTGTATGTTGTGCCATTATATATGATTGTGTACTATGCGATGATTGACCACTGTTTAGGACTGGTTTCTAAACCGGTGGGCCGTAGTACTCAGTAGAGCTTTACCATGCCAGTCACAATAGGTCATAGCCAAAAATGTTTTATTTTGTGGCTGTCCATAATGGGAAGGTACTATCGTCAGCGTGGGACTAGGAAGAGTTTGAAGCCATGGAGACCATGGGTTGTGAATGTTTTCACTGAAGTGCTGATAGCAAGAGAACAGCTAATAGAAAGAACCAGTTTGGCATCAGGGAGGCAGTTTGCAGAAGGATGGGGTGTCAAAGGAACCTCTGTTGGGCTCATTTTGAGAGTTGGAACTGTTATCTGTCTAGTAGAGAAGTGCCAGAGAGTTGCAGTCCAGTCCACTGGAAGTGTTAATTGTGGAGCAGCGGTGGTTGGAGGTTAGGCCAACTTGCCTATTTCTGGAGAGACTTTGGTCTTGAAGAATGTGTATGACGCAAGGGCCTATGGTGATGCTGCACAGAGGATCATCAGTTATTCTTTACCAGACTTGTTGGTTGAAAATTATCTTGATATTTTTGTGCAAGGCCCAGAGAGCCGATGATTAGCGGCTTGGCTGATCTCATTGTCAGCTTGGGCTGGATGCAGCTCTGTGGTACATTGACCGTTAATGGTCTACTGAGCAGACTGTGGAGAAAAGTTGTCTAAAACCAGGATCGTAGAGTGACCTGGTTAAAGTTGAATCCTGTGCGTTGTTCTTCTGCAAACCACCCAAGTCTATTTTATTCTCACATCTCTACGTCTGGTGTCCTCTTATGCTCCCAATTTAAATTCTTCTGTTCGAAATTGGACTCAGTCATACATCATCTCATCTTAATTCGTGCCATGTTGGTTTCTTCCCCTGATCAGGTTGCTCTCCTCCTTCGCCATTTAGGAGCGGTGTTCTTCAGCCAATGTCATTATTGGACCATCTTCTTCAGCCAATGTGCTTTTGAGATTATATTGCTTGGCCCATGGCTCCCTCATTTCTAGCCGTGCTCAAGAGATGAGCTATAAAACGCTGTCTAGGTGTTCCCGCTAAATTACACGCATTTGATACGTTTCCTCCCATCGAAGTGCTGGGCTGTCAAAATACCAAAGGAACTGTATTACATACTTTTTGTGATTGTCCTGTACATTATTCCTTCTGCAGAGATATCTGGAAGATTAGATCAGCCTTTTCAGATTACACTCTCCCTTTAACCTTGGCATTCTTTTCTTTCACCATAGCGAAATTGCCTTGAAATGTATCCCAAAATTCTCAGACACCTCTTACAATAGCTTTACAATAGTTTTGACACCTTCTCACATGGTTCTGCTGGATTAAGTTACAAGAAATAGCAGGAATTGATTGACTATTAATCCATCTTGGTGACCCAGCGCTGATTGGTACTTTTGTATCCATATCCGTGGCAAGAGTGAAGTAGTTGGAGGGTATATCCATCCCTAATCCTACCGGCACAAACATCTCACCCAGTTTGAAGTGTGTTTTTGTTTTTTTGTGGTTTTTCTTCTCTTTTTCAGCAAAATGTCCTCATGGATGGTCCCCATTTTTTATTGTATATCACTTTGTATACATTTGTGACACTTTTGTGACTAGTACTGATTAACCCTATTGTTAATGTTTTATAAAATGTGTAAATTAAAAAAAAAGTGACCTGGTTGAATCAATCCTATGGTATAGTGAAATGAACAGTAGCATGGTAGGAGTGACCATGTTTGTATGCCGAAAGTTGTGTTGCAAAGTTGAATTGTAAGTTTGCGATAACCTGTAAAGAACTGTCTAGCCAACATTGTCCATAGGTCCTTGTGAAGTAACCCAGGTCAGAGACTCCTCTTTTTTTTTTTTTATCCAATCAATTTTTATTGTAGGAAGTTACATTAGAAAAGGGAAAAAATTCAGGTATCAATGGCATTAATACACAAAGAGAACAACGCTGTAACACGTGGTAGTATATCTTTTGATTATGATTCACATTTCCCATCACACCACCAACAATCATGTCTGATACAAGTTACAACTTTTTTTTTTTTGGTTAATCAACACCTAATACGTATAAAGTCAATCCTACCATTTAATCTTTAATCCTCAAAACGAGGGTTTCAAACAACCAGAACCAGAGAGTAAGAAAGGAAGATAAGAAAGGGGAAGGGAGGAAGAGGTGGGGGGGGAGAACCATGGATGGTTGCAAAGAGGCAACCAGGGAGGGGGGGGGAGCTAGGGAATTAGATGGCGTTCAGGGTAGCCCGAGCAGTAACAACAACATAGATATAAACACCTTGAATATTGACATGTGGTACGGATGAACTCCCTGCGTAACACTCTCTTTGACCCTATTTGACCCATTTTATTAATCTCAGACAGTTTGCCCTGGAAACAGATGCCTGACAGGGGATGCATATACAGAGTTTAGCCACGTGTCCCAAAGAGACTCCTCTTTTCATAGGTCCTTGTGAAGTAACTCAGGTCAGAGACTCCTCTGTCCATAGGTCCTTGTGAAGTAACTCAGGTCAGAGACTCCTCTGTCCATAGGTCCTTGTGAAGTAACTCAGGTCAGAGACTCCTCTGTCCATAGGTCCATGTGAAGTAACTCTGGCCAGAGATTCCTCTGTCCATAAGTCCTTGTGAAGTAACTCTGGTCAGAGACTCCTCTGTCCATAAGTCCTTGTGAAGTAACTCTGGTCAAACTCCTCTGTTGCAGGGATGAGTGATAATTATAGCTTCTACAGACTCTTCAAGTTGTATTCTGGAATGTTTGAGCAATAGCACCATAAAGTGTGACTGCAGAGCTCTCATGACCTACAAGTTTTCTCAAACTTATTGTGCCACTTTGTGTGAAGAAAGAAAAAGTGAAGTTCTTTTGTTTTACCCAACTTTGTTCTGTGACTGTTTTATTAAAGGTGGACCATTTGTACATCCTTTTACACCCCTTCTGGTTGTGTTTAATTCTGTCAGACTTCTAGCTACTTGGGACAGGAGGACTTTGCTCATTTTGTTGTAAGACCTTTATCCAGATTCTCATCATCCATTGAAAAAATTAATGCAGCCGACCTACCTACCTGAACTGAACCTACTTACTCCAGAAGCCTCATCAGGCATATGTCCCAACCCTATAGTTGGTACACTGTTAAGGCCCCCATATCCCATAGACTAATGTCGGTCGATAGTGACGGGTTCAGATGACAGTCTAAGGGATCTAAGAATCCGGCATGTCTGATTTTGGACAGCCAATTCTATTACTCTGTAGGGATATCAGGCAGCAACTCATTCATCGAGATTACTGATGCGATTGGCAGCTTGAGCACTCCTGTATATGGGCGAGTCGAGAGGAAATAACTGCAGGTCGGGCCATGGTTTGGCCAACAGCTGTCTAAAGTGCACAGGGGCCTAAACTTTCTAGATTGATAACAAACAAAACAAAGGGATAATTAGGACCACTATTCGGACAACTAGAACAGATGTATTGAGCGAATGTATCATTCGAATTTAGAAAGATTCCGCTCCTTTAGTAACTGCAGAAAATTGGATGAATAGGATGCCAGCTCCATTTTGATATGAATTCCTCATGAGAACTTTTTGCAGAGAAAAAGCTTCAAACATACTAAATCCATTTCAGGAATCTTATTGGTTAAAATTAGGGGTTTATCAAAGACCTTTACAATTGCTACTCTTGTTACTGGTTATGGCAACTAAAATTCTACGTAAAAGATCTTCATGATGAGGTAAGGCAAGAATCCTTCTAGCGCTGCTAGACCATGGTAATCTTTGATTCCCCTCTTGTCCCACAACATGCTTTGGTAGGCAGAAAGAATGGTACACTAACGTAGCAATTCTTTCTGCAAATTAAGGATGACTTCCAGCTTTGTGATAGAGCGAGGGTTAATAATGTCTAGCTGCCCAAAATAATAAGAATGATTTTCTAGTCTGTCAGGGAACTATTGGTCCATGCGATGTCACACAATATTGCAGAATTTCAAAGCTTCCCTTGTAATTCTTTCTGTCATTCCTCTCCCAGTCCGAACACCCGCTTGCTCGCACATTGTATAAATTGTATAAAACAAGTATTGGGGATGGAGCACGCAAGAAAATCACTGCAAATAATTTGCTTGTTTGCTTCATTCTCCGTTAATCAGAACAAATTAATGTACATTACGTCATTGAAGCCAGGAGCTAGAAATCTATTTATCTAGATGAAGAAGAAGAAGAATTGCGTTTTCTTGGTTCTGGTGGCTTCGTTTTGGATTTAAGCGTTCCGTTCCATTATGCCTCATCCATGTCATGCCTAAAATGACTTAAGTACACTCATGCATTTTCCTTTCCTATAACAGGATTTTTGGGATTTGTATGACCTGTAATGACTGTTTTTTGCTCCATTTATGTCTCTGAATTCTTTACAGGCTATTTGCTTCCTTCTGTCATCATTTATTGTTCAGTGATTTCCAAGCCGCAATTCGTCCACTAGTGGAGTGTTTTGTTATATGATTCTATGTCTCCATTCTTGTACATAGGGGAAATATGAAGATCTCAGCAGTCTGTCGATATAGACTACCGGACATTCAGAAAGTATTTGAAGGGCCTTATATGGTATATCAAGAGTCCTCCAAAAAATGGATCAAATATAATGGAAACGTTCCGAAACCAAGACCTGGTTCAGTAAGTGATTATTTCTGTAGAGTGTTTTTATTTTTATAAGTGCGCTCTCGTTATATGAGCCAATTTATTGAAAACACAAGTCGCACTTAACATTTATGTTGTGCTCATTGGCCGGGCTAGGTGCCTGAGGCTAGGGTTTCAGAATCCATCCCCTTCCACCACTGCCATTGCTTTCTTTCATCATCAGATTTCTCCTACGGGGAAGCAGTGATTGTTATTACAGTGGTCGCGTGTCACAGGCATCGTTCCCACGTAGATGAGCACCTTCCTTTAGTGCTGGGGAAGCGCCCGATGGTTTCCTGGCTTTGGGATCCTACAGCCCATCAGTCCAATATATAACAGCAGTTGGCTTCTGTGTCCGCTCCAGTTGGCCTGTAGGTTGCCAGTCTGTGATGTTTAATACGATGGTTTATGCTGGAGATTTGGAGTTCTGGATGAGGAAAAAACATTCTTGCTGCTCTAAAGATATATTTAAGATAATAAGCACATAATGGGTTGTCCAGCTGGTATTTTTCTTCTCGGAATTTGCTTTGCATGTTATGAAAAGAAAACAAAATACTCACCTTCCCGATTCCTGGTCACTCTAGTTGCAACACTTTCCGGTGCTCCGCCAGGCTCTGTGCCCTCTGCTTTAGATAAAAATCCTGATATGAACATATTAAATAAGATGGAATTTTTTCTTAATTTTGAGTACATCAGTCAGGACAGGAGTTGTAGTTTCACCAAAGCTGAAGTCCTCGCAGGTTGCTGACCCTTGATCTGTAGGTACTGACGTCCCACCATAGATGGATGTTCACTTTTGGGTAGAAGGGGTTTTCAAACCAGTTATAACTTTGTTGTATATGAATGATTGTGGGGTTTTTTATTGCACCACGACAACCAAAAAAAGTTGGCTTTATAAACTGTACAAAAGTTATAAACTGGTTGTTTTTAGATTGTGTTCTTCCTCTGTCGTTGGTGTCTTAGTAAATGCTGAGGTCACCATATGTGGATGATTTTCATGGTCTTAGAATGATTTCCTTGAACATGTTTCTATCTATATTTTACTTAGTTGGATATTCTTCTTTCACAGTGTATTACCAATGACTTTCGGACCAGTGGCTACAACTCTTCACAAGATCTCCCGGATAATGTCCTCGACTTTGTGAAGCATCATCCTCTGGTATCTGATGTGGTTAAGCCAATGGGAGACCAACAGCTTCTCTCTAAGAAGAATATCATCTATACCCGTATCGCTGTAGATCGAGTCACAGCCCTGAATAAAGAGCAGTATGACGTGCTGTTTCTAGGGACAGGTCTGTATGACGACCTCCTCTCTGCTGTAGGCCCGTAGGTCACTACTGTTACGTGTAAGGGGGGTTAACTACAGGTGACTTGCTTTTGTGCATTTGCATAAAATTGTACATATGTGTCTTTAAAGGGAATCCGGCACCAAGTTTTTGACACTTACTCTGACAGCAGCAAAATGTAGACAAGAGACGCTCATTCCAGCAGTGTCACTCTCTGGGCTGCTTGCTGTAGTTTTGATAGAATCAATGTTTTATAGCAGATTATCACAAGAGGACTAGTAAACTTGGTGCCATGTAGTCCTTGTTCATGAGCTCTGTATGACCCTGCCCCCACCTCTAGCAGCTTTCTGCCTATGCACAGTGTATCATAAAGCTGTCAATCAGTGGTGGGGGGGTTTAAACAGAGCTCAGTAGTCACAGAACTGGTAGATGGGCTGATGATAACTAAAAAAAAAATGTTGTTTTTTTTTTTCAAAACTGAACCAAGTAGCCCAGTAAATGATACATTGCTGTAATTAGGGTCTTGATCCCTACATCATGCTGCTCGCAGATGACCCGGTGACAGATTCCTTTTAGGAAAATTTGCTGATGTTCTGCTCTGTTACATGGTTATGTACCCTACATAGTTCATGCACCCCACTCTTGTAATGGTCTGGAGGGCCACTACATGCAGCATTGCCACCAATCCCTAGGAGAATAGTTCACACAAGGGCTAGAATTTTCTTGATTCTAGCTTGAGGAAGGAGGAGACAGTTGTCCTAAAAATCATATGTTGATGTGTCAGTGACCATTGTAGTGCTGAGATGGAGCGCCATAATGTCAGTAGGTAGGAGTAGAAGTGCATCTATCTAGAAGAGACAGTTTGGCACAAAGTAAAGATTCTTTCCCTGAGAATTACAGTGGGCGGCCCTGAATCTTAACGACAAGGAGCAAGCCAAGCTGGTGGGCCAACAGACGTCAGTGAGTGATGGAGAGTTTGTCAGAACCTGTGAAAGTTAAGTCAGGTTTATTTCCTATAAGGAAACTGGTTCGGGCTAGTAGACTGAGTAGTAAGTCCAGAGAGACAATGTGAGTGCACTGCATGGCCATGGGATCGTTACTGGGCGTAGCCGGATGGCTTGTAGGTCTGAGTAGGAGCGAGGAAACGGTGTATGCTATGAGCCAAGAAACATTTCAAAATACATTTTTGAGGCGTTTCTCTTTGAAGGTGCAGGTGACACTAGGAGTTTTATGAGACTGAGAGAAGAGAAGGAAATACAGTCTTTATGTGTCACATTAAGTGAAGTACCAATACTGCTGCTGTTCCAGTTTGCTTGTACTTGGACTCGGACCTGATCTGTTTGTGTGGCGGACATATTGCAGTCGAGTGTGGTCAGGAAGTATTTTCATAAAGAACAACAGACTACTAGTGGTAAGGACCCTCAGAGACACTGGGATACCATAGACAAGTGACTAGTTCAACCCAGCATGGAACGCCGAGGCTGGGAAGAAACAGGGGTTGTCTCCCAGAGTTCCTTAGTGGAAGAATTGGGAGGCAGCCATAAGCCACCATGGGTGTACCATATTCCCCTATAGGAAAAATGGTAAGGTGCGTAGAACTTTAGGCCAAAATATGTGTCAGCTATGTTCAAGTTAAGTGCTTCAACCTGCACATGTGTTGCAATCCAAGAAACGTGCACGTAACCAGCAGATATTAAACTTATTGTGCCTCTTTGTGAGTACCAAAGATAAAGCCATTTGTTAATGGAAACCCCAGACCATTACGTGCACTATCCGCAGAATACAGGCCGCCATGTAAATGTACATGGTGCATTTTAGATTAGACATAAGTAATCGCTATTCATACAGTTTTTTCTAATATCGTAATAGAAATTCCCCAAATGGCCATCTGTACCTTGAGACGTGCATTAGTCTGGCGAGAATGTATCTTGAAATCCCAGAATCGTTTATTCCAGCCTGCAAACAGAGATTTCTGGCTTGTTCTCCTCCCTATGGCTTTCTCTATAATGTCATGGTTTCCATATCTTGTACTAAAGAGGGCACAAATACCATCTCAATCACACTTTATAATCTCTTCTGCAGACAATGGCTGGATTCACAAGGCCGTCGTTATCAACAACAAGGTTCACATAATAGAAGAAATACAGGTTTTCAAGACGCCACAGGCTGTTGAAAATTTGGTTGTATCCAAAAAACAGGTAGGATATTATGTTTTTCTACTATTTGTTTCATTGTTTTATCTAATTCTGTAAGCTACTACTACTCTCTGTTAGGTAGGACCTGATTTTTGTAAATGCGGCAAGTAAAGTGCAGTGTAGACTGCCATGGATAAGACACTAGCCTCTGGCGACAGCATATTTTGTGCAGTGCCAATATCACAGGCTGTGAAGGAAGTACAGTGCCTTGCGAAAGTATTCGGCTCCCTGGAACTTTTCAACCTTTTCCCGTATATCATGTTTCAAACACAAAGATACCAAATGTAAATTTTTGGTGAAGAATTACCAACAAGTGGGACAAAATTGTGAAGTTGAACGAAATTTATTGTTATTTTAAATTTTTGTGGAAAGTCAAAAACTGAAAAGTGGGGCGTGCAATATTATTCGTCCCCTTTAACTTAATACTTTGTTGCGCCACCTTTTGCTGCGATTACAGCTGCAAGTCGCTTGGGGTATGTCTGTCAGTTTTGTACATCGAGAGACTGAAATTCTTGCCCATTCTTCCTTGGCAAACAGCTCGAGCTCAGTGAGGTTGGATGGAGATCGTTTGTGAACAGCAGTTTTCAGCTTTTTCCACAGATTCTCGATTGGATTCAGGTCTGGACTTTGACTTGGCCATTCTAACACCTAGATACGTTTATTTGTGAACCATTCCATTGTAGATTTTGCTTTATATTTGGGATCATTATCTTGTTGGAAGATTAATCTCCGTTCCAGTCTCAGGTCTTTTGCAGACTCCAACAGGTTTCCTTCAAGAATGGTCCTGTATTTGGTTCCATCCATCTTCCCATCAATTTTACCCATCTTCCCTGTCCCTGCTGAAGAAAAGGCCCAAACCATGATGCTGCCACCATCATGTTTGACAGTGGGGATCGTGTGTTCAGGGTGATGAGCTGTGTTGCCTTTACGCCAAACATATCATTTGGCATTGTTGCCAAAAAGTTCGATTTTAGTTTCATCTGACCAGAGCACCTTCTTCCACATGTTTGGTGTGTCTCCCAGGTGGCTTGTTGCAAACTTTAAATTACACTTTTTATGGATGTCTTTGAGAAATGGCTTTCTTCTTGCCACTGTTGCATAAAGGCCAGATTTGTGCAGTGTACACCTGATTGTTGTCCTATGGCCAGACTGTCCCACCTCAGCTGTAGATCTCTGCAGTTCATCCAGAGTGATCATGGGTCTCTTGGCTGCATCTCTGATCAGTCTTCTCCTTGTTTGAGATGAAAGTTTAGAGGGACGGCCGGGTCTTGGTAGATATGCAGTGGTATGATACTCCTTCCATTTCAATATGATCGCTTGCACAGTGCTCCTTGGGATGTTTAAAGTTTTGGAAATCATTTTGTATCCAAATCTGGCTTTAAACTTCTCCACAACAGTATCACGGACCTGCCTGTTGTGTTCCTTGGTCTTCATGATGCTCTCTGTGCTTCAAACAGAACCCTGAGACTATCACAGAGCAGGTGCATTTATACGGAGACTTGATTACACACAGGAGGATTATATTTATCATTATTAGTCATTTAGGACAACATTGGATCATTCAGAGATCCACAATGAACTTCTGGAGTGAGTTTGCTGCACTAAAAGTAAAGGGACCGAATAATATTGCACGCCCCACTTTTCAGTTTTTGAATTTCCACAAAAATTTAAAATAACCAATAAATTTCGTTCACCTTCACAATTGTGTTCCACTTGTTGATTCTTCACCAAAAATTTACATTTGGTATCTTTATGTTTGAAGCATGATATGTGGGAAAAGGTTAAAAAGTTCCAGAGAGCCGAATACTTTCGCAAGGCACTGTATATACTTGTAAGGTAAAATATAATGTCAGTAGAATAACTAGTTAAGGCTATATCCACATATCGTCCCTACCCAAAGGAGATAACATCTGCCTACTCTTAGGGTCCCATTTCACTTAGCGACGCACCAGCGATCCCGACAACGATATGACTTTGTTAGGGATGCTGCTGCGTCGCTAAATGATCGCTAGTAAGCTGCCAAACAGGCAGATCTCTTCAGCGACGCAGCAACCATCCAGCGATCCTCGGCGGTCGTTGGCACCTTGTCACACAGCAGCGATTCTGAATGATTCCAGCCTGCGTCCCTGAGTTCTGCGTTGCTAGCGAGGTCGCTCGTCGGGTCAAACACAGCAATGCGCGCTGGCCAGCGGGACACCGACAACGAAAAAATGGCCCAGGACATTCGAGCACGATCAGCGATATCCAGCTGGGGGGCCGGTCGCTGCTGCATGTCACATGTAGCGAGATCGCTGGCGAGGTCGCTGTTGCGTCACAAAATCGGTGACGCTTCAGCGATCTCGCTATGTGAGAAGGGGGCTTTATTGCTGGAACTCTGAACCACCGGGTGGGGGTCTTTTGGGAGAATACTAGAGGTGTCAAATATGGCAGCTTTAGGCTGTGTGCACACGCTGCGGAAAAGGTGCGGATTCATCCGCGCGGATTTTGTAAAATCCGCAGGTGAAACCGCAGGTCAAAATACCTGCGGTTTTACCTGCGGATTGCTCTGCGGTTTTGTCCTGCGGTTTTTCATCTCCTCAATGGAGGAGATGGCAAACCGCAGGGGAATCCGCAGAAAGAATTGACATGTCAATTCTTTCTGCGGATTGAAAACCGCAGATAATCCGCGCGGAAAATTCCGCACCGTCTGCACTGCGGTTTTTGATTCCCATAGGGAATCATGCTACTGTACACCGCAGCAAAAACTGCTGCGGGTCCGCAGCGGCCAAAACCGCTGCGGAACCGCAGCAAAATCCGCAGCGTGTGCACACAGCCTTAAAGAGCTGGTAATTGTTCATTCACAAACAGCATCTTTTAAATGGATCAATCCGGGTCATCCTGTAAATATGAGACTATGGTCAAGACTATAAAAAGATGGTTGACACAAAAAGAGTTGTTCACATGTGAGAGCTGCGTATACTGATGTGCTCCATAATTCACTTCTCCTTCCCACAAGGATAACTGTAGACGGAAACGTTTAGGTATTTGTTATTTCTCCCTTTTTATTTTTATGACTGTTTTGCATACTTGTGTGTCGTTTTATTTTCACATTTTTATATCTTTTATTGTAATCACTGTATATTTTTATACTAAAGGTTAAAATCTTTAAGTTTGATCCTTGTATGCTCTGTAAGGATCCATAGCTTTTCAGAGAGTTTATGACCTTTTGAATTGTCTGACAGTAAACTATTTTGGGGATTCCTCACCCTGTGGTGAGTGGTGGCAGCGCGCTAAGTAATCGGTGGGGGGGTGGACTGTATCGGGAATGTGATTTATGATCACTTTATAGCCTACAACAGAGATTGAGTGAGAGGAGATAAATTAACCCTTGCAGGCGCACCCCATGTCACATGCTGAGAAGTGTGCCCGTATCACGTGACGTAGAATGTGATCCATTTTTGTCCAGCTGCATATATCTTTGTACTGTTTGCGGCATCTGTTGGAACAATCTGGTAACTTATGGGTTATACCAAAGTTTGACTGTCTTGTTAGCGCTGAGAAACCATCTATATATAAAGGGTTCTTACTATTCCAAAATGCCTGTACATGTCATGTCAGTTTTGTTTAGTATGTGTCTGGGTACGGAGACCTCCATATAGCATTGGAGCAAAGGTCAGAAGCGTTCATGTAAGCATGGTGCACCATCTTTAGTGACTGAATTTGTGACTGTTTCTTGGATAGATTAATACAATGATTTTTTGTAGAAAAAAAGCTGAGCAATGCTAAAGTGGCACAGCTCCCGACTGTGTGCCTCTGCTTCTCTTATAGTGATTGGTGAGGAATCTCAGAACCGAGAAAGCCACTCATCAAAACTGAGTTGAGAGCTGGGATCTATATAACCCAGATCATACACTGTAACAAAAAAGAAACCTACTCCTACATTGTGAATTCATTTTAGTTAGTTGGCAAAATCAGTGACATCAGCAAATATATAATGTACTGTACAAAAGTTTTATATACAGTACAGAACAAAAGTTTGGACACACCTTCTCATTCAAAGAGTTTTTTTTATTTTCATGACTATGAAAATTGTAGATTCACTCTGAAGGCATCAAAACTATGAATTAAGACATGTGGAATTATATAATTAACAAAAAAGTGTGAAACAACTGAAAATATGTCTTATATTCTAGGTTCTTCAAAGTAGCCACCTTTTGCTTTGATTACTGCTTTGCACACTCTTGGCATTCTCTTGATGAGCTTCAAGAGGTAGTCACCGGAATTGGTTTTCACTTCACAGGTGTTCCCTGTCAGGTTTAATAAGTGGGATTTCTTACCTTATAAATGGGGTTGGGACCATCAGTTGTGTTGTGCAGAAGTCTGGTGGATACACGGCTGATAGTCCTACTGAATAGACTGTTAGAATTTGTATTATGGCAAGAAAAAAGCAGTTAAGTAAAGAAAAACGAGTGGCCATCATTACTTTAAGAAATGAAGGTCAGTCAGTCCGAAAAATTGGGAAAACTTTGAAAGTGTCCCCAAGTGCAGTGGCAAAAACCATCAAGCGCTACAAGGAAACTGGCTCACATGAGGACCACCCCAGGAAAAGAAGACCAAGAGTCACCTCTGCTGCGGAGGATAAGTTCATCCGAGTCACCAGCCTCAGAAATCGCAGGTTAACAACAGCTCAGATTAGAGACCAGGTCAATGCCACACAGAGTTCTAGCAGCAGACACATCTCTACAACAAGTGTTAAGAGGAGACTTTGTGCAGCAGGCCTTCATGGTAAAATAGCTGCTAGGAAACCACTGCTAAGGACAGGCAACAAGCAGAAGAGACTTGTTTGGGCTAAAGAACACAAGGAATGGACATTAGACCAGTGGAAATCTGTGCTGTCTTCTGATGTGTCCAAATTTGAGGTCTTTGGTTCCAACCACCGTGTCTTTGTGCGACGCAGAAAAGGTGAACGGATGGACTCTACATGCCTGGTTCCCACCGTGAAGCATGGAGGAGGAGGAGGTGTGATGGTGTGGGGGTGCTTTGCTGGTGACACTGTTGGGGATTTATTCAAAATTGAAGGCATACTGAACCAGCATGGCTACCACAGCATCTTGCAGCAGCATGCTATTCCATCCGGTTTGTGTTTATTTGGACCATCATTTATTTTTCAACAGGACAATGACCCCAAACACACCTCCAGGCTGTGTAAGGGCTATTTGACCAAGAAGGAGAGTGATGGGGTGCTACGCGAGATGACCTGGCCTCCACAGTTACCAGACCTGAACCCAATCGAGATGGTTTGGGGTGAGCTGGACCGCAGAGTGAAGGCAAAAGGGCCAACAAGTGCTAAGCATCTCTGGGAACTCCTTCAAGACTGTTGGAAGACCATTTCTGGTGACTACCACTTGAAGCTCATCAAGAGAATGCCAAGAGTGTGCAAAGAAAGCAGTAATCAAAGCAAAAGGTGGCTACTTTGAAGAACCTAGAATATAAGACATATTTTCAGCAGTTGCACACTTTTTTGTTAATTATATAATTCCACATGTGTTAATTCATAGTTTTGATGCCTTCAAAGTGAATCTACAATTTTCATAGTCATGAAAATAAAGAAAACTCTTTGAATGAGAAGATGTGTCCAAACTTTTGGTCTGTACTGTAGATGTGTGGAAAAATGCTGCAAAGTATTAATGCTTTCAAAAATGTAAAAGTTAATAGTTTTATTTTTATCAATTAACAAAATTAAAATTGAATGAACAAAAAGAGAGATCCAAATCAAATCGATAAGTCAGTGTGACTGCCCCCTTTGAAGGGAGGTTGTTCCAAACATCTTGGGGATCTAACAACCGGTCTTCTTTGGATGTAGAAATGTGCAAATCCTTCTATCTCTTCATGTAACTCTACACAAACTTGGTCATGTTGAGATAAGAGCTCTGGGGGGGCCATATCATCACTTCCAGGACTTATTGTTCTATGTTACCCTGAAGTTACTTCTTATTGACATCGGCCAAGTTTTGGGGGTCATTGTCCTGTTGCAAAATATATTTGGAGCCAGTCATAAGCCTCCCTGATAGTATGGCATGATAGATAGTATCTGCTTGTATTTCTCAGCATCGTGGACACTAAAAAATGGCAAGGTTGAGAGCGATAGATGCAGTGGTCGGCATAGGAAACTTAGTGAAGCAAATGAAAGACACATGCTTGCTTCCATTTAAAATTTCAAAATGTCCAGCAGTGCCATCAATTCAGAACTGACAGCAACCAATGGGACCCATCTGTTTGGAGATTCCTTTCCACTAATCATGGAAAAATGTTGGTCAGAAATCATATTCGACAGGGAAACAAGGCCAAGTGACTCAACTATGCTTAAAACGATGAGTACAGAGGTGCAGAAAAATGGCAGCAGATGCTCTAGACTAATAAGTCAAAATTTGAAATATTTGTCTGTAACAGAGGGCATCATGGAGTGAACAACAGTGAAGCATGGTGGAGGTTCCTTGCAAGTTTGGAGTTGGGAATTTGGTCAAAAGTAATGGTGTCCTCAATACTGAGAAATACAGGCAGATACTTAAACATCATGCAATACTATTAGTGAGGCTTCAAATATTTTCTGCAACTGGACCAGTGCCCCAAACATACAGCAAATATCGTTAACAATTTTCTAAAGCAAAAAAGAAAAATAAAGAATCCTGGAAGTGATATGGCCCCACAGAGTCCTGATCTCATTGAGTTTGTGGGATTACATGTAATGCAAAATGATTTGTGCAAGCCTACATCCACAGGAGATCCCACATTTAGAACAGCCTCCCTGCCGAGTTCATTCAAAAACTGTGTGCAAGTCTACTGAGAAGAACTGATGCTTTGACACTGTTTTGAAGGTAAAGTGACAGTCGTACCAGATATTGATTTGATTTAGATTTTCCTTTTTGTTCGATTACTCTGCATTTTGTAAATTGATAAAAATACGGTAATCTACTAACACTTCTTCTAATTTTGAAAGCATCTTTCCACACCTGTCTAAAAGTTTTGCACATTAGTGTATATCAAATGTGTATAGGCAATATCAGGTTAGCACTTTTTAAAAAAAAAAAAAAAAAAAAGTGCTAACAATGATAACTGTAAAAACTGAATGAAGCACAGGGGTTGTAAAAGCGAGAAATAACCCAGTGTCCTTCTACTTTCTTGCTCAAGGTCTTGTATAAAAGCCGCAGTAATTCAATGTATGGACAACAAATCCAGCACCAGAGCCGAATACTGTGAATTTTACAAGTCTTGCTTTATAGCTTCTGACCTGCTGTAACAGGTTTAGATTTACTTTAGTTCTGCGATATAGATTTTTTGTTGACAACTAGCAGTAAATTTCTTACACAATGTCCAAATTCCACGTAAACTTTCCAGATAATAATCTTTCTAGAGGGGGCGCTGTACTATTGCAAATAGTGATACTTAGAGTAAATTATATTACCGGTAATCCCTCTTAACTCTCATAACACTTGCAATAATGCAAAAATCAACGAACTGTCATGTAATGTGACCTCCCATCTTTTAAATGTGTTCTTTTAATCTGAGGTCACAGGATAGGACATACTTGTTGATGGTTCTGTGTGAACCCCAGAATAAGCAAGAAAAAAAGGCTGAGCAATTGTCAGGAGCTGGGAGAAGTGGAGGGTGGTGAGCAGAGAGTGCTGTACAGAAATCATTCGGCTGGAGAGTGGTGGCTGGTATGATATGAGTTAACTCCTAAAGTATTAGGTATCTGTTCTCTACTCCCAACACTTTCTAATCATGCAGGATCTTAGATTAAGAGATCACAGCTCTAACTTTACATCTCACACACTGAAAAACCTGCTCTAAGCTATTGTGAACGCATCTTCTTTTTTCTCCAGTGTGTTGCTGCTTCCTTATGATTGGTCAGGATCATACAGGGGGAAGAAGTACACGCCTCCAGTGAAAACTAATCGGATGTCGCCCACTTGGACTTAACAAAAGTTAACCCATAGGGTATCAAATACTTTGTTTGCTAACATCTCTGCAACGGAGGGGTGATATTAAATAAAAAAGTAAAATAAAAACATTTTATTCCTCTCTGCAGCCACCATTATTTTGTGTGTCCAGTTCAACATGAAAAAGTTGGTCAAAGTTTAAATCCTTGCCCAGTATTTTCCTGTTGGCTGCAGGCAGAAAACATGTCAAAATGTAACTAATATACTTTAAGGCTTCTTTACTTAAAGGGATATTTCCATTTCGAATATTCTATCCCAATATCTAGGTGTAATATTAATATTATCAAATATCTCCAATTAGAGAATCTGAAGAACTAGCCTAAATTTCTATGTTGCTTACGTTATGTGCAGTCATTGCAGTAGCTTAGGTATCCATGGTTACGACTGCTAAGAGCAGTCTGTCACTATATGAGTGGTCATTACCATGGATACCTAAGCTACTGCAATGCCCTGCACATGGGGTAATCAACATAGTGAATCAGAAGAACTATACTAAATTTCTAATTCCTATGACGTTGTCCATCGGGACGTGGTTGTTCCAAGGCAGCCATTCAGTGATGTGACCATGTGCTGCGACATCCCTTTTAGATGCAATGCATCCTAATTGTAGAACATAAATGCAGAGTCTGGCAAGAAATGTTGGTTATAGGGAAGGAATTTGTAATAAAATGCATCTGAGGGTACAACAGTTGTATAAATCTTCTGAAACTGTCTAGAAATGAGAATTGTTTCTCTCAAGTACTTGGCTCCTCAGCTGCACATATTGATGGTTCCTCGCATCTTCTGCTCATTTGCAAATGCAGAGTTTTGGCAGTGATGAGACGTCATTACTTATCACTTGGCTAAACTCATACAAATATTTTTTTGAGTTTCCAAGGAACAAAATTAAAATAATTGTTCCATTTAGACATGGGAAGCAAATGCAAAAGAAAGTGCTTCTACTTCTAGTTAAATTTTCATTTGGTCGGTACTGATTCATAGGTATCTAATGAAAGGTAAGCAAACTTGCCACGTTTTTGCTCTAAAAGGTCCCAAAAATGGGTCAAAGACAAAAACAAATTTTTGTTTTAACCCAAAATTCATAAAGCACATGTGCCATTTTGACCCCCCCCCCCCTTAAAAAAAAAAAAAAAAAAAAAAAAAAAAACAACAACAAAAGCCACAATACAAAATAAGTGCTTAATAAATAACTGGAAATGAAGAATCGGGGCCTTTGGTAAGGGAAGTACCAGGGACTGCCAGGCACCAGGACAGTCCTAACTTTAGGACATAGACCAAGAACAATCAAGTACAAATGAGACTTCCAAGATGCAGTAGGAAGTGTGCTCTGCTCTCATTAGTGATGGCTAACTAGCAGCCAATCCCTGCATGTGTTGTCTGTCGAACATCCGCGAGACAAGCATCCGCGGGGACTTGAACATATTTTTTTTTAAGTGCGACGAAGTCACTCGGTGAGCACCCGAGCATGCTCAGATAACGCCATCCATCAAGGTCTCTGCTATATGGTAGGTTTGGATAGCCCTGATATGGAGGCTGAATACAATTCAGGTTTTTTTCATAATTATTTTTTTTTTCTTAGTAAACTGTATTATTTCATTTTGTAATTGTGTGTGAATCCATTTACTCTTAAATCCCTTTTAAAACAACTGTATAAAATTGACTGACGTATACCATTGAATGGCTGTATGGACGTGTATGTTGGGGAAGGCTTCTGAATACGAGAATCTTAGATAACAAACAAATGAGTATCTAGTTTCAGCGTTTGTTTCTAGAGCTATTTAGGGTTGAAACTGGGGTTGAGTGAATTTTTTTTAAAAATTCGGTTCGGATTCCGAACGGCGGCGAATATTGTATTTGTAATATTCGGCGAACGTCATTGGCGTCAATGGGAGTAGAAATTGACAAATATGTTTGGAATCGATCTTCAAACATAAATTCGGCACAAGTAGGGTACCAATATGGCAAATTCATGTTTGGCGACGGTTTCCGAACACATTCATTCACCTCTGGTTGTAACTCCTGGTATTGGTGTTTGTTACATTGACGCTGGTTCCTTGTATTTCGCATTGTCTCCTTTTGTCAACTCAACTAGAAGTTTTCTAAAATCACATTTGACGGATCTCCCAAAACATTTGTCATTTATACAAAGTGTGCCCGGTGCGGAGCATGATGCCAGGCCTGGGGGAGAGGGTTAGGCAGAGAGACCATGCACCTTCACTCCCGGGCCTGTACCAGCCATAATGCAATGTTTTCATTTTGCCGACTGTTTCTTTAATTTTTCGTCACTTCGTGGTTTATAGATTCAGTCCGGTCATGTAATTAGTTTGGGTTAAGATCAAGCAATTATTTCTACGACGGACTTTGGTCTTGTTTACTGCTTCTATGGTTTACTTTTAACAAGCTATTTTGGGGGAAGAAGACGTTTTGTTCTCGATCTCTGCATCAGTTTATTTTACTTGTGTCATGAACTTATTGATCTCATCTCAAAGTTGCTTTGATAGAACAGTAATTCTGAAAGAAGTCTTATACAACCATTTATCCCATAATTCATCTTAATTATCTGTGTAATGGTATGTATTAAAATACGAAATGTCGCCTTCCTTCATTTCCAGCACCACTCCGGTCCTCTTCTGGCCCACGTGACCTGAGGTCAGACCAGCCCGATCACTCAGGAGTTTGTGTGTGGACCGGAAGTCGCTTTCTTAGTATAAGTGTATCTGAGTCCCATAGACTTACATTGGGAAAGCTGCACCGCCCCGGACAGAATACGCCGTGGGATCCGGCTGCACAGCAGGACCGTAGTGGTGCATGAAACTGGAGAAGATGGTGATCTGTCGATATTTTAATTCACTTACACACCGTTACATAGATAATTAGGATGGATTAGGAAATACCAATTTTGATGACACATCTTATTTATAAAGACAGTGTACAGCATTTAAAACAAAAAAAAAAAAACACAGCTCACCTGTCCATGGATTCTATATGGACTTGTTGCTCCGCTCTATTGAAATTTAGGAGACTGAGCTGCAGTACCACATTTAACCTGTGGACAGAGGTGGCACTATTATTGGTCAGAAGCAATTCAGTTGGGGGCAAATAATCTTCTCATGGATATCACATAAAAGGTTTATCCATAGAACATATAATTTATACCCTATATATATATATTTTTTTCAGAACAGTTTGTATATCGGCGCCCAGAGCGGAGTGCTGCAGATCCCACTATCTGGCTGTAATCGCTACTCTTCATGCTATGACTGCGTCCTCTCCAGGAATCCCTACTGTGGTTGGGATGGCAGCACATGTCGAAAACCTCATAAACATCAAGACTGGTAAAAAACATATCTTTATGGATAATGTCTCATTTTAGCATTGTTCTTACTCTACTTATCTGATTGGGTGGACATAGTTATACATTATGACTTCCATTGCCAACTGGGATACGGGCTCATTATCTGACTGTATTCAGCCTAACAAGAGTCGCTGGAAGTCATTTATTGCCATATATTCAACCCCAAAACAAAGGTGCTGTTCTTGAGAATCTTCTAGCAATATGAAATTTGTTTTCACCAGAATTACTCTTCAAAAATGTTACATTAGAAAAATCTAATAAAATGTAAACACAGAATGATGCAGAAAATTATTTAAAGGGAAGCTGTCAGCAGTTTTTTTTTCACTTAATTTGAGCACAGCATAATGTAGAGACAAAGACCCTGATTCCAGCGATGTGTCACTTCCTAGGCTGCTTGCTGTAGTTTTAATAATGTCACTTTATCAGCAGATTATCATCATTAGAGGACTAGCAAACCTGCTACCATGTAGTCCTCCATATTCGTGAGCTTTGTATAACCACGTCCCCACCACTCATTGGCAGCTTTCTGCCTATGCAGAGTGCACACAGAAAGCTGCCAGTCATTGATGTTGGTGAGGTTCTACAGGGCTCAGCATTCAAAAAACTTGTAGATCTGCAGCTGGTAAAACAGGGATTTTATCCCTGCAAGCAGCCCAGTAAGTGAATACTGTACATCGCTGGAATCGGTCTCTGCCCCTATATCATGCTGGTCTCCGGATAAAAAAAAACCTTGTGACAGATTCCCTTTAAATTAATGTATCAGAGCTACAATTGTTTTCCTGTCATCAATAATTCTGTGCTTTCTTTTCTAGGTTTTTTTTTTAACTTTCAGTTTTCTTCCGTCTTATGCCTGCAGTTGACTTGAGGCCTGAGATTGTCATCGCACTTCACTGTATGAATTGTTGTTTTTGGCTGCTTTCAGGGTACGGATGACGCAGGATATGCAGAACGGCAACGGAGGATGTTTAATGGCCACGGACGAGGGTAAACGCTCTGTTTATCTTACATCAGTATTGCAGGCTAGCAAGAGAATGAGACTCGCCGAGCCAGGGAGACGCCGAGCACAGGCCTGCAGGAGTTAAAGCTTAATGCGCAAAGTGCTCCAATAAAATGGACAGTAAATCTACGCGGATGCTATTTTTAGCATTGTTGTATTTTTGCGTTCACAGTTAATCTGATGAGCGAGCCGTCCATTACAATATCAAGTATGTGGAAAAGCAACAGATGCTTCTACCATAAGTGCTCACATGGGATCTGTTACCTAAAAACTCCATGTCTCAGGGAGTCGTAGCGCTGCCCACGTTTTCTCAGAAACTTCCCAAATGTGCAATGTTAAACACAGAAGCCCTGCCAGTCCCCTACAGTACATAGAAGAGGACTTTAGCTGTGGTTAACCCTTTAAGGAGCAAGGATTTTTTTTTTTGCATTCTTTCAAGAGCCATAACTTTCTTAATTTTCCATCAACATAGACACGAGACCGATAAAGGCTGTGGGCAGGCAGCTCAAATGTAACCAGACATGCAACAAATACCGCCGTCCGCTCAGCAAGGGTGACTCACAGGTGGTGCTCAGGACCACAAGACAAATCAGGAAAATGCTTTGGAAGAAAGAAAAAGCAGCAATCGCAATAAGCGGTCTTGTATGTCTGTTTGGAATAAAACATGTAACAGCTAGGATACAGCGGGTGGAAGCTTGTGCATGAAGGGACGGCCGTTTGCGCTCCTGTGCGCTTCATCTGGACTCTGAAAACGTCAGACAAACCACAGAGGAGCGCGAAACGGCCATCACCTACCTGCACTATCTGACCCAACTTCTCTTCACACGTAGCAATTGTTAATGCGATTGTTCTGTGGAAGTGAAATGCCATGTTATGCCCAGCACATGTCCTGTTCATAAAGAATGATGTGCTGCTGATAAAAATGACCTTTAAGTCGGCAAATGCAGACGAGCGTTTTGCTCATTCGTCAGATGATTGCCGATCTATTTGGACAGGTCAATAGTCAGGTTTTTAGAAACTCTTGTTTTACAATTAGTTGCCATTGTAAAAGGACCTTACAAGTTAAAAGCGTAAATATGTTTATTGTATGTCCCCCAAAATTGCGCCATGCCAAAGTACAACCCGTCCTACAAAATACAAGCCCAAGATACTTTATAAACTGAATAATAAAAAAAGAAAAGCGCCAATGAATAAAAAATGCAAAAAAAAATGGTTAGAGGTGAAATTAAATTAAATTTCTGATTCTTAAAAAATCACATTGGTAAAGCCTGTAAGAAGGAAATTGGCAAAGCCTGATCCTACATGGAGCTACAAGGGCTTCTTAATGTAAGCAAACGTGCCATGCTGTCTGGCCGTGATTGGTATGGCAATAAAACCCTGAAGCCATTCAGAACTGGGATTTCTAGGTAATTATTCCGACCCTGGCGATGGGTGTTAGAGACCTCCCTGTGTTGAGACTTCATCTACCCTACTTACGCTTTCAATGGGAGCGTTGTGTGTTGGAATTCACTGCGCAAAGCTGGCGCCCATAATTTATCATCTGGGATTTTCTGAATCAGACCTGACAAATCAATATTAGACTGAGGAGGACGAAGGTTAAGAACATCGGGGAGAATCAAAACACATTCTTTGTGCTTCATTGAGCAGTAAATATATATTGGTGCATTAGACCTTTTATTGATTCCTCTCCATCCCAAGCTTATTAATGCACTGTGACATTTGGTGTCTTTTAAACAGCGATCTCGGCCGTAATTATACCTAACCTTTTGTTTTTCAGCTCCTTCTATGAAGAAAATGCGGACCGTTTTAAAAGGGGACGACGTTCTTCTGCAATGTGACCTCCGCTCTAATCTGGCTAAGCCGCTGTGGTTTGTAAACGGCTCCGAACCACTGGATAGTGACGACGACCGCCTTCGAGTTGGCATCGATGGGCTTCTCATCACCGATGCTCTTCTCGAACATAGCGGTGAATATAGTTGTTACTCTGAAGAAAGCGGATTGCAGGCCGTAGTGACTTCATATAACGTCAGTGTTTTGTTGGAGCTACCAAAAGGAAAGATCTACTCAGAACCAACTCCAATTGTCCAGTTGCCAACACCTGCACCTCACGGTTCTTCCAAGTTGGAGTTTGTGTACATTTCCGTAATTACTATCCTCGGAGGGCTATGCCTCGTTCTGACCATTGTGTTAGTCTCTATATCTTGCCAACAAAAAAGAAAAGGTAAATACAGCACGGGCGGCTCCAGAATAAATGCCGTAGAGCTCCAGACCGTATCCTCAAACTTCAAAGACAAGTCAGAGGAGATGAACAATTATTCTGACGGCTGTCTACAGATTATTCCCGGTGAGGCGCCAACTAGTCCTCCAAGCAAAGCAAACCCACCTCCTCCACCGCCGCCACCACCACTACCCTCAGAGTTCACCAACGGGATCAGCACCCTTCCCAACATGCTAAGAAAAATGAACGGGAACAGCTATATGCTTTTAAGACAACATGACGAGGCAAGCTCGCCATTGTATAATTCCTTCACGGAGGAGCTCAGTAAAATCCTGGAGAAGAGGAAACATACACAGCTGGTTGAAAAGTTGGATGAAAGTTCTGTTTAGCGATTAACTGATAAGAGACAGTGATATAACACAATACTACCTCAATGAACATCCCTTTTTTTAAAAAAAAAATTATAATTTTTATTATATTTTCCTTTTACTCATGCTTATCTCTATTTTTTATTTATATCAAGCAACACTGTGAAAGTCTTTTGACTTTCACATCATAAACCTTTATCTGTGGAGTACCTGGGCTCTCCTCTGCCGTGAAGTGTTGTAAGCCCTATGATGGACATGTACAAGGAGACTTGTCTTCCTTGTGCGGAAATTCCCGCTCTAGTGTGTTGTGGAAGTGACCAAAGCAAAAGAAGAAGAAAATAAAAGACCTACTAAAGGTAGGTTACCTACTGCACACAAATACTGGGGTCATTTTTGTTCAATGACAGAAATGCTCTTCCTTACATTTTGTCTTGTCCTGAAAGACGTATGTCGCGAGACACAAGAAAACATGATTTCATGACGAGATGTGTATGAGCTATGTGGGTCTTTGTGTGGAGTTGGTACGAAGTGTTTCGGCAGGAATCTGCAGCCACAAGTTGGGAGCGATGAGAACCACCACTAACCTGATGGGATCCTCTGCTCTTGTTTTGATTAGTGGGCCAGCTAGAAAATAGGCTGATCTCTTGTCTTCCGACCAGCAGCCACAGAATACTGTTGTGGCCGATGAATCAGGTCGTGGAAATCTATTCACACCAAGTCTAGTGACCACTCATTGCTTGCTATGTGCGTTGTACCTTGTCAAGGGTTTTGCTTGAGATTGTATTGGATTTGTGAGAAATGACGGTCCTCAACCAAATTAAAAAAATGATAATGAGTAGTGATGAGCGAACATGCTCGGATAAGGTGTTATCTGAACATGCTCGGGTGCTAGCCAAGAGGCTTCGTCGTGCTCGAAAATTTGTTTGAATCCCCTTGGCTCTAGATCTTGCGGCTGTTTGACAGCCATAACACATGCAGGGATTTCCTGTTTGTTAGGCAATTCCTGCATATGTTGTGTCTGTTGAAAAGCCGCGAGACATGTAGGTGCGGGCACTCAAACATGTTACACGCCAAAGTCACTCGGTTAGCACCTGAGCATGCTCGGATTAACACCTTATTCCATCACGTTCACTCATCACTAGTAATGATTGACCCTGGACATATCCATAACTATTAGTCCACATTTGCATCAGGACCCTTATTAGAAGCCTCAGTTGTAACCATTGAAATGATAGATATTCCCCTTTACAAGTAATTCAGTACTTCGATCGACATTTGGATCTGTTGCACAACTGATCCAGCGTCGAACAAAAGCAACAACATGGCTGTGAACACTTATTTATGCATACATGTTTACCTCCTTTTTTTTTTTTTTATAACCTATACCGAAGGGCCAGGGGCACATGTTAATAATTTGGGTAGAAGGCACATATTTTACTACTAAGGAATGTTTACTATCTGTCAATCATACTAGGAGATCCATATCTGCTAAACCTAAAGTATGAAGTTAAGAAGAAAAAAAATGCTGTCCATTTATTTAACATTCTTCAGAACTAGAGATTTGAGAGAAATTGGTGATCAAGGGGGCAAAATGGTGTGACTGCTTCAGTACAGAAGATGCATCCCATGTATAAGATAACATCACTTTGCAGCCTTCATTACACTGCATTTTGCTTATTCACCACCTCGCTATAGAGCTGGTTTACTATTACAAGCGCTCGCGGGGGGACAAAATGCAGCACTTTTGCTACCTTTATTGCTATGACCACTGCCATTTAGACTAAATATCCGACAAGCAGAAACATCGACTTGGCAGATGAATGTCTTGTTTGGGCAGTTCCACCATCAGATGACTGGTTGAATCCCAGCGATTAGTTTTTATTCCCATTGGAAGTTTTGGCACAAATAGGGGTAAGCGTGATATTTGGCTCTAGAAAATGGAAACCATGATGCAGCTCCCTTTGACTTGTAACTGGGGCCTACTGGCAGGGTACAGGTTCCATTGGGTTCCATCAAGGTTTTTGTTGTTTTGATAGAAAAAATATTTTAATTTTTTTTACAGAATTAGTAACCGCGGCTCAGAAATTATTTGTTGTGATTCCTGTGTCATCCATTGACGTCAGTCGGTGACCATGTGAAACGCTGAAGTGTCCAGAGAGAGCGGATCTTGGCTCAGGGCTTTGGCTAATAGAAGGGGTCTCGAGTGGCGTCAAGAGCTCTCCAATGTTCCCACGCATAATAGGATTAGCTAGACATTCAGTGCTATCTATCAAAGTATATTATTTAGTAACCTTCACAAAATTATATTTGCAGTTTTTACCATCCTGCATTGCCCTAACTTTCCCCATGGCCCAATCCATTAACATCACATCTTATGACCTTCGTTCACATACTCATAAACCGATTAATCTGTTAAACCATCAGACTGATCCTAAAAATATTCGTGAAGCCCAGGGAACATCCTACATCCCGTTCTTACTTGACATTTCAGTAACAATGGACTAAGTGTCTTCTTATCTGGGTTCATGCGGGCACAATAATGTACATTCAGCACCAAATACAGAGGGTTTTGAGGAAGCGGCTTTTGGCAAAACGCAACATTATTGTTCTAAAAATGAAAACTAAATCGACTCTGATTTGAAGAAAAATGCAGAATCTGCCCAGGATCACCTTAGAAAAATAAAAAAATATTCAGAATTGAGAGTCCTCAGTGGTATTTTTTTTATCTACTGGCTAACACGGTACAAAGATATACATCTTTCCTGCTTAGAAAAATATTCAGAATTGAGAGTCCTCAGTGGTTGATACCTTTTAATGGCTAACTGAAAAGATGGTAACACATTGCAAGCTTTCGAGACTACTCAGGTCTCTTCATCAGGCATAGACTAAGACAACATCTGAAGAGTCACATATTTATGCTAAAGAACATTGAAATAGAGACATCCCTGTATCAGAAGCCAATCGACCGTCCAACATACCTTAAATGGGACAGTTTCCATCCAAAACACATAAAGAACTCTATTATCTATAGCCAAGCCATCAGATACAATCGTATATGTTCCAACCCCATGGATAGAGACAAACACCTCGGTCGCCTCAAAAGACCTTTTTGAATCAGGGCTACCATCCAAGAACAAATGAAAACCAAATTACAAGAGCCACCAGAATGTCAAGGAATCACCTGCTACATTACAAAGCTAAAGAAGAAAATAACTGGGTGCCTCTAGTAGTCACCTACAACCCAAATCTGGAAGTGCTAAGGGGAGCTGCACGGAAATTACAACCTTTACTACAAAAAGATGCCCGATTATAATCCATTTTTCCAGACCCCCCACGACTGTGCTTTAGGCAGCCCCCAAATCAAAGAAGCATCATTGTCAGAAGCTCCCTGTCCTCGTCAACAGCTGGAGGAACATTTCCTTGCAACCAGAAAAAATGTAAAACCTGTCCATCTATAATGACCACGGACAAGATAAAGATCCCCAATTCACATCAGGACTACAAGATCCCAGGTACTTTCAGCTGCATTACATCTAATGTGGTGTACTTAATTATTTGTACTAAATGTCCAACTGGGGGTCTGTATGTGGGGGGAGACAGGGCAAAAGCTTAGAACAAGGATGAATGCTCATCATCACACAATAAGAGAAAAAAGATTGGATCTACCTGTGGCAAAACATTTTTGTATGATGGACCACAACACCATGGATATGAAATTACTGGTATTGAAAGGTAACTTCACATCTCAGAGAGAGAGAAGAGTCTGTGAGTATAAATTTATGACGACCTTTGACACTCTATGCTGGAATGAATGTGTCGCACGGATTTATGTCTTTTTACATCAATTAAGGAATTTGCTCCTAAGACCCTGTGGGGGCATCACAACACATTAGGAGACCCCAATCAGAGGACAATAAAACATTCGGACTCCTTATCTATGAACTGGTCAAATATTTATGTTTCTCCCTCTCCCATAATCATTTCTGCTTCACGTCATTTGTCTCATCTATTGCATTTTTTCTGTGCTGTGTTGTGCATAAATATGTGACTCTTCAGATTTTGTATTAGTCTATGCCTGATGAAGAGACCTGAGTAGTCTCGAAAGCTTGCAATGTGTTACCATCTTTTCAGTTGGCCATTAAAAGGTATCAACCACTGAGGACTCTCAATTCTGAATATTTTTCTATCTACTGGCTAACACTGTACAAAGATATACATCTTTCCTGTATCAGGATCACCTTATTCTCCTGGTTTCATAAAATATTTAACATTAAAGGGGTCCTCGGGCCACTCCGCTCTGGCTGCAAGAAGTGTTTCCTGAGCAAGGCCATATGCCTTCATAGGAAATGTATGTAAAGGCTCTTTGAGACAAAAGACCTTCTCCAGGACGTTTTCTCTACTTGTCATAAACCTTAATCATGGAGCCTTTTTCCGTAGTTGATCAATAATAGATTCTTAGTATATAATCCATGTTATATTAAACCTATTAAATCACCGCATATTAAACTTGTGCCTTTGTGATGTCCGTCATTCAGCAGGTATTACCGTTTTTATGCAAGTTGGTTTCTTTCCAATATCGCCCAATTCCTCCTCTTTCCTTAAAATAAAAAAAGTGAGATTTCAATTATGGTCATTGCTTTTTGGATCTCTTCCGAGTCGAGTAAGCTCTCAGAATGATTGTGTTGTGAATTAGATGCTTTTCTCCTAATAAGGTTTTGTAATGATTTTTTTTTTTTGGTTTTAAAGAGATAGAATAAGTAATCAATATGCTGGCTCTTTACAGAGGAGGAACCGCTTTAATTAATGCAGTTAAGATCAATTTGATCTATTTATGGATGATCTTCACAATTTTCCCACGTGTTTCATTTGAACACCAGAAGTCCCGGGGGGGTGGGGGACGCTGTGTAATCTTTAGGTATCCCATACATAGTCATCGCCCATACACCTAATATTCTGCTCAGCCGAGCGTTATATAGAAATATCGGGAGAGTGCAGTAAGCCATCGCCAGATTCACCCGGCAAAATTATTGGGTGACCGAATTCAAGCTGCCCAATCCTTATTGATAGTTGGGTGGTCCTCTTTAGATGGCTGACCAAAACTGGTGAGTTTGGCCAACTTTTATCCAATCTGGGGCCTTATTATCAAGAGACCCTTGTAACAAAAAGGGGTTGTCCAAACAGTGATAAGAAAGCCTTTTCTCATGGAGATACTTATTTCACATTTAATTAAAATAGACTGTGAGCCCTCGCGGGCAGGGTCCCCTCTCCTTATGTACTTGTGTGTCCATTGTCTTACACATGTTTATTATACTTGTCTATATTTCCCCTTTTCACATGTAAAGCGCCATGGAATAAATGGCGCTATATAAATGCATAATAATAATAATTAAGGATAGGTTCACACGAATACAGTGCTCTCTGCTGCGCACTACGTCTGGGTTTCTGAGAATCCTCGGGAAAAAAAAAGAATTCTGACGGTAATCGAGACAGAGCCCTGATGGAGCCATTCACGTCAATGAAGCCACGGTGGACACCTTTTTCAAACTTGTCTGGGAAAAAACCTAATAATGCCAAGACTGAGACCAGAGATTGTCCACCATGACTCAGTCAGCTTCATTGAAGTGAATGATTCTGTTGGGGTTTCTGTCGGAGTCCTGTTTTTGGGGGAAATCCGGACCCAGTTCTCGGCGGTGGTCACTTTGTTAGTGCAATCCTTCCCTTAAACGGCTGCTCGGGTAGCATGAAAATTCAGGATGGTCAAAATGTAACCCCTCTGCTGGTGTGTACATTATCTCTTGTAGAATCAGCCTCCATAGCTCATATGCTTAGTCTGCATCTCATACTTTTTTTTCCCCCCGGCTTGGATTGTGTGCAGCTCAGAACAGTCCTTTGCATTTCAATGTCATTTATCTGTTGCTGGTTCAGCCATGAAAACAAATTACTGTTCTGTAGAAATGTGCCCAAAGCTTAACAGGACAGGACCTTCATATTACATGCCAATTGTGCGAAGCGTTGTCTTCCAATTCTTGGGGTTTGCTTGAGCTTGTGAGATACAGAATTAGTTCTACTACATCTGCCAAAAGCTTCCAGCACCAAGAAGAACTTTCCATAGGGAATCACTTGTGCAAGGTTTAGATACCATTTAATTGAAGGGAATGACAAATTGTCTCCATTACTAAACAGGTGTTTGTCCAAAATATATTATATTGTTGCATTTTTTTTTAATTCTATATGGTTGCTTTAATTTATGAAATGTATAGAGGGGTCCAATCATCCCCTGTGGATTGAAGTCTTAAATTTAAAGGAAGTTTAGTTTAACTTTAGTTAAAGCCGAGTTTCCATCTGCGTTCCATACTCTATTTTTCTGTTCTGTCAGTAGAAAAGAAAAAAAAGCAGAAAAATCAAATTTAAGTTGTGACAGATCCCATACCATGACTGACACCAGCAGCCCCTGACCGACCCAACTAATGGGGTCTTTTGAGCAATTTCCTATAAGTCTGCCATTTTAAGCAAATGTGAACAGGGCCCACATTGCTCTCTGTACTTCACACTTTTGAAATAAAACCAGTAAGATCTGTCCAGTTCCCCCCCCCCCCCGAAAACACAAAACAATATGAATCTGAGACCAATAATGCTTTTTTTTATGCTAAAATGTGCTGCTTACACGACGATCTGCATCTTCAGTGCTTGCGATTTGTATAGCCTCCTTTGCGTCTAATTGGCATATATGCAGCTTTTTTCGTTTTACCAGAGCGATAATTTGCATACTACAGCTTCCAAATCCAAACTTTCAATCTATCGTCAGGTTTTTGCTTTGTAATCTATAAGCAACATGATGTAGTAGAAGAGAGCCTGATTCCAGTGATGTGTCACTAAATAGGCTGTGTTTCAATAAAATCAATGTTTTATCAGCAGGAGATTATCACTACAGGACAACTGGCCGTATGCCTCCTGGTCCAACCACATACCCAGCACTGTAGACAGAAAGCTGCCAATCAGTGGTGTGGGCGGGGTTATACAGGGCTCAGCATTTGAGCTCTGCTAGATCTGCAGCAAAGAAAACTGTGATACTATTACTTCTCCACCCAGTGAACTAAGTGATACATCTCTGGAATCTGGTTCTCATGCTCCCCTCAGATTACACAGCAAACATCTACTGACAGTTTTCATTTGGAAAAGTTTGGAAAGAAAGTTGGGCAACCCGTGAACCTTGTTCGAGGTCCATAGGCAGAAGTGTACTCCAAAGCCTTGCATAGACCATTTTAGGCTAATTATGATTTTTATAGTTCAGTATGGTTGAATGTTTTGGCACTGCGGGGGGACTGAAAAATGTGTTGCGATCTGTATCTTGTATTAGTCCATTATATAAATATTCATCAAACTGATGACTTACGCATTTTTTCTTTCTCAAGGACTTGCCTACAGTATTCTGCCACAAGAGGAGGCAACTGAAGAGCGGAGATGATCATACAAAATGGAAGCCTGCGCCAGCAGATCCTTTTATTACAAGGAGATGGCTATCAGTCTATCCAGACAAGAAGACCGTGTAAATAGCGGCATCTGCGATTAGGAGCTAATTATTCAAGATGGTCGGGTAATGGCGCCAGCTGTCCTCTTAATACCTCTGGGGTGACTGCACTCACTTTACTGTGCGAATATTCCACGAAGGAGAGATGGAGATGTACGCACGCAAGCAGGAATTTACTCCCAAAAATGCACCTGGATCACAGCACATCTGTGGGGTTTTTTTTTTAATCTTTCTTTTTTCCCCACTTTGCTGAAAATCCTACAAATGCTGAATGAAGCACTTTAGCTGGAGCGGTGATTTCTATGACTATGGCGCATCCATACAAAATGAGGATTGTCAGTGAACTGATCTGTTGCTACTACTACTACAATGGATCCGGAGTCTTTTGAAGGGCCTCATCATCCGAGCAATCATTCCTGTCGTTCTGAAGGGGTGGCCTAGGTGGTCTCCATGTTCTCGCTATTTGTGTGCGGTTTAACAATAATCTTGACTATCGGTAACGCTTGTTTCAGCCATGTTTGCCTGCCGTCTCCCATTGCGTCTCTTATCACACAGGAATGGGCACAATTTCCAACGGCGATTCTTGAATAACACTTTTTCTGTGGGCATATGTAGCTGAATATCAGATCACATTCTCCTCAGGCCTTCAGGGCTTAGTACATTTTAAGAAATGGTGCCTAGTTACCCATAGCAACCAACCAAAATGTCCACTTTCAGTTTTCCCCTGTAAAAATGTGTGGTTATGGGTGGCAGAGGCACTTCCTTACTAGGAGTGATAAGCGGGGCCTACTTTGTCCCATTCATTAGTGCCGTAGAGGGGGAGATGTCATAGTGACCAGTTGGAATTATGCATTTGTTTGCCATCTTCCTCCATCCTGTCTGGTGCCCTGCTGTGGATGACCTGTCTGCTGATGGAGAACATTTCCTATAGGCTAAATTCACTTATGTTAGATGTAGGCTGGAGCTACATGGCGGCATTGGCCACAGTATAGGTTGTGTAGGAAAAAAGTGCTCGGTATGGTGCAGCAAGAAAATGAGGTCATATTGTGGTTCACAAGGTACCGCAACAAGCAAGTCGGAAACAGGTTGGAGTTTTTTGCCACTTGCTTAACGCTAGACCTAGCTAGTCTCACTGCCACCCCATTCATGCATTGGTTTGATATGTACATAGACCATTGTCATGGCCAAAGTCGTCTTGTAGTTTAGACTAATGTTAGCTGAACCCGTCAATATCGACAGGTTCGGCCAACAATCTAATAAGTATGGCGGCCACCAACAGATGATGTCAGGGGAGGTAATGACTCGGTGTGTTTGATTGCCGATCCTTTTGTTCTCCCGGAAATAATCCATCAGCAGAGATTTGTGGCAGCGGTTTTCACATAGAGAACGTGGAAGCACTCAGCAGAACGAACGCTCCCGTGTATGGGAGAGACTGCTGAGATGACTGCCAGACACACTGCTTTACTAGGGCATCTGCTGGCAGAAACCGGAGGCTGACGCTCTTCTCCTGCCAAGGTACAGTTAGTACTGCCTAAGATCTGCACAAGAAGAAACCGTTCAGATAACTAATTCTCGGCTCCTGCTCATCGAGGCCAACACAAGCGAGTAACGAGCTGCTCTATCCATGGCGAGAATGAGAATCCTCATGAATATCTTCCAATGCGTTTGAACAGAATAGCAGATGCAGAAATTTCATGCTTCGGATTGTTTCAGATTCGAGTCATTTTTGTGCAGAATGTGCACCAAAATCTGACACATTGTGCACGGGGCCATAGAGTTGGTTTATATTTTGCACACGTTGTTTTGTTCAAATACCTGGGCTATTTATATCCATATCTGTTCCGGATGCATTCACAAATGTTTTTTTATTTGCTTTTAGTCTTGAGTCACATTGAGTTCCCAGCCCAGTAGTGTAATATTATCTGTTATCATTTTCAGGATCGTTTTATTTTATAATTATTATTATTGGTGTTTGTAAAGAATTTAAACCAGAAAACACAAACATAATTTATAAAGAATGCAAAAAATGATTGAGATGACTACTATATATTTTTTTATAAAATTTGACATTTATGGACATTGTAAACTACGCATGTAATGCTACATTTCACTACAGCGGCTGTGATAAAACCTCTGTCTCCCCATTTAAATGGAAGCGATCATCACAAAACAACCTATTGATTAAATCATGCTTTTTGTGTTAAATGTGCTTATTAAAAATGTTTGTGTTTTTTGTTTTTTTTTACATATCACTATCTTTATTAAATATCAATGTTGCAATTTTCACACCGGCCACTGGGGCATTTCTTAGACTCCTACTTCCTGTTGTTTCAGGAAATGACACATGCACATTAACCACAATGAACAGACCCCGCCCCTCTTATGTTTTTAAGTGTCTAATGTGAATGTGCAATGGTTCTTTAGATGTTTGCACCAAAATACGCAATAGCAAAATTCTCTACTATGATTTGCTTTGTTTTTTTTTAATGCATCTTTACCTTTTTTGGTGCATATTTGGTTTAGATTTAATGCAGCATTTTTTATGCCCTTTTTTAGTGCAGAAATGCTTGGATTCTGCACTTTAAAAAAATTTCCATTAAAAATACAATTTTTCATCTCCCGATAGGCTATAGGGAAAAATATACCAAAAATTCACAGGTCAACAGGATCTTTAAACTTACATTGAGCATGATATCGCATCATTTTTTTTTTTTCAGTGAATGCATCAGATTTTCTGCACAAGGAAACCGCGGTGGAAAAAAATATACTGTTTATGCTACATGATACATGGTCTAAAAAAACATTTTATTCAATTGTCTTCTGGTGTATGGCATGACAACTTGCTTTTACCACACACCGACACTTCCTATGACATTGGCATTGGTAAAGTGCAGTTATCATGCAGCGTTAGTGAAAAAAGAGGTTTCGGAATAATTTTAGAGCAATTTCAGGTATTTACTAAAGTAGACATGTTAGAATAGTCATCAGGTCTTCATAAATGCTGGCTTGCTTTTTGCAGCACGTTTCTACTGGTTTTTTGAGGAGTTCTATACCGGTGCAGCACATGGCTGTACAGCTGACGAACTTATATGTCCACAATGTGCACTGTCAGTGGAGTGTTAGGTCGTCCCCAAACACATTGGATGGCTGTCAGAAGCAGGTGGGTTCACAGAATTTGCTAAGCTGCAATACCAGAACCAACCAACACAGTGGAGTGGCGCTGTTATGGAAGGTTATCATAAAAGTAACTCCAAAGTCATTTTTGCTGAAAGCCCCTTAATTGCACCAAAGTTGTGAAAGTGTTGCACAATTATACATTTTCCACCTCCTTGTATGTAACACTGTTGTCTTTTATTGTTTTTACGGCATTGCACTGATGGAATGAGAATTTTAGCTTTATAAATGTGGTTTAATACCTTTATGCATAGCTACTTTGAGCAGGGGGGTTGGACCAGATGACCCAGAAGGTCCCTTCCAACTCTTACCATTCTATGATTCTACTAATTATGAATACTTTACTACCTACAATTCAAAAGTGGCAAAAAAAAACCCACACATTATTTTTCTGCAAAAAAGTGTCAAGAAAATGTCTGACTTATTTTTTTTTTTTTTGAAAATTTTAGTCAAGTTGTGACTTTTCGTCGAATTCTCCCACACCTTAGATTGTTGTATTTTCTCACCATACGATGCATAGCGTGCAGATTAGCATGTGGAAGTTATATATCTGGCCTCATTCATGGAGATCTGCAGCGTTTAGCTTCATGCTGATGCACAATACAAGAAGCCTTTCTATCCAGTCAATGCAGGAAGCCATGCGCTGGGTACAAATTGTATTTTTCCTATTACAGATCAATGATCTCCATTCCAGCTGTAGTTACTGCGCTGGGATTACTGAAAATGGTGCGTACAGCGAGGCTAAAATCTCCTATTGAGCACTTAGGCCTGATACACGCCGTCTTGCCATTTGTGGTGATCCTATACACACCTGTACGTAGTTTCTGTGCCACTGTGAGGCCTCTGAAGTGGAGAATATGTCTGCCATCTGGGATAGTGGCGTCTGCCAGGATTTTCAGACTGCTAGGGTCCATTTATACTGCAAGATTATTGTGAGCGAGCATTCCTGGGAACACTTCACAATAATCTTGCAGGCTGTCAACTATCTGACAAATAAGTAAAATCCTTGTTTGTCGGGTGAAACTATCTTTTGTGCTTGTTTGTCTGGTGAAACTATCTTTTGTGCTCTACGAAAGATAGTTGTTCTCGGCAGCACATCATCCTGTGCTCTTGAGTTCAGTGGCAGCCTGTGTTCCCTGAACGATCAGTGTATATGTGAAGAGCGGTCGGTCTGTATGAATAGACTTCAATGACGGCCAATCAGCAAACCATTACCGGACCGTCTGTATTAGTGCTGCCGATTGGTAACAACCCTTTACTAATTATAGACCCAAGATATTGGCACTGGATTTATAAAGCCCTGTGCCCACAATGAGTTTTTAATTCTGGGTATTTCCACAGTTCCAGCACAGTGGATGGGAGTTATAGAAATCGCATGCCCACTGTTTGTTTTTTGTTTTTTTTCCTCACCTGCGGTGCAATATTTCAAATCTGCAAGATGTCAATTTCTCTTGCAGGTACATGGAGTTTTCTGTGCGGATATTCCCCATAGACTTGCATTGGAGGCAGAAAATCTGCAGGTAAATAAAAAAACCACACATTAGTTTTTAGTGTGTTTCCAAGACGAAAACTCCTCAAAATCGCATGGAGTCCGCACATGATTTTATCAATAACGCTTTGTCAAAGCCAGATAACGGGAGCTGTGAAAATAAAACCACAATGGCTTCAATGACTTACCGAGAAGGCACAAAAAACCATTGAAAGCTCACTTTAAAAACCCCCACTAAAAAAACGGAGAAAGAAAACGCAAAAACCTGTTCATTTACATAATAGATGCAGAAATTCTACAACATGAGAAACTCCCCAAAAGCTCATTGCGGGAATGTGACCTTTAGGGCTCATACCCATTTGCGATTAAAAAAAAACGGTCCGTTTTCTGGATGGAAAAAAACGGACCGATTCTATGCGATTGTAAAGCGATTTCAGTGCGATTTTTCCATATGACATTCGGATTCAATGCGATTTTAACATGAGGTTTTACATAGAGCAGTTCTCTCCATGTAAAAACTCATGTTAAAATAGCATTGTAAACTAACACTGTACACATCGTTTTAAAACAAAAGAATCTTCAAAACACACACACATACAGTGTGTGTGTGTATATATATATATTGTGAGGTAGCGCTGTCATTCAGTTAGGGGATCACTCGCTTGGCAGCGAATAAAACACATCCGGCACCGGGTTTTCATAAACCATAACATAGTCCATGCGGTTTATTCCTCCATCATAAACCCACAGCAGTAATATACAACAGCTTAGCATCCATTACAGAGCTTCACTCTGGTTATCCTGTACTCACACAGGTTATGCAAATGTCCATTGCGCAGGCTCTTCAGCCTCAGCGTTATCTCACCCGTCAGGGTTCCTCATGCTTCTTCACCATCCCACACACGTTCGTTCCCTCCAGGGAACTCTAAGGCACACATCGCCATTGCTCACAGCCACCTCACATGCTGTGAGCCAGGAGACACCTCTCCTAGCGGGACCTTCCGCTCTGGACCAACCAGGTCCCTGCATTCACCACATGTGACCTACCCTGGCCACCATATATGGTCCGTAGCCACACCCACCGGATCACATGGCTATGACCTCATCACAGGTCCTTCACACTCATACACACTCTACCATAGTGTTCTAAACACACTCCCTGGGGACGGGTGAAACATTACTCTGTCTACCGCATAGTTCACCATGCCCCCATGTTTACAGCGAACCTGGACCATTTTCTCGGTCAGCCAGAAAGTGAGTGAAGTTCCTGTCAGTCACCTGACTGAGTCCAGCCGACCAGAGACTCTCTTCCGGCGCAACCTCACAGTACACACCTGTGGCCCATCGTTACTATCCGGAAAGCATATCCCACATTCTGACCAAGCCATACACACACACTGCGGTTCCTCAGACATACCCACTGAGCCAACCAGTGCTGTCATTTCTTCAAACTCGGCCCCTTTCTGGACCACCACCTCACTTTGGGTCACCGCCTCCCTCTGGGACTCCACCCCCTTTTGGGCTACCACCCCGGTTTGGGTCACCGCCACCCTCTGGGTCTCCACCCCCTTTTGGGCTACCACCCCGATTTGGGTCACCGCCCCCTTCTGGGACTTTCCCATGTCCGTTATACCGGTCTTCTCAGACCACAATTCACACCACACAGTTTGTGTCTCTTACGTTACCACACAAGTCCTTGCTGGCACCACCACAGCTCCTGCTGTCACCGATCACCGACACCACTGGCTGCTGTTCACGCAAAGCTGCTGGTGTCCTCTTCATAACCCCGCCAAGTTACAAGAAGCCGCTTGTCCCATACGTAACCCCGCCGAGTTACCGGAAGCCGCTTGTCCCCTTCGTAACCCCGCCGAGTTACAGCAAGCCGCTTGTCACCTTCTTGACTCCCACTGAGCCACCAGAGGCTGAGTCGAGAAAAGAAGAAAAAAAAACACACAAAACTCACGTGTCCTGTCTGTGTGCTATTCAGGACGCTCCTGTCTCCACCTGAGACCGTCCAACACACAGGGCACACCGGGTGCGATTCAGGGAGCGACCCTCCTCACAGGGTCTCCCCACACACCGGCCTCACCAGGTCCAGGGGCTCGGCGGGTGCTCCTCAGGACCTCTGTCTCCACCTGAGACTGCCCAACACTCGCACCTCACCAGGTCCAAGGTCACACCACGTGCTCCCGGGATCCGACTCTTCTCCCAGCACTGACCCTCCAGGACCTTTCCTCACTGAACCCTCCAGGTACACCATCTTACTCACTGACCCAGGTCAGTACAACACAAACCCCAGTCCGTTACCTGTGTCAGCCATCCAGGTGCACCGTCTTACTGACCCAGGTCAGTACCACACGAACCCCAGTCCGTTACCTGTGTCAGCCACACAGGTCCTCGGGTACCTCTTCACTGCAGAGGCACCCTAGCAATCCCCAGTCTCTTTCTCCTGGGGAAGCGGCCGCGCTGGGCTCACCGATCCGGCCAGTGCCTTACACACTAGGCCGCCCCACGGTTCCAGAACCACAGACGGACAGTGGATTCCCCAATTGCAGGCCGTCACAGGTTCTGCTCATACACGTGGCCAGTCAGCATACTACACGGCTTTCTCGACCGTCAGCCCTCCTGGCTTAGCGTTGCCCTTAGCCACCGAACTTTGCAGTCCTCTTCTGTTGCTCTCAGCAACAAGGCTACAATATTGCCCTTTGTAATTCTCCACCAATTGTGAGGTAGTGCTGTCATTCAGTTAGGGGATCACTCGCTTGGCAGCGAATAAAACACATCTGGCACCGGGTTTTCATAAACCATAACATAGTCCATGCGGTTTATTCCTCCATCATAAACCCACAGCAGCAATATACAACAGCTTAGCGTCCATTACAGAGCTTCACTCTGGTTATCCTGTACTCACACAGGTTATGCAGATGTCCATTGCGCAGGCTCTTCAGCCTCAGCGTTATCTCACCCGTCAGGGATCCTCATGCGGCTTCACCATCCCACACACGTTGATTACCTCCAGGGAAATCACAGGCACACATCGCCATTGCTCACAGCCACCTCACATGCTGTGAGCCAGGAGACACCTCCTAGCGGGACCTTCCGCTCTGGACCAACCAGGTCCCTGCATTCACCACATGTGACCTACCCTGACCACCATATATGGTCCGTAGCCACGCCCACTGGATCACATGGCTATGACCTCATCACAGGTCCTTCACACTCATACACACTCTACCATAGTGTTCTAAACACACTCCCTGGGTGGGTTTGTAGGTAACTAGGACCGCCCGTCTCCCTAGTTACCTGGAAACTTCTCCCTGACACATTGACACAGCACCTCAGCAGTATCACTGCTGCTCAATACACGCATCAGTCTCCATCTCAAGGCCCCCCACCTTGAGATACATAACGGTTCTCACATATTCTGCCACTCATCCTCTCTCTTGGGACATCCACACAGTGCCCCCTAGCGGACACAGTGGTCATTACACCTATATATATATATATATATATATATATATATATATATATATATACAGTGTGTGTGTGTGTGTGTGTGTGTGTGTATATATATAATATATACATATAATATAAAATATATATATGACATGTTAGTGACAAATACAATTATTCTAGTGTTTCTAAATTATGGACATGTATTTATTTAATAAATGATTATTTCAAGGAACAAAATGGTGGGTGTGGGGTCCCCCTATTTATAGACAGCAACACTATACTACGGTAATTGTATTTGTCACTTGACACATACAGTGTGTGTGTGTGTGTATGTGTGTGTATATATATATATATATATTCACCTATTCTATGTGTATACATGTGGTATATCTTTTGTATTCGAACATGTCGGTGTGATTTTACTGTCTAGCTACATATTGTCGTCTTTTTTCAAAGGACACCGGTGCGTATCAATCGGACAGCACTCGCATGGTGCGAGTGCTGTCAGATTTTTTATCGCACCCATCGACTTGCATAGGCGATTTTCAGCTGAAAATTGCAGCAAATCGCAGCATGCTGCGATTTTTTTCAGTCCGATTTCGGCTGAGAAAAAAATCGCAAATGAGATAGAATCATAGAATCGTAGAGTTGGAAGGGACCTCCTGGGCCATCTGGTCCAACCCCCTGCTCAAAGCAGGATTCGCTAAATCATCCCAGTCAGATGTCTGTCCAGCCTCTGTTTGAAGACTTCCATTGAAGGAGAACACACCACTTCTTGTGGCAGCTTGTTCCACTCATTGATCACTCTAACTGTCAAAAAGTTTTTTCTAATATCTAATCTGTGTCTCCTCCCATTCAGTTTCATCCCATTGCTTCTAGTCTTTCCTTGTGCAAATGAGAATAAAGTTGATCCTTCTACAATGTGACAGCCCTTTAGATATTTGTAGATAGCTATTAAGTCTCCTCTCAGTCTTCTCTTTTGCAAACTAAACATTCCCAAATCCTGCAACCTTTCCTCATAAGACAGGGTTTGCAGACCGGTCACCATTCTGGTCGCTCTTTTCTGAACTTGCTCCAGTTTGTTGATGTCTTTTTTAAAATGTGGTGCCCAAAACTAGACACAATATTCCAGATGAGGTCTGACCAAAGAGGAGTAGAGGGAAATAATGACTTCACGTGATCTAGACTGTATGCTTCTGTTAATACATCCTAGAATTGCATTTGCCTTTTTTGCTGCTGCATCACACTGTTGACTCATATTCAGTCTGTGATCTATTAGTATACCCAAGTCTTTTTCACATGTGCTGTCACTTAGCCCTATTCCTCCCATTCTGTATATGCTTTTTTCATTTTTATTGCCCAGATGTAGTACTTTGCATTTTTCCCTGTTAAAAACCATTCTGTTAGTTGCTGCCCACTTCTCCAGTTTATTTATATCTTTTTGAATCCTCTCTCTCTTCTCTACTATTAGCTATCCCTCCTAGCTTTGTGTCATCAGCAAATTTAATCAGTTTACCCTCAATTCCTTCATCTAAATCATTGATAAAGATGTTGAACAATACAGGGCCCAGGACAGAGCCCTGTGGTACCCCACTTGAGACATTCTTCCAACTGGATGTGCAGCCATTTACGACCACTCTTTGGGTCCGATCACTAAGCCAGTTATGAATCCACCTAACAGTTGCCTTGTCCATTCCATACTTAGTCATTTTTTCAGTAAGGATTGTATGAGATACTTTGTCAAATGCTTTGCTGAAGTCAAGATATACTATATCTACAGCATTTCCTTGATCTACCCAATCAGTGATTCCGTCATAGAAGGAAATTAAGTTAGCCTGACATGACTTATTAGTTACAAACCCATGCTGACTCTGTTTAATCACTTCTTTCTTATCCAGGTACTGACATACATGTTGTTTAATAATTTGTTCAAAGATCTTTCCTGGTATAGAAGTCAGACTCATCGGCCTATAGTTGCCTGGGTCCACCTTCTTCCCCTTTTTGAATATAGGAACAACATTTGCTCTTCTCCAGTCTTCTGGGACTTCTCCTGTTCTCCAAGAATTTTCAAAGATTATGGAGAGGGGTTCAAAAATTTCTTCTGCTATCTCCTTCAGTACTATGGGGTGTAATTCATCTGGACCTGGAGACTTGAATTCATTTAGGTTAGCTAAGTGTTTCCTCACTATCTTTCTGTTTATAGATATCCTGGATTCTTCTATTCCCTTAATAGGACAGTGAAGAACAGTTGATGTTACATTTCCTTTCTGAGAGAAAACAGATGCAAAATAGGAATTTAAAAGTTCGGCCTTCTCAACATCCTGTCTTACCATTTCATCATTTTCATCCTGTAAAAATCTTATAGCATCTTTGGCTTTTCTTTTACTTTTGACATATCCCCAAAATCCTTTATTATTGCTTTTGACATCTCTTGCAAGCCTCAATTCATTGTCAGCTTTAGATAATCTGATTTGTGCCCTGCAGGTTGTGCAGACAGCATTATATTCTTCTTTAGATATGCCTCCCTCTTTCCATTTTATAAACATTTTTTTCTTCCTTTTTAGCATGTGCTTAAGTTCTGTGTTCATCCATCCTGGCTTCCTTAAATGCTTCCTATTCTTCCCTCTTTTCGGAATTGTTAACAATTGTGCTTTGAGAATTTCATTTTTCAAGATTTCCCATCCTTCCTGGACATTTTTGTCTTTAAGGATTTCCAGCCATTGGATCCCTCCAATTCTCTTTCTGAATTCCTTAAAATCTGCCTTTCTGAAATCTAACCTTGACGTCTGAGTCTTCACAGGTCTTCCTCCTCTAGTTATCCAAAATTCTAAAATAGCATGGTCGCTACCTCCTAGGGTCCCAGCCACTTTTACCTTCTCAACCATTTCCTCCCTGTTTATAAGGATTAGATCCAAGGTAGCAGTTCCCCTTGTTTTCTGCCCTAACTTTTGGAAGGGGAGAAAACACCCATTGACTAACATTGGTCAGAGTGCAATCCGATTTTTAATCAGATTACACTCGTCCGATTTTCGCACCAGTGAGTATGAGCCCTTAAAGAGGTTTTCTGGTCTAAGAAGAAAAGTCTGCAGTCACTGTCGCATTATGACTGTTTCACAATTCCCCTGTACTCCTCGCAGAAGTGGGCAGTCGTCTGACCGCATGTACGTGATTTGTATACTTGTGATCACGTGCCGACTAGTCTTATCCTGTTTCTCTCAATAGAATAGAATTGAGAAATGCCGGATGAGACTTGTTGGCAAGTGAATGCAAGAATGAAAGCCGCGTACATGCGAGTGATTGAACACTCTTCTTCTTCGACCAGAAAACCCCTTTAATAAAAACACCAATGTGCATCAAGCCCCTAAATTGACTTGCTCTAGACCACAATATTAAAAAAGTAATAAAGTTCTCTGCTTTTATGATATACTTATTATACTTGTATGAACAGATCAACATTATTCTTGGTATCGCCATATTGCCCTGTTACACTGATGTAATGAATACCTCTATTGTAGCTTGTTCTTGTTTAATTCACCGTAGAGGTTTCGGTGCAATAGCCTCTTCGTGTGTCGGGGCGGTGGGACTGTGGGTGGGGTCCTCATCTCGGCCGTGGCCCCTCCCCATTTTATGAGCCTCCTTTTTCTAAATTTCACACTAGCGCCGCCCTTGCGTACATTCTGTTTTGTCATAAATGCAGAATTTGTATGGCATCGCGGGCCGGAGGCGTTGCCATAGTGATGGGAAGCAATGACGCACGTCCTCCTTCCAATCGTCTGTAGCGTGTGCTGGCTTGGTGCATCACGCCGGGCTATGCGCTGATTCGCAAAAGGGTTCTATGATTCCTGTATATATACCCCTTTCTACCCCCTTTTAAACCACGCCTCCTGACAAAGCCGAGGGCAGTGAAACGCACGTCGAGGCTCCTGCACGTCCCCCCAAGCACCCCTGCATGCGGCATTCATCATGTCACAAGGTAATTTGTAGACCATAACTGACTTATCTGTTTATTTACTTGCTGGCTATATTTTATATACAGCCCATTCTAGATTGTACAGTATGGATTTTATTTGTCTGCAATGAACACCTGCCGCTCACTTTATATGCAGATTTGCTATCAGATGTGTGTTTCTCTTTTTTATGCACCGTCCATTGTCTAGTGCACCAACCTCTTTAGCTGCTCATCGTATTTTCACATGAACACTTTTTGTCTGTATAATAAATGTGCAATAAAATTTTGTAATTTTTCATTATAAATTCCCCTCATTTGGGTCTCTGAACTATTTATTATTGTAAGCATAATTTTCTGACTTTATCAAGACTGTCTTTTATATAGAGATCCTTTTCTTTTTGTTTTTTTTTGGTTCTTGCGTACATTCATGTCCGTGCAGTCTCCAGCAAAATGGCGCTGGAGATGGCGCATGCTCCAATTAACCTCACAGTCTTCAGCAAAATGGCAGCGCATGCGCAGATCAAGATCTTTGCTTGTTGTTGAGTTGAGATCCCCAATTTACACATGCACCATTCTGCTAGAGAACGCCAGAACATAAATGTGTGCGGTTGGTGCTAGTGCGAAAAATAAAAAAAGATGACTCATACGAATGTGGAGGGGCCGCGGCAGAACTGAAGACCCTACACACAGTTCCGCCCCGATTCACGAAGAGGCTATTGCACCAAAACTTCTGAATTAAACAAGAACCTGGCTATGGATTCTTTCACTACAGGTATTAATAAAATCAGTATAACAGGGCCACTATGGCCATACCTTTACTTTAATTGGTTAAATCGTGACGCCAGGTTCTCTTTACTGTCTGCACATTTCCGTTTGTATTATTCCATCTCATTTATTGCACTTAATTCACTTCTAACTACAAAAACAAGTTTCTTCTTGTCATCGGTTTCTTCATTGTCTCTGGCAGGAACTTTCGCATTAGATCTTAGCAATGTAATGTAATCCCGACTTTTTCAAATGTAGCAGCAGGAAAATGCTAACACTTACTAATTCTACATTGTATTTTAATTTTAATAGCCAAAATGAACGCAGCCTTCGTGCTACAAATGTCCTACTACGTAGGTATTACACTAATATGGAAAATATAAAACTAGATGGCATCGGGACCGATCACTTGTCGTTATCTTGATTTGTGAGTTATTCACGTGAATGAGGCTGATTTACAATACCAGGCTTATCCTATGAGAAAGAGTGGCATTATTTTTATTTTTAAAGCTGCATTTTTGCCCCAGATCCTCTTACAATGTAGATGGTTTGATTAATCTCTGAATGCATTTACATGTACGTCTGCACAGCATGTATTCGCATTACTAGATATCTTTTACCCATGTGGATGTGTCCCATAGAGGCGGCCTATGTATAACCCCCTCACACCCATCTACTACCTAGGCGCTGTGCCAACTGCGACTTTGGTGTTTCAGAAGTGATCTGTTCGGGAAAGATTTCCTGCCAAAAACTTCAACCTATGCCATTGTATTGGCATCTTTTGGCGTACAGTGCCCATGCGGTCTCAATTTTGAAAAAACTTTTTAACTGCAAAGTTTTTTTTTGTTTTTTTTTTACTGTGATCTTTTTTTAAATGCAATTCAAGTACAGACCACCCTAATGGGGGCTAAAAGCACACGTTTTTGGCTTCTGTTCACTGAATGGAGCCCTATGGACACATTTCACATCTAAATTAATTGCTTGGACCTTTTCCTGGCGTATATGCATATGCTTTGCGCCAGGAGTCTTACACATCAATTTAGTGAGTCTAGAATTCCGGCTGTACATTATGCATCATTCTTTACATGCTGTTACATAGACACACAGCATAGAAAAAAGTGTAAACAATTGTTACCTTTTTGTTAGTGTTAATCAGCATCAAGCATGGATTTAACACGACCATTGCAAAAATGAAAAATAAGAGACTGATGTGGCTTTAGTCCCATGTTCGTGCCGACTGACAATACATTTATCCATAAAAGGTCACTGGAGTAATAATGTCTTTGCTTGGATCCGCTCTTGCAGCCCGGAGCCAGATGGCACAAGATATGCTTATATGAATCCGTAGAACTCGCACTATTGGTCTACCTTTACATATACAAGAGGCAGCACATTGGCGATTTTATACTTGGGGTTATGAACACACCATTGTTTTAAATGAGACTACATTTTTAACCAACTGGGGGCCATATGTGACGACCGCTTTTCGTGGTAATGGATTTCACAACCAAGCACCATGCATAGACGTTTAAAGAGAATCCGTCAGTAGGATCAACCCTCCTAATCCGTCTATATGGGCATGTAGGTCATAGGAGGCTGAATAAATGATATCTCAATATCTGCGATACGATATATTTTTCCAGAGAAATCCAGTGTTTTCTTAATATGTAAATGAGCTGTTAAGATCTATGGGTCGGACATAGATCTTCCCAAGAATCTGCCTCCAGAGTTTATTGCAAATAAAAGGAGGGAGTTACCAGTGTGAGACATGTAGAACAGTAAAGCAGACTGTCATTTAAAATAAGTTCTGGAGGCAGATTCTCGGGGAGATCTATGCACAGCCCATAGATCTTAACAGCTCACTTGCATAATCCAAAGGGATCCACATTTTTCTTAATATAATAATGAGCTGTTAAAAGCTATAGGCTGGACATGGATCTCTCTGAGAATCTGCCTCCAGAACTTATTTTAAATAACCGATCACATTACCTCTGTGAGACATATAATGACTGACAGTCTGCTCTCCTGATGTACATGTCTCACACTGGTAAAGACTCCTTTCAGTTACAATAAGCTCTGGAGGTAGATCCTTGGGGAGATCTATGCCTGGCTCATAGATCTTAACAGCTCATTTATATATTAAGAAAAATGTGGATTCCCTTGGAGTAAGACATTGGATGGTAGATATCAAGGTGTCATTTTATTCAGCCTCCTATGACCTACATGCCCATATAGACGGCTTAGGGGGGATAATCTTACTGACAGATTCCCTTTAGCTCTGGAACTCGATGGTTGACATCCCCAAATTTTCTCCCATTACAGTCAGTTTTAAGATACATTATGAATATTCAACTTATGATATTGATATTATAGAATAGTACGCTGGTAAATCAAGTCCAACTCTGATCTTTGATATGACTAACATTGTAAATTCCAAAGAGTTTGCATCTAAGAATATATTACCGACATGTCATACCAATATCCAAATTGCTACAAAATAGATCATTTTTCTTGGTATGGAGAATAACGCCGCTCCACAGGGTATAGAAGAAATGAATATATGAAGATGGCCTGGAGAATGTGATCACCTGAGATGTGTATTGTGAAACATTAATAGCAGCAGTCACTTGGCACAATAGAAAGCAAATGCTAAATAAAGGTGTATGACGGCATTTACATGTAGGGGTTAGTATGCTGCTTGCCGCAGTAGACCTCTTTTAGAAAGGCCTTTTGATGTTTTAATTGCTCTAAAAAATATATATCTATTAAAATGACATCAACTGTGGTCACGTATATTATGTATTGGATGTTCCCCCTAATGTAGGGTATTCATCATGCACATGATTGCATTTTGTGGACTGTATTTCATTACCTTTGTGAAGTGATATGTACAAATTAACAAATATATTTATATTTTATGTACAAATTGAGTATAGTCTGTGTTTTTTTTCTAATTATATACAATACTCTGCAGCATCCTCCTGCCTAAAACATTTGCAATGTAAAAATGCTTTAAAAAATGCAAATTAATGGACAAAAGAAACATTTAAATCCTATAAATATTACCGCCCTTTTCTTTCAAAACAGCATCCATTCTTCTCGGTACATTTGTGCACAGTTATTGATGGAACTTTGCAGGGAGAGTGTTCCAAACATCTTGGAAAACTAACCACAGATCTCCTATGGATGTCACTTGTGCAAATCCTTCTATCTCCTCATGTAATCCCAGACAGACCCGATAATGTTGAAATCAGGGCTTCTCCGGACCATATCGTCACTACCAAGACGCCTTATTCTTCTTTGCATTGAAGTGTGTGTATAATTGTATAAATATGTATATTTATTCGGTCGTCCATGACAGCACCACCTGAGAGAGGGGTTCCACCCTTCAGGAACAGGAAACCTACAGATACAAAAGGGCGGCACCTCTCCCACGCATCAGTTGGTTTCCTGTTCCTAGAGGACAGGACTTCCTACAGATCGTCCGTCATGGATCATCGAGGATATTCCCAACCCGGCTGACCGACCCAGATAGCAGGGGGGGTCTCCTTTCTTGGTCAGTGCGGGGTCCCTGGAAGCGCCACGGTGGGGATGGGCAGGTCTCCACGGCAGTGTGCGGAGCAGGTGGAGCAAGGGATCCGGAGGACAGTCGTCTCCAGAGTGCCAGCACCAGAGGCATGTATGCCCGGGCCCCTCCCGGTGCATTCCCCCCGGGGTCCGATCCTCTCCTCATCCGGGTCCGACGTTAGTGCCCAGTCTGCAGGCTCAGGGCAGCACACGGGGGCGCCGTGCCGGCTCCTTTCCGCGCGATCTCAGGTGAGTGGCGGAGGGGGCAGGGCCGGAATGCCGAAACCGTAAGTCGGGTGCTGGTTGGCTTTCCGGTATGCGCCGCAGAAGGGCGGCTATCCTGGGTCGCATGCAGCGGCCGGGGGGTGGAGGCCGGAGCACGGGGCGGGAGGGTCCCGGGTGGGAGGTGCCCTCGGCCAGAACCCTGCTGACCCGGATATCAGGAGGCATTATAAGGCAGGCTTGGACGCTGCTGGGGTGCTTCTGAAGGCCCATTGCAGCAATGGATACAACGGAAGCCCCCATAGACCAGCAGGGCGAGGTGCAGGAGCGCCTGCAGAAACAGGCCACAGTGAAGCCTCATACATGTGGCCAGCAAAAGAAGCAAGGATGAACGAGCGGACAGAGCCGCAGAAGTTCCTCCAGACTGATAGATCCCCCTGCCTCCCTCCATGATCCGGAACCTGCTTCAACTGCATGGGTAAGAGATCTCCGTGAAAGTACCCTGATGCAGTGTTCCCTTATGTTTTTTTTTCGCAGGGGAAGAAAAGTTCGGGAAAACAGAAGCACAGGGAATGTGCCCTCTGTAGTTGCCCCTTGCCAGATGCCCACCCTAAAAAGTTGTCAGCCATGCGTGCGACAGACGGTAGGGTTTAAAAGGGAACGATAGTCTATGGGTGGATTGACAGGCCCTTACACTCTCCCCCGTTTATACAGGTAGCGGAAGAGACGCCTGACTTCCCCACAAGCCTGAGGGAGATAATCAAGACAGAGATGAAAGCCCTATCACAAGGGGAATCTTCTAGGAGAAGAGAGGCTAGTTTTTCAGGCTTGGAGTCCTCGGTCGCCCCTAGGAAAGACGACTCTTCAGAGTCTCCGGCCTCCTCTTCGTCGTCTTCGGATGAAGACTCTAGTCGGTTCTGCTTTCCCTTAGACCAAATGGATAGGCTAGTCAAAGCAATAAGGTCCACCATGGGGGTAGCAGACACAAAGCCGGAACTCTCAGCACAGGACATGATGTTCGGGGGTCTAGATCCCAGGAAGCGCAGGGCTTTTCCATTAAATGATACAGTCCAGAGCCTGATAGAGAATGGAAGAGGCCTGAAAAGAGGGGCACCTTGCCACCAGCCTTCAAGCGGAGGTACCCTTTTGATGACCCAGTGATAAGCAGATGGGATAAGGCCCCTAAGCTTGATGCAGCAGTAGCCAAAGTTTCCAAAAAATCCTCCATACCCTTTGACGACATGGCCTTCTTAAAAGATCCGTTGGATAATAAAGCGGATTCTTTTCTAAAGGGAACATGGGAGATGTCAGCGGGCGCCCTAAGACCAGCGGTAGCTGCCACATGTACAGCCAGATCCGTTATGGTCTGGCTAGATCAACTGGATTCTCAGCTGAGAGACGGAGCCTCGAGAGCATCCATCTGGAAAACCCTGCCGATCATCCAAAATGCTGGTGCTTTTTTTAGCTGATGCTTCGGCGGACTCTGCAAGGATGGCGGCCAGGTCCGCAGGATTATCTAATGTAGCCCGAAGGGCGCTCTGATTTAAGTGTTGGCCGGGAGATATCCAGGCCAGGTCCCGACTCTGTTCCATTCCGTGTGAGGGGGGAATATCTATTTGGTCCCGTCCTGGACGAATTGTTAGAAAAAGACGGGGATGATAAAAAGAAATTCCCCAGTCTGCCGAACCCTTCTTATAGACGTCCCTTTATCAGGAAGGGATATTTCCGTAGAAGGTCGTCCAGAGATCAAGGCAGATGGAATAAGGAAAGGTACAGGATTTATGTTTGGAGGAGGGGGGCGCCAGGATGGTCCAGCACGTGACGCTAAAAAGCCGCCCCAATGACTAGTTGCTCCGGTAGGAGGGAGACTAGCTGCCTTCTTCCCGGCCTGGTCGCTGATCTCTAGTAGCAACTGGATACTGGGGTTGATAGCTGCGGGACTACGACTAGAATTCTGGGTTCCCCAAGATCGATTTAAGGTCACCCCACTCAGGTCTTCCCCCTCAGAACAAGCTGCTCTAGAGGCCGAGGTTCATGATCTATGCCTCAAGAAGGTCCTGACAGAGGTTCCAGAGGGAGAAAGGGGAAAAGGTTTCGACTCCCCTCTGTTCCTAGTCCGTAAGCCAGACAGCTCCTTCAGGACTATAATAAATCTTAAGGCCCTCAACGATTTTCTGGTCATACGTCCGTTCAAAATGGAAACAATTTCACAATAAAATTGCTGTTTCAAAATTGCTTTATGGTGGTGTTAGATTTAAAAGACGCCTACCAGGGCCGTTTTTAGGGGGGGACTGGGGGTGCGATCACCCGGGGCGCCACCCAAGCCAGGGGGCGCCGGCCTAGTGCCTAGCTGTCTGTGTGGGGTGGGATTCAGCAGGTTCTCCCCGCTTCGGTGGAACCGGTTGTTAAAAATGCAGCCGGTTCCCCGAAACGGGGAGATTCAGAGCCGCGATCCGGTACTGTGCGACATGCGCTCTGTTCTGTGACGCAGCCGTCAGCATACAGTCGCCCGCGTCAGTGTATCGTGCAGGGAGCTGTGCACGGCCGTCACCTTGACAGCTGCGCAGCTCCCTCTCTACTTCCGGGTCAGGTGTCGGGCCTGCGCGATGACGTCATCATGCAGACGCCGACGTACCCAGACGCTGGCTGCAGAGAGGCGCTGCTGGGGAGCTGCTGTGAGGTAAGTATGGGAAACTTTTTTTAATGAATTCAGTGGGTGAGGGGGCTGTACATGGAGGGGGGTGAATGGGGCAGCTGTACATGATGGAGGGGGGTGAATATGCTGCACATGATGGAGGGGGGGTGAATGGGGCTGAGTCTGTACATGATGGAGGGGGGTGAATATGGCTGCACATGATGGAGGGAGGTGCGGGGGCTGAGCCTGTACATGATGGAGGGGGGTGAATATGCTGCACATGATGGAGGGGGGTGAATGGGGCTGAGCCTGTACATGATGGAGGGGGGTGAACATGGCTGCATATGATGGAGAGGGGTACAGGAGGCTGAGCCTGTACATGATGGAGTGCGGCTGCACTTGATGATGGGGGGTAAGGGGGATTGCACATGATGAAGGGGGACTGCACATGATGAAATGGGGGGGTAAGGGGGACTGCACAGGATGAATTGGCGGGTAAGGGGGACTGCACAGGATACTGCACAGGATGAATTGGGGGGTAAGGGGGACTGCACATGAATTGGGTAAAGGGGACTGCACATGATGTGGGGGTGAGAGTGACTGCACATGATGAAGTGGGGGGTAAGGGAGACTGCACATGATGAAATGGAAGGGGGATAGTGGGCTGCAAATTATGAAGGGGCACTGCAGATGAAGTGAGGGGTGATAGAGGACTGCAACGGATGAAGGGGACTGCAAATGATGTGGGGGAGAGGACGGGGGACTGCAAATGATGAATTCAGTGTGAGTGACGGGGCACATCAATTTAATTGAAGGTGGGGGTGAGGAGTGTGAATGATAAATTGAAGGTGGGGGGAGAGGAGAGCAAATGATCTATCTGGAGAACAAATAAAGAATTTTGAGTGTGGGGGAGTAAGTGATGTATTGAATGTGGGGTAGAGCAGTTGATAATGAATAGAGGGTGGGAGAGAAAGACATGACAATGAATTGAGGCAGGAGGGGCATGTAAATATAATGAATCGGTGTTAGGGTTAGAGCGGGAGGTACATAGTGGGGGCGTTGAGGTTGAAGTGCCTGGTAATGAATTGGGGGAAAGAGTACAGGTGCTAATTTATATATTAAATGGGGAAAGTTAGTGGGTGCACAGTGGTGGGTGCACAGTGGTGGATTATAATTTATATTTGGAATGGTGGGTTGCATAATAACCAATTATGTATTAATGGTGGGTGCACGTCTGTATTCAGATGTGTAGTGTAGAAGGGAAAAAGTGGGGAATGTGCTCTGGAAGGCGTGCTCTAGGTAACTGTGATATTTCATGCAGAGACGAGTCTTGGCTGGAAGAAGTGATGGCAGTCTGTGCTGGATGAAAAAGAAAAGCAAAGATGAAGGACTTCAGCTAGAGACGTCACTGGTGAGTCAGTGTGTTACCTGCACACTGACAGTAAATATAGAGTTCCTGTATACAATTGCACTTAGTATTGTGCTTTTAATTAATGATCAGTATTGTAGTATTCAGTCACTATCTGGTGGTAATATGTGGTCTGGTCATTGTGTGGCGCTATTTGTTTCTTGTATGTGGTATTAATCGGTGACTATGTGGTGGTAATATGTGGTCTGGTCATGGTGGTCATGGTGTGACGATATTTGTCCGGGTATTCAGCATGTTAATGTTCGGGGGGGGGCGCTTTTTCGATTTACTCCCTGTTGGCAAAATTCTCTAGAATCTGCCCTGATGCCTACTTCCATATACCATCATGCAGCTCATCAGCGTTTCCTCAGGCTGGCGGTTCAGTTAGATGGGTCAGTTCAACATTTCCAATATGCGGCCCTCCCCTTTGGGGTGGCAGTCGCTCCCCGGGTGTTTACTAAAGTTATAGCAGAGGTTATGGCCCATCTACGTGAATCATACATTCTAGTAGTCCCCTACCTGGATGACTTTCTTATTGTAGGCAAAACAGCAGAACATTGTTTGGAACAGCTACAAAGGGCAATGTCTGCCCTAGAGTGGTTAGGATGGTTGCTTAACATCAAAAAATCTCCGTTACAGCCGATGAGAGTTCAGCAATTCTTAGGCCTAATCCTAGATTCTGAGAAACAGGAATGCCGTCTGCCTCCAGAGAAGCTTGTTCGCCTACACTATCAGGTCCTGAATGCTTCCAATAACCTCACCATATCCCTCAGGAAAGCCATGTCCCTTCTGGGTTCTCTCTCATCCTGTATCCCGGCGGTCCGGTGGGCCCAGTTTTATGCAAGGACACTACAGGGCAAGGTTTTATTACATCAAAGAGTTCTTGGGGGTTACTTGGAGGGCCAGCTAACTTTGTCCCGAAACACAAGGGAGTTCTTAGAGTGGTGGCTAGAGAAGGATAATTTATCCAGAGGGGTGCCCTGGGAGTATAACATAACCCGCATAATCACCACAGATGCAAGCCCCTCCGGTTGGGGGGCCCATATGGGTGAGATTCTGTCCAGGGCCTATGGGAGCATCATCAGATAGAAATGTCGTCTAACCTGAAAGAATTGACAGCAGTGGAGCAGGCAGCTAAAAAGCTGCTTGTGTATCTACAGGGCCATCACGTGCGAGTGTTCTCCGACAATCAGGTCACCGTGGCTTATATCAATCACCAAGGCGGGACTCGTTCCAAACCCCTGATGAATGTAGCAAAGCGTTTGTTGCAACTAGCAGAGCAGCATTTTCTATCTTTAACAGTTCTACATATAAAAGGGAAAGAAAACATCACGGCAGATTTCTTAAGCCGCAATCTGCTAAAGCAAGGAGAATGGTCCCTAAAAACCTCCATCTTCAACCTGATTGTACAAAGGTGGGGACAACCAGAGGTAGATCTCTTCGCCACCAAGGAAAACAGGAAAATAAGACAATTCTGCTCCCTAAATCTCAGAGAGAATCCTCTGGCGGTAGATGCCTTTTTGATAAAATGGGACTTCAGGCTAGCTTACGCCTTCCCTCCCCTATCTCTACTACCCCTGGTAATGAGGAAAATCAGAAAAGACAGGGCAAGGGTTATAGTTATCGCTCCATTTTGGCCCAGGAGGGCATGGTTCTCATGCCTCAGGACCATGTCCGTGTCCGATCCTTGGGTTCTTCCGGACATCCCGGATCTCCTATCCCAGGGCCCAGTCTTCCATCCACAGGTGGCTGGTCTACATCTGACGGCGTGGAGTTTGAACAGTCACTGCTAAAAGATAAAGGTTTCTCCACTGACCTGATTAACACCCTACTTAAAAGTAGGAAAATCATTACGACCAAAATTTACGTCAGAATTTGGAAAAAATTCCTTCAGAACTCAGGAGTAGTCACTGGGGATTCAGCGCCTATAATTCAAATCTTAGAATTTCTACAGAAAGGTCTGGACATGGGGCTTCCACCAGTACCCTAAAAGTACAAGTATCAGCCTTGGGGGCCCTCTTTAGCTGCAACATCGCGGGTAATTACTGGGTCAGTAGATTCATTAAAGTGGCAGGTAGATCCAGACCGGTAGTGAAGGATAGATTCATGCCATGGGACTTGAACCTAGTCCTCACGGCTATGACGGAAGCTCCATTTGAACCTATCTCATCAGCTTCCATAAAAAACCTGTCCCTCAAAGTAGCCTTCCTGGTAGCTCTGACGTCAGCTCGTAGCGTAAGCGACATCCAGGCATTATCTAGGCGTCCTCCTTATATACAGGCTCAGAGACGATAGGGTATTACTTAGGCCTGATCCTGCGTACTTACCTAAGGTAGTTTCTAGCTTTCATAGGACACAGGAAATAGTCCTTCCATCCTTCCTCCCCAATCCAGCTAACGAGAAGGAAAAGAAACTGCACACCCTGGATGTTAGGAGATGTCTCATAAAATATCTGGCAGTTACCGATCCCTGGAAGAAAGAAAATGCCCTGTTTGTCTCCCATCAAGGCCCTAGGAAAGGTCTTAGAGCGTCAAAAAATACGCTAGCCAGGTGGATTAGAGAGGCTATTTCAATAGCATACACCTCAAAAGGCAGGTTGGCACCTGGGAAGCTGGGGGCGCATTCCACCATAGCCATGGCGACCTCGTGGGCCGAAACATCGGAAGTCTCCATTGACCAGATATGTAAGGCGGCTATGTGGTCCTCTCTGAGCACCTTTTATAACCATTATAGACTAGACCTGGGTGCTTCCGCAGACCTCTCCTTCGGTGTAAGGGTGCTGCAGGTTGTAGTCCCTCCCTAAAGTAGTTATTACTCTCTGTAATTCTCTCAGGTGGTGCTGTCATGGACGACCAAATAGTCTTAGTTACTCACCGGTTAACGGTATTTTTCAGAGTCCATGATAGCACCCGTATATTCCCTTCCCTTAGTTAATTTGGGTGTGCACGTCTTCCTCTTGTATATGTCCACTGGTGATAATTAAGTAGTAATAGTATTGTACATAAATCATGCCATTATCTTTGGAGGTCCTCTTGTGCTCTGTAATCCAACTGATGCATGGGAGAGGTGCCGCCCTTTTTGTATCTGTAGGTTTCCTGTTCCTGAAGGGCGGTTCCCCTCTCTGAGGTGGTGTTGTCATGGGCTCCGAAAAATACCGTTAACCGGTGAGTAACGAAGACTATATATATATATATATATATATATATATATATATATATATACACTCACTGTGTTCCAAATTATTATGCAAAAAATATTTCCTCATATTTTCTCTAAATTACCTATATGAATTGCAGTCATTGTTATTTTCCAGTCAAATACTATTCAAGTATAATTGCAATGTTTTTGAACAAACTGCCTATGAAAACAGTATATTTTTTAAAATAATAAACACTCAAAATGCATGTTCCAAATTATTATGCACAGCAGAGTTTTCAACCTTTTTATTTTTATTTTGAAAAAAAAATGGTCAATTGTGAAATTATAAGCATTATCTTATTACAAAATGAAATTAAACAGTTTTCAAGTCAAAGCTTTATTCTAGGTGGTTACATTTGCACATAGGACCCCTTGTTCGAAAGAAGCTTCTGAACTCTCTCGTCCATTGAATTTGTCAGTTTTTGGATGGTTTGTGCTTCAATTGTTTTGCATGTGGACAGAATACCCTCCCAGAGCTGTTGCTTAGATGTGAACTGCCTCCCGCCATCATAGACACTCCTTTTGATGATGCTCCAGAGGTTCTCAATGGGGTTGAGGTCAGGGGAAGATGTGGCCACACCATAACTTTGTCCTCCCATAGCATCCAGAGATGCAGATGTGTTATTTGCAGCAGGAGACGGTGCATTATCATGCATGAAAATGATCTTGCTGTGGAAAGCACGGTTCTTCCTCTTGAACCATGGCAGGAAGTGCTGTTTTAGAAACTCCACATAGATTATGGAGTTCATCTTTACCCATTCAGGGATCCTAAATGGGCTGACAATCTCTCTCCCTATGATTCCAACCCAAAACATTACTCCACCTCCTCCTTGTTGGCGCCTTAGCCGTGTTTTCATGGGGTGTCCATCAACCAGCCATCTCCACTCCATCCATCTGGACCATCGAGCGTTGCACGGCACTCATCGGTGAACAAATCAGTTTGGAAGTCAGTCTTCATGTATCGTTTGGCCCACTGGAACCGTTTCTGCTTGTGTGCAGTGGATAGAGGTGGTCGACAGGATGGCTTACGCACAGCTGCAAACCTCTGAAGGACCCTGCATCTTGTTGTTCGGGGGACGATGGAGGCACCAGCAGCTTCACAAACTTGTCTGCTGCTATGACAAGGCATTTTTGCAGCTGCTCTTTTAACCTGACGCAATTGCCTGTTGGAAAGAGTTCTCAATTTTTCCTTATCAGCACGCACACGTGTGTGCTGGGAATCAGCTACATACTTCTTGATTGTGCGATGATCACGATGAAGTGTCTTGGCAATGTTGATTGTAGTCATGCCTTGACCTAAATACTCCACAATTTGTTGCTTCTCAGCAGCCGACACATCCTTTTTCTTTCCCATTTTGGCAAAAAATGTAGGCTGCTTAATAATGTGGAACAGCCTTCTTAAGTAGTCTTGCCTTTATTTGGACACACCTGCCAAACTAATTTGCACAGGTATCTGCAAATGCTTTCAGTGATATAAAGAGCCCTGACACACATCACCATCAATGAGTTTAAATGACAAGCAAAAAAATTCTAACCTTATCACTCCTAGACTCTTTTTGCATAATAATTTGGAACACAGTTTATATATATATATATATGGTTGTGGCCAAAAGTATTGACACCCCTGCAATTCTGTCAGATAATACTCAGTTTATTCCTGAAAATGATTGCAAACACAAATTCTTTGGTATTATTATCTTCATTTAATTTGTCTTAAATGAAAAAACAAAAGAGAATGAAGCAAAAAGCAAAACATTGATCATTTCACATAAAACTCCAAAAATGGGCCAGACAAAAGTATTGGCACCTTCAGCCTAATACTTGGTTGCACAACCTTTAGCCAAAATAACTGTGACCAACTGCTTCCGGTAACCATCAATGAGTTTCTTACAATGCTCTGCTGGAATTTTAGACCATCCTTCTTTGGCAAACTGCTCCAGGTCCCGGATATTTGAAGGGTGCCATCTCCAAACTGCCATTTTTAGATCTCTCCACAGGTGTTCTATGGGATTCAGGTCTGGACTCATTGCTGGCCACCTTAGAAGTCTCCAGTGCTTTCTCTCAAACCATTTTCTAGTGCTTTTTGAAGTGTGTTTTGGGTCATTGTCCTGCTGGAAGACCCATGACCTCTGAGGGAGACCCAGCTTTATCACACTGGGCCCTACATTATGCTGCAAAATTTGTTGGTAGTCTTCAGACTTCATAATGCCATGCACACGGTCAAGCAGTCCAGTGCTAGAGGCAGCAAAGCAACCCCAAAACATCAGGGAACCTCCGCCATGTTTGACTGTAGGGACCGTGTTCTTTTCCTTGAATGCCTCTTTTTTTCTCCTGTAAACTCTATGTTGATGTCTTTGCCCAAAAAGCTCTACTTTTGGCTCATCTGACCAGAGAACATTCTTCCAAAACGTTTTAGGCTTTTTCAGGTAAGTTTTGGCAAACTCCATCCTGGCTTTTTTATGTCTCGGGGTAAGAAGTGGGGTCTTCCTGAGTCTCCTACCATACAGTCCCTTTTCATTCAGATGCTGACAGATAGTACGGGTTGACACTGTTGTACCCTTGGACTGCAGGGCAGCTTGAACTTGTTTGGATGTTAGTCAAGGTTCTTTATCCAACATCCGCACAATCTTGCGTTGAAATCTCTTGTCAATTTTTCTTTTCCGTCCACACCTAGGGAGGTTAGCCACAGTGCCATGGGCTTTAAACTTCTTGATGACACTGCGCACTAGGGTGACCGCAAAAAATCGATGTCGGAATTTTGTCCGTCTGGACCCCACAAAACGATTCCCCTTTCCAGATATTGAGAGAGCCAAAATTTGAGCTCGATCAAACGACGTTAACCCGTGCCGCTCGTCGCTCAAAGTTGAAAAAATCCAAATTGAGGTTTTTTAAGATTTTAGGTTTTTTGCATAGTCTGTTAGACTATAAAGAATGTGACAACAACATTGCAGAAATAGCCCTGACCAAATTTTCGAACCATTTGTGGTATTTGAATGCAGAGTTGGTGGGATTATCATTTTTTAATCCCACCATTACAGACAATGAAAAGTTGTTAATGGCTAATAAATTGCTCAGTAGCACAGATGAACCATCAGAGCACGCTAGGGTTGTAAAGCCAAAAGTTAGGAAAGAAAAATTAAAAGAGGTAGGAAGTAACCGACTTTAACGACCTTCTGACAAAAGATGAAGAACAAAAGCAATATGTCCTGCAAGTTGTAAGCAAATGCCGAGCATTATATTCTGACGTTTCAAAAACTACTTTAACAAAAGCTCTAGAATAGATTAGATAACTATGTAAAATTATCAACTCATGTAGGTTAGCGTGCTCTGATGGTTCATCTGTGCTACTGAGCAATTTATTAGCCATTAACAACTTTTCATTGTCTGTAATGGTGGGATCAAAAAACGATAATCCCACCAACTCTGCATTCAAATACCACAAATGGTTCGAATATTTGGTCAGGGCTATTTCTGCAATGTTGTTGTCACATTCTTTATAGTCTAACAGACTATGCAAAATACCTAAATCTTAAAAAACCTCAATTTGGATTTTTTCAAACTTTGAGCGACGAGCGGCACGGGTTAACGTCATTTGATCTAGCTCAAATTTTGGCTATCTCAATAGCTGGAAAGGGGAATCATTTTGTGGGGTCCAGACGGACAAGATTCCAACATTTTTTCCCCCCCATATGAGATCCGGTCACCCTACTGCGCACGGTAGACACAGGAACATTCAGGTCTTTGGAGATGGACTTGTAGCCTTGAGATTGCTCATGCTTCCTCACAATTTGGTTTCTCAAGTCCTCAGACAGTTCTTTGGTTTACTTTCTTTTCTCCATGCTCAATGTGGTACACACAAGGACACAGGACAGAGGTTGAGTCAACTTTAATCCATGTCAACTGGCTGCAAGTGTGATTTAGTTATTGCCAACACCTGTTAGGTGCCACAGGTAAGTTACAGGTGCTGTTAATTACACACATTAGAGAAGCATCACATGATTTTTCGAACAGTGCCAATACTTTTGTCGACCCTCTTTTTTTATGTTTGGTGTGGAATTATATCCAATTTGGCTTTAGGACAATTCTTTTTGTGTTTTTTCATTTAAGATAAATTAAATGAAGATAATAATACCAAAGAATTTGTGTTTGCAATCATTTTCAGGAAGAAACTGAGTATTATCTGACAGAATTGCAGGGGTGTCAATACTTTTGGCCACAACTGTATATATACAGTGGGGCAAAAAAGTATTTAGTCAGTCAGCAATAGTGCAAGTTCCACCACTTAAAAAGATGAGAGGTGTCTGTAATTTACATCATAGGTAGACCTCAACTATGGGAGACAAACTGAGAAAAAAAAATCCAGAAAATCACATTGTCTGTTTTTTTTTTCATTTTATTTGCATATTATGGTGGAAAATAAGTATTTGGTCAGAAACAAAATTTCATCTCAATACTTTGTGATATATCCTTTGTTGGCAATGACAGAGGTCAAACGTTTTCTGTAAGTCTTCACAAGTTTGCCACACACTGTTGTTGGTATGTTGGCCCATTCCTCCATGCAGATCTCCTCTAGAGCAGTGATGTTTTTGGCTTTTCGCTTAGCAATACGGACTTTCAACTCCCTCCAAAGGTTTTCTATAGGGTTGAGATCTGGAGACTGGCTAGGCCACTCCAGGACCTTGAAATGCTTCTTACGAAGCCACTCCTTCGTTGCCCTGGTGGTGTGCTTTGGATCATTGTCATGTTGAAAGACCCAGCCACGTTTCATCTTCAATGCCCTTGCTGATGGAAGGAGGCTTGCACTCAAAATCTCACGATACATGGCCCCATTCATTCTTTCATGTACCCGGATCAGTCGTCCTGGCCCCTTTGCAGAGAAACAGCCCCAAAGCATGATGTTTCCACCACCATGCTTTACAGTAGGTATGGTGTTTGATGGATGCAACTCAGTATTCTTTTTCCTCCAAACACGACAAGTTGTGTTTCTACCAAACAGTTCCAGTTTAGTTTCATCAGACTATAGGACATTCTCCCAAAACTCCTCTGGATCATCCAAATGCTCTCTAGCAAACTTCAGACGGGCCCGGACATGTACAGGCTTAAGCAGTGGGACACGTCTGGCACTGCAGGATCTGAGTCCATGGTGGCGTAGTGTGTTACTTATGGTAGGCCTTGTTACATTGGTCCCAGCTCTCTGCAGTTCATTCACTAGGTCCCCCCGCGTGGTTCTGGGATTTTTGCTCACCGTTCTTGTGATCATTCTGACCCCACGGGGTGGGATTTTGCGTGGAGCACCAGATCGAGGGAGATTATCAGTGGTCTTGTATGTCTTCCATTTTCTAATTATTGCTCCCACAGTTGATTTCTTCACTCCAAGCTGGTTGGCTATTGCAGATTCAGTCTTCCCAGCCTGGTGCAGGGCTACAATTTTGTTTCTGGTGTCCTTTGACAGCTCTTTGGTCTTCACCATAGTGGAGTTTGGAGTCAGACTGTTTGAGGGTGTGCACAGGTGTCTTTTTATACTGATAACAAGTTTAAACAGGTGCCATTACTACAGGTAATGAGTGGAGGAAAGAGGAGACTCTTAAAGAAGAAGTTACAGGTCTGTGAGAGCCAGAAATCTTGATTGCTTGTTTCTGACCAAATACTTATTTTCCACCATAATATGCAAATAAAATGAAAAAAAAACAGACAATGTGATTTTCTGGATTTTTTTTTCTCAGTTTGTCTCCCATAGCTGAGGTCTACCTATGATGTAAATTACAGACGCCTCTCATCTTTTTAAGTGGTGGAACTTGCACTATTGCTGACTGACTAAATACTTTTTTGCCCCACTGTGTGTGTATATATATATATATTTATTAGGGATTCGCTCTGGTAGGTAATGGCAGGACTGCAGTAACGAGGCAACGCACAGGCTTAAAGTCCAATTTTAGTGGTTTAATGTCACGTTGCAAACAGCAGATTAACAGAAACTAAGGAAAAACATAAATATACTCCAGTTTGGAGCACCACTGGTCCCAGACTCACCCCTTGCACGGGACAGGCTTAACTAAGCAGCTGCCAGGTCTGCGGCATCCACCAGGTGCCATTCCCAGGGTTGTTGAGAGTCTTGCTGCTATAGTCCTGCAGCACGGGGATCCTGTATACAAGTTCAGGCTAAGTCCAGTCAAGTTCCTGTAACTTCCAGACACACTCACCATGTGCCAAACACCAACCTCCATTACATAGCCCCTAACCCCTCCCACAAGTGAGGTAGACATCACAAGGTCTGATCACGTGACTGACATCATCGCATTTCCTGTCTTCAGGGAAAAACCCGGCCAAACATTAATCTGCTGGGAGAAATGTATCTCCCATCCAGTAAAACACCCTTTGCTGTACCACATACCTCTCTCCTATGTTCAACCCTAAGGGGGTGGACACATGACATACAGTGAACTCTGGACAGGGCATCTGCATTCCCCTGTAGTCTGCCTGCCCAATGTTCTACTGAAAACTTAAAATTTTACAGGAACCACCTGGTGACTCGGGCATTCCTCTTCTTAGCTTGACTCATCCACGTAAGAGGGGAATGATCTGTCACCAACCGAAATGTTCTCCCCAGGAAATAGTAGCGCAATGACTCCAGTGCCCACTTTATGGCCAGGCACTCTCTCTCCACAATACTGTACCTGGTTTCAGCTGGGGTAAGCTTCCGGCTTAGGAAACTAACGGGATGCTCTTCTGTTATGAATGGGTCACCGAGGAGGATAGCAGGCCCAGGCTAGGCCACAGAAAACCAGAGAGGTTGGTAACTAAGCAGAGTGCAGACCCCTAATCCTGTCCACACAACTAGCAGTAGCCGTGGAGTGTACCTACGATGATCCTAGACGCCTCAGCACAGCCGGAGAGCTAACTAAGCCTAAAGCAAGAAAGGGGAAATCTAAACTGCCCCGGAGCAGACCCCAAAGGAATAGATAGCCCCAAAACATATATTGTCGGTGAGACAAGATGAAAACACAAACGCAGGCAGAAAAATAGACTAAGCAAACGATGGGGCCCACACTGACTAGACAGGACAGGAAAGGAAAGACACTGTCTGCAATCACGCAAAAAACCCTGCAAAAGTCCAACATGTCTGACGCACAAAAACACTGAAGTCGCACGACTTCGCCCCCACTATATCAACACTCTGGTATATTCTGAAAGCAAAAGGAGACAAATATAACAGGGGACAAAACAAACTGGCACAAGCAGTAGCATATGGGCGGTGATTCAGCACACCCCCAGCCGGAGCTGGCTGACCCGCACACAGCAGAGATAGACAAAACTAGATCAAATGCAAACAGAGTAGCAAATGAAGCACTTAGCTGAACATGCAGGGAAAGAGCAGGAGACATCAGACCTCAGGAGGCACAGGAAGAAAATCAAAAGCAGGGATAGAGGGAGTCAGCTGTCTTAAATCCCAATCTGAAACCCCAGATCTCCAATCGTCTTCCTCATTATCAGGTGGCAAGCCTCTGTTAATCAGATTATCTCCACTACCTCCAGTAACCACCAGATGGAGCCCAGAAAGAGAACTTGCAACCCCTCTGTCAATCTGATCAGCTCCACTACCTTCAGTAATCACCAGAGGGAAGCCAGAGAGAGAATTCACAACACTCTTCCCGGTTAACCTCCTGAGACAGCAAGGCCCCGAGCCCTATATCAGAGCCATCCGTCTGCACAACGAACTCTTTTTTTGAAATTTGGAGTGATCAGGATTGGTGTACCACACAGTACCCCTTTTAACTTTGTAAAGGCCTCCTCTAACTGATCATTCCAGTGGACCATCACAGATTTCCTCCCTTTTAAGCAGTCTGTTAGAGGGATGGACAGGGTTGCAAAGTTGGGAATGAACCACCTGTAATATCCCACCAAACCTAAAAAGGCTTTTACCTGTTTTGTTGTGAGGGGATGGGCCAGTTCTGAATTGCCTCCACTTTGTTTATTGAGGCTTGAGAACTCCTCTCCCAATGACGTAACCCAAGTACCGAGCATCCTCCAACCCTATGGAACACTTCTTTGGGTTGGCAGTTAGCCCTGCTTGTCGCAGAGAGTCTATCACTGCCTGTATGTTTGCTAATGACTTTCCCAGCCGGTGCTGTACACAATAATATCATCTAGATAGGCTGATGCATAGCGGCAATGGGGACGTAGAACAATATCCATTAATCGCTGGAACGTTGCTGGTGCGCCATGCAACCCAAAGGGTAACACCTTATACTGGAACAGCCCCTCGGGTGTTTCAAAAGCCGTTTTTTCCTTCGCCGCCTCTGTTAGGGATACCTGCCAATAACCTTTTGTGAGGTCCAGAGTTGTAAAATACCGTGCCTGCCCAAATCACTCTATCAACTAGTCAACCTGAGGCATAGGGTAGGCGTCAAACTTTGAAATGTCATTAAGATTTCTAAAATCATTCCAGAATCTTAGAGACCCTTTAGGCATGGGTATTAGGACTATTGGGCTGGCCCACTCACTTTGGGACTCTTCTATGACCCCTAACTGTAGCATAGTTTTTACCTCTACCGAGATGGCTTGTCGCCGGGCTTCAGGCACCCGATATGGCTTTAGTCGGACTTTGGCCTGTGGCTCCGTGTCAGTCATGTTGGATTAAGGAGGTGCGTCCGGGGAGCGCCGAAAAAACATCTGTATTTCGGCTAATGAACTCCCGGACCTCCTGAACTTGTCTAGGAGACAGTGTCTGCAATTTTGAATGCGGGTTGGGCTTCTCCTGCCTCGCCCCGAGGTGATGGAGCCTTCTCCATCTGAAACGCAGGCAGCGGACTATCCCCACCAAGGTTTTCTCTATCCATGGTTTAAGCAAATTAACATGGTAAACCTGTTCTGGCTTTCTCCATCCTGGCTGGTGTACCTTGTAGTCTACTGGCCCCCTCCTTTTCCATGATCTCGTAGGGTCCCTGCCACCTTGCAAGAAATTTGCTATCTACGGTAGGCACAAGTATCAACACCCGATCCCCAGGGCTAAAGGTTCTTACCCGAGCCCCCGGTTATAGACCCGACTCTGTGACTGTTGTGCTGCCTCCATATGTTCCCGGACTAAGGGTAGGACTGTCTCCATTCTTTCTTGCATTTTTGCAACATGTTCTATCACACTTTTGTGGGGGGTAGGTTGGTTCTCCCAGGCCTCTTTGGCTATATCGAGTAAGCCCTGTGGATGTCTGCCGTACAGTAGTTCAAAGGGCGAGAACCCCTTAGATGCCTGAGGCACCTCCCGCACTGCAAACAACAAATATGGAAATAAGAGATTCCAGTCCTTCCCATCTTTGGAAACTGCCTTTTTTAACATGTTCTTCAGCGTCTGCGCAACTGTTTAACATTTAGCAAATGGCAGAGTTCCTTCATAATTTTTGACATCAAGGGGGTTCCCTGGTCTGTTAAAATTTCTTGAGGAATTCCCACCCGCGAAAACATACCCATGAGTTCCTTTGCTATAAGCTTAGCTGATGTGTGGCGCAGAGGAATGGCCTCAGGATATCGGGTAGCATAAACTAGAACTACCAAGATGTGTTGGTGTCCCCTTGCCGACTTATTGAGAGGCCCCACCAGATCCATTGCCACTCTCTCAAAGGGTACCTCTATGATTGGTAAAGGCACAAAGGGACTGCGAAAGTGAGGCTGGGGACTGGTTACCTAGCACACTGGACAGGAATTACAGTACCATTTAACTTCTTTATGGACCCCTAGCCAGTAGAACCGCTGCAGAATTCGGTCTAGGGTTTTCTTTTGGCCCAAATGCCCCCCAAGTACATGCGCATGTGCTAAGTCCATTTCCAGCCTGCGATATGCCTGAGGTACCAGTAACTGTTCTACCATTTCCTCATGTATTTTCTCCACTCAGTACAACAAATCTTGGTTCAGCTCAAAGCGTGGCAACACTGTAGCTGCCCCAGATTGTTGGGGTTCCCCATTAACAAACAGTACATTTTCTCTGGCCCGGGCCAAAGTAGGGTCTCGGAGTTGCGCCGTACCAAAATTGTCCCCTGCTACATTCAAGTCTGACAACTCGGGTCCTGGCAGCAAGTCTTCCACCTCTCCAGCCAATACTTCTATGAGAGAATTCTTCCCCTCCTCCACCGAAGGGAAGGTTACCCCTACCGCCAGCACTTCTTCCTCCTCATGCCCTACTTCTGGAGAATGTAACCTGGTTGCCTCTGGTGCCGGCAGTTGCTCCGTGGGTGGGACAACAGATGGCCACAGCACAGAAAATAAAAGAAAGTCTCTTCCAATTATTACTTCATAATGCAGATTAGTCACAACCCCCACCTCATGGCACTGCCTTCCCGCTGGCGTGTTTATCACCACTAGAGCGGTGGGATAGTCTAAGTCCCCATGTATACACAACACCCCTATTTTCCGACCCATATACTCGCTGGTTTGTATCCAGCTGGCTCGTACCAGGGTTACAAGACTTCGTGAGTCCATTAGGGCCACAGCCTGGGCGCCTTCCACTTCAACCCGACACAAATGTTCCATATTGGGACCTTTCGGGGTGCCCATTGCACACACCGGTTCGGCATAGTGAGACTGGCGGTACCCAAAGTTTGTGACCATGGGCTCAGCCAGGTGGGGGCAATCAGCTCTCATATGACCTTGTTCCTGGCACCACCAGCAGATTATGGGGCTCTTTCCCCAGATAAGTCCTGAGCGGCCTTCCTGGGCTCCCCTCACTGAACCAGGGGTGGAGACTCGGGGAACCTTCCTGTTACCTTACGGGGAGTCCCTCCCTGTAGCTCTTTGGTAGCCCCATACCTTTCTATGTGGTCTATCATCTGCATGGCATTAGTAGGGGATGCCTGTCCGACCCATGTCTGGAGGGAGGGGGCAACACCCTCCAAATCTTATGTCACTATGCGGTCCAGCATGGCCGTGGGGGACAACACCTCAGGCTGCATCCACTTTCGTAACAGGTGCATCAGGTCGTAATACTGGGACCGAGCCGGCTTGGAGGGGGTAAACTCCTACTGGTGTACCCGCTGGGCCCGAACTAACACATTTACCCCAAGACGTGCCAGTATCTGACCCTTTACGACCGTGTAGTCCGCCCTTTGCTCCGTGGGTAGGTCTTGATACGCTTTTAAAGGTCCTGGGGTCAGAAACGGAGCGATGATTTCTGCCCACTGGTCCCAGGTCTCTCTCTCAGCGACTCCTTCGAACATCTCCAGGTACGCCTCCACATCGTCCGACTTCTCCATTTTGGGAACCGCTGTACGAACCGCTTTCCAGACATCATGGATTCCCTGGTTAGTTCCTTTTGTCTGCGCTGTCGTGATATGCTGTATGAACAGCTGATTGGTTTCCTGCTGGCCTCCTGCTGCTGCTGCATGGCCGCCTGCTGCTGCATAGCCTGCTACTACTGTCGCATGGCCTCTGAGTGTTTTTACCGTGGCCTCCATTTCTGGAAAGTTCCCCGCCTGGGTCTGTGCCACTCGTTTCACCCAGGACATAGGCTGGGGTACAATTAAAAAAAATAAGAAAAACAGCCTGGCCTCACTGCGTTTGTCCGCATTCTCCACCAATTGTAGTGGTTCGCTCTGGTAGGTAATGGCAGGGCTGCAGTAACGAGGCAACACACAGGCCTAAAGTCCAATTTCATTGGTTTAATGTCACATTGCAAACAGCAGATTAACAGAAAGTAAGGAAAAACATAAATATACTCCAACTTGGAGAACGACTGGTCCCAGACTCACCCCTTGCGCAGGACGGGCTTAACTAAGCGGCTGCCAGGTCCGCGGCATCCGCTAGGTGCCATTCCCAGGGTTGTTGAGTCTTGCTGCTATAGTCCTGCAGCACGGGGATACTCTATACAAGTTCAGGCTAAGTCCAGCCAAGTTCCTGTAACTTCCAGACACACTCACCATGTGCCAAACACCAACCTCCATTACATATCCCATAACCCTTCCCACAAGTGAGGAAGACATCACATGGTCTGATCACGTGACCATGGCATCATCGCAGGTCCTGTCTTTAGGGAAAAACCCGGCCAAACATTAATCTGCTGGGAGAAATGTATCTCCCATCCAGTAAAACACCCTTTGCTGTACCACAATATATATACAGTATATAATATACACACATACAAACTCATGATCAAATTGTTCCAGAAAATTAAGTATTTCTTCCAGAAAATTATTATGTACACATGTTTTGTTAGACACCTGTTTTTCTTTTGTGTGCATTAGCACTACACACACAAAAAAAAACAGGAGAAAAAGGCACATTGGAGATCGTTTCACACAAACCCCCAAAAATGGGCCTGACAAAATTGTTGGCACCCTCAATTTAATATATGGGTGCACACTCTTTAAAATATATAACTGCCATCAGTTGCTTCCTATAACCATCAACAAGCTTCTTACATCTCTCAACTGGAATTTTGGAGCACTTGTCTTTTGCAATCTGCTTCAGGTCTCTCATATCTGAAGGCACCTTCTCCCAACAGCAATTTTAAGATCTCTCCACAGGTGTTCAATGAGATTTACAGTGGGTAAAACTAGTATTTGATGCACTGCCAGTTTTGCAAGTTTTCCCACCTTCAAAGAATAGAGGTTTGTAATTATTATCATAGGTACGCTTCAAATGTGAGAGACAGAATCTAAAAGAAAAAAGAAAATCACATTGTATACTTATTTCATGCAATAAAATGCTAATTAATTATTTGATCACCTACCAACCAGCAAAAATTCTGGCTCTCACAGACTTGTTAATTTTCCTTTAAGAAGCCCTCCTACTCTGCACTCATTCCCTGTATTAATTGCACCTGTTATAACTCGTTACCTGTATAAAAAACACATGTTCACACAATCAATCAATCATTCTCCAACCTTTCCACCATGGCCAAGGCCAAAGAGCTGTCTAAGGACACCAGGGACAAAACTGTAGACCTGCACAAGGCTGGGATTGGCCACCGGCCAAGAGGCAAGCAGCTTGGTGAGGAGGCAACAACTGTTGGCACAATTATTAGAAAATGGAAGAAACACAAGATGACTGTCAATCTTCCTCAGTCTGGGGCTCCATGCAAAATCTCGTCTCGTGGGGTAAGACTGATTCTGAGAAAGGTCAGAAATCAGCCCAGAACTACACAGGAGGACCTGATCAATTACCTGAATGGCGCTGGGACTACTGTCTCAAGCATTACTGTTAATAACAATACACTGTCATGAATTCAAATTCTGCAGGGCACACAAGGTCTGCTGCTCATGCCAGCACATGTCCAGGCCATTTTGAAGCTTGCCAATGACCATGTGGATGATTCAGAGGAGGCATGGGAAAAGATCATGAGGTCAGATGAGACCAAAATAGAACTTTTTAGTATCAATTCCATTCACCATGTTTGGAGGAAGAAGGTTGAGTACAACCCCAAGAACGCCATCCCAACTGTGAAGCATGGTGGGGGAAACATCATACTTTGGGGTGTGCTTTTCTGTAAAGGTGACAGGATGACTGCACTGTATTGAAGGGAGGATGGATGGGGTCAAGTATTGTGAGATTTTGGCCAACAACCTCCTTCCCTCAGTAGGCGCATTGAAGATGGGTCGTAGCTGGGATTTCCAGCATGACAACGATCGGAAACACACAGCCAGGGCAACTAAGGAGTGGCTCTGTATGAAGCATTTCATGGTCCTGTAGTGGCCTAGCCAGTCTCAAGACCTGAACCCAATAGAAAATCTTTGGAGGGAGCTGAAACTCAATGTTTCCCAGTGACAGCCCCAAAACCTGAAATATTTGGAGAAGATCTGTATGGAGTAGTGGGCCAAAATCCCTGCTGCAGTGTGTGCACACCTGGTCAAGAACTACAGGAAACATCTGACCTCTGTAATTGCAAACAAAGGCTTCTGAACCAAATATTGCGTTCTGTTTCTCTATTGCATCAAATACGTATTTCATGCAACAAAATTAAAATTATGTAAAAATCATACAATGTGATTTTCTAGTTTTTCTTTTTCGATTCTGTCTCTCACAGCTGAAGTGTACCTACAGACCTCTCCATTCCTTATAGGTGGGAAAACTTGCAAAATCGACAGTGTATAAAATGCTTGTTTTCCCCACTGTACAGTACATCCATTCCAGGCCACTTCAGAACTCCCCAGTGCTTTGTTTCCATCCATATCTGGGTGCTTATTGGAGTATGTTTGGGGTTATTGTCTTGCTGGAATACCCAGGACACAAACCTAGCTTTCTGACAATAGGCACTACATTGCGATCCAAAATCCTTTTGATATTTTTCAGTTTTCATGATGCCTTGCACACAGTAAAGGCATTAAGTGCCAGAGGTAGCAAAACAACCTCAAAATATCTTTAAACCTTCACCATAATTGACTGTAGGTACTGTGTTCTTTTCGTTGTAGGCCTTATTCCATTTTCAGTAAGCAATAGAATGATGTGATTTACCAAAAAGCTCTGTCTTGGTCTCAGCTGACCACAAGACACTTTTCCAGAAGGATTTCGGCTTACGTACATTTTGGCACACTGCAGTCTAGCTTTTTTATGTCTGTGTCAGCAGTGGGGTCATACTGGGTCTCCTGTCATAGCGTTTCTTTTAATTAAAATGTCAAGTACAGTTTGTGCTGACACTGATGCAGGACAGCTTGAATTTCTTTGGAACTTGATTGTGGCTGCTTATCTACCAACTGTAGTATCCCGAGTTGCAACCTTTCATCAATTTTTCTCTCCTGTCCACGTCCAAGAAGATTAACTACTGTGCCATGGGTCATAAACTTGATTATGTTGCGCACCGCAGACAAAGAAGCATCAAGATCTCTGGAGATGAACTTGTAACCTTGAGATTATTTGTTTATTTTTTTCAACAATTTTGGTGCTCAAGTCCTCAGACTGTTCTCTTCTCTTTCTATTCTCCATGCTTAGTGTGGCACACACAGACACAAAATGCAAAGACTGAGACAATGTCTCCCATTTTTAACCTGGTTTCAGGTGTGATTTTCATATTACTCACACCTGTTACTTGTCACAGGTGAAGTTAAATGAGCCTCACATGCTTGAAACAAAGTTGTTTACCCATAATTTAACGGAAATAAACGTATATAACAATACGTGTAATTCCAGTCATTTTCTGGGAGGAATACTTCACTTTATGGAAAAATTTCAAGGATGCCAACACATTTGGCCATGACTGTATGTATGTGTGAGTGTATGTATATATTATACACACACATGCACATACATTTCAAGTTCCCATCGTTTGTGTAAATGAGGGGGCATCAATGTCCTTTGCCAGCTAAGACTTGACAAGTCCTGTCCATGTCAAAATTTGGATGCTTCTGAAAATCTTCTAAAAGGCTATGTTCACATGTCCAGTAGTGATCAATTAGAACAGATCCCACAGCCATGCGTTTTTCTTTAATTTGTAATGGATACGTTTTTTGCTTACTGGATCTGTTACAATTGGAAGGAAATGGATTGCTCATTAACAGATCCGTTTTCCATAGACTTCAATGCTATAAGACGAATCCAGCGGAGATCAGTTTAAAAAAAAAAAAATAGACTAAAAAGTTGTATCTGCACAACTTTTTTGCTGCTGGTTCCGTTCCAGCAGATCAGTACTGTACATGTAAACATAGCCTAAAACTACAAACACACAATGGTAAACTTAAGGCTGTGTGCACACGGTGCGGATTCCTCTGCGGATTCATCCGCGCAGATTTTGCAAAATCCGCAGATAAATCCGCAGGTCAAAAGACCTGCGGTTTATCTGCGGATTAGCCTGCGGTTTTTCCCTGCAGTTTATCATCTCCACAATGGAGGAGATCGTAAACCGCTGCGGAATCCGCAGAAAGAATTGACGTGCAATTCTTTCTACGGATATGAAACCGCAGCAAAATCCGCTTGGAAAATTCCGCAGCATCTGCACAGCGGTTTTTAATTCCCATAGGGAATTATGGTACTGTACTCCGCAGGACCAAATCCGCTGCGTATCCGCAGCAGAATCCGCAGCGTGTGCACACAGCCTATTACCCTGGGCTATTCTGCAGAGTCACTTTTCATTCTTAAAATGTCGAAGATATCACAATACAGAATGATTTCCCAGAGCAGAAGACTGTAAATTGCCACCTAACAATTCAAATCCAATGGCTTTTGTTTTAAAGGGAACGTGTCATCAGAAAATGACCTATTGTTATCATCAGGTTCTTAATTTTTGTAAAGTTTTTCGTTTGTCTTTATTAAAATTAAAAATGAGAAATATTACAATATTACAATTCTCCCACTGGCCATAGTGACTTTTTTAGGTTATGTGCACATGGTGCAGATTCTGGTGCAGTTCTGCAGATTTGGTCCTGCAGAACTGCAAGTGATGTACAGTACCATTTAAGGCTATGTAAAACAACGCTGTGCACATCCTGCAGATTTTTCCATGCAGATTTTAAACTGCAGCATGTGACTTCTTTTGTGCGGTTCTGCAGCAGTTTTTCGTCTGCTCCATTATAGGAATCCGCAGGTGAAAACTGCAGGGGAAATCCGCACAAAAACTGCATTATATCTGCAGGTAAAACACAGGTCATTTTACCTGCGGATTTAGCAAAATCTGCGTGGAAAATTCCACAGCAGAATCTGCACCGTGTGCACCTAGCCTTAGACTTCCTATTGGTGTGACATCAGCTATTATGATTGGTGGATCCTGTGAAATCAGCATGGAGATGTTACCTGTCATTGTAATCCTGCCTCTGATGATAATGAAATGGCTGTTAACTCTTCCTGAAAAGACAGAGAGTAGTAGTCTAAAATAATCCCAATGGCCAGTGTCAAAATTGCAACATTACTAACTTTATAATAAAACAAAGATCATTAGATGGAAACAAAATCTTGCCTAAAATTAAAAAAATATACATGTAATACAAAAACTAATATAAACCAATAGGTCATTTTGTGACGACACGTTCTATTTAAGAGTTGACTTTCTGAACCTGTGGTCTTTCTTGAGCGAGTCAGTTTGCAGAACTCTAGATCAATGGCCTCTGAGCCAGGAACCCTGTGGCTCGCCTCCTGTCTGCCTGCATCCCCGCGGCGTCTATTCTGGTTTCTAGGCCTAGTGCAACATCATTCATGAAGCGATGACATTGCACCAGACCTGCAAATCAGAAAAGGCCCCGGCCATTCCAGCAGGAAGGAGGAGATTTGCAGAGTTCCAGCCTGGCAACAATGGGGTACTGACCTGGCCTCTGGATCCAGGTTCTCGTATTCGCTCACCGGTAACAGTTTCATCTTCATGTTCAAGTCCCCGCGGTTGCATGTCTCATGACTGTTCGACAACCGCAACACATGCAGGGACTGTCTTAACAAACAGGTAATCTCTGCATGTGTTGCAACTGTCAAACAGCCGTGAGACATGCAGCCGCGGGGACCCGAACATATTATTCGAGCACACCGAAGACACTTGGTTAGCACCCGAGCATGCTCAGATAACACCTTATCCCGGCACCTTTTCTAGTTAATACTCCTATCCCATCATGAGACTGATTTTGCCTGGTACTTGATCAAAAAATCTGGTCTGCCAAGCATCATGCTGAGTGCACTGTGTCGCTGTGTATGGAGATGGGGCATTATGCAAGTTTACAAACAGTCGTATTATGTACAAACATTTCATCAACAACAGAAGGAGACAAACAGCGAAGTGTTCCGGTTACACAATGCCCCCATGTACAAAATATTCCGAAACAATAGGATATTTATTCCACAAGTTGCTGAAGCTTTAGGATACAACGTATGAATGAATAGCGCATTTCAGTCACGAGCAATTGCTTGTTTGTTTCTGCTGCTCAGATTTCATGATGGAAAAAGTAAAATTCCCCCGGATCTGGAACATGTAGTAAAATTAACTGGTAGATTTCCATCTTAACCCAGTTGTGCAGGGTTAGAAAAGCCATTACATTTTCTTTGAGAAACAGTGCCACAATTGTACATGGATTGTATCTGGTATCCCTCAACTATAGTTCAAGGGAATCTGGCACCAAGTCTTTGCAGCCTCATCTGAGACAGTGTAGTGTAGGGAAAGAGACCCTGATTCCAGTGATGTATCACTTAGTTTACTAGGTGCAACAGTTGTGATAGAATCAGAGTTTTTAGATGTAGCATGTAGCAGAGCTCAAAAGCTGCCCCCACCCACATCGCTGATAAGCAGCTTTCAGTGTACATTGCATATTGACAGTAAGCAGCAAATCCATTCTAGGGGCAGGGTTGGATGAGGATGCACCGGAGGACCTTGTCTGCATAGTGATAATCTCCTGCTAATGAAACACTTGTTGTATTGAAACAGCACACAGACTAATAAGTAATGCATCGCTGAAAATAGGTGACTGAGCCCCTACCTCATGCTGCCCTCAAATTACATCACAAAAACCTGCTGACAGATTCCTTTTAAGGAGACGGAACTGCAATATTAACAACGTCTGCACGGTGGTGGCACTGTTTCTTGAACGCTGCCGTGGTGTATTCGTCAATGCTCAATTCTTTTATAAATTGATGTTTATTGACAATGGCATTTAAGAGGTCACTTTAATACACAAACACTGTACTTTGTTATATTTAAGGTGTGTGTGTATATATATATATATATATATATATATATATATATATATATAATGTTGTTACAGTAAGCTATATTGCAGCCACAACTTCGACGCCCCTGTATTCCAGTTGAAGCACACAGGTCACCTTAGAATTTAATATTTTCACGCTCCTGTCCTCAAGTTCCCCAACCTTGCCATTATTTTGAAAGGTTGACAATCGTAACAACTCAAGTCTAAGGCTGTGTGCACACGCTGTGGAATCTGCTGCGGATTGATCCGCGCAGGTTTTCTAAATCCGCAGATAAATCCACAGGTCAAAAAGACCTGCGGTTTTTCATCTAACCAACCCAGATCGCCCTGATTCTGATTGAATCATTAACGATAATTGGACACAACATACCCCCCTCCTCGGGATTCCCCCCTCCTTTACCTCCTACCCTGTTGTTAGTTTGTTTGTTTGTCAACCGTTTACATGCTCTCTTATGCATATTGCAAATACAGCTCTGTATTGAGATTTGCTATCACCTTATTTGTAAAATGTAAACTTTCAATAAAAAAAATTATTGTTCAAAAAAAAAAAAAGACCTGCGGTTTATCTGCAGATTATCCTGCGGTTTTGCCCTGTGGTTTTACCATTTCCACAATGGAGGAGATGGTAAACCGCTGCGGAATCCGCAGAAAGAATTGACGTGTGAATTCTTTCTGCGGTTTAGAAACCACAGAAAATCCGCGCGGAAAGCTCCGCAGCATCTGCACTGCGGTTTCCATTTCCCATAGGGAATAATGGTGCTGTACGCAGATCCGCAGGGCCAAATCCGCTGGGGAACCACAGCAGAATCCGCAGTGTGTGCACACACCCTAAAAAGTTGCTGTTCGGTGTGACCCCACACCAATCCCAGAATACCCAAAGTCCCCTATCTGCATGGAGGGACGGCCCTGCATGTGCATCACCACTCTATACATTGCCTATGAGACTGAGAAAGCTAGCCGAGTGCTGTATTTGGCCATTTTCCTGTATCCTATAAACAACAAGTGGAGTGTTGGATGACATGCAGGCCATTTGCTTCATTTCAATTGGGGACTCCAGAGTTCCTTTCTCAGGATCAGTGAGGATCATAAACAAGACCATGCTATATAAAGGTGCAGCATTGCAGAAATGGTCCAGCTTCTAAAGCCCTTTTTATTGTTTTAAAAGGTTTGTCAACTACTCAGACAACCCCTTCTCAATTACTATATTACCCCATACAGAATAAGCCTGTATTCGCCATCAGTTTATTTCCAGCAATGTCACCACCGGGTCTCCCAGGACTAGCATGACATTGGTTGCAGGGCTCACATGACATAACACTAATTTGCCACTGCACTCTCACTTCCTTCCGTAATAATCGACATCTGGAGGAAATCAGAGACCAGAAGCGGCTCCCAAAGCTTTCACTGTCAGGAGTTTAGTTAGGCAGTCCCTTAGTCTGGCGGGGCACCTGGAGTGGTAGGATATATAGTGGTTAGGAGCCATCCATATTTAGATACACCTTGACATGGTTGGATGGCTTTTGCGCTGTTTGAACAAAAAATGCTAATTACCTTACATTTTTAATGTTTCCAGCAATATTGGAGTTCCTGTAAACATTAGTCGTGGTGTGCTGACGCATCGTGTATGTATTTGTCTGTATATTAGCCACATTTGTGTGCATCTGTACAATAATTTAATACTAAGGCCTCTTTCACAGATCATTTTTTTGCCATCAGTCGCAATCCGTTCTTTTTAGAAAAAAGACTGATGACGCTGGATCTGTTTTTTTCTCATGGACTTGTGTTAGCGACGGATAGCCTCACATTTCGTCTGTCGTTTACTGGATCCGTCGGAAATTTTGTGTCCGTCGGGCGGAGACGACAGACAAAGTAACGTTTTTTGTCTCTGTCAAAAAGTCGGACAGCGACGGATCCAGCGCCGTCGGTCATTGGCTATAATGGAAGCCTATGCGCGCCGGATCGTCGCTGTCCATCAAAAGACGGAATCCAGCAACAGATTCCGTTTTTTAAACTGAGCATGCTCCAATTATTATTACCAGGTAGGTCAGATGGATCCAGCGAAAAAACGGATCTGTCGCATCAGTTTTTCACAATCTGCGATGGATCCGTTTTTCTCCTTCGCCTCATTGGGGGACACAGATACTGTGGGTGTATGCTTCTGCCGCTTGGAGGTTGACACTAAGTGAAAAAAAGGTTAGCTCCTCCTCCGTCGTATACACCCTCGCCCCTATTGCGGGCCAGAACTCAGTTTTTTGCTTAGTGTCCATGGAGGCACACACGTCTGGTTTTGCTCTAGACTTTTTCTTTTTTTTTTTTTTCTTTTCCCATGAAGATGAGACAAGGGCGACGGACCCTATTGAAAGGGTCCGATCTCCCCAAACCATCAACGGGCAAGCACGTGTTGAGTATCGTCTCCACGTATCCTCTCCCGCACCGTGGGACATATCTGGGCCGTTTTCACCAGACCTTTTTTATTTTCTTTTTACCGTCTATGAAGATGAGACAGGGGCAACGGATCCTATTGAAAGAGTCCAATTTCCCCAAACCATCAACGGGCGAGCACGTGCGAGTGTCCCTCCAGGTATCCTCTCCCGCGACGTGGGACACAATGCCGGACTTAGCCCTGACCACCACTAGGTATTGAAAGCATGGGCTGTACAGAAGCACAAGACTAGTCCGTGCGGCCCCCACTGCTCCACCAATGCTTAGACTGCGGTGCTGCAAGGCGGCGGACGGTCCCTCTCCTCACCCCCTGAAGGGGTTAGATGGAGCTAGGGTGCCTGCAAGTCCTATTTTGTCAAGACCCCCTCACATACCTGAGCTGGGAAGCTGAAGAAGATCGTCAGTGAGGAGAGGGCCTGGGAGGGCTCCTGCGGCGATGCAGAGCGGTGCGGAGAAGCCCGCGCCAGTAAGTAGTGCCTTTTTTTGTGGCGCCATGGAGTCCGACCCCCCCGTCGCGGGCAGGCGATGAATTGAGGCCGCGGCCTTAGCCGAAGCTAGGCAGCGACTGGAAAGTCCGCCTCCGGGCCGTGCGTCACTTCCGGCGGCCCACCCCCCAGGCGTGGGCGGCGGGGGATAAATTTAGTCCCCGGCTTCGGAGCGCGGCTAGGCCGCAGACCCGGAAGTACCGCCCCTGGACCGGTTTATATGCTGGCAGTCTGCCCCACAGCTGGTGGCGCGCGATTTTTGTGCGGAGGCGTCCAGGAACGGGGGGGCACAGGGCTGGGGTAAGTGCTGCCCGGGAGACCACAGGGAAAATGAGGTGCTACCCCCTCCCCCCCATCACCAGCAGCGGACAGATACAGCATGTCCAAAGAAGCAGCATGCATCTCTTGTTGGGCTGCGTTTCCGCGGGCACAGAGCAAGCGATTATGCAAAGCCGGCGACTCCAAACGCGCCCAGGAGCCCTCCCCTGCGACCGAACCCACAATGCTGGTGTGGGCAGACTGCAGAGGACAAGGCTCGGGATTCCCGCTGTGCAGCGCCCGGAACCCGACGCCTAATAGAACCTCAGTGTCCGTCCTACCCTGCGACCGACCAATGTGCCAAGCCCCCCAGAGTGGGCCCTATCACTGTCACAGTTCATGCAATTGAGTCCCTTCAGGCCTCAGATGGGGGCAGGGACAGTGGCTCGCCGGCCTTACAGGGGACCTCCACCTCACAAGAGCCTCTCGCCTGCAGGGGCCGCTCTCACTCCAGGCAGACCCGAGGGAAACGAATCCACACGGTGTCGCCCAGTCCATCAGGTGCCTTGGCATCCGTAAGTTCTGCTTCTCGCTCTCTGTCACCAGTGGTTGATAGCGAGCAGACCTCAGAATTCGACTCAGACGAGCCCCTTGACCTGGATACTCCAGCGTCGCGTGACACAGTGGGCAGCCTCATAGAAGCCGTCAATCAGACCTTGGGGATTGAGGATGATCCCGCAGCGGCTACGGGGCATGAAGTGGCATGTAAGTAAGTGAAGCGCCCGCACAGAATTTTTTCCTCTCACCCGGTGTTTGAGGACATAGTGCAGCGGCACAGAGAACATCCAGACAGGCGTTTCTCGGGTCAAAAGGCACTCGAAACAAGGTATCCGTTTGCTCCGGACCTCCGTAAAAAATGGATGGAATCCCCGATGGTGGATCCTCCGGTTTTGCGCCTAGCCACTAAGACCCTGCTATCTGTCCCTAGTGTTTCCTCAATTAAGGATCCCACGGATCGCCTTATAGAGAGCTTAGCTCGCTCAGTATATGAGGCGTCAGGATCAGCGCTCGCTCCCTCATTCGCAGCAACTTGGGTAGCCAAGGCTATGATATCATGGTCAGAAACATTAAACAAGGTCGCACAGGAGCAGGATCTACCTGCAGAGATTTCGGAGGTCGCAGGTCAGATGGCGATGGCCGGAGACTATGTAATCAATGCGTCTTTGGATGCGGACAATTGCTCGGCCCTTGCTGCCACTAATGCAATTTCTATCAGAAGAGCCCTATGGTTAAGGACATGGCGAGCTGATTCTACTTCTAAGAAGTCCTTGACTTCCCTGCCTTATCAGTGCGGCCACCTATTTGGGGAGAAGTTGGATCAACTTATCTCCGACTCCACAGGAGGAAAGAGCGGGTTTCTCCCTCAACTAAAGGTCAAAATGCTTTTTTGTCACCCGTTTTCAGGCACATTTTCGGACTACAGCGGCTAATTCCGCCGCCTCAGGCCGCCCCAACCAGGATAGGGAGCGGCAGGTCTCATATAGAGCCAACCCATTGGGGAGAATGCATACTCAGCAGCACAGATCGAGGGGATCCAGATCACAAAGATCGTCGGCCAAATGACTCGAGGCCTTTACCAGACGACACCGGCAAGGTGGGTGGCCGCCTACTCTGGTTTCACCACGTCTGGGTCAATGTCGCTCACGACACATGGGGAAAAGAATTGGTGGCCTCAGGTTACAAAATAGAATTTGTCAGATATCCTCCAAAACGTTTTTTTCTTTCCCGGCTTCCCAGCCATCAAATCGCTCCAGCACAACAGAGTCATTGTTCCAGTGCCGAAACTTCTGAACAAATTCATCAGGATCAGACATTTCCGGATGGAGTCTCCGTTCAGTCATATCGGCCATGGAGCAGTGAGAATACTTGGCCTCAATAGACATCCAGGACGCATATCTGCATATTCCCATTTTTCCTCCTCATCAGAGGTTTCTACGCTTCACCATCGGCGAGCAACATTTTCAGTTCGTAACGCTACCCTTCGGGCTAGTTGTCATGGCCACACTGCATTCTCGAGGCATAGTCGTCTTGCCTTATCTGGACGACCTCTTAGTCAAGGGCCCGTCAATAAGGGCATGCGAGGAAAAGGTCAACATCATGCTAGATACTCTTGCCCGCTTAGGATGGTTGGCAATGCAAAGAAGTCATCCCTTGTGCCAGCTCAGAGGATCTCCTTCCTAGGAATTATCTTCGACACTTGCCGAGGGTTGGTAATTCTCCCTCAGGAAAGGGTACTAGCTCTCCGGCAGGGTGTCCAGACACTTCGCCAACCAGTCCCTCATACCATCCGATCCGGCATGAGGATTCTAGGGAAAATGGTGGCAGCAATAGAAGCGATACCTGTCGCCCAGTTCCACCTTCATCCCCTGCAGTACGCCCTCTTGTCAGCCTGGGACAAGAATCCTTTCACGCTCGATCAGCGGTGCCGACTGTCCTCTCAAGTCAGGCAGTCGCTCGGATGGTGGATAACCAGTTCCTCTCTGGCCCAGGGGAAACCTTTCCCCCCAGGTCATTGTCTGGTAATGACAAC